>NC_091283.1:635238324-635908844 GCF_032444005.1 Ranitomeya imitator | reverse complement strand
GCTAAAAACATCTGCCCCCAGTCAACCCAGAAAGGGGGCATCTGTAAGATGCACCTATTCTGGCACTTAGCCACTCTCTTCCCACTCCCCAGTAGCGGTGGGATATGGGGTAATAAAGGGTTAATGTCACCTTGCTAATGTAAGGTGACATTAAGTCTGGTTAATAATGGAGAGATGTCAATAAGACACCTATCCATTATTAATCCAATAGTAGTAAAGGGTTAATAATACACACACACATTATGAATAAAGTATTTTAATGAAATAAATACACACGTTGGGTTTTAAAATCTTTATTGTACGCTTAATCCACCTGAAGACCCTCGTTCTGTAAAAAAATAAAAAAACAACAATATCCCATACCTGTCCGTTGTACAGTCATGTCCCATGCTGTAAATCCATCTGAAGGGGTTAAATAATTTTACAACCAGGAGTCTGCTAATGCAGCTGTTGCTCCTGGTTGTAAAAACTGGGAAATGAATGGAATGCAGGAGAACGTAGCATCGTAGACTTGCGGTGCTGCGCCCCCTGCTGGCATAAACTCATGAACCCTAGCATGGGAATTTTTCTGAATATTATAGTATTATTAACCCTTTACTACTATTGGATTAATATAATGGATAGGTGTCTTATTGACATGTCTAAAAATGAACCATACGGCGCTGCTTAGTTGCTCCAGGTGAATAAGCAGCAAATATATGGACGAAATCACTGCCAATCGTCCCAGAAGTGGTTAATCAAAGAAAACTATATGTGATATTTGCGCTAAGTTCACCTATATGAAGTCATAAATAGTTAAAATACTGGGAAATGTCATGAACAAGGTTCCCCATACAGGACTGTGATTAACAAGATGTGTTTACCTTAATATCAAAGAAAAGGAAATCTGTGTCCAGTGCTGACATGCGGAAAGGTCCTTCACTCATGTGCTGTAAGGTTGGTATCTGAAGCCTTCTCTGAATCTCTGTTCCGGAAATATCCAATATGTTGCAGAGCAAATAGTAGTATAGGAGACTGTTATGAACAGGTAATTCAGAACCACAATGGACCTTGAAGTTCAGAGCACACAAAGTGACCTGACAATTACCAAAAACATAGGACGAGCTCTGAGACGTGGGAACTCTGCTGACCGCAATCCCTAATCCTATCCAACCACACTAGAGGTAGCCGTGGAGCGCTCCTGACCAGTCCTATGCGCCTCGAGCACAGCCTGAGAAACTAGCTAGCCCTAAGAAAGAAAAATAAGCCTAGCTTGCCTCAGAGAAATACCCCAAAGGAAAAGGCAGCCCCCCACATATAATGACTGTGAGTTGAGATGAAAATACAAACGCAGAGATTAAATAGATTTAGCAAAGTGAGGCCCAACTTACTGAACAGACCGAAGATAGGAAAGATTGCTTTGCGGTCAACAGAAAACCCTACAAACAACCACGCAGAGGGGGCAAAAAGACCCTCCGCACCGACTAATGGTACGGAGGTGCTCCCTCTGCGTCCCAGAGCTTCCAGCAAGCAAGAAAAACCAATATAGCAAGCTGGACAGAAAAAATAGCAAACAAAAATAACACAAGCAAAACTTAGCTTATGCAGGATAGACAGGCCACAGGAATGATCCAGGAGAAAGCAAGACCAATACTAGAACATTGACTGGAGGCCAGGATCAAAGCACTAGGTGGAGTTAAATAGAGCAGCACCTAACGACTTAACCTCGTCACCTGAGGAAGGAAACTCAGAAGCCTCAGTACCACTCTCATCCACCAAAGGAAGCTTATAGACAGAACCAGCCGAAGTACCACTCACGACCACAGGAGGGAGCTTGGCCACAGAATTCACAACAGGAGACGCTGTCCCGGCCGGTGACTAGCGTGTTCCCCCAGAGCTTGGTAACTGCCGTGCACAGGCAGTGGCGGCCGCGTGTATAGAGCTGAAGCCGACAAGGTGCAGGACCTTGTGTGACGTCACAGTCACGTGATGTGTTCACGTGACCAGCTGCGGAGCTACGGAGCTACGAATAGCACACAGGACCAACTAATCCAACGCGTTTCAGAGTCACTGACTCCTTCATCAGGGTTGGTGCTGTGTGCAAGATGTGTGCTTTATATAGCGTGCCGCCTTTTTTTAATTTATTTTTTTATTTGCTCATTGGATAAAAGCAAACAGTTCTATCTCAGTATTTAGACCGTGGGGTGCCAAAGTATTCAGTTCAAATATGTACCTCATTTCTTCTCTTGACATTTGGTGAATAAAGTTGCCACCCCTCCAGTCTTTTTTCACTATTTTCAGTCCAGTGACTAAGATGTCCTCAAGTGAACCCCCGTGATATTTGGCAAAATGTTGAGATAAAGGGTGTTCCGAGAATTTTTTTACTAATGTTGCACAAATGTTCTCTAATCCTTACATTCATAGGGTGAATAGTGCGACCTATGTATAATTTCTTGCAAGGGCACATAATACTGTAAATAACTCCTTTAGTGGAGCAGGTGATGAAATCTTTAATATTAATTACTGTTGACTGGTTGGAGATGGAGATTTGTTTTTTTGTGCCTAATTTCTTACATGATAAGCATTTTTTTGCATGGGAAGAAGCCATTGGGGCGTTTTGATAAAAAATGATGATTTTTTTCTTCTTTCTCCGGAGGTCTACATATCGTTGGGGCAATTAGATTCCCCAAATTTTTTGCCCTTTTGAAAACGAATTTTGGACGCACTAGTAATAACTCCCCAATTATCTTATCCTCTTTGAGTATGTTCCAATGTTTATTTACAATCTTATTCAGCAGCTCCGCAGCTTTGCAGCTTGTCACGTGTACACATCACGTGACTGTGACGTCACACAAGGTCCTGCACCTTGTCGGCTTCAGCTTTATACACGCGGCCGCCACTGCCTGTGCACGGCAGTTACCAAGCTCTGGGGGAGTACGCTAGTCACCGGCCGGGACAGCGTCTCCTATACTACTATTTGCTCTGCAACATATTGGATATTTCCGGCACAGAGATTCAGAGAAGGCTTCAGATACCAACCTTACAGCACATGAGTGAAGGACCTTCTCGCATGTCAGCACTGGACACATGTAATGACCAGAGGTCCGAATAAGATCCAGTGAGTCACAAACCAAGACCAAGGCAGAAATCTCCAACGGTATTTACTCAAAGGCAAATTAATCAAGGTAATATGGAGAATATTAAGGCAGATGCACCCCAAAGATACACTAATTCAGCAGCAGCTGAAATCACTGTGCCACTCAAAGGTCTCCTGAGAACTGTCTACTACAACAGACTAGTAAGAAATTTACCTAACAGGCAACTAAAAACAGGAACAAGTGTAAATTGAATGTAGTGTTATTAAGGGAGCCCCTGGAATGGCACATTGAGTATAACTTACACAACTCTAATATAAGATACACCTCTAAAGTAACAATTTAACACTCTGAGCAGAGATACCCGGGTATCTATAACTATGGTACCGTATCCTGAGATGGATTTCCTCTCAGGCAGGAATCCGCAGAGGCTGTAGCCAGTTCATATCTTCAGCGCCAATAAGTTACAGCAAGCTCCTCTTGTCTTGTCGGCCGATGCCGAACCCAAACGCCGGGGACTTAGTTAGTGGTCTCACGATGTAGTCTCTGCTTCTGTAGCTCCTAGGAATGGTTCCACGACAATCCGTCCGTCTCTGTATCAACAGTCTGTCCAGACTTGTTCCTCCACTCAATGCACAGGGAATCCACAGACTTCCAAATTCGTACTGGGTTCTTAGCAAAGTCTCCGTCTTTTCTTAGATAAAGGGTTAGCTCCTCTCCAGGAAACAGCAACACAAGTCTCTCACAGAGTTAAACAAAAGGTTAGCTCTTCTCCAGGGGAACGTTAGCAACAAAAAGTCTCTCAAAAGCTTCTTTTCCTCCAAAAACACTTGCAGTAAATCCACACCGTCTCTTTTTAAGATCTCACAGCAGCTTCTCCTTTTCTTCGCGCCTTTTCTCTCTCAGCTCTCACTTCCTACTTTCACTTTACACTCGAGACACTAGACCCCACCCCGCAGCACACATTGTGTCTGGGAGGTCTGTCCTCTGCTGCAACAGGCAAAAACCACAGGGTCCTAGTGCCCTCTCAGTGGGACTACAGTTCACCCTCTTACATGCCACCCCACTAGAGGTTGGCGTCCTCGACATACCTTCCCACTCAAATTCATCTTGAGCATATCGCTGAGGCGGTATTCCTGCCGTAGATCGTGTAGTTCTCCTGAGTCCTACATCAACAGGTGCGACCTTAGAGGGAGCTAGAGTCTCTTCCGTGGTCGTATTAGTGGCGTAAGTGGAGTTGTCTCCTCCTGCGGCTCGATGTCCTGTGATACAGCGTCAGGACCAAGCAGTTGACCTGATGCACTCTCCTCAACAACATCCTCCATATCCCCAACATTCTCATCACCCGAGGCCAGATCGGTCACAGGGGGCAAATAAGCAGGTGCAGGAGTAAGCACACCATCAAACTCAAGATCATTCAGAGCTTCCGCCCCTTGGAACATGGCCTCTGGCTCTAGGGGGGTAGGCGCCGAATCTTCAAACCAGCACCGTTGTAACATGTTACGATGCAAATTACGGGTTGGCCCCCCTGTCCCCACCGGTTCGACCTCGTACACTGGAATCTCAGGGTTCACCTGTTTTTTTATCAGATACGGTATCACCTCCCATCGGTCACTCAGCTTTCCTGACCGTCGTTTTGTCCTCACCAACACTCTGTCCCCCGGAGAGAACAGCTTTGTTTGTACAGGTCGCGTGTCCTTATGGACCACCTGTCGAAGGCGGTCGCCCACCACCTGATGCACCACCCTCAACCGCCGCCGATGCTCTCGTACCCACTCGGATGCAGTCCGAAGGGGGGCGGAGGAGGGATCTGGCATGTTCAAATCCTCAATGTCTCGGCCAGGTCTACCAAACATCAACATGTGTGGTGAGTAACCAGTAGTACTGTGCACCCTGTTATTGTAAGCCCACATCAATTCGGGGAGATACTCAGGCCAGCATGTCTGTTGCTTACTCTCTAAGGACCTCAACATTTGCAACAGGGTCCGATTAAAACGCTCACACGCCCCGTTACCCTGAGGGTGGTAAGGCGTTGTTCTCGACTGCTCGATACCATAGAGCTGGTGCAACTCTTTCATCAGCGTCCCCTGAAAGCAGGCCCCTTGATCTGAATGTATTCTCTGCGGACACCCGAACACTTGGAAGAAATGTCGGCACACTGCCTCAGCCGCCGACTTGGCCGTCTGATCTCTTGTCGGCACCGCTACAGCATACTTGGTAAAGTGATCTGTCATCACCAGGCAATAGGAGTACCCTGACGTAGAGTACCCTATCAACACATAGTCAATCATGAGTAGCTCCAGTGGAGCTGAAGTCTTAATAGACTGCGTGGGAGCCCGCTGCTCAGGGCTTTTGTTGAGCCCACAAATTCGGCACTGCCGACACGCGTCGGCCACCATCCCTCCCAACTCAGGGCAGTAGAGGACTCGCTGCAACCACTGAAGTGTCTTTTCACTTCCAAAATGGGCCCCCTTCTCATGCGCCTCACGAGCGACCACTGGCCCCATCCCCACAGGAATTATCAGTTGGTACCGATGCTGCAGCTCCGATGGCAGGTACACCTTACGATACAAAAGACCTTGCTCCACACACAATTTATCCCATTGTCGAAGGAGTTTCATTCCTTCCATGGACAACTGAGCCTTGTCCTCTGCACTGGGCCAGGACTTGTTTTGTACCCAACGGCGCACAAGTGCAATGTCCGGACACTCATCCTGGACTCTTGTCCAATCTGAGGGTGTTTTACCCAGGACACAGGGCATCCCGGTGGCCACCCCACTTGAGTGTACCACACTTTGGAAGATAGGTATCTGCCCCAAAGCTGGAGTTTCAGTATCCTCAAGTTGTTCGTCAACATCTTCCCCGGATGACCCAAGGGGCACCCTTGACAATGCATCTGCATTGCCGTTCTCTCGACCAGAGCGAAATTTAATGCGGTAATTGAACTTGGCCAGTCTGGCGACCCACCGCTGCTCCAACGCCCCCAGTTTTGCATTCTCTAAGTGAGCTAGCGGGTTGTTATCTGTCATGACTAGCACCTCAGCCCCTGTTAGATACTCGGCGAAGCGTTCTGTCATTGCCCACACCAGGGCCAGCAATTCCAGCCGGAATGAGCTGTAGTTAGCCGGATTTCGCTCGGAGTCTCTTAAAGATCTGCTGCCATAAGAAATCACTCGTTCTCGGCCGTCCTGCACCTGTGCTAGTACTGCCCCCAACCCATGAAGACTACCATCGGTATACAACAAAAAAGGGGTGTCAAACCGGGCGTAGGCCAGCAATGGGGCACTCGTTAGGGCGGTTTTCACTCCATCAAATGCCTTTTTCTGTAGGGGCCCCCATGGAATGGGGCGATTTCGAGGACCCAGCGCTGTCCCTCTCAAAAGTTCATTCAAGGGACTCACCACTTGTGAGAATTTAGGCACAAACCGCCGATAGTATCCTGCTAGGCCCAGGAAGGCCCGCACTTCTCGCAGGTCACAAGGAGGTGGCCACTCTTGTACCGCCTTAATCTTACTGGCTAAAGGTAGTACCCTGTCCGGGGTCACCAGATGCCCCAAATATTCAATCTGGTTTCGTAACAGTTGACATTTTTTTGGCTTTATTTTCAGGCCGTAGCTCTTGAGCCGCCGGAGAACTTGACGCAGCTTCTCCAGATGATCTTCAAATGAGGTTCCGAACACCACAATGTCGTCTAGATATATCAGGACTGATTCAAAATTTAGATCGCCCAAGCAATGTTCCATCAGGCGTTGGAAGGTTCCTGGGGCGGTAGCGAGGCCAAAGGGCATCTGGTTGAACTCAAAGAGCCCCATTGGCAAGACAAACGCCGTCTTGGCCCGATCTTTTTCAGCCATTGGGACCTGCCAGTACCCGCTTGCCAAATCCAACGTTGAGAAATACTTGGCCCGACCCAGGGCCGACAGGGATTCTTCAATACGGGGTAAAGGATATGCGTCCCGTACGGTGTGGGCATTCAATTTCCGATAGTCCACACAAAATCGGAGTGTCCCATCCTTCTTGCGGACCAAGACTACAGGGGCCGCCCAGGGACTCCGGCTCTCTCGGATCACTTGGTTGTCCAGCATACTGGCCACCATGCTCTTCACCTCTTGATAGAGCGCCGGAGGAATTTGACGATATCTTTCTCTAATGGGTGGAGTATCCCCCGTTGGAATCTCATGCTCAATCGTCTGGGTACACCCGAAGTCCTCTCCATGTCGGGAAAATGTCTCTTGATGTTCCCACAAAACTCTCTCCAACTGCTCCAACTGCACGGGGGTCAGCTTCTCCCGATCCACTCCCATCTGCTCCATGATCACATGAACATTCCATTCCTCCGTAGGAGGTTCAGTCCGGCCTACCTCGACCGCGAATGTCCAGGATGACTGTTGGTCTGGTCGCAATTCGAACCCTGCATTTTCCGGCACCTTCTCTGCCGGCACGAACAGTTCAGCCAGTATGGTCCCAGCGGGAATTGCAACAGCTTCATCTAAAACATTGATGCATCGGACCGGCACTCGTCCATTCTTCACAATCGCCAAAGACCGGGCCACATGTACCTTGGCAAATGAGGAACCCTCTCGGGCGGGCTCAAGTAGCACTTCAAGCCCATTCAATCTCTGTGCAGCTCCCACAGGCAGCATTAAGAGTTCCTCTTGTCTGGGTCCCAGCAGGATCGGGGCCCTCGAAGTCACTCGGACCCGGCCCACCCGGCCACCTGGGACCGCACTTTTCAGCAAGTCGCAACTCAGCACTAGACGGTGTAGAATTCTCTGTGTGGGTCGGTGTCTTGTCGCACGGGCCCAGTATCGGGGTCCTTCACTGGCATACATCTGGTGATTCAAATCTCGCAGCACGTTCATTCCGAGCGTCACTTCCATCCCTCTTCTAGGGGGGTGATCCACCAGTACTACCCCTTTCTGCCCCAGCTCTTGACCAAACATTTTTAGTTGCATCCACACGATCCCTTTGACTGACAATTGACCATTATTTGCGGCGGTCAGTCGTATCACTCGGCCATCCTCTGGAATCACTAGTCGACTGAAGTATCTCTCATATACTTCTAGAGGCATTATAGTACATTCGGATCCCGTGTCAACCAAGCACCTCATCTTCCGCCCTTCAAACTCTGCTTCTATCACTGGACTACATGCAAACAAATCTTGTTCATTCCGTCGAGGGCTTTGTGTGGGTGGGGCCGCTGCTGCTTGCCCTCTCATGGCAGCGGCCGGAAGTTTAAAGCCGGCGACGGGGTTTCTGGGGCTGTAAGCGCCCGGCAGTAACGCGAGATGTGTCCCTGGCGGCCACACTTCCAGGAGGTGATTGTTCCTCGTGGGCGAGGGCTTGACTCATTCTGATAGGACGACCTGGCCATTTGCGGGGTCACCGTTCCAGGGGGTGGGGCAGGAGGTTCCCGTGAGGGGGTAGAGGCGGGATCAACTGTCAGTTGAGACAATTTCAGCTTCAACTCCTTCACCTCAGCACGCAAAGCTTGTACCACGCTTACAAGCCCCTCTCCCCCCGACCCTGATGACACACCTTCCTCCAGCTGGGCACTGTTCACTGACCCCTCGGGAACATAGGCTGATTTCTCTTCCCTTTCCACTGCAGCTCGGTAAATCTGCCAGAAAGATAACTCTGGTGCAACCCGGGCCATTTCCAACAGCTTGTCCCGGAGAAGTCTATGGGCTAAACCGGTGATGAATTGGTCCCGGAGCAAGCGGTCTACCTCCCGGAACGCCCCCATGGCCCCCGGGTCTAGTCGCTGCATCTCATTCAACATCTCTTGTAAAATATTAGAGTACTGCATCAGGGACTCACACTCTCTCTGGGGACGATTAAAGAATAGGGACCGAAGCTGGGCCACACGCGCTCGGCCCCCCAAACTCCCCTCTAACAGTTCCAAAATCTTTTCTAATGTATCCCTCTCTGATTCTGGGCGCACCATCACCATACGCCTAATATCACCCTCCAGTGCATTTAATGCCAGCTCAGCGCGTAACGCGGGGGTCAAATTACACATGCGCAGAATACTCCGGATTCTCTCAGCCCAATCTTGCAACGCCATATTGCGCCCATCGTATTTCGGCATGTGCTGAAGTAAAGCTCCTACAGGCACATACCCTCCCGGAGTCGCAGCGGCTGCCAGGGGAATCCCAACCCCCGAGGAGGATGCGGATACAGCGGAGTCATTTCCACCCTCGCCCTCGTCCATGACAAACACTGGATCCTGCCGACTACGCCAAAAATGTAATGACCAGAGGTCCGAATAAGATCCAGTGAGTCACAAACCAAGACCAAGGCAGAAATCTCCAACGGTATTTACTCAAAGGCAAATTAATCAAGGTAATATGGAGAATATTAAGGCAGATGCACCCCAAAGATACACTAATTCAGCAGCAGCTGAAATCACTGTGCCACTCAAAGGTCTCCTGAGAACTGTCTACTACAACAGACTAGTAAGAAATTTACCTAACAGGCAACTAAAAACAGGAACAAGTGTAAATTGAATGTAGTGTTATTAAGGGAGCCCCTGGAATGGCACATTGAGTATAACTTACACAACTCTAATATAAGATACACCTCTAAAGTAACAATTTAACACTCTGAGCAGAGATACCCGGGTATCTATAACTATGGTACCGTATCCTGAGATGGATTTCCTCTCAGGCAGGAATCCGCAGAGGCTGTAGCCAGTTCATATCTTCAGCGCCAATAAGTTACAGCAAGCTCCTCTTGTCTTGTCGGCCGATGCCGAACCCAAACGCCGGGGACTTAGTTAGTGGTCTCACGATGTAGTCTCTGCTTCTGTAGCTCCTAGGAATGGTTCCACGACAATCCGTCCGTCTCTGTATCAGCAGTCTGTCCAGACTTGTTCCTCCACTCAATGCACAGGGAATCCACAGACTTCCAAATTCGTACTGGGTTCTTAGCAAAGTCTCCGTCTTTTCTTAGATAAAGGGTTAGCTCCTCTCCAGGAAACAGCAACACAAGTCTCTCACAGAGTTAAACAAAAGGTTAGCTCTTCTCCAGGGGAACGTTAGCAACAAAAAGTCTCTCAAAAGCTTCTTTTCCTCCAAAAACACTTGCAGTAAATCCACACCGTCTCTTTTTAAGATCTCACAGCAGCTTCTCCTTTTCTTCCCGCCTTTTCTCTCTCAGCTCTCACTTCCTATTTTCACTTTACACTCGAGACACTAGACCCCACCCCGCAGCACACATTGTCTCTGGGAGGTCTGTCCTCTGCTGCAACAGGCAAAAACCACAGGGTCCTAGTGCCCTCTCAGTGGGACTACAGTTCACCCTCTTACACACAGATTTCCTTTTCTTTGATATTAAGGTAAACACTTGTTTATGACATTTCCCAGTATTTTAACTATTTATGGCTTCATATAGGCGAACTTAGCGCAAATATCACATATAGTCTTATTGACATCTCTCCATTATTAACCAGGCTTAATGTCACCTTACATTAGCAAGGTGACATTAACCCTTTATTACCCCATATCCCACCGCTACTGGGGAGTGGGAAGAGAGTGGCTAAGTGCCAGAATAGGTGCATCTTACAGATGCCCCCTTTCTGGGTTGACTGGGGGCAGATGTTTTTAGCCGGGGGAGGGGGGGGCAATATCCATGGTCCCTCTCTAGGCTATTAATATCTGCCCTCAGTCACTGCCTTTCCCACTCTGGCGGAGAAAATTGCGTGGGAGCCTACGCCAGTTTTTTTCAGTGATTTAACCCTTTATTTTAACACCTAGAGCCCCCAAATTTTGCACACAGACACTTCTAACAGTAGTGAGGAATATGTTAAAAAATAAGGGATATGAAATGGTTTCCTGTATGTAAACCATGTCTCATATCCTGTCGGGTTTGATAAGGAGATAGCAAAAGCCGGCAATATAATTACCGGCTTTTAAGCTAAATAGCGCTGTATGAAATATATAAATATATATATGTCTCACTGAAGTGTCTGTGCATATATATATATTTAAACGTGTGTGTATATATTGTAGCGTGGCTAAAGGTTGTGTAGTCGATGGGAGGTATGTGTCACATAGGTGGCTTGTCGCTGTGATGTAACCCGGAGTGTTTTCTTTGATGCACATAACCATGCCTATCTATATGTGTTTCAGGACCTGTGGTGATGTCATAAGAACATGTCTAATCATGTGATGGGTTCCTGGGTGTGGTTAGATCCATAAAAGACAGGCTAGTGCTTAACACAGGACGGTGTGTGTGGAGGTGAAAGCCTCCAGAGTATGTTAAGGCTCCAGGACTGAGCCTGAAGGACTGGACACTTGTATTTTCTTTTCCTGAGCTAAAGGCTATTTGTTTTCTGTTATTTACTATGTGGTTTATGGAGCAATAAACCTTGTGAACTTTTAATGGAATGTGCCTCCTGAGTGTCGGCCATCGCACCTGAGCGGGTACAACCCCTACAAAATCTATATATATAATTGCCTAAGGGTTTTTCCGTCTGTCTGTCTTTCTGTCTGTCTTTCTGTCTGTCTGTCTGTCCTGGAAATCCCACGTCTCTGATTGGTCGAGGCCGCTGGGCCTCGACCAATCAGCGACGGGCACAGCAACGATGATGTCATAAAGGACGTAGACATCCCGCGTCTCTGATACCTCGACCAATCAGAGACGGGCACAGTATCGACGTAGGTGTCATAATGGTTGCCATGGCGACGATGATGTCATAAAGGTTGCCTTGACCAATCAGCGACGGGCACAGTCTGCCGCGAATTCTGGAATCATCATTGTCCATATACTACGGGGACATGCATATTCTAGAATACCCGATGCGTTAGAATCGGGCTACAATCTAGTACACACACACACACACACACACACACACACACACACACACACACACACACACACACACACACACACACACATATATATATACGGTGGGGAAAAAAAGTATTTAGTCAGTCAGCAATAGTGCAAGTTCCACCACTTAAAAAGATGAGAGGCGTCTGTAATTTACATCATAGGTAGACCTCAACTATGGGAGACAAACTGAGAAAAAAAAATCCAGAAAATCACATTGTCTGCTTTTTTAACATTTTATTTGCATAATATGGTGGAAAATAAGTATTTGGTCAGAAACAAACAATCAAGATTTCTGGCTCTCACAGACCTGTAACTTCTTCTTTAAGAGTCTCCTCTTTCCTCCACTCATTACCTGTAGTAATGGCACCTGTTTAAACTTGTTATCAGCATAAAAAGACACCTGTGCACACCCTCAAACAGTCTGACTCCAAACTCCACTATGGTGAAGACCAAAGAGCTGTCAAAGGACACCAGAAACAAAATTGTAGCCCTGCACCAGGCTGGGAAGACTGAATCTGCAATAGCCAACCAGCTTGGAGTGAAGAAATCAACAGTGGGAGCAATAATTAGAAAATGGAAGACATACAAGACCACTGATAATCTCCCTCGATCTGGGGCTCCACGCAAAATCCCACCCCGTGGGGTCAGAATGATCACAAGAACGGTGAGCAAAAATCCCAGAACCACGCGGGGGGACCTAGTGAATGAACTGCAGAGAGCTGGGACCAATGTAACAAGGCCTACCATAAGTAACACACTACGCCACCATGGACTCAGATCCTGCAGTGCCAGACGTGTCCCACTGCTTAAGCCAGTACATGTCCGGGCCCGTCTGAAGTTTGCTAGAGAGCATTTGGATGATTCAGAGGAGTTTTGGGAGAATGTCCTATGGTCTGATGAAACCAAACTGGAACTGTTTGGTAGAAACACAACTTGTCGTGTTTGGAGGAAAAAGAATACTGAGTTGCATCCATCAAACACCATACCTACTGTAAAGCATGGTGGTGGAAACATCATGCTTTGGGGCTGTTTCTCTGCAAAGGGGCCAGGACGACTGATCCGGGTACATGAAAGAATGAATGGGGCCATGTATCGTGAGATTTTGAGTGCAAACCTCCTTCCATCAGCAAGGGCATTGAAGATGAAACGTGGCTGGGTCTTTCAACATGACAATGATCCAAAGCACACCGCCAGGGCAACGAAGGAGTGGCTTCGTAAGAAGCATTTCAAGGTCCTGGAGTGGCCTAGCCAGTCTCCAGATCTCAACCCTATAGAAAACCTTTGGAGGGAGTTGAAAGTCGGTGTTGCCAAGCGAAAAGCCAAAAACATCACTGCTCTAGAGGAGATCTGCATGGAGGAATGGGCCAACATACCAACAACAGTGTGTGGCAACCTTGTGAAGACTTACAGAAAACGTTTGACCTCTGTCATTGCCAACAAAGGATATATTACAAAGTATTGAGATGAAATTTTGTTTCTGACCAAATACTTATTTTCCACCATAATATGCAAATAAAATGTTAAAAAAACAGACAATGTGATTTTCTGGATTTTTTTTTCTCAGTTTGTCTCCCATAGTTGAGGTCTACCTATGATGTAAATTACAGACGCCTCTCATCTTTTTAAGTGGTGGAACTTGCACTATTGCTGACTGACTAAATACTTTTTTGCCCCACTGTATATACCTATACTATGTGTATGCATTTATTTTATCTATTCTAACCTGTCAGTGTGATTTTACTGTACACCGCACTGAATTACCTCCTTTTCTATAGAACACTGGTGCGTATTTCTCGCAAGTCACACTTGCGGTCCGTGTGTAATCCGTATTTTTCTCGCCCCCATAGACTTTCATTGACGGATTTTTTGCATAATACGCTGACAAACGCATCATGCTGCGATTTTCTACGCCCGTAAAATACGGCTGCGAAATATACGGCAGATAGGAGCTGCCCCATAGAGAATCATTGGTCCGTGTACAATGCGTTGTTTTTGCGCCTCTCATACATAATAATAATAATCTTTATTTATATAGCGCCAACATATTCCGCAGCGCTTTACAGTTTAACAGTTTCAAACACAAACAGTAACAATGTTAACAATACAATAATTAAAGCGAAATAAAACGACCCTGCTCGTGAGAGCTTACAATCTACATCTGTAAAACTCTTTAGTGTGACCCCGGCCTAAGATAGAAGTCTGAATTCCTGGGTAGATGTGAAAACCTCTCTTCCAAGTCTGAATTTATGGGTAGGTAGGACCCTGTTGCAATTAAAACCCACCACATTCTGGAGGGCGTAGTGCTCCATCAGAAAGCTAATATACAATGACAAAAAGACTGACTGGCACTTCCAAGATAATGTGAACAGGTGCCAACTAGGAGCAGCTACCTCAATGTGCAATAAACAAAAAAAAAATTGCACTCTGTAGTGCTAAAGCATGTCAATATGAAATATATTTCAAATACGGTATTCCATATTGACATGCTTTAGCACTACAGAGTGCAACTTTTTTGTTTATTGTCTATGGAGGTAGCTACTCCTAGTTTGCACCTGTTCACATTAGCTTGAAAGTGCCAGTCAGTCTTTTGTCATCATATTTAATATATTGTCATTATTCATTCTTGGGTGTGTGTTATCTACACATTAGGGACACACATTTGTGTGATGCTTAGCATCTGATCATATATAACTTATTCTTTACTGAAGTGTAGACCTTGGTATGTAGATGTGGTATGTATTCCTCGTTCAATTTGGGGGTTATTTCATGACCCCGTATTTACCTCCTGCAATATTTATGGTTCCATGAAAAATGCCCAGACATGAACGCCCACAGGAAAGTTGCCCACACAGAAAATTGCCCATATGGACAAAATAACAAAATGAACCCCTTAACGACGTCCGATAGGCCTTTTAACGGCGGCAGTTAAGGCCTCTTTCACACTTCAGTCTTTCGGCGTCAGTCAAAAACCGCCATTTTCGTGAAATGGCGGATCCGCCATTTTTTTTTGGCGGATCCGCTATTTTCCCATTGACTTGCATTAGAGACGGATTGTGGCGGATGGCCGTCCGTTCCATCCGCCATGCGACGGATCCGTCGATATTTGGCGGACGTTGTCTAGACATTGACGGACTTTGTAACGTTTTTTGGCGCCGCCGAAAAGGCGGACCGCGGCGGATCCGTCGTGTCCGCCTTTTTTTAGAATGGGCGCCTATGGGCGACGGATCCGTCGCGATCCGCTTTTTGGCGGATCCGTCGCCTCAATCCGCTTTTTTTGATTGAGCATGCTCCAAAAAGTGGATACTTTGCCCAGACAACCCAAAAACTATATAAAGAGGACAGGTCATTCCCAAATGTACCAGCCAGCAAGACAGACCCTTCAATGCAAGAGAGACCCAGCCAGACCCTGCCAGCAAGACCTTGCCAGCCAGCCAGAGAGGCCCTGCCAGCTAGCCAGAGAGGCCCTGCCAGCCAGAGACACACTGCCAGACCCTGCAAGCAAGACCTTGCCAGCCAGGCCCTGCCAGCCAGCCAGAGAGGCCCTGCCAGCCAGCCAGAGAGGCCCTGCCAGCCAGCCAGAGAGGCCGTGCCAGCCAGACCCTGCCTGAGACAGCCATGTGAGTACTGACATCCAGCGTGCATGTGTGTGTGTGTGTGTGTGTGTGTGTGTGCGCATTTGTGTATGACGTACTGAGTACAGCAAGAGCTTTTAAAACCTGAATCCAACCTGAGGCCTGCCGTCGTCCTGCAACAGCCAGTGCCCTGCTACAGTCCAGATCCACCCCGAGGCCTGCCACTGTGAATATATCAAGCTCCAGCTGGAGGACTGATGGCCGTGTGTGTGTGTATTTTTGTACTGCTGTGTGCTTTTGTATGTACAGTGGGGCAAAAAAGTATTTAGTCAGTCAGCAATAGTGCAAGTTCCACCACTTAAAAAGATGAGAGGCGTCTGTAATTTACATCATAGGTAGACCTCAACTATGGGAGACAAACTGAGAAAAAAAATTCCAGAAAATCACATTGTCTGTTTTTTTAACATTTTATTTGCATATTATGGTGGAAAATAAGTATTTGGTCAGAAACAAAATTTCATCTCAATACTTTGTAATATATCCTTTGTTGGCAATGACAGAGGTCAAACGTTTTCTGTAAGTCTTCACAAGGTTGCCACACACTGTTGTTGGTATGTTGGCCCATTCCTCCATGCAGATCTCCTCTAGAGCAGTGATGTTTTTGGCTTTTTCGCTTGGCAACACGGACTTTCAACTCCCTCCAAAGGTTTTCTATAGGGTTGAGATCTGGAGACTGGCTAGGCCACTCCAGGACCTTGAAATGTTTCTTACGAAGCCACTCCTTCGTTGCCCTGGCGGTTTGCTTTGGATCATTGTCATGTTGAAAGACCCAGCCACGTTTCATCTTCAATGCCCTTGCTGATGGAAGGAGGTTTGCACTCAAAATCTCACGATACATGGCCCCATTCATTCTTTCATGTACCCGGATCAGTCGTCCTAGCCCCTTTGCAGAGAAACAGCCCCAAAGCATGATGTTTCCACCACCATGCTTTACAGTAGGTATGGTGTTTGATGGATGCAACTCAGTATTCTTTTTCCTCCAAACACGACAAGTTGTGTTTCTACCAAACAGTTCCAGTTTGGTTTCATCAGACCATAGAACATTCTCCCAAAACTCCTCTGGATCATCCAAATGCTCTCTAGCAAACTTCAGACGGGCCCGGACATATACTGGCTTAAGCATTGGGACACGTCTGGCACTACAGGATCTGAGTCCATGGTGGCGTAGTGTGTTACTTATGGTAGGCCTTGTTACATTGGTCCCAGCTCTCTGCAGTTCATTCACTAGTTCCCCCCGCGTGGTTCTGGGATTTTTGCTCACCGTTCTTGTGATCATTCTGACCCCACAGGGTGGGATTTTGCGTGGAGCACCAGATCGAGGGAGATTATCAGTGGTCTTGTATGTCTTCCATTTTCTAATTATTGCTCCCACTGTTGATTTCTTCACTCCAAGCTGGTTGGCTATTGCAGATTCAGTCTTCCCAGCCTGGTGCAGGGCTACAATTTTGTTTCTGGTGTCCTTTGACAGCTCTTTGGTCTTCACCATAGTGGAGTTTGGAGTCTGACTGTTTGAGGGTGTGCACAGGTGTCTTTTTATACTGATAACAAGTTTAAACAGGTGCCATTACTACAGGTAATGAGTGGAGGAAAGAGGAGACTCTTAAAGAGGAAGTTACAGGTCTGTGAGAGCCAGAAATCTTGATTGTTTGTTTCTGACCAAATACTTATTTTCCACCATAATATGCAAATAAATTGTTAAAAAAACAGACAATGTGATTTTCTGGATTTTTATTTCTCAGTTTGTCTCCCATAGTTGAGGTCTACCTATGATGTAAATTACAGACGCCTCTCATCTTTTTAAGTGGTGGAACTTGCACTATTGCTGACTGACTAAATACTTTTTTGCCCCACTGTATGTGTTCATGTGCCTGCACCTTATTATGCCTTCGTCAATATTACGCCTGTTCATGTGTTATGCTTGCGTTATGACTCTGCTTGCAGGTATGTTTGTGTGCATCTTGTTGGTTGCATGTGCATTTGTCAATGCCATATTGGTTAATGTTGATTTTTGATGTATTTACTAAAGGTATCGTCACACGCTGCAGCGATACCGACAACGATCCGGATCGCTGCAGCGTCGCTGTTTGGTTGCTGGAGAGCTGTCACACAGACAGCTCTCCAGCGACCAACGATGCCGGTAACCAGAGTAAACATCGGGTTACTAACTGCAGAGCCGCGCTTAGTAACCCAATGTTTACCCTGGTTACCAGTGTAAAAGTAAAAAAAAAAAGGTAAATTCCGCTGTCTGTCCCCGTGCTGTGCTTCTCTGCATTGTGAGCGCCAGCCAGCCGTAAAGCAGAGCACAGCGGTGACGTCACCACTCTGCTTTCCGGCCGCTGTGCTTACACAGGGCAGAGAAGCAGAGTGCCGAGGGACAGACAGAAGGTGGCTGTGTGTGCGTGCGTGCGTGCGTGCGCCTGCCTGCCCTGTTTATATGTTTTTCATACTATGCTGGTATTTTGAATAGCTGTGGTGTAAAATTTGTTTTGTGTGTGTGTATAAATGATGTGTGATGTGTTCTGCATCTTTGTTGTTTTCCATAATATACTTGTATTTCAAATAAAGAGCAGTGTAGCTCCTACTGTACCCTAAAAAAAAGAAAATTTAAAAAAATATAGTAATAAAAATTTCACAAAACTGTCAGTAGTCTCATTTCAAGATAAATGTAATATTGGGTAAACATGCCGTAAAGGTTATATATACAAATGTGTAATGCAAATCTTTGCTATAGAATATGTTATCTGGTTTTAGAAAATACAAACTGTAGGGTAATCATAATTAACAATTTTGGGGATTGGTATTTTAATTTCGAATGAGGAACATTTTTTATAAGGTTAAACTTTGTTTAGGTGGGTTTTACCAGCATGCGCATTGCGCATATCAAGTTCTAAGTAGTTTTGGTGTTGTTTTAAAGGGATTTTTTGGGGTTTTTTTTTGTGGGGAAACAGGAGGTAGAGGGTTTGGCAGCTTGTGCATCAAGTTTGACGGTAGAATTTTTTTTTTCTTTTGTGGTGGGGGAAATCAAAAATAAGTTGGCACTGTAGGTACTGTAGTAGGTACTGACCCAAGACGTACACAAGCAGGCTCCCCATTTTTTTTTAAAAGTTGTAAGTGTAAAGTCCCTACAGCTACATCTATCCTTTTGTATAGTAGCTTAGAACTCTCTTTATGCTTGCAGATTCTAGGGACCAAGAGGACCCAAGCAAGGGACCGACCGACCCAAGCTATACGCAAGCCCCAAGTTTTGGAAACAGATGTAAGTGTAAAGTCCTGAAAGCTGCATCTATCTATCCTTTTGTATAGTAGCTTAGAACTCCCTTTATGCTTACAGATTCTAGGGACCAAGAGGACCCAAGCAAGGGACCGACCAACCCAAGATAGACGCAAGATCATAATGTCTTCTTCTGAGAGCCCCCCAGCACATCATCAGCAAACTGAGGTGTTAATTTTTTTTCTTCATAAATTTTTTATTTTGGTGCAACAATGGCAATTGTATTTTAAGCCTTTATGTGTTTATTCTGTATTCACAGGAATATGAAGCAGAGGGGCTAACAGAAGGAGACGGACAGGGTGGAGAAATACAAGGAGCGGGAGCGCATAGTGTAAGTTTTGAACAGACCGATCCTCACATACAATGCACTACACCCAACACAAACATTCAGCACAGCACACAATACATATGCCTCGATCAAAGAACATTATTAATTTAATTTTTTTTTTTAAATTAGTCTTCACAATCCGGGGCTCGACGTAGAGTTCCTCAAAGCACCTCCCATAGTCGTCGGAATGATAATCGTGGCGGTCGCCGAAGAGTAAGTTCCTTTTTGGTTTGGTGTTTAGTAAAATGTAAAATTCATGTGTTGTAATCTTTCCCTTTTTATTCTTATCTTTTTGTTAGGCTTCACAGCGTGCTCCCGAACAAGATGATGAAGAGGAGGGCATCGATGTGAACACCCTCATCGAAGCAGTACAAAGTCGGGAGCCGCTGTGGAACATGTCGGACCGCCGCCATGCTGACCAGTTAATCACCCGACGGCTATGGGAGGAAGTGTGCAGTGCTGTTATGGATAACTGGGAGGAACTCGATGCTGGGGCCCAGGATCTAGCGCGTAAGTATTCACACTTCATAACCTTATGTTAGGCATGATTTAATGTGGTGTATAGTAACCAATTTTTGCTTTCTCTTTCCAGGTAACAGGATTATCGTGCGGTGGCGGTCACTCAGGGATCGCTTCAAGAGGGAGTTTAATAAGGAGATGCAGGCCCCGAGTGGATCTAGAGGACGCAGGAGCAGATACAAACATGCCAGAGCCCTGTCGTTCCTCCGGTCGACGCTGCTGAGCAGAAGGTAAATATTCAACACCACATATTTTCAGTCAAACTGTAAAAATGTGTAACCTTCAATTTTTTTTGCAGCAAGGGCAATTGTAATATCCAGATACTAATTTTTTTTTCTTCTTTAACAGCACTTTCTGCAGCACTCGGGAGCCTGCATCAGAGTTGCACCCCTCTGGAGCGATCCCTCAAGAGTCCGCCACCGGGGACCACGTCGACCCCTCTGTTTCTGCACCTTCCCTTTCGTTTGATCCCTCAGCCTCATCCACCAGCGCTGGAGCAGCAGGGCGGACTTCGTCACTTGAAGCTGCAGGTGATGAGTTAGAGTTCCCTTTACCCCACCCCTCTGCCACTGCCGCAACATCTAGACCAACTTTGTGGTCAGGACGGCAGCGCCAGAGAGGTCAGGAAAGGAGCTATGCGCCTGACTTTTTGCAGCTGAATGCATCCTTTCACAGTGCCATCAAGCTTTTGAGTGAGCAAACGTCTGCTGGGTACAATATGCTTAACAAAAGCATACTTGAACTCAGCAGTCGTCTTGATAGGATGCAATCAGATGCAAATCAGTCACCAAGGCACTGTTTTTTTCAGTCGGTCCTCAGGCACATGGAAAATCTAACTCCTGACCTGCAGATGCATGTGATGCAAGGCTGCCACACTGCTCTAGCGCAGGCGATGTCCCATGCCCCTCCACCTACCCTTCATGTGTCAACACCTTTCCCCTCTCAATCCACCGTCTATCCTCCCGTCCGTCCTCCTCCTGTCCGTCCTCCTCCCGTCCATTCTACTCCTTCGTCATTTGTTCCTTCCCCCCTTAGTCTTTCCCAGTTTTTACCGTCCCCCTTCCATTCTTCCCCTTTAACTTCTCCGTTCCCAATCCCACCAACACCTTCATACCTCCCACACACCACATCTGCACCTCAACTCTCTACACAACCTCATGTTTTCACCACCCATTCTACTTCTGTTCCTCCCCGTGATGTCCTGTCCCCCACTCTCGACGTGGTCCGCCCTGTCAGCCCCTCCGCTACTATCTCCACCCCAAACTATGAGAATCTGTAAATAAATAAACAGTTTTTTGGTTTAAAAACAATTTTATTGTCTTTCTCTTTTTTTTTTTTGTAAAGTTTTTAAATCACCAAGGTTATGGCAATAGTAACAATAACAGTGTTTAAAGGGTACCGTTGCAAAACATACAATGCTGCATTAAAGTACAAAGATTTTGTAAGCAAACAAAAAATGGTATTTTTACAAGTGTAAAAAGAAAAAATTTTTTACACCATTTCATACTGCCAGTCAACTGATCCTGCAGGAGACATGAAGTAGTCTGCAAAACTGTCCCGCATTCTGGAGACTGCTACTGGACTGCGAAAAGTGGGGTTTTGGTAATCCCGTAAGGTGCTTTCAGAAACATTATCCTCCAGGGAAACTTGTTCTTTTGATAAAACAAAATTGTGCAGGACAACGCACGCATTGACCACATCATCGACAGTTTCAGTCTGCAGTTTAATTGCAGTTAGCAGGACTCTCCATTTGGCAGTTAAGATGCCAAAAGCACATTCCACTACTCTTCGTGCTCTGGTTAAGCGGTAATTGTAAATTTTTTTCCTCTGGGTCAGTCCACTACTTCCAAAGGGTTTCAGCAAGTGTGGGGAAAGCTGGAAGGCATCATCTCCAACACAAACAAATGGTAATGGTGGACTAGTGGTTCCAGGGAGAGGTCTAGGGGGCGGAAAATCAATTGTCTCTCCATATAAACGGCGCCCCATTGGTGAATTTTTAAAGATTTGTGAATCATTTGCGCGTCCATATGCACCGATATCAACAGCGATGAACTTGCATTGTGCATCGGCTATGGCCATCAACACAATAAAGAAGTACTTCTTATAGTTATAAAACTGTGATCCAGAGCCTGAAGGTTTGACGATCCGTATGTGCTTTCCATCAACTGCTCCAACACAATTTGGAAACTGGCAAATTTGATGAAAATTTTGGGCGATCTCCAGCCACCTCTCCTGTGATGGCTCTGGGATGTATTCCACTTGTAGGCACTCCCACAATGCCCGGCAGGTATCTCTGATGATCCCCGAGATGGTGGATATCCCAAGTCGATACTGAAAATGGAGGGATGAGAACGACTCTCCAGTTGCAAGGAATCTGTTAACAAAACGAAAAGACAATAATTAATAAAAAAATTCAAAAAACAACATTACAGTTATAAGTCTGATGAATGAGAATCATTTAAAAAAAAAAAAATTACTTACCGAATAGTCACCATGAGACGCTCTGCTGGTGATATTGAGAATCGCATCTGGGTGTCTCGTCTACGTATACAGTCTTCCACATAGCCCAATAAAAACTCGAAATTTTCAGCTCTCATCCTCACATAATTGAAGAACTTTTGAGGGTTTTCCCTTAGTACCATGTAAAGCGTGGAATAAACACCACGGGTCATACGTTGTGCTGTGATGGGATGGATCCACAGCCTTCTCTTCCGCCGCTGCCGTAGGATGCGCAGTCTTTGTTCCTCCCTCTCTCGAACGCTGACTGCCAACTGATTTGCCTCAAAAGTAAAATCCGCATAGATCTTTGCAATGTTCGCCAGGACTCCTTCCATTTCTGCCACTTTCTCTACAACCTTTCAAAGATGTGGTGTAAATACACGCTATATATAGTTTTGCAGTAGTATCCAGTAGCCAATCACATTGAAATCCTCCCCTTTTAAAAAACGGATCCGTCAAAAAACGGTTACAACGGATGTAAAAACGGTCGCAACGGTTCTAACGGATCCGTTTTTTAAACGGATCGGGGCAGCTGATCCGTCAAAAAAACGGATCCGTTAGAACCGTTTTTCCACCAAATTTGACGGATCCGTCGATCCGCCACGATGTCGGACCTAACTGACGCCACACAACTGAAGTGTGAAAGAACTCTAAGGGTACTTATTCCTCACCGCTGCTTTTTAATGGTGTTGAGATAAAAGTGTATAGCGCCCCCCCAGAGTTAGAATTTCTCTGGTGTCTCGGCTACCCCCGGACCCCAGAGAACATGATTCGGCTCGGTTTTTACCAACCCCAGTGTTGCGATTGCCGTTATTAACAGCATAACGGCGATCGCAAAAAAAAAGTCTGATTTCTAATTTAATTACTCTCTCTCCTCTGATGTGATCGCACATCAGAGGACAGAGAAATGGGTCCCCGATCCCCACCCGGTACTTCCAGTGTCCCTGTAGTTCCCTGTAAAGTCCCCCAGGCGGCACATCTTCTGGGAAGAAAATGGCGGGTGCATGCACAGTGCGCCCGCCGGGATCTGCACCTGGCAACAATGGGTAGTTTTTCCTATTGGTTAATTTTGATCACTGTGATAGACCCTATCACAGTGATGATAATAAAAAAAAAGTAACTCAAACCCTCCTTTATCACCCCATTAGTTAGGTAAAAATAATAAAATAAAAAAATGTAGTTATTTCCATTAGGGTTAGGGTTGGGCTAAAAGGGTTGGGCTAAAGTTAGTTTAGGGTTGGGCTAACGTTAGCATTGTGGTTATGGTTGGGATTACGGTTATGGTTGGGATCAGGGTTAGGGGTGTGTTAGGGATAGGTTTGTGGTTAGGGTTGGGATTAGGATAAGAGGTGTGTTGGGGTTAGGATAGGAGTTAGAATTGGGAGGGGGGTTCCACTGTTTAGGTACATCAGGGAGTCTCCAAATGCGATATGGCGCCACAATTAATTCCAGACAATTTTGCATTCAAAAAGTCAAACTGTGCTCTCTCCCTTCTGAGCCATGCCATGCACCCAAACAGTGGCTTACCCCCATGGAATGCCCACCAGGGCCTTGGGGTACTCTGTACCGGGTCCGATACTTAAAGGGATGTCACGGTGGCTGCGATCCGGTCCGTGACCCTGGCGCCCATGTTAAGGGAAAAGTCTTTAAAGGAGTTATGAATAAAGTTTGCATTCGTGACGCCACCTGTGGTTCTCAGTCAATGATGACCGACGCTGCTTAACCCCTTTCTAACCTCGGACGGGATAGTACGTCCGGGGTCAGAACCCCCGCTTTGATGCGGGCTCCGGCAGTGAGCCCGCATCAAAGCCGGGACATGTCAGCTGTTTTGAACAGCTGACATGTGCCCGCAATAGCGGCGGGTGAAATCATGATTCACCCGCCGTTATTAACTATTTAAATGCCACTGTCAAACGCTGACAGCGGCATTTAACTGGCGCTTCCGGCCATCCGGACGGAAATAAGCGCATCGCTGACCCCCATCACATGATCGGAGGTCAGCGATGCATCAAAATAGTAACCATAGAGGTCCTTGAGACCTCTATGGTTACTGAACCCGGCCTGCTGTGAGCGCCACCCTGTGGTCGGCGCTCATAGAACACTTGCAATTCAGCTACATAGCAGCGATCTGATGATTGCTGCTATGTAGCTGAGTTGATCTAGTTGTGCCAGCTTCTAACCTCCCATGGAGGCTATTGAAGCGTGGCAAAAGTAAAAAAAAAGTTTAAAAAAGTGTGAAAAAATAAAAAAAAATAAAAGTTTAAATCACCCCCTTTTCTCCCCATTCAAAAAAAAAAAAATCAAACCTACACATATTTGGTATTGCCGCGTTCAGAATCACCTGATCTATCAATAAAAAACGATTAACCTGATCACTAAACGGCGTAGTGAGAAAAAAATTCGAAACGCCAGAATTACGTTTTTTTGGTTGCCGCAATATTGCATTAACCCCTTTCTGACATCAGACGTACTATCCCGTCGAGGTGGGGTGGGCCCCTATGACCACCGACGGGATAGTACGTCATATGCGATCGGCAGCGCTCACGGGGGAAGCGCCGCCGATCGCGGCCGGGTGTCAGCTGCTTATTGCAGCTGACATCTGGCACTATGTGCCAGGAGCGGTCACGGACCGCCCGCGGCACATTAACCCCCGGCACACCGCGATCAAAGATGATCGCGATGTGCCGGCAGTACAGGGAAGCTTCCCTGAGCCCCCCGCAGCAACGCGATGTGATCGCGTTGCTGCGAGGATCTTACCTCCCTCCCTGCCTGCTCCAGCCCCGATCCAAGATGGCCGCGGATCCGGGTCCTGCAGGGAGGGAGGTGGCTTCACAGAGCCTGCTCAGAGCAGGCACTGTGAAGCCTGCAGCGCTGCAAGTCAGATCAGTGATCTGACAGAGTGCTATGCAAACTGTCAGATCATTGATCTGTGATGCCCCCCTGGGACAAAATAAAAAAGTTTAAAAAAAAATTTCCAAATGTGTAAAAAAAAAAAAAAAATATTCCTAAATAATGAAAAAAAAAAAAATTATTCCCATAAATACATTTCTTCATCTAAATAAAAAAAACAAACAATAAAAGTACACATATTTAGTATCGCCGCGTCCGTAACGACCCGACCTATAAAACTGGCCCACTAGTTAACCTTTTCAGTAAACACCGTAAGAAAAAAAAAAAAAGAGGCAAAAAACAACGCTTTATTATCATACCGCCGAACTAAAAGTGGAATAACACGTGATCAAAAAGACAGATATAAATAACCATGGTACCGCTGAAAGCGTCATCTTGTCCCGCAAAAAAAGAGCCGCCAAACAGCATCATCAGCAAAAAATTAAAAAAGTTATAGTCCTGAGAATAAAGCGATGCAAAAATAATTATTTTTTCTGTAAAATAGTTTTTATCGTATAAAAGCGCCAAAACATAAAAAAATGATATAAATGAGGTGTCGCTGTAATCGTACTGACCCGAAGAATAAAACTGCTTTATCAATTTTACCAAACGCGGAACGGTATAAACGCCTCCTTCAAAAGAAATTCATAAATGGCTGGTTTTTGGTCATTCTTCCTCACAAAAATGGGAATAAAAAGCGATCAAAAAAGTCACGTGCCCGAAAATGTTACCAATAAAAACGTCAACTCGTCCCGCAAAAAACAAGACCTCATATGACTCTGTGGACCAAAATATGGAAAAATTATAGCTCTCAAAATGTGGTAACGCAAAAAATATTTTTTGCAATAAAAAGCGTCTTTCAGTGTGTGACGGCTGCCAATCATAAAAATCCGCTAAAAAACCCGCTATAAAAGTAAATCAAACCCCCCTTCATCACCCCCTTAGTTAGGGAAAAATTTAAAAAATGTATTTATTTCCATTTTCCCATTAGGGCTAGGGTTAGGGCTAGGGTTAGGGCTAGGGTTAGGGTTAGGACTAGGGTTAGGGTTAGGGTTGGGGCTACAGTTAGGGTTGGGGCTAAAGTTAGGGTTAGGGTTTAGATTACATTTACAGTTGGGAATAGGGTTGGGATTAGGGTTAGGGGTGTGTCAGGGTTAGAGGTGTGGTTAGGGTTACCGTTGGAATTAGGGTTAGGGGTGTGTTTGGATTAGGGTTTCAGTTATAATTGGGGGGTTTCCACTGTTTAGGCACATCAGGGGCTCTCCAAACACGACATGGCGTCCGATCTCAATTCCAGCCAATTCTGCGTTGAGAAAGTAAAACAGTGCTCCTTCCCTTCCGAGCTCTCCCGTGTGCCCAAACAGGGGTTTACCCCAACATATGGGGTATCAGCGTACTCAGGACAAATAGGACAACAACTTTTGGGGCTAAAAAATAATTTTTGTGGGAAAAAGAAAAGATTTTTTATTTTCACGGCTCTGCATTATGAACTGTAGTGAAACACTTGGGGGTTCAAAGTTCTCACAACACATCTAGATGAGTTCCCTGGGGGGTCTAGTTTCCAATATGGGGTCACTTGTGGGGGTTTCTACTGTTTAGGTACATTAGGGGCTCTGCAAACGCAATGTGACGCCTGCAGACCATTCCATCTAAGTCTGTATTCCAAATGGCACTCCTTCCCTTCCGAGCTCTCCCATGCACCCAAACGGTGGTTCCCCCCACATATGGGGTATCAGCGTACTCAGGACAAATTGGACAACAAATTTTGGGGTCCAATTTCTCCTGTTACCCTCGGGAAAATACAAAACTGGGGGCTAAAAAATAATTTTTGTGGGAAAAAAATTTTGTTTTATTTTTATGGCTCTGCATTATAAACTTCTGTGAAGCCCTTGGTGGGTCAAAGCGCTCACCACACATCTAGATAAGTTCCTTAGGGGGTCTACTTTCCAAAATGGTGTCATTTGTGGGGGGTTTCTACTGTTTAGGTACATTAGGGGCTCTGCAAACGCAATGTGACACCTGCAGACCATTCCATCTAAGTCTGCATTCCAAATGGCGCTCCTTCCCTTCCGAGCCCTCCCATGCGCCCAAACAGTGGTTCCCCCCCACTTATGAGGCATCAGCGCACTCAGGACAAATTGGACAACAAATTTTGGGGTCCAATTTCTCCTGTTACCCTCGGGAAAATACAAAACTGGGGGCTAAAAAATAATTTTTGTGGGAAAAAATTTTTGTTTTATTTTTATGGCTCTGCAGTATAAACTTCTGTGAAGCCCTTGGTGGTTTACCCCCACATATGGGGTATCAGCGTACTCAGGACAAATTGTACAACAACTTTTGCGATCCAATTTCTTCTCTTACCCTTGGGAAAATAAAACATTGGGGGCGAAAAGATAATTTTTGTGAAAATATATGATTTTTTATTTTTACGGTTTTGCATTATAAACTTCTGTGAAGCACTTGGTGGGTCAAAGTGCTCACCACACCTCTAGATAAGTTCCTTAGGGGGTCTACTTTCCAAAATGGTGTCACTTGTGGGGGGTTTCAATGTTTAGGCACATCAGTGGCTCTCCAAACGCAACATGGCGTCCCATCTCAATTCCTGTCAATTTTGCATTGAAAAGTCAAACGGCGCTCCTTCCCTTCCGAGCTCTCCCATGCGCCCAAACAGTGGTTTACCCCCACATATGGGGTATCAGCGTACTCAGGACAAATTGTACAACAACTTTTGGGGTCCAATTTCTTCTCTTACCCTTGGGAAAATAAAACAAATTAGAGCTGAAGTAAATTTTTTGTGAAAAAAAAGTTAAATGTTCATTTTTATTTAAACATTCCAAAAATTCCTGTGAAGCACCAGAAGGGTTAATAAACTTCTTGAATATGGTTTCGAGCACCATGAGGGGTGCAGTTTTTAGAATGGTGTCACACTTGGGTATTTTCTATCATACAGACCCCTCAAAATGACTTCAAATGAGATGTGGTCCCTAAAAAAAAATGGTGTTGTAAAAATGAGAAATTGCTGGTCAACTTTTAACCCTTATAACTCCCTAACAAAAAAAAATTTTGTTTTCAAAATTGTGCTGATGTAAAGTAGACATGTGGGAAATGTTACTTATTAAGTATTTTGTGTGACATATCTCTGTGTTTTAATTGCATAAAAATTGAAAGTTGGAAAATTGCGCAATTTTCATAATTTTCGCCAAATTTCCATTTTTTTCACAAATAAACGCAGGTAATATCAAAGAAATGTTAACCACTGTCATGAAGTACGATATGTCACGAGAAAACAATGTCAGAATCACTGGGATCCGTTGAAGCGTTCCAGAGTTATAACCTCATAAAGGGACAGTGGTCAGAATTGTAAAAATTGGCCCGGTCATTAACGTGCAAACCACCCTTGGGGGTAAAGGGGTTAAAATGCAATAATAAGCGATCAAACAAACGTATCTGCACCAAAATGGTATCATTAAAAACGCCAACTCGGCATGCAAAAAATAAGCCCTCAACCGACTCCAGATCATGAAAAATGGAGACGCTACGGGTATCGGAAAATGGCGCAATTTTTTATTTTTTTTAGCAAAGTTTTGCATTTTTTTATTTTTTTGCATTTTTTTTTCACCACTTAGATAAAAGAGAACCTAGACATGTTTGGTGTCTATGAACTTGTAATATGACCTGGAGAATCTTAATGGCAGGTCAGTTTTAGCATTTAGTGAACCTAGTAAAAAAAAAAAAGCCAAACAAAAAACAAGTGTGGGATTGCACTTTTTTTGCAATTTTACCACACTTGGATTTTTTTTCCCGTTTTCTAGTACACGACATGCTAAAACGAATGATGTCGTTCAAAAGTACAAATTGTTTTGCAAAAAATAAGCCCTCACATGGCCATATTGACGGAAAAATAAAAAAGTTATGGCTCTGGGAAGGAGGGGAGCTAAAAACGAACACGGAAAAACGGAAAATCCCAAGGTCATGAAGGGGTTAAAGGGGTCCGTTGGGGTGATGTTATGGCAGCTAAGATTGTAGAACTTCCCACAGGTGAAATTGGGTCCCCAGGGCTCCCGGTGTGTAGATGAAGATGGTGGGTGGTGCGGTAAAAAGCCGAGGACACAGGTTTGCAGTCTGTTTACCTGGTTTACTGAAGACTTCAAGCAACCGCAGTCCAGGGCAACAGATCAAGGGTACAGGCAGGGTCTGGCCGGCTTTGAGTTCAGAGTCCCCTTTACCAGGTGGAATTATAAGCCTTCCTACTAGCGCTGTGGTTTAGTCCCTTGCTGCCTGTGGCTTCTGTCAAGGTCCTCATTGTTCTCTCTTTCCTCCTTAAAGGGTAGGACACTAAGCCGTATGACAGGTGGCTCGAGCCTTTTTACAGGTTCTCTATCATGATCCGAGCTCTATGCGTCACTGTGTCTTCAGGTATTAGGGCACACAGGTGACGTGACGTTTCTGCTGTGCCACTTTGAGTTCGACACAACCCCGGTCTTCCGGTGTCTGCGCTCTGCCAGGGGATAGCTCAGTCGCAGCTATTCTCCCCTGGTTTCACTCTCCTGTGCTGAGCTGTCATGCACGCTCACTACAAGCTGTTCTTCCTTCAGTGTTATCTCTGTCCAGGAGCTGCAGCACCCTCTTGGCTGCATGGCCCTTCTTCTTTCCTCTCTGCCTCAGGCCGGCCTCACACTAGCGAGTTTTACGGACGTAAGAGCGCAGAAACTACGTCCGTAAAACTCGCATAAAATACGGCACAATTATTCTCTATGCCCCTGCTCCTATCTGCCGTATTTTCCTGATCAGTATTATACGGCTTTCTACGGCCGTAGAAAATCGCAGCATGCTGCGTTTGTCACTGTATTGCGCAGATAAAACGTCAATGAAAGTCTATGGAAGCCCCAAAAATACGGATTACACACGGACCAGCAGTGTGACTTGCGAGAAATACGCAGCGGTGTTAGAGAGAAAAGCCGGCAATTCAGTAAAAGTGTACAGTAAAATCACACTGACAGCTTACTATAGAATAGGTAGAATAAATGTGTACACATAGAATAGGTATATATATATATATGTATGTCAGTGAGACACATATATGTATATACTGTATATTAATATTTCATCCAGCGCGATATAGCAGAAAGCCGGTAATTCAATTACCGGCTTTTGCTTTCTCCTTCCTAAACCCGACATGATATGAGACCTGGTTTACATACAGTAAACCATCTCATATCACCTTTTTTTTTGCATATTCCACACTACTAATGTTAGTAGTGTGTATATGCAAAATTTGGCCGTTCTAGCTATTAAATTAAAGGGTTAAATGGCTGAAAAAATTGGCGTGGGCTCCCGCACAATTTTCTCCGCCAGAGTAGTAAAGCCAGTGACTGAGGGCAGATATTAATAGCCTGGAGAGGGTCCATGGTTATTGGCCACCCCCCCCCCCCCCCGGCTAAAAACATCTGCCCCCAGCCACCCCAGAACAGGCACATCTGGAAGATGCGCCTATTCTGGCACTTGGCCACTCTCTTCCCATTCCCGTGTAGCGGTGGGATATGGGGTAATGAAGGGTTAATGTCACCTTGCTATTGTAAGGTGACATTAAGCCAAATTAATAATGGAGAGGCGTCAATTATGACACCTATCCATTATTAATCCAATACTAGTAAAGGGTTAAAAAAAATACCATTATTAAAAATTATTTTAATGAAATAAAAACAAAGGTTGTTGTAATAATTTATTCTACGCTCAATCCAATCACTGAAGACCCTCGATCTGTACCAAAAAAAAAACAAAACAACAATATCCTTACCTTCCGAAGATCTGTAAAGTCCAACGATGTAAATCCATCTGAAGGGGTTAAAATATTTTGCAGCAAGGAGTTCTGCTAATGCAGCGCAGCTCCTTGCTGCAAAACACCGGAGAATGAAGGTAAAGTAGGTCAATGACCTATATTTACCTTCATTTGCGGTGAGGCGCCCTCTGCTGGTTGTTCCTAGATCGTGGGAACTTTCCTAAAAAGCTCCCAGGCTCGAGTTCATAAGAGGCGCCCTCTGCTGGTTGTCCTCATATGAACTCGAGCCTGGGAGCTTTTTAGGAAAATTCCCACGATCTAGGAACAGCCAGCAGAGGGTGCCTCACCGCAAATGAAGGTAAATATAGGTCATTGACCTACTTTACCTTCATTCCCCGGGTTTTGCAGCAAGGAGCTGCGCTGCATTAGCAGAACTCCTTGCTTGAAAATATTTTAACCCCTTCAGATGGATTTACATCTTTGGACTTTACAGATCTTCGGAAGGTAAGGATATTGTTGTTGTTTTTTTTTTTGGGTACAGATCGAGGGTCTTCAGTGATTGGATTGAGCGTAGAATAAATTATTACAACCACCTTTGTTTTTATTTCATTAAAATAAGTTTTAATAATGTGTGTGTGTTTTTTTTAACCCTTTACTAGTATTGGATTAATAATGGATAGGTGTCATAATTGACGCCTCTCCATTATTAATTTGGCTTAATGTCACCTTACAATAGTAAGGTGGCATTAACCCTTCATTACCCCATATCCCACCGCTACACGGGAATGGGAAGAGAGTGGCCAAGTGCCAGAATAGGCGCATCTTCCAGATGTGCCTTTTCTGGGGTGGCTGGGGGCAGGTGTTTTTAGCCAGGGGGGGGCCAATAACCATGGACCCTCTCCAGGCTATTAATATCTGCCCTCAGTCACTGGCTTTACTACTCTGGTGGAGAAAATTGTGCGGGAGCCCACGCCAATTTTTTCAGCCATTTAACCCTTTAATTTAATAGCTAGAACGGCCAAATTTTGCATATACACACTACTAACATTAGTAGTGTGGAATATGCAAAAAAAAGGTGATATGAGATGGTTTACTGTAAGTAAACCACGTCTCATATCATGTCGGGTTTAGGAAGGAGATGGCAAAAGCCGGTAATTGAATTACCGGCTTTAAAGCTATCTAGCGCTGTATGAAGTAATAATATATATACATATATGTGTCTACTGACATATATATAGACAGTATATATGTTTTTTTGTTTTTTTTTTTACACTTGGATCCCTTGTATAGCCGTATGTCGGTTTTGCAAGCCTGCGAGAAAAACACGCAGTACGGATGCCATACGGATTACATACGGAGGATGCCATGCGCAAAAAACGCTGACACACCCTGCCTACGGAGGAGCTACGGACCACTATTTTGGGGACTTTTCAATGTATTACGGCCGTAAAAAACAGACCGTATTTTCATACGCTGAGTGTGAAGCCGGCCTCAGACTGCTGTCTGGCACTCACTCTTTCCTCTCACTGACTCACTTACTACTTTCTCTCCAGACCAGAATATATATATATAGGGGAGCCACGGACCCTGGGGTGTTACACCCACATACAGGGTATTGGCATACTCGGGAGAAATTGCACAACAAATTTTATGTATTTAAGTTATTTGTATGATAAAAAGTAATGTTGTATTTTATCCCTATGGCTGCTGTTGTATGTTCGATTCCTTTACAGGGCCCGTTGAAGCGCAAGGACCGCGCGAAACGGCCGTCGTCTCCCCTGTTCGCACGAGCTCCTTTTCTTCTTTCCCGGCCATGAAGTTTTAATTGTGAAGACTCAATAAAATTTGCTACTTTGTAGATTGGTGAGTGCATCCTGCTTTTTTCTTTTGCTACCTTTACAGGGTATGCCTAGGACCATTCCTGTACAATAGGGGAACCATACAAAGATGGTTAATAGAATTGGGATTACCCACAGTTTGAGAGGGGTTAGATGAGGTTTTATAGAAAATGTTTTCCGGGTTAGTCAGTCAGAGTCCCGGCTCAGTCAAGTACAAGTTCAAGTTCTGGGTGGAGTGGAGAGCAAGGCTAAATATAGCAGAGTTAGCAGGTTTTAGTGCAGTGAAGGTACAGCAGAGAAGATTGAGTTGAGTCAGTGCAAGTTTCCGAGAATCATAAAGGAATATGTCCAGCCACATCTGTAAGCTGGGACAGTCTTGGGCCTACGGTCTGGAAAAAGTATAGAGTCATACCTCGGTCTCCCTGATGAGTAAGATGTCAGCAGGGTCGCAGACTGGAGTAAAGATGGTGGGTATCAGGACAGGATAGGAACAAGAACTGATAGAGCACAAAACCATGGGAACATCACTAAAAAGAGACTTTGTCTTAATTTGTATGCTGCAGTCATATGTAAATTAATTGCATAGTAACGTCGGACCTGTTAACCAGGACCCAAGGTCTTCTGTTTTGTTTGTAGTCGGATCCGGTCCTATGGATGGAGAGGTAACGAGGACTCCCGAAACAAAAGTGAGTAAGGAACGTACTCCACCACACCACCCACTCCAACCAGACATCAGTTTAGAAGAGGGGTTTCAGGGCAGCCAAAACTCAGTTTGTATGTTCTCCCCGCATTTGCGTGGGTTTCCTCCGGGTTCTCCGGTCTCTTCCCACATTCCAAAGACATACTGATAGGGAATTTAGATTGTGAGCCCCATTGGGGACAGCGATGATAATCTATGTAAAGCGCTGTGGAATATGTTACATAGTAACATAGCAAGGCCAAAAAAAGACATTTGTCCATCCAGTTCAGCCTATATTCCATCAGAATAAATCCCCAGATCTACGTCTTTCTAAAGAACTTAATAATTGTAAGATACAATATGTAACGAACGGAAGCGGAGGCACAGATGGAGACGTTCACATTCGTTTTTTATTGATAAATCTGTGGAACCTCGGGACCACGGTCCGGGGGTCTCCAAAGTAGGCGTACCTACGTGAACACCAGACAGCCATGGCAAGTCCCCTCAAGCGGGGTCAGAACGGAATTCCTGGAGGACACAGGTGCTACCTCCAGTTAGACCCCGGACACATGGCAGCTGCTGTCCCAGCGGGACAAGCAGGGTTAGCAGATGTCGTGCAGCTGACCAGTGGGTTCTGGGTGTACGGGTAGGAGCTGACACCGGAGGTACAAGCTTTGTCCAGAGGTACGGATGGCTGAATGGCGGGACGTGACGGAACTGCCGTAAACAGAACGGACATCGTCCAGGATTGCCGGGTGGCTGGCGTAGACAGAACGGACATCGACCAGGATAGCTCAGGGGTAGCAGGCGGATGACAGTCTGCGGAGGCAAACAGTGTTAAGAAGAGGACTGGCAAAACACTTCAGAAGCTAAAGCACACACTTGCTGAAACCGGAAGCTAGCAAAAGAGGATACTTGTTACGCCGGCACCCTCCCTATGGCAGAGGGGTTAGAAATAGTAATCACTAACACGCCATTGGTCAGAAGTACTTTTTGAAAAATGCGCGCTGTCTCTTTAAGAGACCGGGAGCGCACGCGCGACCTAAGCACTCTACTCGGGAACCTGCTGGCTGCGCACCAGGAACCAGGGGAAAGAGAGGAAGCAGAGGCTGAAGCAGGATTGCGTGGAGCCGGCACAGAGCGGGAGTCCCGACTTGGACCCCGCGAAGGTACAGGACCAGAACCGGTTGTAACACAATATTGTTATGCTCCAGGAAGACATCCAGGCCTCTCTTGAACCCCTCGACCGAGTTTGCCATCACCACCTCCTCAGGCAACGAATTCCAGATTTTCACTGCCCTAACAGTAAACAATCCTCTTCTATGTTGGTGGAAAAACCTTCTCTCCTCCAGACGCAAAGAGTGCCCCCTTGTGACTGTCACCTTCCTCAATATAAACAGATCCTCGGGGAGATATTTGTATTGTGCCCTTATATACTTGGTTATTAGATCGCCCCTCAGTCGTCTTTTTTCTAGACTACATAATCCTAATTTTACTAATCTCTCTGGGTATTGTAGTTCCCCCATCCCCTTTATTAATTTTGTTGCCCTTGTGATGCAGTGACCCATGTTACAGCCAAGGGGCGCTATATTTGCTCCTCAGCATAAGCATGGAGGCGTATCTGTAATGGTGATGGTGAAACAGTGTCCGGCATGATTGTAAATGGCTATCATCCTTTGGTGGGTCTGGAACTGACTGATGTGTGCCTGCCAAGCAAGTTGGCGATCCCCGTAAGGACAGGACCTCTCTTACTGTGTGATGACAGCCGGTGAAAACCTGCAACGCTGTCAAGCAGGTAACCCAGACTGTGTGTTTGACTCTAGAGTGAGCCTGAATACTGGACTCTACCAAGTATGGTCACAGTCCTGATGGAGTAGAACCATGTTATGAACATTCTTACTTTATTTTGCTGGATCTGAAGGCAGTTACTTTATGTGTGCTGCTGGGGTTTGTGGAGTTAATAAACCAAATAAGACTGTTTTGTGAGAAACCGTGCCTGAGTGCTTTAAATCCGAGTGTTCCCCAACCCACTCAGGTAGCGCTATCTCACACCCTCCTTTGTACTCGCTCTAGTTCCATGGTAACACAATCCCCACCTTTTTTCAATAAAAATAAGACACAAACACAGAATTTACTTTGGAATATAATTGGCCGTGGCGTTTATTTTTTGAGTAACTAAACAATAATTAAATTTGATAAGAATAACCAATACATCCTTTTGTAAAATTCCATAGACAGAATAAACTTTACCATATAAAGTCCAAATCCACCCAAAATCAGGGCGATATTCCCACAAAAATAAACGCACGACAAGAACAAGGGAATACAGAAAAAAGGGGAAGGGTGGGTGGGATCTTCAAAAGTTGCTTGAGGTAACTGCGCTGAGCGCACCCAAAACAGCTGATTTATAGGAAAAAATCTCCCCCCGCTCAGGGTCTTCCACCAATCAAAATCCATGAAAATTGCGGGAAGAACAACTGGCAGAAACACACATTTGCCCAGCAACAACCTGCTCATGCGTGGCACAGCTTACCAGGGCAATAAATTAACCCTTTGAAGGGATCCAACACTGTTCCTGAAAACCCATATATAAAATGTTACATGGTGGCTGTGTTATCATGCGCCCCCCCTAAGATTTTACTAAGGGGAGGGCGTCCATGGTAACACAATCCCCACCTTTTTTCAATAAAAATAAGACACAAACACAGAATTTACTTTGGAATATAATTGGCCGTGGCGTTTATTTTTTGAGTAACTAAACAATAATTAAATTTGATAAGAATAACCAATACATCCTTTTGTAAAATTCCATAGACAGAATAAACTTTACCATATAAAGTCCAAATCCACCCAAAATCAGGGCGATATTCCCAAACGCCAAGCCTCATAGAGGCGAGGCCCCCCCAAAACGCCCCAGCCAATTCTCAACAACGGCCTGGAGATCTAAATTGAAGATATCCAGGCCGATATCAGACAGATGAACCAGGTCCCGCCTATACAATCCCGGGACTCCGTCTTCAAGATTAACATGCCTGAAAGAAAAGCCATGAATTAACGGCATAAAATTCTGCATATTCCTATTAACCCGTTTCCTAATACGCTCGAGGAACGAAGAACTCTTCTGGAACCATACCAGCCTAGGAACAATTTAGGAAAAAACAAATGTAGTTTTAACAAACTCTGTTTTCAACAAACACAAATCCCTTTTAATACAAGAAAGGAGGTCGAGAGTTTTCAATTTACCCAGATCGTTACCACCTAGATGGATAATTACTAAATTCGGATAAGGCCTCTTCTCAGCTAACTTACGAAACTCAAAAATCAGGTTCCGCCATAACATCCCTCTATTGCTATGCCAAAAAATCTGGATGAGGGAATTATCAAAGGATAAATTCTCTGTATAGCATCGTACGGATGCCCTCTTCTCAGCCCAAAACACAAAGGAATGTCCAACGATCCAAATAGTGAAAATACCCTTATCTTGCCGGACGACATCGTGCTCCATGGAGACGTCGACATTCGAGCCCCCATGAGCTGGTGACTGATGACGTGAAGGCGGGCTGCATTCGTCTTCATATTCGGAGGCCGGTGACCCCGATCTCCAGGATGCTGCCGCAGCGGCAGCTGCGCTCACCTCCCTTGGACGCGAACTCCTAGACTGCCGGCACGTCGACGCTGGATCTCCCTGGGCCACAGCAGCTCTTTTATGGCCGCGGTGGCTAGATGGGCCTTGTGCAGCATGGACAGCAACCGGTGCCTCGGGGAATGGAGAGCGACACCTAGCGGAGGTTCCGGCAGCCGGTATCGATGGCGCCAGCCGGATACGACGAGCTTCTCCGAGCTCCCGCGATGGGCTGCGGGACTTCCGGTGAGAGGACCTCTTATTTCCGGTACGTGGTTCCGGCGTCCTGTCGGGAGCTCTCGAGGATGGTGGCGGCGAATAAGAATTTCTGGGTCGGCGACTCCTGGTTGAGCTGCGGCAAGGAGGCGGCGGGGGTAGCGGCTCACACAGGACTGGAGGACAGAGCGGAGATTGCGGCGCAGGAGCTGATAAAGCCTCCGGAGCGGAGGTAGGTTTTATAGCCGGTTTATCAGCTAAACAGCTCCGCAGCCACTCTACTCCGCCCTCATCATCCGCCCTTCGGAGCAGCTGCTGTATCAGCTCATCCATCCGCTGTTCTCTTCTGATCTTCCTATCTTCAAAAGTTGCTTGAGGTAACTGCGCTGAGCGCACCCAAAACAGCTGATTTATAGGAAAAAATCTCCCCCCGCTCAGGGTCTTCCACCAATCAAAATCCATGAAAATTGCGGGAAGAACAACTGGCAGAAACACACATTTGCCCAGCAACAACCTGCTCATGCGTGGCACAGCTTACCAGGGCAATAAATTAACCCTTTGAAGGGATCCAACACTGTTCTTGAAAACCCATATATAAAATGTTACATGGTGGCTGTGTTATCATGCGCCCCCCCTAAGATTTTACTAAGGGGAGGGCGTCCATTATATCCTTTCTGAGCACCGGTGCCCAAAACCGTACACAGTACTCCATGTGCGGTCTAACCAGGGATATGTACAGAGGCAGTAATAATAATAATAATTTTATTTATATAGCAATATAAAGCTCTCATGTGTATCCAGACCTCTTTTAATGCACCCCATGATCCTGTTTGCCTTGGCAGCCGCTGCCTGGCACTGGCTGCTCCGGGTAAGTTTATCATTAACTAGGATCCCCAAGTCCTTCTCCATGTCAGATTTACCCAGTGGTTTCCCGCTCAGTGTATAATGGTAATATTGATTCCTTCTTCCCATGTGTATAACCTTACATTTATCATTGTTAAACCGCATCTGCCACCTATATAAAAATAAAGCGCTATATAAAAATAAAGATTATTATTATTATTAGTTATGGCCCACTGCATATTGGCCCGATCTCCCTTTCACGAGTAATACGGCAGTTTGCATTTGAAGATGGCCACCAGTAAGTATTTTACTACATACAGGGAACATACACTACTTAGAGGTATCATGGTGGTGAAATAAAAAAAAAAATACACCGGTGTAGTACTTTAAAGGGAACCTGTCACCACCCCTGGCGTTTGTAACTAAAAGAGCCACCTTGTGCAGCAGTAATGCTGCATTCTGACAAGGTGGCTCTTTTAGTTCGGGTCCCTGGCACTGCTGAAATAGTTTTTGACATTTGTCCCTCATACCTCGAAATCACCAGGGAGGCAGGTCTTTCCCCCCCCTAATCCAGACGCCTCCCAGCCGTCTCTCATGACCTATGCACGCCAGGCGCCATCTCCTCTTCCTTCATTAGCGTCCCCGGCGCCTGTGCTGTTATTTTTTTTTTTCGGGCATGCGCAGTTGTGCTGCCCTTCGAACTTACAGAGCAGGCGCCGAGAACGCTAATGCAGGAAGAGGAGGCGATGCCCGGCGTGCAGAGACCATGATTGATGGCTGTGGTGCATCTGGATTAGGGGGGAAAGACATCATACTCTGCATAAGGGAACTGTGCCCCCACCATACTGTGTATAGGGGAGCTGTAGGGACATCACTCTGTATAAGGGAACGGTGGGCCCACCATACTGTGTATAGGGGAGCTGTAGGGACATCATACTCTGTATAAGGGAACTGTGGGCCCACCATACTGTGTATAGGGGAGCTGTAGGGACATCATACTCTGTATAAGGGAACTGTGGGCCCACCATACTGTGTATAGGGGAGCCGTAGGGAAATCATACTCGGCGTAAGGGAACTGTGTCCCCACCATACTGTGTATAGGGGAGCTGTAGGGACATCATACTCTGTATAAGGGAACTGTGGGCCCACCATTCTGTGTATAGGGGAGCCGTAGGGAAATTATACTCGGCATAAGTGAACAGTGCCCCCACCATACTATGTATAGGGGAGCTGTAGGGACATCATACTCGGCATAAGGGAACTGTGGGCCCACCATACTGTGTATAGGGGAGCTGTAGGGACATCATACTCTGTATAAGGGAACTGTGGGCCCACCATACTGTGTATAGGGGAGCTGTAGGGACATCATACTCTGTATAAGGGAACTGTGTGCCCACCATTCTGTGTATAGGGGAGCCGTAGGGAAATCATACTCGGCATAAGGGAACTGTGCCCCCACCATACTGTGTATAGGGGAGCTGTAGGGACATCACTCTGTATAAGGGAACGGTGGGCCCACCATACTGTGTATAGGGGAGCTGTAGGGACATCATACTCTGTATAAGGGAACTGTGGGCCCACCATACTGTGTATAGGGGAGCTGTAGGGACATCACTCTGTATAAGGGAACAGTGGGCCCACCATACTGTGTATAGGGGAGTTGTAGGGACATCATACTCTGTATAAGGGAACTGTGGGACCACCATTCTGTGTATAGGGGAGCCGTAGGGAAATCATACTCGGCATAAGGGAACTGTGCCCCCACCATACTGTGTATACTGGAGCTGTAGGGACATCATACTCTGTATAAGGGAACTGTGGGCCCACCATTCTGTGTATAGGGGAGCCGTAGGGAAATCATACTCGGTATAAGGGAGCTGTGCCCCCACCATACTGTGTATAGGGGAGCTGTAGGGACATCATACTCTGTATAAGGGAACTGTGGGCCCACCATTCTGTGTATAGGGGAGCTGTATATTGGTAGATTCAGTGGATATTATTAAAAGCATTATTGTTATATGGGCCCTCAGAGAATTGTGGCCGTCAAAGCGGCAAAATGTGGATACTTTTTTAATAATAATAATCTTTATATAGCGCTAACACATTCCGCAGCACTTTAGTTTTCCACACATTATCATTGCTGTCTCCATAGGGGCTCACAATCTAAATTCCCTATCAGTATGTCTTTGGAGTGTGGGAGGAAACCGAAGGGCACATTTGTTGCTCGAAACGCGTTCAGTCGGGTGCTGGTTGCTCTCCTTTACCCACTATGCCGGTCATGTCTCAGCAGCATTTTAATGTGAACTAATAAAGTTTTTACATTTTATTCCTGGAGCTGGATCCACATTTCCTTTCTCTACACAAGGAAACCGAAGTACCATGAGGAAACCCACGCAAACACAGGGAGAACATACAAACTCTTTGCAGATGTTGTCCTTAGTGGGATTTGAAGCCAGGACCCCAGCGCTGCAGTGCTAACCACTGAGCCATCCAATTTCTAGAGCATTAATATTTCCCAGGGGGCCATTTTACCATCTAGTGGGCACAAACAGAACAAGTTTTAGACAAAGTGGGACCCCAATACTAATATATTGCACCATCACACAGAAGTATTTCGGTTGTATTTACATGCGCTGAGTTCAGGCCGCGATTATATTGAAGTCGGTCGGTGTTTGTTTCCCGGTCTCTTTACAACAGATGACAAAGAATAATGGGAACAGAACAATCACAATTAGATCAATCTGTCCCCATACATATAATGTTATATGCTGAGAACAATGATTTCTGTTCCAGCAAAAACAATCCAATCACTCGATGAATAGGCATTTTGCTTGTTTAGTATAATGCACCTCATAGCGTTCAAAATAATAGCAGTGTGTTCAAAAACATGACTCACAAACTCCTTATACTAGTTTTCATTTCCATGCATTGGGAACATTGCACACTGTTTTCTAATTCAAAACATGAAGAGAAATGTATATAATTTTTCACTACTTAATAATCGAGTCGTGGCTGGAGAAGCCATCATGCAAGTCTGGGCCAGATGGAAAACACAAGAAAAGTGAATGAATCCATCAGAAAGTCATCTGTAAGTTCCTATCTATAACTGTGCTGTAATACCTTACGTTCTGCAGGACTGATATAGGGCTCTGGCTCTATCCCATGCTGCTAGCAGGGGTACCTTTGCAGCATCGGAGGAGCACAGGGGCACACAAACCATCCAGATCCAGAGCAGTGGTTACAAGCTGTCCAGTATAGCCATAAACGTGCCTTTTATTTGGGAAACAGACTGCAGTATTGTCTGGTGACCTAGGCACAACAAGCAGTAAACCATAGGATTAAATATTGTTCTGGAGATGGGGATTGTTTAATAATAAGAAAATATAAAAAAAGAAAAAAAAAAGTCAATGTTTATACAGGCATTTTACAATTTTAACATTTTATCATGAATGATGATACAGCCAGGGGGCTGCCCATTTGGCAAGGACAGCTCGGTCCTCTTGTATAATAGTGATCAGCTGGATTCATGAGCAGAGCACACTGTTCATTGTATTCTTTCATTGTTCCACTTTTCTATTTTTCCTAAAAAGAGTTCAGATCTGATTCTGTAGAATATTACTATACCTCCCTAGAACAGAACATTCATCTGAAAGACCTGCTTTAAGGCTAGGCCAGGGTAAGAAAATCCCATCCCCTAGAGCTGCCAACCCACAGTGTATATACAATACATACATAATCTACACACACATGCATACATTATGTACACACAGATACATATACATTCCATACATACATATACACAAACATATACATAATCTACACACATGCATACATTATGTACAGACACATACATATACATTACATACTTGCACCTACATCTATACACACAAACATACGTACCGTACATACACCTACATATATATGTACATTACATACACACATGCACATACATGGATCGCCCCCAGACACAGGGCCACAAGTCACTCGGTACCGGTCCTTTCTGCTCAGTTATGCGGTTGTCACGGTGGCTAGACCCAGTCGTGACTCTGCTAAGGGGCGTCCAATAAAGGTGATAGTACAGTCTGTCAGGGGTTCGTGACACCACCTGTGGTGTTCGGTCAGGGTGACCGACGCTGCTGTGGGGTCCGCTGGGGTGATGGAATAGCAGCCGGATAGTATACCTTCCCACAGGTGAAGTATGTCCCCAGGGCTTCCCAGTATGGTGGATGGAGATGGTGTGAGGTGCAGGCAATAATGAGGACACAAGGTTGCAGTCTCTTTACCTCTTTACTGAAGGCTTCAAGATCCTCAGTCCAGAGCACGTTCAACCGGGCTATCAGAGACTGGCCGGTCCGATGGGCACTTCCAGAGTTTCCCTCGCAGATGGAAATCGTTGCCTACCAATAGCGCCTGTGTGTTGTAGTCCTACCCTGCTGAGCATTCGGAATAGTCCTCACAACTGCTGTTCTCCTTCGTTCGTTCTCTACAGCTTTCTTTCTCTCTCTCGTTCTTTGGTTCCAGATGTTACTAGTTTCTAACGTCCCCCAGATATGTTATGGCTAGGACGCCACCCGTTTGACGGGAAGGCTTGGAGGTCTTCCGGGACCCTAGAGACGCCCCTCTCCCAATGTTGCCCCCTATGTCTTCGTAGGTGTAGAAGGTAGACAGCCAACCTATGATTAACTGTCCAGCGGAATTTGAAGTAAGGCCTGAAGTCAGTTACTCCTACGGTGATCCGGCCACCGACTACGCGCCTCAGTAAGATGTTGCCTTTCTCTCTCGGCACGACTCCTACTGGCTCTCCTTTGTGCTGATCTCGTTTACACTGTTCCATAATATCCTTCCCTTCGTGTCTCTCTCCTGGATACCGCCGCAGGGTGTGCAGGCGCAGTTCCGTTACGTTCTGTTCGCTAGGCACCTGCCAGGTTCCCACGCCTGACAGGGACCCCCCTGTGCCTTCTCCCTGCAACACCCCCTGCCACGGGATGTTGCCTGGTTCCAACCCAGTCAGCTTCTGACTAACTTCTTATCCAACCCCTAGTTTTACCAGTGTGAGGAGTGGCCCAATAAATAAAGCCTTTTTCTCCCCCTAGTGTCCGGAGTGTGAAGTGTAATGTGTTCTGGTGATACCTGGTCAGGAGAACTCCTTAGTGCCATCAGACGTACCGCTGCTCCCCTTAGCGGCAGAGTGTCATACTGCAACGACCAGATCCCTGGGGCGCTGCATACATATACATTACATACATGTACACACATACATAATGCACACACACATACATATACACATTACATACACGCACCCACATACAGTACAGAGCAAAAGTTTGGATATACCTTCTCATTTAAAGATTTTTCTGTATTTTAATGACTATGAAAATTGTACATTCACACTGAAGGCATCAAATCTATGAATTAACACATGTGGAATTATATACTTAACAAAAAAGTGTGAAACAACTAAAATTATGTCTTATATTCTAGATTCTTCAAAGTAGCCACCTTTTACTTTGATGACTACGTTGCACACTCTTGGCATTCTCTTGATGAGCTTCAAGAGGTAGTCACCAGGAATGGTTTTCATTTCACAGGTGTGCCCTGTCAGGTTTAATAAGTGGAATTTCTTGCCTTATAAATGGTGTTGGGACCATCAGTTGTGTGGAGCAGAAGTCTGGTGGATACACAGCTGATAGTCCTACTGAATAGACTCTTAGAATTTGTATTATGGCAAGAAAAAAGCAGCTAAGTAAAGAAAAACGAGTGGCCATCATTACTTTTAGAAATGAAGGTCAGTCAGTCCAAAAAATTGGGAAAACTTTGAAAGTGTCCCCAAGTGCAGTAGCAAAAACCATCAAGCGCTACAAAGAAGCTGGCTCACATGAGGACCGCCCCAGGAAAGGAAGACCAAGAGTCACCTCTGCTTCTGAGGATAAGTTTATCCGAGTCACCGGCCTCAGAAATCGCAAGTTAACAGCAGCTCAGATTAGAGACCAGGCCAATGCCACACAGAGTTCTAGCAGCAGACACATCTCTACAACAACTGTTAAGAGGAGACTTTGTGTAGCAGGCCTTCATGGTAAAATAGCTGCTAGGAAACCACTGCTAAGGATAGGCAACAAGCAGAAGAGACTTGTTTGGGCTAAAGAACACAAGGAATGGACATTAGACCAGTGGAAATCTGTGCTTTGGTCTGATGAGTCCAAATTTGAGATCTTTGGTTCCAACCACCGTGTCTTTGTGCGACACAGAAAAGGTGAAGGTATGAACTCTACATGCCTGTGTCACGCCGTTCTGTCTGTATCTGGTTTTCGGCGTGACAATGCATATGTTTGCTTTAACCCTTTACTCTTTTCCCCCTAATTTAAGCTGGGATACTGTTGGCTGTTACCAGGATGGAGCCTTCTCAGTTCCCTGCTCTGCTGCGTAGCCGTATATGGGTGGTTAGGTCTTTTCTATTGCATGACCATCCGCTCGTGTGGTCCCCGGTTGCCGCTGTGGAAGCTGTCTGCGGGTTATGAGGTCATTTGCACCTGGTGCATGACTTTCCACAAGTGTCAGTGCTTGCAGGCACAGCCTGGTGCCCTGAGTCTCAGTTACTGCACTGATTGTGTTGTAATGGTTTCTGTGTGTGCTAAGGGCATGCGTGGCCACACCTCCCCTGCTTTTATCAGGGTTAGTGTGTGTACTCGGAATGCTGTCCCCAGCCAATTGCTGAGGGGAAGCTCCTATATAAAGTTCCCATGCCCTATGGGCAGGGCCTGAGCTACTCACAAAGCTCCTGAACTTTGCTGTGTGTGTTTGTGTTCCTGCACCTCTCCTGTCTATGTTTTGGTACCAAAGTCCTTGCCTTGATTCCTGTTTTGTTCTGTTCTGGTGCCTGTCCTGGAGGCGGTATATCCAGGCCCGAATCCTTGATCCTGTACCTGTCTGAACTGTGTCTGCTATGATTATGTTCCTTGGAATCCCTTTGCATCTGGAGTCTCACACCCTGTGACTTTGAGTCTCTTGTAAGCGGGGTTTCTGCTAAGCATCTACTACTCTGTGCTCTGACTACCATGCGTGTTAACCCTGTCTGGCCCACGTCCAGTACGGTGGTGCTTGCACCATCACGCTTGAGTTCCTTCCTAGGTCTGATGCCCATAGCCTGATAACCGCAGTCCAGAACCTGTTGACCGCTGCCTGGAGCTTGGAGTCTGATGACTGGTGGAACCTGTAGGTCGTGTCGGATGCCCGGAACTGAACGACTCCTGTCTGAGGTGTATCTGGTATTCCTGATGCCCTGCCTGTGTCCTGGTGTCCTTCCTGTACCAGATGTCCTGCCTGTGTCCTGATGTCCCGCCTATGTGTGCCTCGGTGATCCGTTGGTGCCTTGGGGTCCACTGGGTGGTACCCTTCTGGAGGTGTGGAATTGGGAGCCTGACCTCATTATGTTTTGCTTATGTACTGTGACTTTACTTTAGTAAACTTTACTTTCTCTGAAGTTGTGCGGTGTAATCAAGTCCTTCGTGTCTCTTTCTTTGTCCACATGCTCAGCTGCCACAGAACCCCGGTCTCTGCCCTCCCCTAGTTCGGGTAGGCCCAGGTCCCCTGTGCGGTATAAAGGGTCCGTATTGCATCCCCGGAGGACGCGCGCCCCACGCCTTCTGAGGTCGGTCGCTTGGGGGCGTCTATGGGGCTGGGCCGCATCAGCCGCTGCAGCTGACTTGACAGCCTAGTTCCCACCGTAAAGCATGGAGGAGGAGGTGTGATGGTGTGGGGGCGCTTTGCTGGTGACTCTGTTGGGGAGTTATTCAAAATTGAAGGCAAACCGAACCAGCATGGCTACCACAGCATCTTGCAGCAGCATGCTATTTCATCTGGTTTGCGTTTAGTTGGACCATCACTTATTTTTCAACAGGACAATGACCCCAAACACACCTCCAGGCTGTGTAACGGCTATTTGACTAAGGAGAGTGATGGCATGCTACGCCAGATGACCAGGCCTCCATAGTCACCAGACCTGAACCCAATCGAGATGGTTTGGGGTGAGCTGGACCGCAGAGTGAAGGCAAAAGGGCCAACAAGTGCTAAGCATGTCTGGGAACTCCTTCAAGATTGTTGGAAGACCATTCCCGATGACTACCTCTTGAAGCTCATCAAGAGAATGCCAAGAGTGTGCAAAGCAGTCATCAAAGCAAAAGGTGGCTACTTTGAAGAACCTTAGAATATAAGACATATTTTCAGTTGTTTCACACTTTTTTGTTAAGTATATAATTCCACATGTGTTAATTCATAGTTTTGATGCATTCAGTGTGAATGTACAATTTTCATAGTCATGAAAATACAGAAAAATCTTTAAATGAGGTGTGTCCAAACTTTTGGTCTGTAATGTACGCGCACCTACATACATGTGTACATTGCATACACAAACGCACCTATACACATTACACACACCTCCCAACCGTCCCAGATCCAGATGGACTATCCTGATTTTGACAGTCAGCCCCGCGATCCCGGGCGGGACATTAGTTGTCCCGCACTGGTTGGGAGGTGTGTAATATCACCCGGTCAGCTCCCTGAGTCCCTGCACCCGCAGAGCAGCACACCACATATTGGCTGCTGTGTGCGCACACAGACCTGTGATGGGGTCACAGGATGGGAGGAGTCATGGGTCACATGATCGGGAGGACCTCCGTGTACAGGACTCTGCTGGTTGTCATGGCGCTGGACGAGGGTAAGCGTATGTGTGAGGTCAGGAGGTGTTTACAGTGTGGATGTAGCAGAGCCGTGTGTGTACGAGGTGTATGGATTGGAGCAGCGTGTGAAAGGTGTATGGAGCGGAGTCGTGTGTGTAAGAGGTGTACGGAGCGCAGCCGCTTGTGTACGAGGTCTACGGATCGGAGCTGCGTGTGAAAGGCATATGGAACGGAGCCGTGTGTGTATGAGGTGTACGGAGAAGAGCCGCGTGAGCAAGGTGTATGGAGCGGATTCGTGTGTGTACGAGGTGTGTGGAGCAGAGCCGCGTGTGTACGAGGTGTACGGAGCAGACGTTAGTTATGTCGGATCGGAGCAGATATTGCTCCTCGCTGACACTGACCGGCACAGGAGACAAGGAGAGGTCTTTATCAGTGACATATCACAGCTGCAGCGACGTGAGCAGTCAGCGGCGCAGCTGGATGATATCATTCAGTGGAGCATCATGTGTGGCTATTATACAGTATGAAGCATCATGTGGACCCATTATACTGTATGGAGCAGCACGTGGGGCCAGTACACTGTACGGAGCATCATTTGGGGCCATTATACAGTATGGAGCACTATGTGTGGCCATTATACAGTATGGATCATCATGTGTGGCCATTATACAGTATGGATCATGTGTGGCCATTATACAGTATGGAGCATCATGTGTGGCCATTATACAGTATGGAGCTTCATGAGTGGCCATTATACAGTATTGAGCATCATGTGTAGCCATTATACAGTATGGAGCTTCATGTGCGGCCATTATGCAGTATGGAGCATCACATGGGGCCAGTACACTGTACGGAGCATCATGTGTGGCCATTATACAGTATGGAGCACTATGTGTGGCCATTATACAGTATGGAGCATCATGTGTGGCCAGTATACAGTATGGAGCATCATGTGTGGCCATTATACAGTATGAAGTATCATGTGTGGCCATTATACAGTATGGAGCATCATGTGGTCATTATACAGTATAGAGCATCATGTGGGGCTATTATACAGTATGGAGCACTATGTGTGGCCATTATACAGTATGGAGCATCATGTGTGGCCATTATACAGTATAGAGCATCGTGTGGGGCTATCATACAGTATGGAGCACTATGTGTGGCCATTATACAGTATGGAGCATCATTTGGGACCATTATACAGTATGGAGCATCATGTGTGGCCATTATACAGTATGGAGCACTATGTGTGGCCATTATACAGTATGGAGCATCATGTGTGGCCATTATACAGTATGGACCATCATGTGTGGCCATTATACAGTATGGAGCATCATGTGCGGTCATTATACAGTATGGAGCATCATGTGTGGCCATTATACAGTATGGAGCATCATGTGGTCATTATACAGTATAGAGCATCATGTGGGGCTATTATACAGTATGGAGCACTATGTGTGGCCATTATACAGTATGGAGCATCATGTGTGGCCATTATACAGTATAGAGCATCGTGTGGGGCTATCATACAGTATGGAGCACTATGTGTGGCCATTATACAGTATGGAGCATCATTTGGGACCATTATACAGTATGGAGCATCATGTGTGGCCATTATACAGTATGGAACACTATGTGTGGCCATTATACAGTATGGAGCATCATGTGTGGCCATTATACAGTATGGACCATCATGTGTGGCCATTATACAGTATGGAGCATCATGTGCGGTCATTATACAGTATGGAGCATCATGTGGGGCCATTATACAGTATGGAGCATCATGTGTGGCCGTTATACAGTATGAAGCATCATGTGTGGCCATTATACAGTATGGAGCATCATGTTTGGCCATTATACAGTATGGAGCATCATGTGTGGCCATTATACAGTATGAAGCATCATGTGTGGACATTATACAGTATGGAGCATCATGTGTGGTCATTATACAGTATGGAGCATCATGTGTGGCCATTATACAGTATGAAGCATCATGTGTGGACATTATACAGTATGGAGCATCATGTGTGGTCATTATACAGTATGGAGCATCATGTGTGGTCATTATACAGTATGGAGCATCATGTGTGGCCATTATACAGTATGAAGCATCATGTGTGGACATTATACAGTATGGAGCATCATGTGTGGCCATTATACAGTATGAAGCATCATGTGTGGACATTATACAGTATGGAGCATCATGTGTGGCCATTATACAGTATGAAGCATCATGTGCGGTCATTATACAGTATGGAGCATCATGTGTGGCCATTATACAGTATGGAGCATCATGTGTGGCCATTATACAGTATGAAGCATCATGTGCGGTCATTATACAGTATGGAGCATCATGTGTGGCCATTATACAGTATGGAGCATCATGTGTGGCCATTATACAGTATGAAGCATCATGTGCGGTCATTATACAGTATGGAGCATCATGTGTGGCCATTATACAGTATGGAGCATCATGTGTGGCCATTATACAGTATGAAGCATCATGTGCGGTCATTATACAGTATGGAGCATCATGTGTGGCCATTATACAGTATGGAGCATCATGTGTGGCCATTATACAGTATGAAGCATCATGTGCGGTCATTATACAGTATGGAGCATCATGTGCAGTCATTATACAGTATGAAGCATCATGTGCGGTCATTATACAGTATGGAGCATCATGTGGGGCCATTATACAGTATGGAGCATCATGTGTGGCCATTATACAGTATGAAGCATCATGTGTGGTCATTATACAGTATGGAGCATCATGTGTGGCCATTATACAGTATGGAGCATCATGTGTGGCCATTATACAGTATGGAGCATCATGTGTGGCCATTATACAGTATGAAGCATCATGTGTGGTCATTATACAGTATGGAGCATCATATGTGGCCATTATACAGTATGGAGCATCATGTGTGGCCATTATACAGTATGAAGCATCATGTGTGGTCATTATACAGTATGGAGCATCATGTGTGGCCATTAAAAAGTATGGAGCACTGTGGCCATTTTTTGTGTTAATAATTATTGTTTAAGACACAGTGTGATCAGCAGTGCTAAATGGGTGTGGTCGGGAAGCAGATATGGGTGTGACTAGTTGTGAATGGGTGTGGTCAGATGCGTGGCCTAAAATTCGCCGTGGCACGCTGCATGCGCCACTAACTTTGTCCCTCTTTCCCTTCCGCAAAAGTTGGGAGGTATGATTACATACACACACCTCCATCTATAAACACACACACACATATATATACATTACATACACACACCTGCATACATATACACACAAACATACGTACATAGACACACGCACGCCCCTATATACAAATGTACATGACATACACGCACATAAATTACACATACATCACATACACATACGTACATTACATACACACAATTACACTTGTGCTTCCTTCTCTAGTAGTACTACAGCCAAATCCAATCCAGCCAGTTCCTCCTGCGCATGCGCGCTGCTGAGGCGCTACGTGTGCTGTAAACAACGCAGTGTAATCCCGCGATGCGTCTTCCTACAGCACACATGGCGGATGGCACGTGTTTATGGGCGGAAGTGCATGATTCGTAGTTCCGGTTTCCGCAGCTCAGACGTGGAGGACCATGGACGGCACAGAGTAAGTCGCCAGGCAGTAGAATCCGAAGGCATCAGCGCCAGTGTTAATAAGTTGCGGCTACAGAGCGAGGGGAGGTTGCTGTGAACATGGCGGCTGCGGGCATGACGCCATTATGTGGAGGATTTGGGGCAGAAGAGGGCACCGGCTGCCGCATAGTGGGGCATTGCCTCTTGTACCAGTGGTCTCACCTGTATCAGCCTATAGGAGACCACAGCTCAATTTCTGTACTGCATGACACCAATGAGACGCGAGTTCTGATTGGCTGCTGCGGGATGTCAGGCTGTTCAGCATTCCGGAGTTATTAGTGACCTGTATATGGGACCACCATGGTCAGGATGGTTGTGTGTGGAATGTGCGGGCTCCTCACCCATTACCTCATTTTGTGACCCCCAACTAAAAGTATCATGTGCTGCTATATTCTTGTGTGAGTAAGCCATAGCCTTAAGGGGGATGTCCAGTGAAAACACATTAGCACCCTTCTCCTCTCCGCAGGATGTGATACGTTCCTGATGGGTAGGGGTCCGCCTGCTGCGCCCCTCAGGATGAGAGAGTGCCATTCATTCTGTATGGGGCAGTGATTGAGCATACGCACTACTGCTGCATGCTGATCAGGATGTCGGTGCGGGTCCGAGCACTGTCCCTCACCGTCTGTGTGTGGATATGTGACGGCGTGTGTTCACCGCACAACCCCGTTAAAACACAAAGTATTGTGCCTTTCCCCTACTTGTCACTGCATTGTGTGATGCGCTGAGTAGCTCATCTGTTCTAGGCTATGTCCTAGGAGGCCATGTGGCAGAATCTGGGGGAGACCTGCTAGGCACCTGGGGGCATGTCCTGTCTGATATATGATATGTTGAAGGGGCTTACTGTTATACAGGACGTGACTGCTGCTTCCAGTGGTTTTGTGCCATCTGCATTGGCTCCACTGAGCCCAGTGATTGGCTGCATGTATCACATCCTGCATGATGCCACCACCCTCTCTACACTAACAAAGCCTGGGGGGCAGTGGTGGGATGATGGTGCTGGAGCTGTAGAGGTTAAAGGGAACCTGTCACCAGGATAGTGCTCAGTAACATACACACAGTGTCAGGTAGGGGCCTTTATACTGATTACAATGATACCATGGTTGATGAAATCCGTCTTGTGGTTGTTTCTTAATCTTTAGTTTTGTGTTACTGATATGCCAGTGTCCTAAGGCGGGGCTGGTGTATGTGTTCTCTGATTAGGTATTCATAATGCAGACTCCTGACAAGTCTCTGATCCATCACTGACCTGCCCCCTAGTTTACATAATGAATATATGTACAGTACAGACCAAAAGTTTGGACACACCGTCTCATTTAAAGATTTTTCTGTATTTTCATGATTATGAAAATTGCACATTCACCCTGAAGGCATCAAAACTATGAATTAACACATGTGGAATTACGGTATACTTAACAAAAAATTGTGAAACAACTGAAATTACGGTATGTAATTCTATGGTATTCTAGGTTCTTCAAAGTAGCCACCTTTTGCTTTGATGACTGCTTTGCACACTCTTGGCATTCTCTTGATGAGCTTCAAGAGGTAGTCACCGGGAATGGTTTTCACTTCACAGGTGTGCCCTGTCAGGTTTAATAGGTGGGATTTCTTTTCTTATAAATGGTGTTGGGACCATCAGTTGTGTTGTGCAGAAGTCTGGTGGATACACAGCTGATAGTCCTACTGAATAGACTGTTAGAATTTGTATTATGGCAAGAAAAAAGCAGCTAAGAAAAACAAGTGGCTATCATTACTTTAAGAAATGAAGGTAAGTCAGTCCGAAAAATTGGGAAAACTTTGAAAGTGTCCCCAAGTGCAGTGGCAAAAACCATCAAGCGCTACAAAGAAACTGGCTCACATGAGGACCGCCCCAGGAAAGGAAGACCAAGAGTCACCTCTGCTTCTGAGGATAAGTTTATCTGAGTCACCAGCCTCACAAATCGCAGATTAACAGCAGCTCAGATTAGAGACCAGGTCAATGCCACACAGAGTTCTAGCAGCAGACACATCTCTACAACAACTGTTAACAGGAGACTTTGTGCAGCAGGCCTTCATGGTAAAATAGCTGCTAGGAAACCACTGCTAAGGACAGGCAACAAGCAGAAGAGACTTGTTTTGGCTAAAGAACACAAGGAATGGACATTAGACCAGTGGAAATCTGTGCTTTGGTCTGATGAGTCCAAATTTGAGATCTTTGGTTCCAACGACCGTGTCTTTGTGCGACGCAGAAAAAGTGAACGGATGGACTCTACATGCCTGGTTCCCACCGTGAAGCATGGAGGAGGAGGAGTGATGGTGTGGGGGTGCTTTGCTAGTGACACTGTTGGGGATTTATTCAAAATTAAACGCATACTGAACCAGCATGGCTACCACAGCATCTCGCAGCGGCATGCTATTCCATACGGTTTGCGTTTAGTTGGACCATCATTTATTTTTCAACAGGACAATGACCCCAAATACACCTCCAGGCTGTGTAAGGGCTATTTGACCAAGAAGGAGAGTGATGGGGTGCTACGCCAGATGACCTGGCCTCCACAGTCACCAGACCTGAACCCAATCGAGATAGTTTGGGGTGAGCTGGACCGCAGAGTGAAGGCAAAAGGGCCAACAAGTGCTAAGCATCTCTGGGAACTCCTTCAAGATTGTTGGAAGACTGTTCCCGGTGACTACCTCTTGAAGCTCCGCAAGAGAATGCCAAGAGTGTGCAAAGCAGTCATCAAAGCAAAAGGTGGCTACTTTGAAGAAGCTAGAATATAAGACATAATTTCAGTTGTTTCACACTTTTTTGTTAAGTATATAATTCCACATGTGTTAATTCATAGTTTTGATGCCTTTAGTGTGAATTTACAATTTTCATAGTCATGAAAATACAGAAAAATCTTTAAATGAGAAGGTGTGACCAAACTTTTGGTCTGTACTGTAAATACTGAATAAAATAAACTTTGGCAGGCAGGTGCCAGCCGTGGTGCCTGTGCTGCATCGTAATCTCATGGTTACTGTGCACTTAATCCCTTTTGCAGATTTACTTGAGCGAGGTAGAAAAAAAGTCATTTTGAAAATGGTTCCTGCACAGTAGCAGCTATCGGTTTGTGTATTGATTCAATAGCTGCTGTTGAGCAGGCGCCGGCGGCACCATCTTGCTGGAGAAGAAAAAAAAATGTTGCGGCAGGTTGCCCCGTCCAGACCGGTGCGTCGCGGCAGGCTGCCCAAACAGGAGGCAGGTCTGTGCTGCTATGAAAGCTCACTAACGGACTGGAAGAATTGTGTGTACAGGTTTTCTGTCTATGGTTGTAAACTAAAAGAGAATAATAAATTCATCCTGTTTACTGACAGCCAGCGGAGATCTCTACAATGGGGAAGAATTGGAAACAAGCAGACATTTCTGCATATTGATGAATGCTGTTGGCCATTTCTCACATATCTCCTTGATGGGTGATAACTGACTGGTAAAAGCCCAACTGCTGGGGTCAAGACAACCAACGTCTGCTCCATTCATTTTCTATGGGTCTGCGCGAAGAAGCTTTGGCAGCCCCATAGGTAATGACCGACATGCAGGCACCACATGTTGCTCCATTCTTTCAGGGCTAATATTCCCCGTTCCGCAGATTGGGTACCAGCAGACTGACCCCCCACCCTGTGGGTAGGTGATGGCTTGTTTTCACCGGTTTACTCCATTAGAGAGGTTTATAAATCGTTATTGCTAGAATTTGTCAGTGCTTTGTAGTCTTTTGGGTTCAAGCTCTTAACACCCCAAGAGCTCTCATAGTTGGGGTCTCCATAAATGTCTTTGAAGACGCCATGTACCTAGGAAACTTTCCACCCAATTTTATACTAATATGTTACGCACAAGCCACATTCTCTTGTTAAACTCTTCTTTTTTTTCCTTAGACCACGGAAACTTCCGCGGGTCCCAGAGAATCTTCTGAAGAAAAGAAAGAAATATCAGGGGCTTAAAGCAGCAGAGGCCAAGAGAGCGCTAGAGGAGAAGAGAAAGGTGATGGACCTTGCTGAACTGTGCACGTGAAAGGGATAAACAGGGCTTGGTAACTAGGAACTTCATATCGTGAGTAGTGATGAGCGAGTGTACTCGTTGCTCGAGTGTACTCGTTGCTCGGGTGACCTCCGAGTATTTATGACTGCTCAGAGATTTAGTTTTCATCCAGGCAGCTGAATGATTTACAGCTATTAGCCAGCTTGATTACATGTGGGGGTTACCTGGCAACCCCCTACATGTACTCAGCCTGGCTAATAGCTGTAAATCATTCAGCTGCCGTGATAAAAACTAAATCTCCGAACACTAACAAATACTCGGAGGTCACCCGAGCAACGAGTACACTCGCTCATCACTAATCGTGAGAGATCTGACCTCCCAGGTTACCTCCACCATCCTCTGACCTGTCACTTCTTGGCTCTTATCCATGTGAAAGTTGTGTGCTTTGTAATAATCCTACAGAGGGATAGCGCTCAGCATTTCTAGTTTCTCATTTTCCCCTTATTGGGTTGAGGTGCAATACCAGACACTGCTTGTGGTTCAGAGGGGAGCTGTTTTTGGAACTTTACTTTTCATCTCTGGGTTCCTTTTAGATAAGCTCTCCCATCATAGTTTTTAACGTCTTAATATATTGCAGTCATCAAATTATATAGCACTGAGTACTTACAATTGCTCATTTTGCCTTTCTACTCAGCTACTTATTGGGAACAGTTACGTAAAAGATGAAATTATCTCTAAAAGTTAAAGATGACACATTTCCTTTGTATTTTAGGTTAAAAAAATATATTTTTTCATATTTTACAAATTACAAAAATGGACCTATACAAAAGTTTGGGCACCCTGCATGGTTAGTACATATTAGCACCCATTTTTGCAAGTATCACAGCTTGTAAACTCTTTTTGTAACCATCCAAGAGTCTTTCAATTCTTGTTTGAGAGATTTTCATCCATTCTTCATTGCAATTTTTTTTCCAGTTCTGTGAGATCCCTGGGTCATTTTGCATGCATTGTTTTTTGAGGTCTAGCCACAGAATTTTCAATGATGTTCAGATCAGAGGACTGTGAGGGCCATTGTAAAACCTTCAGCTTTCGCCTTTTGGTGTAGTCTTTTGTGTTGTGGATCATTATCTATTTGTAGAAGCCATCCTCTTTTCAGCTTAAGCTTTTTTACAGATGGTGTTATGTTTGCATCAAGAATTTGTTGACATTTCATTGAATCCATTCTTCCCTCCACTCGTGAAATGTTCCCCGTGCCATTGGCTGCAACACAACCCCGAAGCATGATTGATCCACCCCCATTGCTTAACGGTTGGCGAAATGTTCTTTTACTGAAATTCAGTGCCCTTTTTTCTGCACACATACTTTTCCTCATTGTGGCCAAAGAGTTCTATTTTAACCTCAGAGAGTTCTTGTTTCCAAAATTCAACAGGCTTGTATAGATGTTCTTTTGCAGACTTGTGACGCTGAACTTTGTCTAGGAGGCAGGAGAGTTTTTTTTTTTTGTTTGTTTTTTCTGGTAACTCGTCCATGAAGGCCATATTTGTGCAGGTGTCTCTGAACAGTAGAACAATGTACAACTCCAGAGTCTGCTAAAGCTTTCTGAAGGTCTTTTGTAGTCAAGCGGTTTTGATGTGCCTTTCTAGCAATCCTACGAGCAGCTCTCACTTAAACTTTGCTTGATCTTCCATACCTTATCTTGATCTCCACTGCTCATGTTAACCGCCATTTTTTAATTACATTTTGAACTAAAGGTACCTTCACACATAACGATATTGTTAACGATATCGTTGCTATTTGTGACGTAGCAACGATATCGTTAATGAAATCGTTATGTGTGACAGCGACCAACGATCAGGCCCCTGCTGGGAGATCGTTGGTCGCTGAATAAAGTCCAGAACTTTATTTCGTCGCTGGACTCCCTGGAGACATCGCTGGATCGGCGTGTGTGACACCGATCCAGCGATGTCTTCACTGGTAACCAGGGTAAACATCGGGTAACTAAGCGCAGGGCCGCGCTTAGTAACCCGATGTTTACCCTGGTTACCATGCTAAAAGTAAAAAAAAACAAACACTAGATACTTACCTACAGCCGTCTGTCCTCCAGCGCTGCGCTCTGCACTCCTCCTGTACTGTCTGTGAGCCGGAAAGCAGAGCGGTGACGTCACCGCTCTGCTTTCCGGCTCCCAGCCAGTACAGGAGGAGAGCAGAGAAGCAGAGCGCAGCGCTGGAGGACAGACAGCGGTAGGTAAGTATGTACTGTTTGTTTTTTTTACTTTTAGGATGGTAACCAGGGTAAACATCGGGTTACTAAGCGCGGCCCTGCGCTTAGTTACCCGATGTTTACCCTGGTTACCGGCATCGTTGGTCGCTGGAGAGCTGTCTGTGTGACAGCTCTCCAGCGACCAAACAGCGACGCTGCAGCGATCCGGATCGTTGTCGGTATCGCTGCAGCGTCGCTTAATGTGAAGGGGCCTTACGGAAAGGGCAACTTGAAAACGCTTTATCTTCTTATAGCCATCTCCTCCTGCTTTGTGGGCCTCCGCTATTTTCATTTTCAGAGTGATAGCCAGCTGCTTAGAAGAATCCATGGCTGCTGTTTGTTGGCACAAGGTTAGAGGAGGCTGGGATTTTATAAAGCTGGGGAATTTGTATCACTTGGCCTTTCCTAATGATGATGGTGAACAAGCCATAACCCTAACAGGCTAATTAAGGTCTGAGACCTTGGTCAGTTATCTGAGCACATAAATTTGCAAGGGTGCCCCAACTTTTACATTGGCTCGTTTTAACTTTATAATTTTTAAAATGTGAAAGATGAAAATAAATATTTCTTGTTTGGCTATATCATATAATGGAAACATCATCTTTATCTTTAGCCCTTTCAGAGATCATTTCATCTTCAGCTTGCTTAACTGTTCACAATAACAGTAATTTTGATCCTAACTTTTACATGGCACTTTTCTGATTTCTCTGCTCTATGTAGAAACAGGAAGTCTCTTGCCCCTGCATGACTCATTCCCCTGCTCCTCTCCCATGCCAGGGACTTTTGCATTGACTGATGACTGGTACAGGAAAAATTGACCTGTTTCTACATAGAACTTAGAAGGATTCATCTAGTCAGTTTTTAACCACATGTCAGACCTAATTGAAAACAGAAGAATTAGCTGGGTAGAAAGGCAACATGAGCAATTGTAAGTACACAGTGCTGTATAATATGATTGCAATATATTAAGAGGATAAAAACTTTGATGGGAGAAGGAGTTCTTTAAATTTTGTACAGATTCTTTGTTGGGATCTCTAAATTTATATTTGTCCGTTTTCCTTCTCTTTACAGGTTCCGCTGGGAAAACAGATAAAGTTTAAACGTCTTGAAAGTTTTGTGCGAGACTCCAGAAGAAAGCTGAGAGATGACACCAGATTACGCAGGATGAAGATCTATAGGAAGAAAGTCCCCAACATATCCAATGAGAAGCTTGCCTTTGTAGTGCGAATTACGGAGTACGTTGTGATCCTCTTTGCACAATGATGTGCGCCCTAGCAGTATGCTAGTTGCTACTTCCACCACTGCTGTCCCAGTATTCCCTGATTAACTCTTCTCACCCTGCAAAGTAGAAATGGTGTGGGGAGGGCTCTGATCTGTGACTAAAGGGGTTTCTGGATCCCCTTTAGTGGGAAGACAATGATGACCTACTTTAGGATAGTTATGTAAAGTGAATCTGTTACCAGGTTATTGCGCCCCTTCTGAGAACAGTATGATGTAGGGGCAGATACTGGTTGCTGCAGTTTTGATTCAAATTTGTTTTTCTGCTGCAGGTCTAGCAGTTCTCTGAATGCTGAGCTCTCTATAACCCTGCCCACATCTTTGGCAGCTTTCTGTATACTTGGCAAATTTAGGCCTATGCACATCAGTGGTGGGTGCGGGGTTATACAGAGCTCATGAATATGGAGGAGTACATGGCATCAGGCTTACTAGTCCTCCAGTGATCACTGCTTTATCAGCAGGAGACTTGTGAACTATTGTTGGAGTGGTCGTTAAAGGGGTGTTCCCATCTCCAAGGTCCTATCCCAATATGTAGTACGTATAAGAATATTAGCAAATGCTTCCAATTAGAAATGTAGCATAGTTCTGATTGTCACTTACCACATGTGCAGGGCATTGCAGTAGCTTAGCCATGATTATGACCACTAACACTAACCACCACTATATTCTTGGTTGTAACCATAGATACCTAAGCTACTGAAATGCCCTGCACATGGGGTAAGCAACTTAGTGAGCGAATCTTTGCGATGGGAATACCCCTTTAATTAAGTTAGAGGAGATATTTAACAGCTCTCCTTATGAATTCTGCATATGGTAGGGTACAATTGCAGGCGTGCTGCCATCTCGGGCTTCATCGATAGTTCATATGGGATTAAGTGTATGTACCTTTAGGGCAGGTCATCTGCATTATATGTGTGGGGTCCCAGCACCTGGCACCCCCACCACTGAGCTCTTACCTGTGACTAATATTATGGTAGGGGAATCGAAGAGGAAGACCTTTTGTGACCAGATGACTGTAGCAATAAGAACTCATGTGACTGATGGGAAGTTCTTTTTTTTTTTTTTTCTTCTTCATACTTTTACTGTGTTTCTCCATCTTGTAGTTGTCTGTATATAGTTTTCTGCCTTTCACTCTTGTCTGATCTGCTTCTTATAAGGCTTTCTGTTCTCTCGTTTCAGCATTCAGGGTGTGAACCACCAAGTGCTCAATATCCTGAAAACCTTCAGACTGGGGAAGATTTTCGCTGGTGTGTTTGTGAAGTTGACAGACGAATCTGTGAAGACGATACAAATGATTGAGCCATATGTGGCATGGGGGTAAGAAGCATTATTAGGCATGGGGGAAGAAGCGTTATTAGGCATGGGGGGAGAAGCATTGGGTATGCTCTATAGGGGATTACTGGGCCACAAACTAGAGTGAAGAACTTGCTTGAATTTTTAATTTGCTCAATCACGTCTGTGAATTCTGGAAATACTCTGCTGGGAAATTCAATGGGAAGCCATAGAACATCTAAGAAAAGCTGTTCTGATAAATGGGTAGGCTTGTCTATGGGACTGTGCAGCGGCTAGCCATTTCCAGCTGTCCCATGATCAGTGAATTTAGTAGAGGTGAAGCATTTTCACCTTTGCTACATTCCTGAGGGATCTGCAGAGCCAGATTCCAGGGATTTAGAGCTTTCTCAGGATCGATTGAATGCTTCCAACATTCGGTAAGCTATCCGATATTCCAAGGATAACTTGATTTTTGGAAATAACCATTTAATACAAAATATGATACTATTACTTTGTTTTCTGATCAGAGGAGTTTCTTGCTTCATTTTCTGTTATACAATCCCATCTACTATTGTAACTCTGACTTATTGAATGCCTGATTATAGGAATTGTTTGATGTCCCTACATATATTTTAGGCTTATAGTACCTGACCTCATTTTACTTTGCAGTATCCCAAACTTGAAGTCTGTACGCGAACTTATCTTAAAGCGTGGACAAACAAAAGTGCAAGGCAAAAAGAAGCCCCTGACGGACAACAATATGATAGAAGAGGAGTTAGGTAAGTGTCTTTTTGTTAAGAAAGAAAAAAAAGTTGCCGACACATTCAGTATTTAGTGAGGTTTTTACCTTTTAGTATTTATAAGCCGAAATCAGGAGTGGAATTGTGCTAGTGTACTACACTGATATACCACCAAATAGACGAGGGATTAACCTCATTGGCTCTAGAATGAAGGCAGCAAAGGGTGCTTGTGTAGCCCTTCGCCAATGTCTCCTGCGGGCTCTTTTTTTTTTTTTAAGACAGCCATGTAGTCAGGTTTTGGCTATAATGAGTGACCATGCAGCATTTAAAGAAGTTAATTGGGACTTGGAGCTGCTTGATTCTAGCTTTTCAGAGGTGACACCATCTATCTAGATACAAATCATTACCCCACATTTGTGAAGGCCGCTGTATCTAATCCCTGTCTGAGTAAAGGAGGTACTTGGGTTTCTTAAGTCTCATGCCTTTTGCCACATTTTTCAATCGGTATGACTTAAATTGCACCTCTATTATTTTTTTAAATTTTGTAGTTGCTAAATGTCAGTTGCTGCTATTTCTCCCCCCCCATCTGGAGTAATTTAGGTAAAAAAACGTATGTGAGTCTGGGCCAATTGATACCCTTATTCATTGACTATTTTCTCTCCCCTTCTGTCGTAGGAAAATTTGGAATTATCTGCTTAGAAGATGTGATTCATGAGTTGTACTCAGCAGGAAGCAACTTTACAGCAGTAAACAAGTTCTTATGCCCCTTCGAGTTGTCTATATCCCGTCATGCAGGCATTAACAGGAAAGGCTATCTCACTGAAGTTGGCGATCCCGGAAACCGAGGCGCTGGCATTAACCAACTTATACGAAAGCTCAACTGAAGGTGAGGAGGTGGCTTCTAATTTATGGTGAATGCCCTCTTTCCCCGACCATTTCTACTATGGCTAAGGCTCTGTTTTTCAGATATGTAGCTCCAAATAAATGGTTAAACAGAAGTGATCAGCTAGCTCTGGCCCACTGGTGTTAGAGGCTGGTACTGGCAGTATAACTCCGCCAACAACCAACCATACATGGAGCCAGCTCAGTTCTTGAGCTTGCTCCATAAACCCACATCCAACGTTTGGAAGCGGTGTAGTGGTTAGGGTGGATGAGGAGGGAAAACTGTAAATCATGGAATGGAAAACTGGTATAAGATGCCCCATTTGTTCTGTGTCCATCAGCTAATGGTGTAATGTATGTTTTTATTTCAGGCTGACCAGATAATCAGGAGCTCACACTTGGGAATCGTCAGTGCCCTTTAAAGTGACTTTCAATGATGTATTAATTAATACAGACGTGTTCTGCTCGTCACATGCTTGTTGCCTATGATGGAAACTGTACAGAGACTTTTCAGCAAGGAGCAGCGAGGTCCCTGAGACGTTTGTATATCTGATGACACTTCCCTCTATCTCCAGACGGCACCTGGCAGAAAGTAATAGTACATTGACTGTAAAGTTTACCTTTCGATTCTTAACAACTTCCAAGCTACTTGTGCCTATGAAAATGGTTGACTTGTGTGGCCGATGGGCTGGAGTACTTTCATCGTGTATATAACAGTGTGATGGAATGAGTCATATGCTATCAAGCATATATTTTTTTTTTTGTATATCTCTAAATTAAAGTTTATATGTACAACTCTATTTGGACTGGTTCGTATGTGTTTGGAGTGGAGACATTATTCAGATTCTGAAGGTCAATCTTTTCTAATAATATGGATTCGTTGCAAATGGGTCTCGGTGCTAATTATCTTTAAAGGGAACCTGTCACCCCCAAAATCGAAGATGAGCTAAGCCCACCAGCATCAGGGGTTTATCTACAGCATTCTGGACCGCACCGTGACGCCCATCGGACCGGACCGCCCACCCAGGTGAGTATAATCTAACCTCTTTTTCTCATCTTTCAGGATATATCAGGGGTTTATCTACAGCATTCTAGAATGCTGTAGATAAGCCCTTGATGCTGGTGGGCTTAGCTCATCGTTGATTTTGGGGGCGACCGGTTCCCTTTAAGTCCAGTGAAGGTGAGTAGGTGTGGATATACTTCCTTAGATTTGACACGACTAATAATAATGTAAGTTAACTAATTGTAAAGTGCTGCAGAATTGGTTGGTGTATAAGCCAGTAAAACAAAGAAACAATACATATACAAAACCACAATGGTCAAACCCTGACCCTATCTTTTGGCTGAACTGTGTAATGAATAAGAAAAAAAATTGATACAATACTCACCAAATTGTTTAATAAAAAAAAATAAATCTTGTTCCCACTCCCACCAGAGTGAAGCAACTCCTTAATCCACACAAGTAGGAAAATTGACTGCACACTGTGGTGTTATAATCTTCAGTTTGATATTTTTGAAGACCCTTTGGATAAGTCATACAAGTAACATAAGCAAATCAGTGTGCAAAGGCTATGGTGGAGGACAGGGTCAGCGGTGACGATCAGCTGATCCATCATTCCCAATAGGTGAATATAGAGGTTATAGTATATTCACATTTTGCTTTTTTTTTTTTTTTTGCTGCATTTTTTTTTCCGAAGGGGGAAAAAAACGCATTTTACATTACGAACATAGTTAACCCCTTCATGTCAAAGCCTATTTTGACCTTAATGACCTGGTTGTTTTTTGCAATTCTGACCAGTGTCCCTTTATGAGGTAATAACTCAGGAACGCTTCAACGGATCCTAGCGGTTCTGAGAGAGTTTTTTTCGTTACATATTGGGCTTCATGTTAGTGGTAAATTTAGGTAGATAACTGGGGAACACAATTTTTTAGGAGTTAGTTCAGACAACTGTTCTTAACTAATTTTTGGATGCTGAATCCAGAAATGATCTCAGTTTTTCTCTATCACGTCAAGTTTTTGAACTATAGGATTTTTGTTTTCTCAAAAATATGTAAACTACTGTACCTAAAAAGTGTTTTTTTTTTTTTTTTTTTTAATAGTACAAATATGAACAAAAAATGAAATATATAAGAAGCAGACATGATCTGAAACAAAGGAAATATGTACATATGTAAATAAAACACTGAGATGGAAAGTTACAAGCTTTGACAACTAACAAAGAAAAAAAAATCATAAAAGATATATAAACTACAACTAAGCGCCCAATGTAAAGAGAAAAGCTATCACAAATCCTATTTTTTCCCTTCCCCCATGACGGCACACCTGAGAGGGGATCCGCCCAGCCAGGACAGGAAACCCTACTGAAAATAAAAGGGCGGTACCTCTCCCTCGCTTCAGTTGGGTTTCCTGTCCTGACAGGGACCCTCTTACTGAACACGGCGGTTCACTTACCCAGGTCCCGTCCCGGCGTGGAAGAATCAGGCAGCACCTGTGCGTCGGGTTCGGGGGTCTGGAAGCGCCGTCCGCAGGATCCCCCGGGTCTCTGCGTCCGAGCGGGCGTTGAGCAGCATGGTCAGAGGGCTGAGTTCCCTTCCATGGCTGCCACACCGCCCTCCCCTCTCTGCCGGCGTCCAGGTGCGGTGGCCGCTTCCGGGTCGCTCGTCTGACGTCACGCGCAAGGCACACTGGGAATGGGCGTGCCCGCGTGACGTCGGGGGCGGGCGCCGGATCCAAGATGGCGGCGCCCATGAACAGAACGTCGGCCAGTGAGAGGGAACTCCGGCGGCACGGCAGAGAGTGGGAGGGGGTTAATTTTGGGCACCGAAGGAGGCGGGGAGTGCAGTGGTCCCCCCATAAAAGGGGGTTAGACCACAGAAGACGCGCTCATGTCCAGAAACTTCACCATGGAAGTAGGACAGCAGGAGCAGCAGCAGCCGCCTTCACAGCAGCAGCAGCAAATGGAGCTCTCACCAGATGCCTTGCCGAGCCACCAGCATACCAAGAGCAGCCGCTCGAGTGGTAGAAACAGCAGTCGTTCTGTCCGGCAAGATTCGTCGGCGTCCAGGAGGGACGCTTCACGTGCATCTGTCCAGCCTCCAAAATCGGTACCCTTGATTGTCGGTGGTGGTGAGTGATCTACGTGAATGTCACCCTTATGGTAACAGGGTCCATTTTTGTCTGTTTTGATCACTAGGGGTCCAGGAAAGCTGGTATTAAAACAAAGAACCGAGAGTGTGCCCTTTGTAAAAACCCGCTTGCAGTTCAGTGGCAGAAGGATCTCTGTGCTGACTGCATTAATAAAACTATACAAGAAGAGACCCCTAATTTTGCCACTAGCCTAAAAGCCATAATACAGGCTGAAATAAAAGACTCCTTGAAATTGGCCCTTAGGGAACCAAGAAGGAGAAGCCGTAAGGCGTCCAGAGTCAGATGCCTCTCAGAGACAGGGGAGTCATAAAACATCCCGGTCTCCCTCTACCTCCTCGGCCTCTGTCCAGTCTTCAGATTCCTCCTCGGACAGTGATTCAGGAGGTCGTCCATGTTTCCCAACTGAGGACGTAGATAAACTGGTCAAAGCAGTTAGATCTGCAATGGGGCTTAAAGAGGAGAAGACACCTAGGTCACTAGAAGATGTCATGTTTGGTGGCCTAGAAGAGAAAAGGAAACGCACGTTTCCGGTTAATGCAAAAATAAAAGCGTTAATTGAGAAAGAGTGGAAAAAGCCTGAAAAAATGGGTTCTTTGCCCTCTTCATCCAAAAGGAGATATCCTTTTGAGGATAAAGACTGAGTCCTGGGAGAAGATCCCTAAGATTGACGGGGCAGTAGCCAAATGTTTAAAAAGATCTTCCCTTCCGTTAGAAGACTCTGGTGTTCTCAAGGACCCGCTTGATAAAAAAGCAGATGGTTTTTTGAGACACATCTGGGAAGCCTCAGCGGGGGGCCTAAAGCCGGCAATTGCTGGAACATGTACGGCCCGTGCTCTAATAGTCTGGCTACAACAAATAGAGGATCAGCTAAGAACCAAAGTACCCAGAACTGACATCCTTGAAAATATATCTTTAGCGCAAGGAGCAGCAGCTTTTTTGGCAGACTCTTCTGCGGATTCCACAAGACTAACAGCAAGAGCAGCAGGCTTGTCCAACGCGGCAAGAAGATTTGCCATCTAAACACAAGCTGTGTTCTATTCCTTGTGACGGCCAACTTCTCTTCGGGAAAAAACTTGAAGACATCCTGGAACATGCAGGAGATAAAAAGAAGGGTTTTCCCAACATCCCTAAAGATCCTAAAAAACCTTTTTTTCGGACTAGAAGATATAATAGAGGTCGCCCCCCAGGGGAGAGAAAAAATTGGGACTTTAGAGATAAAAGAGGATCGGGCTATATGTTTAAAGGGCCCTCCACATCGGCAAAAAAATCCCCCCCAATGACATTACGCCAGAAGTGGGAGAAAGACTCTCCCTCTTCTTTCCGGCCTGGATAAATATCTCCCCCAGTATCTGGGTCACGAACATCATCAGAGACGGCCTAAAAATAAAATTCGTCTGTCCTCCCAGACGAAACTTCATAATAACTTCCCGACGGAAGTCTCAGCAGGAACAATCTGCCCTAGAAACCGAGATCTTGGGACTTGTCCACAAAAAGGTTCTTCAGGAAGTCCCGGTTCAGGAAGAGGGAGACGGGTTTTACTCCCCCCTCTTCTTGATCCAAAAACCGGATGGTTCTTGGAGAACTATTATAAATCTAAGGAAGCTCAACCAATCCATAGAGAACTACACTTTCAAGATGGAGTCTATAAACACGACCATAAAACTTCTCTTCCAACACTGCTTCATGGCAGTAATAGACTTAAAGGATGCTTACTACCATATACCAATACATCAGGAATATCGGAAATACTTGAGTAGCTCTCTATATTCAGAATCAGGTAAAGCATTATCAATATACAGCTCTTTCATTCGGCCTGTCTACAGCCCCCAGAGTTTTCACCAAAGTGATGGTGGAAGTAATGTCATACCTCCGGTCCCGGGATGTAGTAATTGTCCCATATCTGGACGATTTCCTGGTAATAGGGAGGTCAGAGTCCCACTGCACTCATCAGGTATCAGTGGTAACATCCACTCTAATGGAGCTGGGTTGGATAATAAACATCCCCAAATCCAGACTACTGCCAGTAAAAATACAGTCCTTCCTGGGGTTAATACTGGACGCAGAGCGTCAGCTCTGCCTCCTTCCACAAATCAAAGTGGACAAGATAATAAACCTGGCCAGTACAGCAATACGTCAACCCGCAATGACTCTCAGAAAGGCGATGTCCCTTCTAGGCTCGTTAACATCGTGTATTCCGGCAGTAGATTGGGCACAATTCCACCTAAGACAACTACAGTGGGAAGTTCTCTCAGCTCAAAGACTATTAAGAGGGCATTTAGAAGGAAATCTATGTCTCTCCCTGGGCGTAAGGGATTCCCTAGTTTGGTGGACTGTAGAACACCACCTGACAATGGGGGTCCGGTGGAAAAATCCGGTCAAAGACATCATCACGACCGACGCAAGCGGTACAGGTTGGGGAGCTCATCTGAGATCTCACTCTGTACAAGGTACCTGGTCCATACGAGAAAAAAACTATGGATCAAACGAAAAAGAGCTATGGGCAGTGGAGAAAGCCCTAAGACATTTTCTCCCTTTACTCCAGGGTCGCCATACTCGAATCCTAACAGACAATCGAGCAGTGGTGGCATATGTCAATCATCAGGGGGGGACGAGGTCCAAAGGCCTCATGAATGCATCAAAACTACTATTCCAATTAGCAGAACAACACCTGTTATCTCTGTCGGCACTACACATCAGAGGCATAGAAAACACTCAAGCAGACTTCCTGAGTCGCAGAGGCTTAAGAGAGAGGGAATGGTCCTTAAACCCCCAGATATTTCAACAAATAGTCCAAGCCTGGGGCTCACCAGAAATAGACTTGTTTGCCAACTCTCACAACAAAAAAGTCAGAAAATTCTGCTCCTTGAATCCAAGAGAACATCCCTTCGCAGTAGATGCCCTACTAATACCTTGGAAGTTTTCTCTGGCCTACGCATTCCCCCCGATAGTGATGATCCCAGCTGTGATCCGGAAAATCAGAGAGGATCAGGCGAAGATTATCCTCATAGCTCCATTTTGGCCAAGGAGACCATGGTTCTCCCTTCTAAGACAGATGTCGGTAACAGATCCATGGATTTTGCCAGAAATTCCGGACCTACTAACCCAGGGCCCAGTAACCCACTCTCAGGTGAAGGGCTTCCATCTGGCAGCCTGGAATTTGAGAGGGCGTTACTAAGTCGCCAAGGATTCTCACCAGGTTTAATCTCCACCCTGTTGAAAAGCAGAAAACCCATAACTTCTAGAATCTATGGTAGGACATGGAAAAAATTTCTTGACTTCCTGGGTGAACCATTGGGGGAGGTGGCTCCAGTGGGTCCTATCCTAGAATTTCTGCAAGCAGGATTACATCTTGGGTTAGCAACCAGCACCCTTAAAGTTCAGGTTTCAGCCTTGGGGGCCCTATATAACTGTAATCTTGCCTCAAATAGATGGGTTTCACGATTTATAAAATCTTGCAGTAGATCTCGGCCGGTCGTTATCCCAAAATTCCCTCCTTGGGATCTAAATTTGGTCTTAGAAGCTCTAACTAAACACCCTTTTGAGCCCTTACAGGAGTTATCACCTAAGTTACTTACCCTTAAAACAGTTCTTCTAGTAGCCTTAACATCGGCACGTAGGGTAAGTGATTTGCAAGCCCTGTCAATATCCCCTCCTTATACTCAGGTTTTTGATGACAGGATCGTTCTAAGACCAGACCCGGCTTATCTCCCCAAGGTGGTTCAAAAGTTCCATAGGAGTCAAGAGATTACCTTACCATCTTTCTGTAGTAATCCCAAAAATCCAGGGGAACAAAAGTTCCACATGCTAGATGTGAGAAGATCTATGTTACAATACATATCTATGACTAGTCAGTGGAGGAAAGACCAAACCCTAGTCATAGCCTTTCAGGGTAGCAAAAGAGGGTGTGGGGTAGCTAAAAGTAGTACTATTGCTAGATGTATTAGGGAGGCCATTAGTTTATCCTACTCTGCGGGTGGCACTCCGGTTCCTGAAGGCATCAAGGCTCACTCGACCAGAGCCGTGGCTACCTCCTGGGCAGAGAAGGCTGAGGTATCAATTGATCAAATTTGCAAGGCTGCTACCTGGTCCTCACCCTCAACTTTTTTCAAGCACTACCGGCTAAATCTTTCTTCCTCTGCTGACCTAACCTTTGGTAGAAGGGTACTCCAAGCGGTGGTCCCTCCCTAAGGTTTCATTCTACAAAAGTATCTCAGGTGTGCCGTCATGGGGGAAGGGAAAACACCAAGGTTACTTACTGGTAGCCGGTTTTTCCGGAACCCATGACGGCACCCGTATATTCCCCCCCATTATCACCTTTTCGGTGTGCACTATTGTTTTGGGTCCTTTTTTGTTAATATGATGTGGTGTTGGATTGCCATGTGTACTAACCAGGGGGGCCTCTCATGCTCTGAAAACCAACTGAAGCGAGGGAGAGGTACCGCCCTTTTATTTTCAGTAGGGTTTCCTGTCCTGGCTGGGCGGATCCCCTCTCTCAGGTGTGCCGTCATGGGTTCCGGAAAAACCAGCTACCAGTAAGTAACCTTGGTGTATTCCTACTATGATAAATTTTTTGTGTAAAGATCTTGATAATGACGTATTGGGAGCTGCACACACCTCTCAGCACACTGTCTCAGTTGTGACTACTCTTACAAGTTGCCACGTAGCTCTATATGAGTCGAATTGTAATCAGATAACAAGTCTTATTACAGATATCAGTGCAATTGTGCTTCTCTGGCAGGTAAGTTGTGGAGGAAAAACTTGACGTGCTAGAAAAAAACTGACTACATTTTTGGAATCAGCACGCCAATTTTAGTATAAATCAGCTCAAAAACCTAACTCAACAGAAAATTTTTTTCAAATTGTTCCCCAGTTTTTGCGTTTATTTGTGAAAAAAACGGAAATTTGGCGAAAATTTTGAAAATTTCGCAATTTTCAAATTTTGAATTTTTATTCTGTTAAATGAGAGAGTTATGTGACACAAAATAGTTAACAAATAACATTACCCACATGTCTACTTAACATCAGCACAATTTTGGAAACCAAATTTTTTTTTTCTAGGAAGTTATAAGGGTTAAAATTTGACCAGCAATTTCTCATTGTTACAACAAAATTTACAAAACCATTTTTTTTAGGGACCACCTCACATTTGAAGTCATTTTGAGGGGTCTATATGGCAGAAAATACCCAAAAGTGACACCGTTCTAAAAACTGCAGCTCTCAAGGTGCTCAAAACCACATTCAAGAAGTTTATTAACCCTTCAGGTGATTCACAGCAGCAGAAGCAACATGGAAAGAAAAAATTAACATTTTACTTTTTAGTCACAAAAATGATCTTTCAGCAATAATCTTTTTAATTTCCCACGGGTAAAAAGAGAAAATGGACCTCAAAAGTTGTCCAATTTGTCCTGAGTACGCTGATACCGCACATGTGGGGGGAACCACTTTTTGGGCGCACGGCAGGGCTCAGAAGGAAAGGAGCGTCGTTTGACATTTTCAAGCTAAAATTGGCTGGAATTGAGATTGGATGCCATGTCGCGTTTGAAGAGCCCCTGATGTGCCTAAACAGTGGAAACCCCCCACAAGTGACCCCATTTTGGAAACTAGACGCCCTAAGGAACTTATCTAGATGTGTCGTGAGCACTTTTATCCCCCAAGTGCTTCACGAAAGTTTATAACGCCCGGGCGTGAAAATAAAAATTCCTATTTTTTCCACAAACATGATCGTTTAGTCCCCAATTTTTTATTTTCTCAAGGGTAAAAAGAGAAATTGGACCCCAATAGTTGTCCAATTTGTCCTGAGTACGCTGATACCCCATATGTGGGGAGGAACTACTGTTTGGGCACACGACAGGGCTCCGAAGGAAAGGAGCGCCGTTTGACTTTTTCAAGCTAAATTTGGCTGGAATTGAGATAGGACGCCATGTCGCGTTTGCAGAGCCCCTGATGTGCCTAAACAGTGGAAACTCCGCACAAGTCACCCCATTTTGGAAACTAGACCCTCTAAGGAACTTTTTCTAGGTGTGTGGTGAGAATTTTGAACCCCCACGTGCTTCACTAAAGTTTATAATGCCCAGGCGTGAAAATAAAAAATCCTATTTTTTCCCACAATGAAAAATGATCTTTTAGTCTCCAATTTTTAATTTTCCCAAGGGTAACAGGAGAAATTGGACCCCAAAAGTTGTTGTCCAATTTGTCCTGATTACGCTGGTACGCCATATGTGGGAAAAAAACTGTTTAGGCACACGTTGGGGCTCGAAAGGGAAGTAGAGTAGTGACATTTTGGAATGCAGACTTTGATGAAATGGTCTGCGGTCGTCATGTTCCGTTTGCAGAGCCCCTGATGTGCCTAAACAGTAAAAAAAGGAACTTATCTAGATGTGCCCCCTTTTTGGAACTAATGTACGCTTTCCTGTAAAGTAAATTAGTAGTGCATGGAGGTGTGGTACAATTTGAAGCAATCCTTCATACAGAGGCCAGGTTTTTCGGGGCAGGTGTCGCATTGATAAATGGTGTCCTTGCGTATTCCCCTTTTGTAACACACTCGGCACCTTTTTTGCGGCTTACCTTTTCTTCCAGTTGGCGGGACCACCCCCGGAAAATGCTGGCCTGGTACGATACGGGCACCTTCAGTTCCGGAAGTACTGGGGCCCTCTCCTACTGGGGCCCTCCTTCCCGAGTGCCAAATATCAGGGCCTTAACCACTACCTCCTGGAACTAAAGGTACGACGTATCGGTGTGGCGTGCACATCGTACCAGCAGGAAAGCGTTGAGCATTGCCATTTGTACAATGTGCACGATCAGCTTTTTGTACCACACCTTGGCCTTTCTCAAAGCACTGTACGGTTGGAGGAGTTGATCAGAGAGATCAACCCCCCCCCCATGCTTTTGTTGTAGCCCAGTACACAGTCCAGTTTGCTGACCTGTGTAGAGGTACCCCGTACAGTGCTGAGGGCTCTGCCATCACCGTGTATGGTGGTCAAGAGAAGGACATCCCTCTTGTCCTTGTACTTGACCACCAGCAGGTGGTCGTTACATTGGGCCTTGCTCTCACCTTTTCTGAGCATCTGCCCAAGTAGCGTCTTTGGGAGGCCTCTCTGATTTTTGCGGACAGTACTGCAGGCTGCAGTACCTCGCGCAGAGAGGGATATGTAGAGTGGGATGCTGGTATAAAAGTTATCAGTATGGAGGTGATCACCTTTATCCAGCAGTGGGTGCACCAAATCCCACACGATCTTCCCACTCACTCCCAGGACAGGAGGACACTCAGGGGGTTCAATCCTGCTGTCCTTCCCTTCATACACTCTAAACCTGTGGTTGTACCCTGAGGTACTCTCACACAGCTTGTAGAGTTTGATTCCGTACCTGGCCCTTTTGTTGGGCAGGTATTGACGGAATCCGAGCCGCACCTTAAAATGGACCAAGGACTCATCCACGCAGATGTCCCTTTTGGGCACGTACACTTCAGAAAACTTTTTGTTGAAGTGTTCGATGACCGGCCGAACTTTGAACAGACGGTCAAAGTTGGGGTCATCTCGTGCGGGACACTGTGCATTATCGGAATAATGCAGGAACTTATGGATGGCCTCAAAACGCTTCCGAACCATGGCCATTCGGAACACTGGAGTGTTATATAAAATATCTACACTCCAATATTGCCGAATTTCTGGCTTCTTCACGATCCCCATGTGGAGGACCAGGCCCCAAAACTGCATCATTTCAACTGCGTCTACAGGAGACCAGTTGGAAAATGATGTACTGGGGTTTTGCTCCAAAAATTGACGAGCATACAAATTAGTTTGCTCCACCATGAGGTTAATAAAATCCTCAGAGAAAAAGACTTTGAAAAAGTCTGTTTCTGTGAGGCCGGCGGTGTCAAACTTGATTCCTGATTCTGCCACAAAATCAGGAATCAGTGGCTCGTAATTTTCGGGGGGCGAGGTCCATATGGGGTCCGCAGTGGGGAGCGCTGGTTCAGGAATGGTGGGGGCTGCCTCATCTTCTGTCCTGGGGCGTCTGCGTGGTGGTTCCGCAGGACCCGAGGAGGAAGATGAGGAGGAGGAGGATGAAGAATCAGAAGAGTAAAGAAAAGTGGGATCCTCTCCCTCGCTATCAGTGTCGGAGGCAAGGAAAGCATATGCCTCCTCCAATGAATAGCGCTGTTGGGACGAGCGGGACATTTTTGTTTGAATATGGTGCTTGGGTGCACTTTATTGATAATTGTATGTGTACGTGTGGGGGGGATAGTGATTTGTGCAAACTATTATCTGAAAAGAAAACGCTAAAGGGAGAAAAAAAACCTGTAAAAAGAAAAGTCTAAAACAGCAGGCCCTAGCTCTAAATGAACTTGCGTCACTTATCAAAATTCGGCGGCTGCTGGATGTGCGCACGGAGATGACAAAAAAAGTAAAAGTGTCTAAAACAGCAGGCCCAGCTCTGATAAGTGAACTGTTTCACTTATCAAAGTTTGGCCGCTGCTTGATGGGCGCACGAGGGACGGGCAAAGGGGGGGGGGGGGGGGGTTAAAAAAAAAAAGGAAGACGGCAGGCACAAACTCTGATAAGAGAACTGCGTCACTTATCAAAGTTTGGCGGCTGCGGGATGTGTACGGAGGTTGCGCAAAGGGGCTGAGGGAAAAAAAGCGAGCGCGAGAGTTGATCGGTGAACTGCGTCACCAATCAACGCTCGGCGGCTGTTAAATGGGCGCACGGAAGGAGGTGCAAAGGGGGGTAAAAAGGGGGAAGGGAGATGGGGGTGGATGTGGGGATTGGGCAGGCAGCAGTGATCAAAACGTACGGTTGTAGGCGCAAAGGGGGGGTGAAAAAAAATGGCAGGCACAAACTCTAAGTGAACTGCGTCACTTATCAAAGTTTGGCGGCTTCGGGATGTGTGTACGGAGTTGGCGCAATGAAGGTGAGGAAAAAAAGCGAGCGCCAGCGCTGATCAGTGAACACCAATCAACGCTCGGCGGCTACTAAATGTGCGCATGGAGGTGGCACAAATGGGGGTGGAGGGGGTAAAAAGAGGGGGAAGGGGCATTGATGTCTAATGGACAGCTCCGATGTCACGATCCATGTACTGTGTTTTCTTTCTTTTTGTGTTTGTGACTGTCCCCTGTGTGTATTATTTGCTATTGTGAGGCTAGCGTCCCTTGCCGGCCAGTGCACTAGTCAGGTAAGAGGTGACAGTGAGGGACGAGGTTCCTGGTGGCGGTGGGGGGAAGGACCCACTTAGGGCGTTAGGGCAGTGCAGGAACAGGTTCAGGTTAAATTCAGGTGGTGACCATTCCCCATTTCCCTACCGGTAAGGCCTTCGTTTCCCCACTTTCCCATCCCTTTTTGTGTGTTGTGCATTCATTGACCGACCACCTATTGGGTCATGTTACATTGTGACATCAGGTTAATAATTGATTTAGCGGGGATTGTGAAGGAGAACATGTCTAATGAAATCAATTTTTAAACCTTATAAAAGTCAGTTCAGATATGGTGTAGCAAGATGGCGATTGCGTCTTTGAAGATGTCTTGGAGAACCCTTGAAACAGACTTGGAAGGAATCTTTGGAATGCAGGAGTGAAGACATGAATATACCATATTTGGAAATGAAGCTTTGACTAAACCAATCAAAGTGACTAGCTGTGCAGAAGTTGTGCGACCCCCCCTATTTCCTGCTGTTAGTATATGCTTTTGTTTTGAGAAGAAAGTTCAGTTGGGGAAAACTTTCACTGAGAGAGGCTGTCTGTATCGTATGTGTGTCCGATGCATTCCTAGCCCCTAAGCTAGCACTCAGCTTATATTTGGTCAGGTACAAGCAATCATTGATCTCACTTTAAGAGATCACCCTCACATATATATGTATATATATATATTGTGTATATGTATATACTGTATGTGTATATATATAAAGAAAGAGATATATATAAGAAAGAAAGAGATATATATATAGAGAAAGAGAACTATGATGCCATGGACTATAGCCCCCAACCTGGACCTGCCCCATCCACCTCCCCTATGCCATGGACTATAGCCCCCAAACTGGACCTGCCCCATCCACCTCCCCTATGCCATGGACTATAGCCCCCACCCTGGATCTGCCCCATCCACCTCCCCTATGCCATGGACTATAGCCCCCACAATGGACCTGCCCCATCCACCTCCCCTATGCCATGGACTATAGCCCCAACCCTTGATCTGCCCCCATCCACCTCCCCTATGCCATGGACTATAGCCCCCACAATGGACCTGCCCCATCCATCTCCCCTATGCCATGGATTATAGCCCCCACCCTAGATCTGCCCCATCCACCTCCCCTACAGCTCCTACCCAACATCCCCACAGTCCCTATCCCTATTGCCTCTATACACTTGCTTTGGCAAAACTGATGTGTATTTGGTCCTGCCAATAAAGCTTCTTTGAATCTTGAATCTTGAATCTATATATATATGTATATATGTGTGTATATATATATATGTGTATATATATGTATATATATGTGTACATATGTATATATATATGTGTATATATATGTATGTATATGTGTGTGTATATATGTACAGTATGTGTGTGTGTATATATATATATATATGTGTATGTATATGTGTGTATGTATGTATATGTATGTATGTATGTATATGTGTGTGTATATGTGTGTATGTATGTATATGTATGTATGTATGTATATGTGTGTGTGTATGTATGTGTGTGTGTGTATGTATGTGTGTGTATGTATATGTGTGTGTGTGTGTGTGTATGTATGTATATGTGTGTGTGTGTATGTATGTGTGTGTGTGTATATGTGTGTATGTATATGTGTGTGTATGTGTATATGTGTGTGTGTATATGTGTGTGTGTATGTGTATATAGGAGAGAGAAGGAAGGGTTTTCCTAAACAATTTCTTCCTTCATATAGGAGAGCGTTTAGAAGAAGGCCATTTAACAAAAGGAGGCTGTATGAACCACAAAGAGACCGCTGTGATACGAAGGAAACAAAGCAGAAAGGTGCCTTATTTAGTGGCTCCGAAACAGCTAAACGCAGTAGATACCGTCAGTAATGAAATCCCAGTAGGCGGAAGGCTAATTTTTTTTCACCATAAATGGGAACATATAACTTCAAGTCAGTGGATCCTCCACCTAATAAAATCAGGGTTAAGATTAGAATTTTTTCGACTTCCACAAGATACTTTCATAGTAACATCACTTAGAGCACCGGAACAGCAAGAGACGCTCCAGTTAGAAATCTTCAATCTTTTGGCTAAAAATGTTCTCATAGAAGTACCAAGGAATCAGGAAGGGAGGGGATTTTATTCTCCTTTAATCCTGATTTTTCCCAAACCTAATGGTTCATTCCGTACTATAATAAATCTTAAAAAAATTGAATACTTTTTTGTATGAACGCACCTTTAAGATGGAATAAATCAGGTCTACTATCAATCTTTTATTTCCTAGATGTTTTATGACTGGATTAGACTTGAAGGATGCGTACTACCATCTTCCTATTCATGCAGAACACCAACAATACATCAGAGTGGCAGTCAACCTAGGAGGCCGGATCCGTCACTTCCTATTTACAGCAATGCCATTCGGCCATTCAATAGCTCCTCGTGTTTTCACGAAAGTTATGCTTGAGGTGATGGCTTATCTACGACAACAGGATACACTGATTGTACCCTACCTGGATGATTTTTTAATAGGAAAATCTGCCTCACAATGTAAAGAGCGCTTGGCTAATACCATTTCATCTTTACAGGCTTTAGGATGGATTGTGAACTTCGAGAAATCCAGACTTCTTCCAGAAACCCTCCAATCCTTCCTGGGGCTACACTTGGACTCTGTAAGTCAGAGGTGTCTCTTACCAGAATCCAAGAAGTTGACCATAATCTCAAAAGTTAGTATGGCGAAGTCTAATCCTCATGTCACTAAGAGACGCCATGTCTCTCTTAGGCTCACTCACCTCCTACATCCCTGCAGTTCAATAGGCACAATGTCACACTAGGTCCTTTCAACATGAGATCCTTTTTGCACAATTCCATTGTCAGGTACGTTTGAATACAAAGATTACCCTTTCTAAAGAGGTGCTTAATTCTCTATCTTGGTGGTTAAATAAAAACCATCTGTCCAGGGGAGTCCCATGGATGATAAAACCCTCTAAAATAATTACCACTGATGCTAGCCCAGAAGGGTGGGGGGCCCATTTAGGTCAGGATCTAGCTCAGGGCTGCTGGAACACTGTTGAAATGCAGCAGTCCTCCAATTGGAAGGAACTGAAGGCAGTTAATCATGCTTTGAATTGTTTCCTTCCCCAGCTCCGAGGATATCACATAAGAATCCTATTGGACAATATGACAGTCGTCGCATATTTAAATCATCAAGGCGGAACGCGATCGGAAAGTCTAATGTCTTCAACGACAAATATTTTCGATTTAGCAGATGTCGAACCTCTTATCCCTCATGGCTCTTCACATCAGAGGAGTAGAAAACTCAAAAGCCGACTTCCTCAGTCGTCACACGCTACACCAAGGAGAATGGACTCTCAATGCTCAGATTTTCAGGAAGATAGTCGAGGTATGGGGACCTCCACAAATAGATTTATTTGCGACCAGAAAAAACAGACAGGTTCAAATATTCGCCTCCCTAAACACAGCGGATCAACTAGACATGGTAGACTTGCTCCAGTTTCCCTGGAAATTCAACCTAGCTTATGCCTCCTGCCAATGATGTTAATTCCGTTGGTGATCAGAAAGATGAGAGAAGGAGCAAGGGTGATTCTAATATCACCCTTCAGGCCCAAAAGACCTTGGTTCTCATGCCTTCGAGCGATGTCAGTTTGCGATCCCTGGATACTGCCAACGATCCCAGACTTACTATCTCAAGGTCCATTTCATCACCAGCAAGTGAAAGGACTTCAATTGACGGCATGAAAATTGAGAGGCAAATATTATCATTCAAGAGGCTTTTCCCAAGACCTGATTAATACACTACTGCTAAGTAGGAAAACAACCATAATATATAGCAGAGTATGGAGAAAAGTTTTTGAACTACTATGCAAAACCCTTCTCTGACACAGTTCCAATTAAGGCCATCCTAGAGTTTTTATAGAAGGGTCAAGGACTAGGTCTTTCAGTTAATACATTAAAAGTTCAGGTGTCTGCTTAAAGGGACACTGTCACTTGAATTTGGAGGGAACAATCTTCAGCCATGGAGGCGGGGTTTTTGGGTTTTTGATTGCCATGTGCAGGCATGAACTACGGAGGACAGAGAATGAACTTCAATCCAATATTGCAGCCAGCATGCAGCCAGAGGGTAAGGAAAGGGTGAATCAAAAACCCCAAAACCCCGCCTCCATGGCTGAAGATTGTTCCATCCAAATTCAGGTGACAGTGTCCCTTTAAGGAGCCTGTTGTGAATTCCGCTCTTGGGCTCCCTCCGGTGGTTGTAAGTGACACTTTTGTGAGTTCTGCTCTTGGGTTCCCTCTTGTGGTTTCTAGTGGTATGGCTGCTCCTTGGAGTTCGCTGTCATCAGCTGCTTCCACTTATTGTCCGCTATTTAAGTCTGGCTCTTTATCCTTTCCTGTCCTATCTATCAAGCTAGACTGGCCTCCTATGCTAAAATCTGATTTCATTTCTGCGTATTTTATTTTCCCCTCCTCTCACCGTCAATATTTGTGGGGGGCTATCTTTCCTTTGGGGATTTTCTCTGAGGCAAGATAGGTTTCCTGTTTCCATCTTTAGGGGAAGTTAGATCTTAGGCTGTGCCGAGGGGTCTAGGCTGCGTCAGGTACTCCCCACGGCTATTTTTAGTTGCGCTGCTAGGTTCAGGGTTTGCGGTCAGTACAGATACCACCTCCTTCAGAGCTTGTCTCATGTTGTTCCTAAACCACCAGATCATAACAGTACAAGTGGCCAAAAATGAATTACCGTATATACTCGAGTATAAGCCGAGATTTTCAGCCCAAATTTTTGGGCTGAAAGTGCCCCTCTCGGCTTATACTCGAGTCAATGTGGGTGGCAGTGTCGGCGGGTGAGGGCGCTGAGGTATACTTACCTAGTCCCAGCGATCCTCGCGCTGTCCCTGCCGTCCCACGGGCTTCTGTGCTGCAGCTTCTTCCCCTCTTCAGCGGTCACGTGGGACCGCTCATTAGAGATATGAATAAGCGGCTCCACCTCCCATAGGGGCGGAGCCGCCTATTCATAGTAACATAGTAACATAGTAACATAGTTAGTAAGGCCGAAAAAAGACATTTGTCCATCCAGTTCAGCCTATATTCCATCATAATAAATCCCCAGATCTACGTCCTTCTACAGAACCTAATAATTGTATGATACAATATTGTTCTGCTCCAGGAAGACATCCAGGCCTCTCTTGAACCCCTCGACTGAGTTCGCCATCACCACCTCCTCAGGCAAGCAATTCCAGATTCTCACTGCCCTAACAGTAAAGAATCCTCTTCTATGTTGGTGGAAAAACCTTCTCTCCTCCAGACGCAAAGAATGCCCCCTTGTGCCCGTCACCTTCCTTGGTATAAACAGATCCTCAGCGAGATATTTGTATTGTCCCCTTATATACTTATACATGGTTATTAGATCGCCCCTCAGTCGTCTTTTTTCTAGACTAAATAATCCTAATTTTGCTAATCTATCTGGGTATTGTAGTTCTCCCATCCCCTTTATTAATTTTGTTGCCCTCCTTTGTACTCTCTCTAGTTCCATTATATCCTTCCTGAGCACCGGTGCCCAAAACTGGACACAGTACTCCATGTGCGGTCTAACTAGGGATTTGTACAGAGGCAGTATAATGCTCTCATCATGTGTATCCAGACCTCTTTTAATGCACCCCATGATCCTGTTTGCCTTGGCAGCTGCTGCCTGGCACTGGCTGCTCCAGGTAAGTTTATCATTAACTAGGATCCCCAAGTCCTTCTCCCTGTCAGATTTACCCAGTGGTTTCCCATTCAGTGTGTAATGGTGATATTGATTCCTTCTTCCCATGTGTATAACCTTACATTTATCATTGTTAAACCTCATCTGCCACCTTTCAGCCCAAGTTTCCAACTTATCCAGATCCATCTGTAGCAGAATACTATCTTCTCTTGTATTAACTGCTTTACATAGTTTTGTATCATCTGCAAATATCGATATTTTACTGTGTAAACCTTCTACCAGATCATTAATGAATATGTTGAAGAGAACAGGTCCCAATACTGACCCCTGCGGTACCCCACTGGTCACAGCGACCCAGTTAGAGACTATACCATTTATAACCACCCTCTGCTTTCTATCACTAAGCCAGTTACTAACCCATTTACACACATTTTCCCCCAGACCAAGCATTCTCATTTTGTGTACCAACCTCTTGTGCGGCACAGTATCAAACGCTTTGGAAAAATCGAGATATACCACGTCCAATGACTCACCGTGGTCCAGCCTATAGCTTACCTCTTCATAAAAACTGATTAGATTGGTTTGACAGGAGCGATTTCTCATAAACCCATGCTGATATGGAGTTAAACAGTTATTCTCATTGAGATAATCCAGAATAACATCCCTCAGAAACCCTTCAAATATTTTACCAACAATAGAGGTTAGACTTACTGGCCTATAATTTCCAGGTTCACTTTTGGAGCCCTTTTTGAATATTGGCACCACATTTGCTATGCGCCAGTCCTGCGGAACAGACCCTGTCGATATAGAGTCCCTAAAAATAAGAAATAATGGTTTATCTATTACATTACTTAGTTCTCTTAGTACTCGTGGGTGTATGCCATCCGGACCCGGAGATTTATCTATTTTAATCTTATTTAGCCGGTTTCGCACCTCTTCTTGGGTTAGATTGGTGACCCTTAATATAGGGTTTTCATTGTTTCTTGGGATTTCACCTAGCATTTCATTTTCCACCGTGAATACCGTGGAGAAGAAGGTGTTTAATATGTTAGCTTTTTCCTCGTCATCTACAACCATTCTTTCCTCACTATTTTTTAAGGGGCCTACATTTTCAGTTTTTATTCTTTTACTATTGATATAGTTGAAGAACAGTTTGGGATTAGTTTTACTCTCCTTAGCAATGTGCTTCTCTGTTTCCTTTTTGGCAGCTTTAATTAGTTTTTTAGATAAAGTATTTTTCTCCCTATAGTTTTTTAGAGCTTCAATGGTGCCATCCTGCTTTAGTAGTGCAAATGCTTTCTTTTTACTGTTAATTGCCTGTCTTACTTCTTTGTTTAGCCACATTGGGTTATTCCTATTTCTAGTCCTTTTATTCCCACAAGGTATAAACCGCTTACACTGCCTATTTAGGATGTTCTTAAACATTTCCCATTTATTATCTGTATTCTTATTTCTGAGGATATTTTCCCAGTCTACCAGATTAAGGGCATCTCTAAGCTGTTCAAACTTTGCCTTCCTAAAGTTCAATGTTTTTGTGACTCCCTGACAAGTCCCCCTAGTGAAAGACAGGTGAAACTGTACAATATTGTGGTCGCTATTTCCTAAATGCCCAACCACCTGCAGATTTGTTATTCTGTCAGGTCTATTAGATAGTATTAGGTCTAAAAGTGCTGCTCCTCTGGTTGGATTCTGCACCAATTGTGAAAGATAATTTTTCTTGGTTATTAGCAGAAACCTGTTGCCTTTATGGGTTTCACAGGTTTCTGTTTCCCAGTTAATATCCGGGTAGTTAAAGTCCCCCATAACCAGGACCTCATTATGGGTTGCAGCTTCATCTATCTGCTTTAGAAGTAGACTTTCCATGGTTTCTGTTATATTTGGGGGTTTGTAACAGACCCCAATGAGAATTTTGTTACCATTTTTCCCTCCATGAATTTCGACCCATATGGACTCGACATCCTCATTTCCTTCGCTAATATCCTCCCTTAAAGTGGACTTTAGACAAGACTTTACATAGAGACAAACCCCTCCTCCTCTCCGATTTTTACGATCCTTTCTAAACAGACTGTAACCCTGTAAGTTAACTGCCCAGTCATAGCTTTCATCTAACCATGTCTCGGTTATTCCCACTATGTCAAAGTTACCTGTAGATATTTCTGCTTCTAGTTCTTCCATCTTGTTTGTCAGGCTTCTGGCGTTTGCGAGCATGCAGTTTAGAGGATTTTGTTTTGTTCCAATCTCCTCACTGTGGATTGTTTTAGAAATGTTCTTACCTCCCTTCTGAGTATGTTTTCCTGGGTCGTCTTTGTTCGAGTCTAATGTTTTTCTTCCCGTCCCCTCTTCTTCTAGTTTAACGCCCTCCTGATGAGTGTAGCGAGTCTTCTGGCGAATGTGTGTTTCCCAGGTTTGTTGAGGTGTAGTCCGTCTCTGGCGAGGAGTCCATCATACAAGTAATTCACACCGTGGTCCAGGAATCCAAATCCTTGTTGTCTGCACCATCGTCTTAGCCAGTTGTTTGCATCAAGGATCCTGTTCCATCTCCTGGTGCCATGCCCGTCTACTGGAAGGATAGAAGAAAAAACTACCTGTGCATCCAGTTCCTTTACTTTCTTCCCCAACTCTTCAAAGTCTTTGCAGATTGTCGGTAGGTCCTTCCTTGCCGTGTCATTGGTGCCAACATGTATCAGAAGAAATGGGTGGACGTCCTTGGAGCTGAAGAGCTTTGGTATCCTATCGGTCACATCCTTGATCATCGCACCTGGAAGGCAGCATACTTCTCTTGCAGTTATGTCCGGTCTGCAGATGGCTGCTTCTGTGCCTCTCAGTAGTGAGTCTCCCACCACCACCACTCTTCGTTGCTTCTTGGCTGTACTTTTTGCTGTCACTTGTTGCTGTGTGCCCTTTTCTTTTTTGCTTGCTGGTATTGCTTCATCCTTAGGTGTGCCATCTTCATCCTCTACAAAGATTTGATATCGGTTCTTCAGTTGTGTGGTTGGTGATTTCTCCATGGTCTTCTTGCTTCTTTTGGTCACATGCTTCCACTCATCTGCTTTTGGAGGTTCTCTGACACTTTTTGCACCTTCTGTGACCAGTAGAGATGCTTCTGTTCTGTCTAGAAAGTCTTCATTGTCTTTGATGAGTTTCAAGGTTGCTATTCTTTCTTCCAGACCCCGCACCTTTTCTTCTAAAAGGGCCACTAGTCTACACTTCTGACAGGTGAAATTTAATTCTTCTTCTGGTCGATCTGTGAACATGTAGCACATGCTGCAGCTCACCATGTAGGTTGTCACATCTGCCATGTTGCTCCTAGATCCTGCTGACTTGCTGTGTGTTTTCCTTCTTGTGTAATCTACTCAGCCAAGCTCTCTTGCAATAATGTCCTACAGGCAAAAATTCGGTGATTCTTTCCAAGCAGCTGGTCCCGGCTGTACCCAACGATCTTCTAGCTTAGGGAGACTCTTCGCTTTCCCAGAAGGCACCTGGAATATGCAAATTAGCCTCCTCAAGCTTGAATCCCTGGTTTGGTGATTCTTTCCAAGCAGCTGGTCCCGGCTGTACCCAACGATCTTCTAGCTTAGGGAGACTTCGCTTCTCCCAGAAGGCACCTGGAATATGCAAATTAGCCTCCTGAAGCTTGAATCCCTGGTTTGGTGATGCTTTCGAAGCAGCTGGTCCCGGCTGTACCCAACGATCTTCTAGCTTAGGGAGACTTCGCTTCTCCCAGAAGGCACCTGGAATATGCAAATTAGCCTCCTGAAGCTTGAATCCCTGGTTTCTATTCATTCCTCTAATCAGCGGTGCCGGTGACCGCTGACAGGAAGAGCTGCGGCACCGAAGACCAGGCAGAGGGACAGCGCGAGGATCGCCAGGACTAGGTAAGTATAGCATATTCACCTGTCCTCGTTCCAGCCGCCGGGCGCCGCTCCATCTTCCCGGCCGGCGCCTCCATCTTCCCGGCGTCTGCGCTCTGACTGTTCAGGCAGGGGGCGCGATGACGCATACAGTGTGCGCGGCGCCCTCTGCCTGATCAGTCAGAGCAGAGACGCCGGGAAGATGGAGGCGCCGGAACGAGACGCCGGGAGCTGCAATCAAGGGAGGTGAGTATGTGGTTTTTTTTTTTTTATTGCAGCAGCGGCGGCAGAGATTTCTATGGGGCACAATGAACGGTGCAGAGCACCGTATATGGCACAGCAATGGGGCACAATGAACGGTGCAAAGCACCGTATATGGCACAGCAATGGGGCACAATGAACGGTGCAGAGCACCGTATATGGCACAGCAATGGGGCACAATGAACGGTGCAGAGCACCGTATATGGCACAGCAATGGGGCACAATGAACGGTGCAAAGCACCGTATATGGCACAGCAATGGGGCACAATGAACGGTGCAGAGCACCGTATATGGCACAGCAATGGGGCACAATGAACGGTGCAGAGCACCGTATATGACACAGCAATGGGGCACAATGAACGGTGCAAAGCACCGTATATGGCACAGCAATGGGGCACAATGAACGGTGCAGAGCACCGTATATGGCACAGCAATGGGGCACAATGAATGGTGCAGAGCACCGTATATGGGCACAGATATGGGGCACAATGAACGGTGCAGAGCACCGTATATGGCACAGCAATGGGGCACAATGAACGGTGCAGAGCACCGTATATGGCACAGCAATGGGGCACAATGAACGGTGCAGAGCACCGTATATGGGCACAGATATGGGGCACAATGAACGGTGCAGAGCACCGTATATGGCACAGCAATGGGGCACAATGAACGGAGCAGAGCACCGTATATGGGCACAGATATGGGGCACAATGAACGGTGCAGAGCACTGTATATGGCACAGCAATGGGGCACAATGAACGGTGCAGAGCACCGTATATGGGCACAGATATGGGGCACAATGAACGGTGCAGAGCACTGTATATGGCACAGCAATGGGGCACAATGAACGGAGCAGAGCACCGTATATGGCACAGATATGGGGCACAATGAACGGTGCAGAGCACCGTATATGGGCACAGATATGGGGCACAATGAACGGTGCAGAGCACCGTATATGGGCAAAGCAATGGGGCACAATGAACGGTGCAGAGCACCGTATATGGCACAGCAATGGGGCACAATGAACGGTGCAGAGCACCGTATATGGCACAGCAATGGGGCACAATGAACGGTGCAGAGCACCGTATATGGCACATCTATGGGGCACAGTGAACGGTGCAGAGCACCGTATATGGCACAGCAATGGGGCACAATGAACGGTGCAGAGCACCGTATATGGCACATCTATGGGGAACAATGAACGGTGCAGAGCACTATATGGGGCACAGCTATGGGGAAATAATGAACGGTGTAGAGCACTATATGGCACAGCTATGGGGAAATAATGATCTATTTTTATTTTTGAAATTCACCGGTAAATGCTGCATTTCCACCCTAGGCTTATACTCGAGTCAATAAGTTTTCCCAGTTTTTTGTGGCAAAATTAGGGGGGTCGGCTTATACTCTGGTCGGCTTATACTCGAGTATATACGGTAAATGCATCTCAAAAGAAGGAAAAGAAAGTTCTGAACCATTTTTTTTTTCTGTGCTTTGGTTTGTCTTTTTTTTTTCCTCTTGATATCTGGGTGGTTCAGGATATATGTTTTGGCATGGATGTTCAGGGTTTGTTTTCTTGTGTGGATCAACTTGCTGCAAGAGTACAGAATATCCAGGACTATGTTGTCCAGACTCCGGCTTTAGAGCCCAGAATTCCTACTCCTGATTTGTTTTTTTGGGGACAGATCCAAGTTTTTGAACTTTAAAAATAACTGCAAATTGTTTTTTGCTTTGAAACCCCGTTCTTCTGGTGATCCCATTCAGCAGGTGAAAATCATCATATCCTTGCTGCGTGGTGATCCTCAAGACTGGGCTTTTTCTCTTGAAACAGGGGATCCGGCATTATTGAATGTAGATGCATTTTTTCAAGCGCTCGGATTATTGTCTGACGAACCTAATTCTGTGGATCATGCTGAAAAGACCCTGTTGGCCTTATGTCAAGGTCAGGAAGCGGCAGAGTTATACTGCCAGAAATTTAGAAAATGGTCTGTGCTCACTAAATGGAATGAAGAGGCTCTGGCTGCTATTTTCAGAAAAGGTCTTTCTGAAAACCTTAAAGATGTTATGGTGGGCTTTCCTACGACTGCCGGTTTGAGCGAATCTATGTCTCTAGCCATTCAGATTGATCGGCGTCTGCGCGAGCGCAAAACTGTGCACCATATGGCAGTATCCTCTGAGCATAGTCCTGAACCTATGCAATGTGATAGGATTTTGACTAGAATAGAACGGCAGGAATTCAGACGTCAGAATAGGCTGTGCTTTTACTGTGGTGATTCGGCTCATGTTATCTCTGATTGCCCTAAAGGTACCGTCACACTAGACGATATCGCTAGCGATCCGTGACGTTGCAGCGTCCTCGCTAGCGATATCGTCCAGTGTGACAGGCAGCAGCGATCAGGCCCCTGCTGTGCTGTCGCTGGTCGGGGAAGAAAGTCCAGAACTTTATTTGGTCGCTGGACTCCCCGCAGACATCGCTGAATCGGCGTGTGTGACACCGATTCAGCGATGTCTTCACTGGTAACCAGGGTAAACATCGGGTAACTAAGCGCAGGGCCGCGCTTAGTAACCCGATGTTTACCCTGGTTACCATCCTAAAAGTAAAAAAAACAAACAGTACATACTTACCTACCGCTGTCTGTCCCCGGCGCTGTGCTCTGCACTCCTCCTGTACTGGCTGTGAGCGGTCAGTCAGCCGGAAAGCAGAGCGGTGACGTCACCGCTCTGCTTTCCGGCCGCTGTGCTCACAGCCAGTACAGGAGGAGTGCAGAGCACAGCGCTGGAGGACAGACAGCGGTAGGTAAGTATGAAGTGTTTGTTTTTTTTTACTTTTAGGATGGTAACCAGGGTAAACATCGGGTTACTAAGCGCGGCCCTGCGCTTAGTTACCCGATGTTTACCCTGGTTACCGGCATCGTTGGTCGCTGGAGAGCGGTCTGTGTGACAGCTCTCCAGCGACCAAACAGCGACGCTGCAGCGATCCGGATCGTTGTCGGTATCGCTGCAGCGTCGCTAAGTGTGACGGTACCTTAAGCGTACTAAGAGAGTTGCTAGGTCTGTTACCATTAGTACAATACAGCCTAAATTTCTCTTATCTGTGACCCTGATTTGCTCATTGTCGTCCTTTTCTGTCATGGCATTTGTGGATTCAGGCGCTGCCCTGTACTTAATGGACTTAGAATTCGCCAGGCGCTGTGGTTTTTCCTTGCAGCCTTTGCAGAGCCCTATTCCTTTGAGGGGCATTGATGCTACACCCTTGGCCAAGGATAAACCTCAGTACTGGACACAGATGACTATGTACATGGCTCCTGCACATCAGGAAGATTGCCGTTTTCTGGTGTTGCATAACCTGCATGATGTTGTTGTGCTGGGATTTCCATGGTTACAGGAACATAATCTGGTGCTGGATTGGAAAACTATGTCGGTGACTAGTTGGGGTTGTCGAGGAGTACATAGTGACGTTCCTTTGATGTCAATTTCCTCTTCCCCCTCTTCTGAGGTCCCTGAGTTTTTGTTGGATTTCCAGGATGTATTTGATGAGCCCAAGTCCAGATCCCTTCCTCCACATAGGGACTGTGATTGTGCTATTAACTTGATTCCTGGTTGTAAGTTCCCTAAGGGCCGACTTTTCAATCTGTCTGTGCCAGAGCATGCCGCCATGCGGAGCTATGTTAAGGAATCTTTGGAGAAAGGGCATATTCGGCCCTCTTCGTCACCATTGGGAGCGGGTTTCTTTTTTTGTTGCTAAGAAGGATGGCTCCTTGAGACCCTGTATTAATTATCGTCTTCTTAATAAGATCACGGTTAAATTCCAATACCCCTTGCCTCTGCTTACTGATTTGTTTGCTCAGATTAAGGGGGCTAGTTGGTTTACTAAGATTGACCTCCGAGGGGCATATAATCTTGTTCGTATTAAACAGGGTGACGAATGGAAAACTGCATTTAATACGCCTGAAGGCCATTTTGAATACCTTGTGATGCCATTTGGGCTCTCTAATGCTCCATCTGTGTTCCAGTCTTTCATGCATGATATTTTCCGCAATTATCTTGATAAATTCATGGTCGTATATTTTGATGATATTTTGATTTTTTCCAATGATTGGGAGTCTCATGTGAAGCAGGTCAGGATGGTGTTCCAGATCCTTCGTGATAATGTTTTATTTGTGAAGGGGTCTAAGTGCCTATTCGGAGTTCAGAAGGTCTCTTTTTTGGGTTTTATTTTTTCTCCCTCGTCTATAGAAATGGATCCTGTTAAGGTCCAAGCTATTCATGACTGGATCCAACCCACATCTGTGAAGGGACTTCAAAAATTTTTGGGCTTTTCTAATTTCTATCGCCGTTTCATTGCCAACTTTTCCAGTGTGGTTAAGCCTCTTACTGATTTGACGAAGAAAGGCGCTGATGTGACTAATTGGTCCTCTGAGGCTGTTGAGGCCTTTCAGGAGCTTAAACGCCGATTTACTTCTGCCCCTGTATTGCATCAACCGGATGTTTCTCTTCCTTTTCAGGTTGAGATTGGGGCAGGGGCCGTTTTGTCTCAGAGGGAGTCTGATGGTTCTTTGATGAAACCGTGTGCTTTTTTTTCCAGAAAGTTTTCGCCTGCGGAACGCAATTATGATGTCGGCAATCGGGAGTTGTTGGCTATGAAGTGGGCGTTTGAGGAGTGGCGACATTGGCTTGAGGGAGCTAAACACCGTGCTGTGGTCCTGACCGATCATAAGAATCTGATTTACCTCGAGTCGGCCAAGCGGCTGAATCCTAGACAGGCTCGATGGTCCCTGTTTTTCTCCCGTTTTGATTTTGTGGTCTCGTATCTTCCGGGATCTAAGAATGTTAAGGCTGATGCCCTCTCTAGGAGTTTTTCGCCTGATTCTCCTGGAGTCCTGGAGCCGGTTGCCATTCTTAAGGAGGGGGTGATTCTTTCTGCTATCTCCCCTGATTTGTGGCGGGTGCTTCAGGAATTTCAGGCTGATAGGCCTGACTGCTGTCCAGTGGGGAAGCTGTTTGTTCCTGATAGATGGACAAGTAAGGTAATTTCTGGGGGGCGTGGCCTGAGAGTCCATGTGAGCGGACGTGCGGCTGTGAGCTCCCGCCGCTGTATATTGTAAAATCCTGCAGAGCCGCTGCTGTTTGGTCCCTGCGGGGGCTTACTGGCTGCGGGGAGACTTGGAGAGGCCGGCGGTGCTGTTCGGTAGCGCTGGAACCGACGAACATGACCAGGAGACGGCAGAAGGACGCGGGAGCCAGGGATGCAGGCGCAATCCAAGATGGCGCCGACTTGAGGGAAAAGGCAGACAAGGAGAACGCCGCATGCAGAAAGCGCATGGAGGTAGCGGCAAAGCTCCAGCAGTTTGCGAGAGCGGAGGCCGCAGAGGAGGGAGCCGGAGCTGATACCGAAGAGGAGGAGGAGGAGGAGAGCCCAGCAGGAGAACATGAGGTACAACAGGGGAGAAAGGAGAGTAAAATGGCGGTGGCAGAAGGGGGACCCGAGGAAATGGCGCCAGAAGCTGAGCCTACCCTAAGAGACGTTTTTGCGCTAGTCTCTTCATGTAAACAATCTCTGACCATACAGATACAGGAGGTTAAGGGGGACACAGCCCAGATAAACGCAGCCATGCAGAAGATTGACAAACGTGTGGGGGAGGTAGAGGAGAGAGTGAGCACTGCAGAAGACCATATAGTGCAGCTGCAAAAAGCAGAGAAAAAGTTCACTCAAGCAATAGCTGAATTGGCTGCGAAAAATGAGGACCTTGAGAACAGGTCCAGAAGAAATAATATTCGCATAGTGGGCATCCCTGAAAAAGCTGAAGGGAGGAATCCAACGGAATATATTGAAAAATGGCTGTTAGAGACATTTGGAGATATGGCGCTAACAAAAGTGTTCGCGGTAGAAAGAGCGCATAGGGTCCCGCCGAAACAACCTGTCCCTGGAGCGAATCCCCGTACCATGCTCGCCAAAATTCTAAACTATAGAGACAGAGACATTATCCTGAGGAAGGCCAGAGACATGACGGATCTGACAGTTGAAGGTCAAAAGATTGCTATATACCCAGACTATTCTACTCTGGTGCAGAAACAACGGATGATGTTCACGGGTATCAAGAGACGGCTGAGGGAATTGGGTGTGCAGTATTCCATGATGTTCCCAGCAAGACTGAGGGTGGTGGCGTTTGATAAAATTCATTTTTTCCAGAAGCCGGAGGACGCTACCCAGTGGATCGATATTAATGCTAAAAAGCTTAAAGGAAAAGGAGACTGAAACTGTGGGAAGAGTCTGAAGTTGTTTACTTATCTGTCAGTTGGAAAAGAGTCATGTGATTGACAAGCCAAGGGGTATGGGGGGGGAAGAAGGGAGCTGGATTATATCCAGTTAAAGTTAAAGGGATGGTGTAATGGCTGCTGGGAAAGGGGGAGGAAGGGTTTGCGACATATTTTAAGTTTATGCAGACTTCTTGTGTGTGCAAATAATTCTAAGTTAAAATGTTTTGAGAACGTTATTTTTCAAAATGTCTGAAATCCTGTTATGTACAGTGGTGGGAGGAGGGTTGGGAAGGTAATGCCAAACGGAGTGTTCGCTATGGGCGATGATGCCCCACTCTTGGAAAGAGGTGGAATGGTTAGATGTGAGGGGGGAAGGGTGGGAGGGGGAGTTGGGAGGGGGGGGGGGGGGTGGAGGGTAGTTAGACAGCCTGAGCTCAAAATTGATGATACTTATAGTGAAGATGAGCCAAGTGATGGGGACCCGTTTTAAGATTTTGTGCTGGAATGTGAGAGGCCTAGGGGAGAAATCTAGACGTGCTGCGTGTTTGCAATATGCAAGAGACCAAAGGGCCTCAATGATATGCTTGCTGGAGACGCATTTGGTAAGGGAAAAAGTGGATGTTTTGAATAGACGATGGATCCAGAGGGGATATCATTCTACCTTCTCCACGTATGCAAGAGGAGTCTCAATCTTGGTTCCAGCGGGAGTTCAGTATGAGGAGGTGAAGGTATATGTGGACGTGGAGGGACAGTATGTACTATTACGGTGTATACTGTATGGAGTGATGCTGTGTGTTGCCGCGATGTATATTCCGCCTCCCTACTCTAGCAGGAAGATTAGAGAAGTAATGGAGCGAGTGGAAAAATGGGGACCGACACCGTTAATAATTATCGGAGATCTAAATAACATCTGTGATGAATATTGGGATAAAAATAAAAATACTCAGAATAGGTCGGAGGGACACATAACAACATTTGGCACCTATATACAGGAGATAGGTTTGATTGATCTGTGGAGGGTTAGACATGTGGGGGAGAGAGGGTACTCATGTTATTCACCGGCACATGCCACACTCTCTAGGATTGATATGGCTCTGGGTAACAGGATTTTGGACACATTGGTTGGGGAGGTGAGATATCTGCCAAGGGCCTTGTCGGACCATAGTCCAATTGAAGTAGAGGTTAGATTGGAGGGGGCTCGCTCGCTAAGTGGGAGAGAATGGAAGATTCATCCTAATTGGTTACAGAGTATTGAGTTGGAAAGTATAGGACGGGAGGTGGCGGAATTCTTTCTCTTAAATGATGGAAGCGCCGACGCTCTTACAATTTGGGATGCAATGAAGGCGTACCTGAGGGGACTACTGTTTAGGGACATTAGTAGGTGTAAGCGGAGGACGAGAGAGGTAGAAAAAGCGGCAGTTGAGGAGTTGAAGGAAGCAGAGGATGGGATGGCCACACTGGGAACCCCTGAGGCAGAGAGAAGAATGAAAAACGCACAAAATCATTTGGAAAAAATTCTGCTAGGCAAAGCTGAGAGGAAACGAGATTTCCAAAGGGTATTGTTCTATCAGGAGGGAGAAACAGTGGGACATATGCTGTCGGTAGTGGCTGCTGCTCAGAGAGGTTCTTCATATATACACTCTTTGGATTCTGCTAGTGGAGGTAAAATAACGGAAACACCTGAAATTTTGAGAGCCTTTGCGGACTTCTATGCAGATTTGTATTCCTCTCGGGTTGGTGAATCGGTCGAGGATGCACTGACTTTCTTGGAAGGTCTGGATTTGCCGAGACTGAGTGAGGCAGATAGGGAGAGCCTTGAGGCCCCTATCACTGAGGAGGAATTGAGTCGGGCATTGATGTCTATGGCCAATGGGAAGGCGCCTGGGGTCGATGGGTTACCCGCTGAGATCTATAAAGGGTTGGCAGAAGTGTTGATTCCTAGATTAAAAATGGTATTGGAGGAAGCTAGGTCTTGTGGGCGCTTGCCAGCCTCTATGAGAGAGGCCATAATAGTGGTCATTCCAAAGGAGGATAAGGACTTGGGGAAACCGGAGTCGTACCGCCCAATTTCTTTACTAACAATTGATGTCAAGCTTCTGGCCAAGGTGTTGGCTCTCCGCCTCTCTAGTGTTATTGCGAGTCTGGTGCATTCGGACCAATCTGGCTTTATGCCGGATAGATCAACGGCGATCAATTTGCGGAGGTTATATGTAAATTTGCAGGTAGAGTCTGATAACTGTGGTCGAAGAGTGATTGTATCGCTAGATGCACACAAGGCGTTTGACAGCGTCGAATGGGGGTACCTCTGGCAGGTGCTGGAATGTATGGGGTTTGGCCCGCAGTTTGTGGCCTGGATACAGCTGTTGTACTCATTACCATCCGCCAGAATTAGAGTAAATGGGGAGCTATCTCGTCCTATAGGGCTGGCTAGGGGTACTAGGCAGGGATGCCCGCTTTCACCCCTCCTGTTCGCGTTGGCTGTAGAACCTCTTGCTGCTAAGATTCGGCAGTCGGATGGGGTCCCTGGGTTTAGGTATGGCAAAGTAGAGGAAAAAATAGCGTTATATGCGGATGATGTTTTGCTGTTCCTGGAGGATCCAGACAATTCACTAAGAGGGGCCGTTGAAATTGTTGAGAGATTTGGTACTGTGTCGGGACTAACAATTAATTGGGATAAGACGGTTCTTTTTAGAGTGGATGACGTAGGAGAGAATGTGAGTGAGGATGTTGGGGATGAGAGGCTGAAGGTGGTTTCCCAATTTAAATATCTTGGAATATGGATTTCGGTGCCGGTGGCGGAGTTTCTGCAAAGAAATTTGACTCCTGTTATGGGGGTACTCAAGGCAAAGGTAGACGCCTGGAATAAGCTACATCTATCGGTCGTCGGTAGGGTAAACCTTATTAAAATGGTCCTTATGCCCAAAATTCTTTATGTTCTGCATAACGCACCAATTTGGATCCCTCGGGGGAAGTTCAGGCAGATTAATGCCCTCTTTAGAAGTTTGATATGGGGTAGACAATATCCACGTATTAGCTTGGAGACGCTTCAACGACCCAAGGAAGATGGTGGTTTGGCTTTGCCCAACCCGGAAATATACTTCCTTGCGGCCCAGAGCCAGCATTTGAAGGGCTGGGCGCGAGGGGCGTCATCCAGTGCAGTACAACAGCTATTGGAAGAGGTGACGGACCGACGACCGATGGCCAGGTGTTTGGAGGATGGCTCATTGGGCGCGCTGGGGAAAATATACCCAACCCTGTTCCTGATTCGTAAATTATGGAATAGATTAAGGCAGATTCGTGGGGTTACAGGGTTGACTAAATTCACACCGATATGGTCTAACCACAACTTAAAGGATTTTGAGGCCCTGGGAGGATTGATGGAATGGCAGAATAAGGGAATTTGCTTTGTTCACCAGATAATCCAGCAGCAGGAGCTGAAGTCTTTTTCCCAATTGCAGGAAGAATTTGGTTTGCGATCCACAGGGGAATATCAGTATGCGCAGATGAGACATGCCTTTAGAGCTCAGAATAAGAAGGCTGATATCAGGGTTCAAGATGATATAGTGTTGGAGTATGTGTGTGGTGAGGGTACTACAAGGGGAGTTATTTCCACTCTGTATAAGGACCTTATGCACACATTTCTGCTAGATTTCCCTATAAAGGCGAGAGCTAAGTGGGAGAAAGAAGTGGGGCCGATGGAAAATGAAACCTGGGAATCGGTGATGGAGTGGGTTCCGCGACTATCCTTGAGTGAACCATATAGGCTCTCGCAGCTATACATTTTGCATAGGGTATATAAATCTCCGGAAGTGTTATACAAAGCGGGATTGCGTGCCAATTCTGGGTGTCCGAGGTGTGCGAGTGAGAGGGCAGGAATATATCACATGATGTGGACGTGTCCGAGACTGGCTGCCTTTTGGGTGGTGGTTTTGAGCCGAGTTGAAGCAGCGTATAAGTGCAGAGTTGTTAGAGACCCGATAGTATGTGTGCTGGGATATGTGGAAGAAATTGGAGTTGACAATACTTGGAAGATTGCAATTGCTAGGCTACTCTACATGGCCAGGAAAGTAATAGCACGAAACTGGATAAACGCGGAACCACCTGTGAGAAGGGAATTTCTCCAATATGTTCAACATGGTCTAAAATTGGAAAAGGGGGTGTACAGTAAAAGGGGGAAAATAGAACTCTTTAATAAAATATGGTCTCCTTGGCTTGATTTGGATTGAGGAGTATAGGCGTCGTGTTTCCTAAGACCTGGAAGAGGATAAATTACAAGAGGCAGATAATGCCTCGGTGGGGTGGAGATTGAGACTGAGCTGTCTTATGGGGGAGGGGGGTAGTTGGGGTTATGTTGGGGTTTATTAAAGTAAGAAAATGTGTATCTGATATAATGCAATGTAAATGGCATTCTGTTGTTCTCCTTTTTTTATATTGTTAATAAAAATCTATTTAAATTAAAAAAAGGTAATTTCTGAGGTTCATTGTTCAGTGTTGGCTGGTCATCCTGGGATTTTTGGTACCAGAGATTTGGTTGCTAGGTCCTTTTGGTGGCCTTCCTTGTCTCGCGATGTGCATGCTTTTGTGCAGTCCTGTGGGACTTGCGCCCGGGCCAAGCCTTGCTGTTCCCGCGCTAGTGGGTTGCTTTTGCCTTTGCCGGTCCCTGAGAGGCCCTGGACGCATATTTCCATGGATTTTATTTCGGATCTTCCTGTTTCCCAGAAGATGTCTGTTATCTGGGTTGTTTGTGACCGGTTCTCTAAAATGGTCCATCTGGTACCTTTGCCTAAGTTGCCTTCCTCCTCAGATCTGGTTCCATTGTTTTTTCAGCATGTGGTTCGTTTGCATGGCATTCCGGAGAATATTGTGTCTGACAGAGGTTCTCAGTTTGTCTCTAGATTTTGGCGGGCCTTTTGTGCTAGGATGGGCATTGATTTGTCTTTTTCTTCGGCGTTTCATCCTCAGACTAATGGCCAAACTGAGCGAACTAATCAGACCTTGAAGACCTATTTGAGATGCTTTGTGTCTGCTGATCAGGATGATTGGGTGTCTTTCTTGCCGTTGGCCGAGTTTGCCCTTAATAATCGGGCTAGTTCGGCTACTTTGGTTTCACCTTTCTTTTGTAATTTTGGTTTTCATCCTCGTTTTTCTTCTGGGCAGGTTGAGCCTTCTGATTGTCCCGGTGTTAATTCTGTGGTGGACAGGCTGCAGCAGATTTGGACTCATGTGGTGGACAATTTGACGTCGTCTCAGGAAAGGGCTCAACGTTTTGCTAACCGCCGTCGGCGTGTTGGTCCCCGGCTTCGTGTGGGGGATTTGGTTTGGTTGTCTTCTCGTCATGTTCCTATGAAGGTTTCTTCTCCTAAGTTTAAGCCTCGGTTTATTGGTCCTTATAAAATTTCTGAAATTATTAATCCGGTGTCTTTTCGTTTGGCTCTTCCTGCCTCTTTTGCTATTCATGATGTTTTCCATAGATCTTTGTTGCGGAGATATGTGGTGCCCGTTGTTCCCTCGGTTGACCCTCCTGCCCCGGTGTTGGTTGAGGGAGAGTTGGAATATGAGGTTGAGAAGATTTTGGATTCTCGTTTTTCGAGGCGGAGGCTTCAGTATCTTGTCAAGTGGAAGGGTTATGGCCAGGAGGATAATTCTTGGGTTGTTGCCTCCGATGTTCATGCTACCGATTTGGTTCGTGCTTTTTACTTGGCTCGTCCTGATCGGCCTGGGGGGCTCTGGTGAGGGTTCGGTGACCCCTCCTCAAGGGGGGGGGGTACTTTTGTGAATTCCGCTCTTGGGCTCCCTCCGGTGGTTGTAAGTGGCACTTTTGTGAGTTCTGCTCTTGGGCTCCCTCTTGTGGTTTCTAGTGGTATGGCTGCTCCTTGGAGTTAGCTGTCATCAGCTGCTTCCACTTATTGTCCGCTATTTAAGTCTGGCTCTTTATTCAGCCTGTGCCACTTGTCAATGTTCCTAGCTGGATTCACATCTCTGCTTGGATTCTCCTGGTTTCCTGACCAGTTCTGCAAAGATAAGTTCTGGCTTTGCTCATTTCAGTCCACATGTTGTGGACTTATTGTTCTGTGCATTCTATATTTGCCCAGTTGTCAGTATGGATTTTTTCTGTTAGCTGGAAGCTCTGGGAAGCAGATTTACCCTCCACACCTTTAGTCAGGTGTGGAGATTTTGTAAACTCTGTGTGGATTGTTTTGTAGTTTTTATACTGACCGCACAGTATCCTTTCATGTCCTATCTATCAAGCTAGACTGGCCTCCTATGCTAAAATCTGATTTAATTTCTGCGTATGTTATTTTCCCCTCCTCTCACCGTCAATATTTGTGGGGGGCTATCTTTCCTTTGGGGATTTTCTCTGAGGCAAGATAGGTTTCCTGTTTCCATCTTTAGGGGAAGTTAGATCGTAGGCTGTGCCGAGGGGTCTAAGGAGCGTCAGGTACCCCCCACGGCTATTTTTAGTTGCGCTGCTAGGTTCAGGGCTGCCACTAGGAATTTCAGGGCCCCATACTGGCAAAATTTTCAGGGCCCCTTAAGACTCCGCCCAGGCTCCACCCCAGCCCCGCCTCCACCCCTCGAACTGTCAACAGCCCCACCGCTGTCTCTTGCCAAAACTCCACTTCTCACAAATCACACATTAACAGTTCCCATTACCAGATCAAACACATAGCCAGCAGCTTTTGTTTTGGCCAAAAGGTTTTTTTAAATTTGAGACGACAACAAGGTAGACTCTTTTGGCCGAGCCCTACTCTACTCTAATCTATTAAACATTTGTTAAAATATGCAATACAATTTAGGTGTATTTTTATTTATTTTTCAATTGACCAATAATACCACATACAAGGGACAAATACCACAACACCATGACCAGACACCATATTATCACCACATAGTGACCTATAATACTATCTACAATGAACAAATACCGCCACACCATGTGCAGACCACATATTACCACCACAGTGACTGAACAATATCACATACAAGGGACAAATACCACCGCAGCATGTCCAGACCACATATTACCATCACATGGTGACCAACTACATACAAGGAACAAATACCAACACAACATGAACAGACCACATATTACCACCACACAGTGACTGAATAATAGCACATACAAGGAACAAATACCGCTACACCATGGCCGGACAACATATTACCACCACATTGTGACTGAATAGTACAATACTGATCATTAATAAAAAAAAAAATACTATCACCATAAGTGCCATTATACACAGGAGATCTGTACTTAGTATGCAGTGTGTGTACAGGTAATACAGTGGTCGCCGATGCCATTATACACAGGAGCTCTTCATATAGTGTCAGTGTACATGTAATACAGCGATCACTAGTGACATTATACACAAGAGCTCTGTATATAGTGTATAGTGTACATGTAATACAGCGATCACTAGTGACATTATACACAGGAGCTCTGTATATAGTGTATAGTGTACAGATAATATAGTGATCACTAGTGACATTATACACAGGAGCTCTGTATATAGGGTACAGTGTACATGTAATACAGCAATCACTAGTGACATTATACAAAGGAGCTCTGTATATAGTGTATAGTGTACAGATAGTATAGTGATCACCAGTGACATTATACACAGGAGCACTGTATACAGTATACAGTGTATGGTGTCAGTGTACAGGTAACATACTCACCAGTGACGTCTCTAGCTAAAGTCCTTCATCTTTGCGTTTCTTTTTAATCCAGCGCAGACCGCTATCACTTCTTTCTGCCAGGACTCGTCTCATCTGCATAAAATAACACAGTTATCTAGAGCACCGCTTCCAGAGCACATTCCCCATTTTTTCCCTTTCTTCTACACTACACATCTGACTACAGACGTTCACCCACCATTAATATATAATTGGTTATTATGCAACCCACCATTCCAAATATAAATTATAATCCGCCACTGTGCCCCCACTATCTGTATATAGCCACTTTCCTCATTTAATATATAAATTAATTAGCACCTGTATTCTTCCAATTTATTACCAGTTACTTTATCCTCAACGAACCCACTATGTACCTCCCGCTCTAACCCTTACCCCAATTCATTATAGTTACATGCCCCTTCTGCCTCAATTCATTGCCACGTCTTCTCTCTCTCCCACCCTCTATTCATTATCAATTGATCTTCCCCACCCTCAAAATTCATTATTTGCTCTCGCCACCTTCAATACATCATTTGCTCTTCCCACCCCCAAGTTCAATTCAATTGCTGTCCACGTCCCTCACACTCACTTCATGTGCAGTCCCCATCACCCCCACTTCATCATTTAGTCCCCTATCATCATTTAGTCCCCTATCCCCCCCGTCACTTCATCTGCAGTCCCCCTTACTTCATCATTTGCAGCACCCTATCATTTCATCATGTGCAGAACCCCCTCAAACACACTTCATCATCTGCAGTCCCTATCACTCCCACATCATTACCTATCCCCATCCCCCCCACATCATTTGCAATTCCCATCACCCCCACATCATTTGCAGTCCCCATCTCCCACATCATCATTTGCAGTCCCCATCACCCCCACATCATTTGCAGTCCCCATCACCCCCACATCATCATTTGCAGTCCCCCCACATCATTTGCAGTCCCCATCACCCCCCATCATCATCTGCAGTCCCCATGACCCCCACATCGTTTGCAGTCCCCCAACATCATTTGTAGTCCCCATCACCCCCACATCATCATTTGCAGTCCCCCAACATCATTTGCAGTCCCCATCACCCCCACATCATCATTTGCAGTCTCCATCACCCCCACATCATTTGCAGTCTCCATCACCCCCACATCATTTGCAGTTCCCATCACCCCCACATCATTTGCAGTTCCCATCACCCCCACATCATTTGCAGTCCCCATCACCCCACATCATCATTTGCAGTCCCCCAACATCATTTGCAGTCCCCATAACCCCCACATCATTTGCAGTCCCCATCACCCCCACATCATTTGCAGTCCCCCAACATCATTTGCAGTCCCCATCACCCCCACATCATTTGCAGTCCCCATCACCCCCACATCATCATTTGCAGTCCCCATCACCCCCACATCATTTGCAGTCCCCATCACCCCCACATCATTTGCAGTCCCCATCACCCCCACATCATTTGCAGTTCCCATCACCCCCACATCATCATTTGCAGTCCCCCCACATCATTTGCAGTCCCCCCACATCATTTGCAGTCCCCATCACCCCCACATCATCATTTGCAGTCCCCTATCCCCCCTTCACTTCATCTGCAGTCCCCCTTACTTCATTTGCAGCCCCAATCATTTCATGTGTAGTACCCCCTCAAATACACTTTATCATTTGCAGCCCCCTATTATTTCATCATGTACAGTACTCCCTAAAACACACCCCATCATCTGCAGTCTCACTCCCCCCCACCTCACCTCACCTATTAAAAAAACAAAAATGTTTTTTATACTTACCTCAGTCGTTCCCGGGGCGTCTAGTGTTTCCAGCAGTGAAGCAGCAGCTAGAATGTATGGGCTGCTGAGAGGACCTGACAGGAGCCCCTACATTCTAGCACATTCACTACTGAGACGGCTAGAATGTATGGGCTGTAGTCAGGACCTGCAGGGAGCCCATACATTCTAGCCACAGCCGAGCAGGAGCTGTGCAGCCGACTAGGTGAGACGGCCGTGCACAGCTCCAAGAAGGCTCCCGGGCCCCAGCGCCGCAGTGCACAGTATTTTACTGCATGATGGGGCCCGATCAGTAGAAGCACAACAGTGGGGCCCCGGATCTGCGGGCCCCTCTGTGTACTGCTGCTGACCGGGCCCCATACAGCAGTAATGGCTGTAATGCCCTGATGGCGGCCCTGGCTAGGTTCAGGGTTTGCGGTCAGTACAGATACCACCTCCTTCAGAGCTTGTCTCATGTTGTTCCTAAACCACCAGATCATAACAGGAGCCCTTTATGGTGCCAATATAGCAGGTGACAGATGGATAGCAAGATTCATTAAAGCATGTGAAAGGAGTACTCCAGTACATATCCCGTGTTTACCACCCTGGGACTTGAATCTGGTCCTTGATGCCTTAACTGGACCCCCTTTTGAGTCATTACAGTCTATTCCTCTAAAAAAACATCTCATATAAGGTAGCCTTATTGATAGCCTTAACATCTGCCAGAAGAGTTGGAGACATCCAGGCACTCTCTGTAGACCCTCCTTTCCTATTGTCATACCAGGATAGGGTAGTTCTCAAACCAGATCCATCATATCTTACTAAGGTAGCAACAAATTATCATAGATCTCAAGAGATTTTCCTTCCTTCCTTTTATGACAATCCGTCAAGTCCGGAGGAGGAAAAGGCTTCATATGATGGATGTGAGAAGAGCATTCTTGAGTTACATAGAGAGAACCCAGTCCTGGAGACAGAATAAGGCTCTGTTTATATCTTTTCAGGGCAACAGGAAAGGTCACGGGGTCACAAAGGCTACCTTGTCCCGATGGGTTAGAGATGCCATCTGTCTGGCCTACTCGGCAAAGGCAAGACTCCTCCGGAAGGAGTGAAGGCACATTCGGCTCTGGCTGTAGCCTCCTCTTGGGTGGAGAAAGCAGACATCTCCATTGAGCTCATATGTAAGGCCGTAACTTGGTCGGCACCCTCGACTTTTTATAATCATTATAGGCTTGACCTATCTTCTTCATCGGACTTGGCTTTTGGTAGAGCTGTCCTTAGCATGGTGATCCCACCAAGGTGAAGATTCTCTGTAAATCTCTCAAAGTGGGTGCTGTCGTGGCGAAGGGTAAAAAGCAGGATTACTTACCGGTAATGCTCTTTTAAAGAGTCCACGACAGCACTCTCTCACTTCCCACTCTAGTTAGCTATATATTTATATAGTTATTTATGTATACAATAATATTTCCTCATGGGTGTACATATATAAGACAAAATGTGTAACAAATTATGGACAAATATTAAATTAACTCCAGCGGTTCCTCTCGTACTCTGAAAAACAACTGAGGAGGAGAGAGGGACCGCCCCTTTTATCTCTGTAGGTTTCCTGTTCTTATGGGCGGGTCCCTCTCTCAAAGTGGGTGCTGTCGTGGACTCAATAAAAGAGCATTACCGGTAAGTAATACGGCTTTTTCAGCAGATCTGAAAAAAGATTGGGCTGAATCTCCGGCAATAGATCCCCCCAGTATCCCACCTAGCATCCAAAACTTTCCTGTCCGTGCCGGATGGCTCATCCATCAAAACTCCCACAGACCGTCAGAAGGTTTGGCTCGCTCTGTCTTTGAAGCCTCAGGTTCAGCTCCCTATCCATCCTTTGCCGCAGCATGGGTAGCTAAGGCAATGGTTTTCTGGTCAGAGACCTTAGCTACTTCACTTCGGAGCAGGAACCTTCCTCCAGTGGCAGCGCACCTTGCCAACCAAATTTCCCAGGCAGACGACTACTTGGTACATGCATCATTGGATGCGTCCGGTTGTGCTGCGCAGTCAAGCCAATGCCATCACTATCAGAAGGAGATTATGGCTCAAAGAGTGGAAGGCGGACTCTGCATCAAAAAAGTCTCTCACCTCTCTTCCTTATCAGAGCTGTTGCCTATTTGGAGAAAAGCTGCATCAGCTTATTTCTGATGCTATGTGAGGAAAGAGTAAATTCCTCCCCCAACAGAGCCTTAGGCGTCCCTTTCAAAGACGGCAACAAATCCATTTCTGTTCCTTTCGCTCCACTCCAGGCTGGGCCACTACCAGTACTTCGTCCGTTTTAGGACGTTCTCCACGAAAGGATGGAGGAGCTCAGGTCTCGTACAGACCTAACCAGCATTGGAAGTCCTGACCCAACCAGTCTGAGACCTAAATGTCCTAGGTCCCAGAGATTTTCTTCACGCTGACTACCAGCACTATCCGGTTGACACCGACAGGGTAGGCAGCCACCTACTTCTCTTTCGTCAGGTCTGGCTCTCCGTCATCTCTGACGAGTGGGCCAGAGATCTGGTGTCGTCCGGATACAAGATTGACTTTGCTACACGCCCCCCTTCACGTTTCTTGCCCAACTATCCTCCCTCTTTAGAGGCAAGGGCAAACGCTTTCTCCCGGGCCATAGACGCATTGCATCACGATGGTGTCATTGTCCCTATCCCAGAAAGCGAAAGGTTTCAGGGTTTCTATTCAAACCTTTTCGTCATCCCAAAGAAGGACGGAAAGGTAAGACCCATACTAAACCTCAAACTTCTAAACAAGTTTGTCAAGGTCCGTCATTTCCGCATGGAATATCTGCGCTCAGTTATCACTTCCATGGAAGTGGGAGAATTCTTGGCCTCAATCGACATCTGTGGCACTTACTTACATATTTCGATTTTTTTCCCCTCACCAGAGATTGCTGCGCTTCGCCATTCGCGACCAGCATTTTCAATTCACTGCCCTGCTCTTCGGCCTCGCTACGGCCCCCAGTGTTCACAAACGTTATGGCGGCTGTCGTGTCCACCCTGCACTCTTGGGGCGTGATCGTTCTGCCCTATCTGGATGACCTGTTGATCAAGGGTCCATCTTTCCACGACTGCGCAGAGTCCGTTCGCATTACTTGCCATATCCTTTCTTGCCTAGGCTGGCTGATAAACTTAAAGGGATAGAAAACATGAAAAAAACAGAGCTTTTAAATTCCAAAACATAACCAAAAATGCTACAAAAAAAAAAAAAAAAACTAGTGTAAGGCAAGAAAGGGGTGTATAAAAATTTATAACTTTATTATAGTATAAATATTAAAGCCAAACACACAAGTACAAAACCTAAAAACACAGAAAACAAACAAAACTGGACCGGTCTACAGAATGATGATACAAACTGGCAGGGGCCGGCAATCCAATAGAACAGAGGCGCTCACAAATATATGATAAGTCTACATACCAAAAAATGCACAACAAATATAAAGGCAGAATGTCATATCACATGGCATGTATGGAGGACAGAGCAACCTAATGGAAATCCACTAAGATAAATGGGGATAGAGTACGCCACATATCACAGGCAAAAACAGACCAGGATGTGAGTGGGAAGTAACATGTAATAACCCAGCCACATTATAATAAAGCTAACAGTGCAACGCCAAAAGTACATAGAGATGAAATGATAGGCATATCTTACCCGTGGACGCCGTGACCCACCGCACAGATACCCCAACGCGCGTTTCGCTGCTGCTTTTTCAAGGGGCAGTGTGATAATGTGCCAAACCAGAGCCTTATATAGTCCCATGTGCAATCCCAAACCAAGCACCTGTTTGAAGCTGGAAAAAAAAAGAGAAAATAAAAGAAAAAGCCCCCCCCCCCCCCGGCCGTGTCTGACGAGCGCATGTGGGCGGAGCCTACATCGCCCAATCAAACGGGCCGGCGTAATGAAGCGGGGAGTGCTGGGAAAGTTCCCATAGAAACTGTAAACACACCGCAACATGCAGACGCCGCCGTGGATGAGGGGGAGGAAGCGCCAGCGCACATGCGCTACCCGCGCCGGATCACAGGTACCCATGGAGACAGGGGACTCACCACATAATGAAGACCCGCTGTAGGTGAAAGGGGGAGGACACACAAGCGAGCATACATTGCCCGCTCCGGATCACAGGTACAAGGGTGGTGACAAAGAGTTTGCTTGTAACATCATAACAATATAAGCCGCGGGGCGCGGCAAAGGAAGGTAAACAAAAAACAGACAGAGGTAAATGGGGACCAGAGGCTATAAAAACACAGACACTGTGCAATGTAGCCGATACATGAATATAAATACATGAAAAGGAAACTCCAAAATGCCAAATATTTATAGTAAGTAATAAATCTATATAAAAAATACATGGCACAGGGAAAAAATCAATACAGCATAATAATACAATAACAATGATCCAAAGTTCAGAATGCAATGTCGATTCCGATGATATATCACCGATGAAAGATATCCAAGCCAGCGGGTCCATCAGTCACCTATAGGGCAGCACATGGTATAAAGGCTTATGGTATCTAGTATTAGAAACACTATAAGAAGAAATAGAAACACAAAAACACACTAAATTAAAATCAAATTAAAACACGAACTCCAAGGGTTAATGAACAACACCGTCGCAAAGGGAACTCCCGAAAAGATGCACCAACTATAAAAATGGCGAGAAACTAATGTTCTCATTTAGCCCAGAGGGGGCTATGGTGTCCAAAGTAATGATCCACCGGCACTCAAGCTGTGCCAGCCTGCGCTTAAGGTCACGACCCCTGACTCCACAATGTATGCGGTCAATACCTCGAATCTTAAGAAGGTCGGGGTAGCAAGCATGGCACAGCCTGAAATGAACTTAAAGGGAACCTGCCCCCCCTGGTGTTTTTAACTAAAAGAGCCATCTTGTGCAGCACTAATGCTGCATTCTGTGAAGGTGGCTCTTTTTTGGGGGGGTCCCTTCCAACGCTGCAATATAACAATTTTTTTTAATTTTCCCGCCATACCTTTAGTCTGTCCAAGGGGCACATCTTTTCCCCCGGACACAAACGCCTCCCAGCCATCACTCGGCCCCTTCATGCGCCGGGCGCCATCTCCTCTACCTTCATTAACATCCCCGGCGCCTGCGCTGTAAGTTCCTTTTTCGGGCATGCGAAGTTTGCACTGCCCTTCGACGCACATCACATGATGGGATCTTACAGCGCAGGTGTCGGGGACGTTAATGAAGGCAGAGGAGGTTGCGCACCGAGGGGCTGAGTGAGGGCTGGGGAGGTGTTTGTGTCTGGGGGGGAAAAGACGTGCCCCCCGGACAGACTAAAGGTATGGCGGGCAAATTATAAAAAGTGATACTGCAGCATTGGAAGGGACTCCCCAAAAAAGAGCCACCTTCACAGAATGCAGCATTAATGCTGCACAAGGTGGCTCTTTTAGTTAAAAACTCCAGGGGGGGTGACAGGTTCCCTTTAAGCAAATTCTCTCCTGTCCTAGCCCAACAGATTTCCTTTCTAGGAATGTCCCTAGACTCATCTCGAAGGTTGGTAATTCTCCCTCCAGACAAGGTCTTAGCCCTTCAACAAGGAGCCCGAGCGCTTCAGCAGTTTTCCCCTTACTCCATCCGGTTTGCAATGAGGGTAGTGGGAAGGATGGTGGCCGCAATGGAAGCGGTCCCTTTTGCCCAACTGTACCTTCGTCCCCTACAACATGCCATTCTGGCAGTTTGGGACAGACACCTGTTCTCTCTCGACCGCAGGTGCCACTTGTCCCTGCAGGTCAGACAGGCTCTCAGGTGGTGGACGTTGAACTCTTCCCTCAAGAGTGGGAAGTCTTTCCTACCCGTTCAATGGCTGTTGGTGACTACCGGTGCCAGTCTTTCGGGCTGGGGAGCAGTCATCCGCCACCACACTGCTCAAGGCCGCTGGTCAGTTCAGGAATCGAAGCTACCGATCAATGTTCTGGAGATCCGTGCTATTCGGCTGGCCCTCCAACAGTTCCATCATCTAGCGGGTCACCTCATCCATATTCAATCAGACAATGCCACGGCTGTGGCATACATCAATCATCAAGGGGGTAACTGCAGCAGGGCAGCCATATCCGAGGTAACACATCCTTCGATGGGCAGAGAACAACCACTCGGTGATCTCAGCGGTGCACATTCCAGGAGTGGAAAACTTGACTGCGGACTTCCTCAGCCATCAGGGTCTCACCTCAGGGGAGTGGGAGCTTCATCCGGAAGTCTTCGATCAGATCTGTCTTCGCTGGGGGACCCCAGATGTGGATCTCATGGCATCCAGACTGAATGCCAAGATTCCCCAGTTTATAGCGAGGTCTCAAGATCCAAGAGCAATCGGAGTGGATGCTCTGGTTCTTTCGTGGCACCAATTCTGCTTTCCGTACATTTTTCCCCCTCTACCGCTACTCCCCAGAGTAATCAGGAAGATCAAGGCAGAAGGAGTCCCAGTGATCCTGGTCGCTTCCGATTGACCACGCCATGCTTGGTTCGCAGAGTTGGTACGCCTTGTCGCCGACATACCCTGGAGGCTGCCGGATCGGCCAGATCTGCTGTGCAAAGGCCCGATCTACCACCAGAACTCAGGGGCCTTATGTTTAACGGCGTGGTCGTTGAATCCTGGGTCTTGACCCAGGCTGGGTTTTCTCAACAGGTTATTTCCACTATGGTTAGTGCCCATAAACCCACATCGGTACGTATCTATCACCGTACTTGGAAGACATTTCTTGCTTGGTGCAAGGATCGCGGTCTTTCCCCTCTTGTATTATCACTTCCCACCATTTTAGAGTTCCTAAAAGCCGGTGTGGACTCTGGCCTGGCACTTATGTCTCTCAAGGGCCAAATCTCCACTCTATCAGTCTTATTTCAGAGATGTATTGCATCAGAACTTTAGGTTAAGATCTTTCTTCAAGGGGTGTCACACGTTGCTCCTCTCTATCGCATGCCTTTAGAGCCTTGGGACCTCAACTTGGTGCTAAGTGCCCTTCAGAAACCCCCCTTTGAACCGCTTCAGGACATTTCGTTGTTTTTTCTGTCCTAGAAGGTTGCCTTCCTTGTGGCTATCACATCGATCAGAAGAGTTTTGGAAGTAGCTGCCTTATCCTGCTCGGCGCCTTTCCTTAATTTCCATCAGGACAAGGTTGTCCTCAGGCCTTCGCCCTCCTTTTTGACAAAGGTCGTTTCGTCCTTCCATCTTAACGAAGACATTGTTTTCCTTTCCTTTTGTCCAGCCCCTATTCCCAGGGTTGAAAGAGCTCTCCACACTCTTGACCTGGTGAAAGCTCTGCAAAAGTACGTCTCAAGGACGGCGTCCTTCAGAAGAAAAGATGCTCTGTTCGTTCTCCCGGAAGGTCACAGGAAGGGTCTTGCCGCTTCTAAGGCCACGATAGCCCGGTGGAATCGTTCCAGCATCCAGGAGTCCTATCGAGTCAGAAGTCAGCCCATCCCAGTGAGGATCAGAGCACACTCCACTCGGGTGGTGGGGGCTTCTTGGGCCATTCAGCATCAGGCGACGGCAGAGCAGGTCTGTAAAGCTGCGACTTGGTCCAGTTTACTTACCTTCGCAAAGCACTATAATATTCACTCAGGCTTCAGTGGGCAGAAGAATTCTGCAGACAGCAGTGGCACACATTTAGGCAGTTGTTGCATGAAGCCTAATACTTTGTGTTGTTTTCCCACCCAGGGACTGCTTTGGGACGTCCCATGGTCTGTGTCCCCCAATGAGGTGAAGGTGAAACAGGGATTTTTGTGTACTCACTGTAGAATCCTTTTCTCCGAGCCACTCATTGGGGGACACAGCACCCACCCTGTTAACCTAATGGCTTATAAGGCTTTTGCCTGTTCTTTTAAGTTGACATGTTGTAGGTCTTTTATTAAATAAAAATACTTCACGTGACACTAACTATGATACATTACAAATAAAACACAACAGAACAAAACATAAGAACAAAGCTCCAATCAGACGACAACAAATGACAAAAATCACAAAGAAATAAACCAGAAATGGAACCAAAATGGAAAAAGTTCATGACCTACAAATCAGAGACAAGAAAGAAAAATTCCAATAAAATAAAGAAAACAAAACTAAAAGACAACAAACAAAATACTCATAACTTACATGAATATCACCGTAAAATTATAAATAATAAATAGTATAAAATCATGTAAGGATCCTTGGCTCAGCTTCATTCATATTACTATATACAATCCCAACTACATTCACACCGTCCTATATACAATATATACACTATAAACATATTACACTAAACCGATTTATACAACACCGCAAACCTTACAGCCACCCCCTTACACCACCACATTCACCCTACAACAAACCTAAATACAATACAGTGTACAAAATTAACATTTTTTTTTCCATTTATTTTTTTTTTCTTTTCCTTTCAATTATTTTATTTTATTCATTTTTTTTTTAATAAATATATAAACGCACACCCAGGGCAGCCACTAGGAATTTCAGGGCCCCATACTGGCAACATTTTTGGGGCCCCTGGAAACTCCACCCTGGCTCCACCCTAGCCCCGCCTCTACCCCTCGAACCTTCCAAAGTCCCACCATCCTCTCTTGGAAAATCTCCACCTCTGCACCACATCCTCAATCACACATTAACAGTTTCCATGACCAGGTCACATATATAGCCAGCAGCTTTTGTTTTGCCTAAAAGATTTTTTAATCCGCCACCACGACAAGGTAGACTCTTTTGGCCGGCTCTACTCCACTGTAACTTGTTAAACTTTTTTTTTTAAATATCCAATAGAATTTTAGGTATATTTTTATTTATTTTTCAATTTTTAAAATGACCAATAATGTCACATAAGAGGGACAAATACCACTGCACCATGTCCGAATCACATATTACCACCACATGGTGACCAATAATACCACATACAAGGAACAAATACCACCACGCCATGACCAGACCACATTTTCCCACCACATAGTGACCGAATAATGCCACAAACAAGGAAAAAATACCGCCACACCATGACCAGACCACATATTAGCCCCAGTGACCGAATAATAGCAAATACAAGGAATAAATACCGCCACACCATGAACAAATCACATATTACCACCACATAGTGACCGAATACTACAATACTGATCATTAATAAAAAAACAAACAATACTAATGCCATTATACAGAGGAGATCTGTACTTAGTATACAATGTCCTTGTACAGGTAATACAGTGATCACCAGTAACATTATACACAGGAGCTCTGTATACAGCATATAGTGTCAGTGTACAGGTAATACAGGGATCACCAGTGACATTAAACAAAGGAGCTCTGTATATAGCATAAAGTATCAGTGCACAGGTGATACTGGGGTCACCAGTGACATTATACACAGGAGCTCTGTATCTAGTGTCAGTGTACAGGTAATACAGGGATCACCAGTGACATACACAGGAGCTCTGTATATAGCATATAATGTATTGTGTCAGTGTACAGATAATACAGGGATAACAAGTGACATTATACACCCAAATGCTGTATACAGTGTACAGGTAAAACAGTGATCCCCAGTGACATACACAGGAGCTCTGTATATAGTGTCAGTGTACAGGTAATACAGTGATCACTAGTGACATTATACACAGGAGCTCTGTATATAGTGTCAGTGTACAGGTAATACAGTGATCACCGGTGACATTACACACATGAGCTCTGTATATAGGTTAAGTGTACAGGTAACACACTGACTCATCGGTGACGTCTGTAGTTGAAGTCCTTCATCTTCGCTTTTCTTCTTCATCCAGCGCAGACCGCCATCACTTCTTCCAGCCAGGACTCCTCTCTGCAGAAAATAACACAGTTATCGAGTGCACATTTCCCAATTTTTAGCCAACGTCTATACTACGCCAGATGAAGAAAAAAACGACGGTGTTGCCCTGCACAGTAACAGGACCTCTAATCACCCACACTGAAGACAGTATCCTAAAAAATAATGTCCTTTAATTACCCCCTACAATAATAAAATCCCACATTCTGGACCCCATGTGTCCTCCCATTCTGGACCCCACGTGTCCACCCATTTTGCCTCATGTCTCTCCATATTGCCCCCATAGTCATCCATAATAGTATAATGCATCCCATAGTAATATATAGTTGTATAATGCAGCCTCATAGTAGTACAATGCAACCGCATAGTGGTATATAATGCAGCCCCATAGTGGTATATAATGCAGCCCCATAGTGGTGTAATGCAGCCCCATAGTAGTATAATTGACCCCCATAGGGGCATAATGCAGCCTCATAGTAAATAATAGATTGTAAGCTTGTGAGCAGGGCCCTCATTCCTCTTAGTATCTGTTGATCTATGTGGTTACTATTTATGCTGTAATGTCTTTTGTCTGTACAATCCCCTCTAAAATGTAAAGTGCTGCGGAATATGTTGGCGCTATAGAAATATAATTATTATTATTATATGCCCCATACTGTGGCTTTACAAAAAAAAATAATGCATCTGAGGCATGGACCTTCGTTCCGGCGTATGAAAGTGATGTCATACGCTGGCGATGTGCCCCCTGATGTCAGCTGCAGGCAGATTCGCTGGTGACTTAACTGTTGCCGTTTGGGAGTAATCTGCCGCATGGAAACAAATTTTAACTGCCTGTGCATCTGAAGATGCACAGGCAGTTACTGAGCCGACAGAATCCTGCAGCTGGGGCCTGCTGAGGGCCCCCTCTGCTCATCGGGCCCCATCCAGTAAGGGCAGTAATGCCCTGCTGGCGGCCCTGCTTAGGTCAGTGGGTTTGGGAAGAAGGATATTTATATTATAAAGTCTTCAGGAATATTAGAAATAATTAAGGTATATAAAAGGCCGGGGTCACATGATTGATGATTCTGTCATGTGAGAGAATCGGCTAAATCATGCTACTGACACTTGGCTCAAACTCTCATCCGAGTGTCATCTGATTCTCTTTCATGAGATAATAATGTACATTGAGAAGAAAGAAAACTTAATTTCTCCATTGTCTGAGGCCGTGGATGTTGGACTGCACTCAGATGACAGCTGAGTGCAGCCTGATGTTTCACACGCTGCAGACCAATTTGGTCTGTAGAAAAAAATCACAGATCTGCACTGCCCTACAGTATAACATTATGCCGAGCGTTATCCGATAAACATCACATAGCATTCGACCGTGTTATACTCCCGTGTGAGCAAGCACTAAGAGCCTTTATTCCCTCTGCATATCTTCACCCACTAGCCTCTCAGGCTGGAGTCCGACCTCAGTTACTTTTTTTCTGCAATACTGTGGAAGTTTTGCATATTTCTACATATACTGTACTTGTGATTATATATATACTAGATGGTGGCCCGATTCTAACGCATCGGGTAATCTAGAATATGCATGTCCCCGTAGTATATTGCCCAGCCACGTAGTATATTGCAGAGCGAGGTAGTATATTGTCCAGCCACGTAGTATATTGCACAGCCACGTAGTATATTGCACAGCCACGTAGTATATTGCACAGCCACGTAGTATATTGCACAGCCACGTAGTATATTGCAGAGCGAGGTAGTATATTGTCCAGCCACGTAGTATATTGCAGAGCCACGTAGTATATTGCCCAGCCACGTAGTATATTGCAGAGCCATGTAGTATATTGCACAGCGACGTAGTATATTGCCCAGCCTTGTAGTATACAGCAGAGCCATGTAGTATACAGCACAGAGCCACGTAGTATATTGCCCAGTCACGTATGTCACAGGTTAAAAAAATAAACATACTCACCTAACGATCCGAGGGCCCCTTGTAGTTGAACATACTCACCATTCTTGTCGCTGCTCCTCAGCGTCCTGTCTCTCTGCCTCCTGGGATCCTGTGCAGATGAGCGCGCAGCTGCCGCCATCTTGCGTTCCCCAGATGCTTTGCGAAATTACCCATATGACTACGTCTTCTGGGTAATTTCGCAAAGCATTGCTGGGAAAGGAAGATGGCGGCAGGCAGGGCTGCCACTAGAAATTTCGGGGCCCCATACTGGCAAATTTTTGATCCTCCGACCAGGCTTCACCCCAGCCCCGCCTCCACCCCTCGAACTGTCCACAGTACCCCCGCAATCTCTTGGAAAAACTCCACTTCTCATCTATCGCACATTAACAATTCCCATCACCAGATCACACATATAGCCGGCAGCTTTTGTTTTGGCCAAAAGATTTTTTAAGCCACCACCATAACATGGCAGACACTTTTGGCCGGGCTCTACTCTGCTGTAACCCATTAAATATTTGTTAAAATATGCAATACAGTTTAGGTATATTTTTATTTATTTTTCATTTTTTAAAATGACCAATAATATCACATACAATGAACAAATACTGCTACACCATGTCCAGACCACATATTACCACCAGTGACCGAATAATATCACATACAAAGAACAAATACCACCGCACCATGACCAGACCACATATTACCACCACAAAGTGACCAAGTAGCACATACAAGGGACAAATACCGCAACACCATGTCCAGACCACATATTACCACCACATAGTGACTGAATACTACAATACTGATCAGTAATAAAAAAAAACCCACAATACTATCACCATAAGTGCCATTATACACAGGAGATCTGTACTTAGTATGCAGTGTCTGTGTACAGATAATAGTGATCACTGGTGGTATTATACACAGGAGCTCTGTATATAGTATACAGTGTATAGTGTCAGTGTATATGTAACACACTGACTCACCAGTGACGTCTCTAGATGAAGTCCTTCATCTTTCAACTTCCATTCAGCACAGACCGCCGTCATTTCTTCCAGCCAGGGCTCATCTCTGCAGGAAATAACAGTTATCTCGAGCTCCACTTGCAGAACACATTACTTAATTTTTCCCAACTTCTACATTACACCACATGAAGAAAAAAAAGGCGACATAGTATCACTCTACACAGTAACAGGACCACCCCCCCCCCCCCCCCCCATTTAAAACAGTATCCTCAAAAAATAAAATAAATACATCCCTGCAGTAATAATATCTCTTTAATTAGCCCGTATGGTAACAATATTCCCCATCCTGGCCATCGTGTGTCTCATTTATGGCTCCAGCCATATGTTCTCACATCCTGCCCTCATGAGTATCCATCCTGCCCCATCTGTCTCCATAATATCCATCCTGTCCCTTGATCCTGCACGATCTGTCTCCAATCTTGCCCCCATGTCTTTCATCCTGCCCTGTATCTCCATTCTGCCCTGTATCTCCAATCATGCCCGTATCTCCATTCTGCCATGTATCTCCAATCATGCCCGTATCTCCATTCTGCCCTGTATCTCCAATCATGCCCGCATCTCCATTCTGCCCCCAGTGTCTCCAGCATTCTGCCCCCCAGTGTCTCCAGCATTTTGCCCCCCAGTGTCTCCAGCATTCTGTCCCCAGTGTCTCCAGCATTCTGTCCCCAGTGTCTCCAGGATTCTGCCCCCAGCGTCTCCAGCATTCTTCCTCCCCCTCAGTGTCTCCAGCATTCTTCCTCCCCCTCTGTGTCTCCAGCATTCTTCCTCATACCCCCTGTGTCTCCAGCATTCTTCCTCCCCTGGGTGGTCCCCCGCTGCCTCTTCTGCTCCACCATCCACAGCCACGTGGCACACCGCACGCTGCTCTGCTCCGGAATGAGGAAGTGGAGCAGGGCAGTGTGTGACATCACAAATTGGACCATGATGCACTGGGCTCGGGCCGCAGGTGGCGACTTAAAGCTAGATGCATATACAGCACTGTGGGTGTCTCTGTTACACCACAGTGTTGTTGGCGTTTGGCAGCCTGAATAAAATGTTAGGGGGCCCGAGCAGAGCCCGGACCGGGCTGCCAGCATGCTCGGGTCCCCCTTTTTGCTCCTCATCATGGGCCCCATATTGTAGTAATGGCTGTAATGCCCTGATGGCGGCCCTGTGGGCCGCCCTCCGGGCACCCAGTCTTTCGCACTCCGAAGAACGCACCTTCACCAGGGCACCTAGGATGTTGCTACAAACTTCATCTACACGGAGGATTTTACTCTGAATCGAAACTAAAACTCGTGCGTTCCATGTGAAGAACTTGACCACTGCGCTGACTAAGAATAAAGTGGCTCGGTCCCTTCTCCCGAGGTCTCTGAATGCTCCATAGGCCCACTCGGCATAGGACAGAGTGGCCAGCCGTGGCCAACCAATGGAAGCGCCCACCCTGTTGTACACCTCTGTATTAAAGGGACAATGAAGCAGGAAGTGCTCCATGCTTTCCAGCATGGTAGCACAAGCCTCACGGGGACAATTCCTGTCCTCGGAGCTCCTGTACTTCAAATTGTCCCTCACATACAACTTACCTTGGAAGCAGCGCCAAGTCAAGCCCCAATACTTCTTGGGGATCCTGCTAGAATTTAACAAACTTAACCCAACCTTTAGATCCCGACTTGGGCAGTCCTTGAGGACCAATGGTTTCTGAAAATGCGAAAGCAAGACCCGCATGTCGAGGAGTTTCCTCTGGAGGAACCTCACCTCCCACATTCTCAGACCCCACCGGCGCATCATTTTCAGAACAGGGGTAACATTATCCGGGAGATACCCGTGCGTTGTGCGAAAATCCTTCAGTCTTCCCCCGTCTCCCATTCCTGGAAGAAAGGCTGAAACCATCCCTTGCAGGAGAATACCCACGGAGGAGCCCTCTCATTCCAGAGGTTTGTCACGTTAACTTTCAAAAAGGTGTTCACTAGGAACACCAAGGGGTTCACCATATTCAACCCCCTCAGTCTCCTCGTGCGGTAAGTGACCTCCCGTTTGACTAGGTTTAGTCTATTCCCCCATGACATCTGGAAGAACAGACTGTAGACCCGTGTCCAAGAGAGGCTCTGGCAAGACACAGACGCTGCCCAGGTAGATTAGCAAGGGGAGCAGGAAAGCTTTGCACTGGTCAACCCTTTCCCTCAGGGTCAAAGACCAACCCTTCCATTGGTCCACTCTTTGGGCGACACCTTTGATTCTGCCTTCCCAGTTTTTCGTGGGGTAATCACCCTGGCCAAATTCAATGCCTAGGACTTTGGCATGTTCTTGGGGTTCGGGATCCCCGCCCCCCAGTTAGAGACTCTCACACTTGTCCTGGTTGATCTTGGACCCGGATGCCTCCGAGTAGCTCTCCACGTCTGACATCACCACCATCGCCCCTCTTGGAAAGAAACAAAGACGGTGATGTCGACCGCATAGGCCACTACCCTCAGGATAGCCTCCGGCGCCACCCCGCCCAAGTTGACATGTTGTACTCTTCTATGTTGTTACTAGGGTTGAGCGAAACAGGTCGGTCATTTTCATAAGTCACCGACTTTTGGCAAAGTCGGGTTTCATGAAACCCGACCCGATCCCTGTGTGGGGTCGGCCATGCGGTACGCGACTTTCGCGCCAATGTCGCGTTTCAATGACGCGAAAAGCACCATTTCTCTGCCAATGAAGGTGGACGCAGAGTGTGGACAGCGTGATGACATAGGTCTCAGTCCCCACCATCTTAGAGAAGGGCATTGCAGTGATTGGCTTGCTTTCTGCGGCGTCACAGGGGCTATAAAGGGGCGTTCCCGCCGACCGCCATCTTACTGCTGCTGATCTGAGCATAGGGAGAGGTTGCTGCCGCTTCGTCAGAAGCAGGGATAGTGTTAGGCAGGGTCCATTAACCCCCAAACCGCTTGTGCTGTAGCGATTTCCACTGTCCAACACCACCTTTTCTTAGCAGGGACAGTGGAGGCTACATTTTTTTTTTACTCAGTGCTGTAGCTCATTGGGCTGCCCTAGAAGGCTCCCAGATAGCTGCATTGCTGTTTGTACACGGCTGTGCAAACCAACTGCTTTTTTCAAAGCACAAATCCTGTTGCTCCTTCCATTCTGCACAGCTTCCTTGTTTGTTTGTCCACACTGTTGACTTTTTTTTGTGCAGCAGTCCACTCCTTGTTATTGCTGCCTGCCATACATTGCTGAGATTACTGCAGGGAGATAGTAATTGTAGTACAGTCCCTTGTTTTTTTTTTTGTTTCGTTATATCTCTTCAAGCCACTTTCTGCCACAGAAAATATACTCTAATACAGTGGCCCAGATTTATTCACTAGTCTCCCTGAAGAAGAAAAGGGTGCAGATTAAAATTGGCAAATCTGTATCAGTGGCAGTCCTGTGTGTGGCACCTGTCTCAAATTGTGTGCCACATTAAAGCTAGTGTGTAATACTGGGTCAGATTTCTTTTAAATTCTCCCTGAAAAAAAAAAATAGTGGGAGATTGAGATTGGCATTTCTGCTTCAGTGCCACTCCTGTGTGTGCCACCTGTCTCAAATTGTGTGCCACATTAAACCTAGTGTGTAATACTGGGTCAGATTTCTTTTAAATTCTCCCTGAAAAAAAAAATAGTGGGAGATTAAGATTGGCATTTCTGCTTCAGTACCACTCCTGTGTGTGCCACCTGTCTCAAATTGTGTGCCACATTAAACCTAGTGTGTAATACTGGGTCAGATTTCTTTTAAATTCTCCCTGAAAAAAAAAAAATAGTGGGAGATTAAGATTGGCATTTCTGCTTCAGTGCCACTCCTGTGTGTGCCACCTGTCTCAAATTGTGTGCCACATTAAACCTAGTGTGTAATACTGGGTCAGATTTCTTTTAAATTCTCCCTGAAAAAAAAAATAGTGGGAGATTAAGATTGGCATTTCTGCTTCAGTGCCACTCCTGTGTGTGCCACCTGTCTCAAATTGTGTGCCACATTAAACCTAGTGTGTAATACTGGGACAGATTTCTTTTAAATTCTCCCTGAAAAAAAAAAATAGTGGGAGATTAAGATTAGCATTTCTGCTTCAGTGCCACTCCTGTGTGTGCCACCTGTCTCAAATTGTGTGCTGTTGTGAATTCCGCTCTTGGGCTCCTTCCGGTGGTTGTAAGTGGCACTTTTGTGAGTTCTACTCTTGGGCTCCCTCCGGTGGTTTTAAGTGGTATGGCTGCTCCTTGGATTTAGCTGTCAGCAGCTGCTTCCACTGATTGTCTTTTCTGCTTGGCTATTTAGCCTGGCTCTTTCCTTCAGCTTGTGCCACTTGTCAATGGTTCCTGGTTGGATTCACATCTCTTTGGATTTCCCTGTTATCCTGACCAGTTCAGCAAAGCTAAGTCCTTGCTTGCTCTTTTCTGTCCACAGGTTGTGGACTTATCCGTTCTGTGCTTTCTATGTCTGTCCAGCTTGTCAGTGTGAATTAATTCAGTGATGCTGGAAGCTCTGGGAAGCAGATTTACCCTCCACACCTTTAGTCAGGTGTGGAGATTTTTGTAAACTCTGCGTGGATTTTTTGTAGTGTTATATACTGACCGCACAGTATTCCATCCTGTCCTATCTATCAAGCTAGACTGGCCTCCTGTGCTCATCCTGGTTTCATTCTGTGTATGTCTTTTCACTCTCCACTCACAGTCATTATTTGTGGGGGGCTATCTATCCTTTGGGGATTTTCTCTGAGGCAAGATAGTTTTCCTGTTTCTATCTTTAGGGGTAGTTAGTTCTCAGGCTGTGACGAGGTGCCTAGGGAGTGTTAGGAGCATCCCACGGCTAGTGTTGTGTTGAGCTTAGGGACTGCGGTCAGTACAAGTACCACTTCCTTCAGAGCTCGTCTCATGTTGCTCCTAAACCACCAGATCATAACAGTGTGCCACATTAAACCTAGTGTGTAATACTGGGTCAGATTTCTTTTAAATTCTCCCTGAAAAAAAAAAATAGTGGGAGATTAAGATTGGCATTTCTGCTTCAGTGCCACTCCTGTGTGTGCCACCTGTCTCAAATTTTGTGCCACAGAACATATACTGTATGAGAGTGGGCCACATTTCTTCAATATTCTATCAGAAAAAATAAAAAGGGGGAGATTTGAATTGTTAGTGTCTGCATCAGCGTCATTCCTGTTAGTGGCATATCTGTCTGCCACTGAAGCTGTGCACTGTTATACATTGGGCCTGATTTTCCCTGCAGTCTGACCCACCTATAAAGGAATATATAAATCCAACAGAAGTTTGAGTTCACCTTGTAACTGGTTTTACAGTAACAAATACCGTTAGTTTGGTTACGTTTATCAAACAATGAGGAAGTCTGGTGGAAGAGGTCGTGGCCGTGGACGGTCATTGCCAGCTGGTAATGATGGTAGTGGTGGTGGAGCATCAGGTGGTCGTGGAAAAAGCAATATAGCACCTAAGTCTCGAGTTGTTGAGCCAGGTTCGTCGTCTGGCTACACAAGGCCTCGAACGCTCCCTTTTCTGGGAGTAGGAAAACCGCTTTTAAAGCCGGAGCAGCAAGAACAAGTTTTGGCTTTCCTTGCTGACTCAGCCTCTAGCTCTTTCGCCTCCTCTTCTGAAACTGCTAAATGTAAAAGCAGCGCGTCGTTAGTGGATGTTCACGGTCAGGGACAAGTCGCTTCCTTGTCTTCTTCACCAAGAACAACAGAGAAGGATGCGTCAGGCGACACAACGGGTTACTCCATGGAGCTCTTTACACATACCGTTCCTGGGTTAGAAAGTGAAACAGTTAACAGGCCATGCCCATTACAAGTTGAATCGGACATGGAGTGCACAGATGCACAGCCACAGCCAGATTTCTATGCTGTTCCTTTGACTCAGACCAGAACATTGCCCTCGCAGTGTACTTATCCAGAATCAGACCCTGATGAGACTATGGTGCCCCGTCACGAACGCTATACCACTGGCTTACACGGTGACACAGACAAAGTTGCACACAAGATAGAAGAGGAGGTCATAGATGACCCAGTTGTTGACCCCGATTGGCAGCCTTTGGGGGAACAGGGTGCAGGCGGCAGTAGCTCTGAAGCGGAGGAGGAGGAGCCGCAGAAGGCATCAACATCGCAACAGGTTCCATCTGCCAGGCCCGTATCTGGCCAAAAACGCGTGGCAAAACCAGTTGTAGGACAGCGTGGACATCCGGTTAAAGAAGCTCAGTCTGCAATGCCTGAAAAGGTATCCGATAGTAGAAAGAGAAAGAGTGCAGTCTGGCATTTTTTTAAACAGCATCCAAATGATCAGCGCAAAGTCATCTGTCAAAAATGTTCAACTACCTTAAGCAGAGGTCAGAATCTTAAAAGTCTAAATACAAGTTGCATGCGTAGAAATTTAACCACCATGCATTTGCAAGCCTGGACTCACTACCAAACGTCCCTTAAGGTTGTAGCACCCTCGGCCAATGAAGCTAGTCAGCAATGCTACATCCCTTCCCTCACTGTAAGCCCACCATTTCCCACACCACCTGCAGCAAATGTGCAGATTTCGTCGCCAGGCCAAAGCAGTCAGGGAATCACCAGTTTCGTAGTAGGAAACACTGCATGTAGGGCACCAGCAAGAATACCATCTCCGACCCTCTCTCAGTCTGCCATGTCCACCGGCACCCCTGCTAGTTCCACGATCTGCAGCTCTCCAGTCCAGCTCACCCTACATGAGACTCATTAGGAAAAGGAAGTACAGGGTTTGAACGCCCACATTGCTAGACTAATCTCATTAGAGATGATGCCCTACCGGTTAGTTGAAAGCGAAGCTTTCAAAGCCCTGATGGACTATGCAGAACCACACTACGAGCTACCCAGTCGACACTTCTTTTCGAGAAAAGCCATCCCAGCCCTCCACCAGCATGTAAAAGACCGCATCGTCCATGCACTCAGGCAATCTGTGAGTACAAAGGTGCACCTGACAACAGATGCATGGACCAGTAGGCATGGCCAGGGACGTTACGTGTCCATCACGGCTCACTGGGTTAATGTGGTGGATACAGGGTCCACAGGGGACAGCAATATTGGGACAGTTCTGCCTAGCCCACGGTCTAGGAAACAGTTGGCTGTAGGCGTTCGCCCCCCTCCTCCTCCTCCTCGTCCTCCTGCAGAAGCAAGAGCTCGTCCACAGACCGCAGTCGCACGAGCACTCCATCCGCAGCTGCCACTGTTGCACACGAGGTGTCCCATTATGGGACACCTAGTGGCAAGCGTCAGCAGGCTGTATTGGCAATGAAGTGTTTGGGCGACAACAGACACACCGCAGAAGTTCTGTCCGAGTTCTTGCAGAAAGAAACTCAGTCATGGCTGGGCACTGTACATCTTGAGGCAGGCAAGGTAGTGAGTGATAAGGGAAGGAATTTTATGGCTGCCATAGCCCTTTCACAACTGAAACGCATTCCTTGCCTGGCTCACACCTTAAACCTGGTGGTGCAGTGCTTCCTGAAAAGTTATCTGGGGTTACCCGACCTGCTCCTTCAAGTGCGCAGACTTTGCTCGCATATCCGCCGTTCGCCCGTGCACTCCAGCCGTATGCAGAACCATCAGCGGTATTTGAACCTTCCCCAGCATCGCCTAATCATCGACGTTGCAACAAGGTGGAACTCCACACTGCACATGCTTCAGAGACTGTGCGAACAGAGGCGTGCTGTTATGTATTTGTGGGAGGATACACATACACGGGCAGGCAGTTGGATGGCAGACATGGAGTTGTCAGGTGTGCAGTGGTCGAAGGTACAAGACCTGTGTCAAGTCCTTCAGTGTTTTGAGGAATGCACACGGCTGGTTAGTGCAGACAAAGCCATAATAAGCATGAGCATTCCCCTAATGCATCTGCTGATGCAAAGTTTGACGCACATAAAGGAGCAGGCGTCTGCAGCCGAGGAAGAGGGAAGCCTTGATGACAGTCAGCCATTGTCTGGTCAGGGCAGTCTACAGGACGAGGTAGCGGGCGAAGAGGAGGAGGACGAGGGGGATGATGGGGATGAGTATTTTTTGAATGAGGAAGCATCTCCGAGGCCAATAGCAACTGGTGGCGTTGCAAGGTCGGGTTCAGGTTTTTTTAGGGAGACTAGTGACGTAGATTTGCCTGAAACTGCCCCTCAACCCAGCACAACCGCAGATTTGACAACTGGAACTTTGGCCCACATGGCAGATTATGCCTTACGTATCCTCAAAAAGGACCCACGCATTATTAAAATGATGACCGATGACGATTACTGGTTGGCCTGCTTCCTTGATCCTCGCTATAAAGGCAAATTGCAAAATATCATGCCACATGAGAACCTCGAACAAATATTAGCAACCAAACAAGCAACTCTTGTAGACCGTTTGATTCAGGCATTCCCAGCACACAGCGCCGGTGATGGTTCTCACACAAGCTGCAGGGGGCAACAGGGCAGAGGTGTTAGAGTTGCACAAATCAGAAGTGGCGTTGGACAGAGGGGTTTTCTGACCAGGTTGTGGAGTGATTTCGCAATGACCGCAGACAGGATAGGTACTGCAGCATCAATTCAAAGTGACAGGAGACAACATTTGTCCAGTATGGTTACTAACTATTTTTCATCCCTTATCGATGTTCTCCCTCAACCGTCATTCCCATTTGATTACTGGGCATCCAAAATAGACACCTGGCCTGAATTGGCAGAATATGCATTGCAGGAGCTTGCTTGCCCAGCAGCTAGTGTGCTATCAGAAAGAGTATTCAGTGCTGCTGGTTCAATATTGACCGAAAAAAGGACTCGTCTGGCTACCCTAAATGTTGATGATCTAACCTTCATTAAAATGAACCACTCATGGATTTTGAATTATTTTGCCCCACCTTTCCCGGCTGACACCTAGCTTTCCTATTAAAAGGTCTTGCTTGTGGACTCGTCTTACTGACTGTTCCAATCTCTTAATTTGCAGCAGCTGTTTGTCCAGCATACAACATGTTTACACCTCCCTAAATGGGTTAACTCCCCCCACGGGGCCATGGTCGCGCCACTTGGCGCAAGCACCCGTGAGAGTGCCGTTTGTCTGAAGAGGTGGGTGTGCCCGCTTTTGGTCGACGGCACTGCAACTGGGTCCCTCATAGTACAATAAAGTGTCTCTGGCGGTGGTGGAGCGCACCCAACGTCAGACACACCATTGTAACATGAGGGGCCCTGGGCCTGTACCGCCGGCCACAAGAGAGTTCCCCCTTCCCCAGCTCAAACAGTGCTCTACCACTTGCAAAATTATCTCTGACAGCTCCACCAATGTTTAGTCTATGCGCTGACATCCTTCAATGCCTGGCACTGACAATACCAATTTGTTGACATGTATGATGCAAGTTAAAATAGTCAGGGTCAGTGTCCTATATTGACACCAGTAAATACTTAGCACCAAATTACTATGTTTGAAACTCAGCAGAGGAGCCCACCCCTGTACCTAAGTATGCCACCCTTTTGTTTTTTGGCTTTGTTGTTTTGCGAGACATTAACATCTATTTATTTTTTGGGAGTACTAACTGTGTCAGACACTCCTTCCAATCGTCCTCCACTGACCACACCAATGCTGCCTGTGTACCTCTGCAAGATAATTCAAACTGCTTTGAGCCTAATTTTTTTATTTTAGGCCTACTAAGTCTGTCTGCGGTCCCTCCTTCCATTTGTCCTCCGCTGAGCACACCAATGCCGACCGTGTACCCATGTAACTTTTTGTCATCCTGCAGTGAGCCTACTTTGTGGTGTAAGGCCTACTAGCAGTGTCTGTCTGCACCACTTAATACAGCTGTCCTCCTCTAAAAAAAAAAAAAGGCAGATTTTCAGCTTGTCAGAATTATAAAACTGCATTGGGGCCACAAGTTTCGTTGTGGTCTACATACTGAGTCTTCCGCTCCAAGGTGTTCTCTCTGTTGCCTCTCCCTCGCTTCTATCTTGAAGCTCTTGTTAAGTAGTTGTTGAAACAACACTGCATTAGGCTTACAGGTTGGGTCTGGGTTGTAGAGACGGTGTCTGCCGCTCCAAGGTGTTCTCCTGGTTTCCTTTCCTGAGCTTCAATCTTCAGGCTCGTGTTAAATAGTTTTTTAATCGAACAACTGCAGTGGGGCTACTAGTTTGGTTGGGGCCTACTAACAGTGTCTGCCACTCCAGGGTGTTCTCCTGGTTGCCTTTCATGAGCTTCAATCTTCAGGCTCGTGTTAAATAGTTTTTTAATCGAACAACTGCAGTGGGGCTACTAGTTTGGTTGGGACCTACTAACATTGTCTGCCGCTCCAAGGTGTTCTCCTGGTTTCCTTTCCTGAGCTTCAATCTTCAGGCTCGTGTTAAATAGTTTTTTAATCGAACAACTGCAGTGGGGCTACTAGTTTGGTTGGGGCCTACTAACGGTGTCTGCCACTCCAGGGTGTTCTCCTGGTTGCCTTTCCTGAGCTTCAATCTTCAGGCTCGTGTTAAATAGTTTTTTAATCGAACAACTGCAGTGGGGCTACTAGTTTGGTTGGGGCCTACTAACATTGTCTGCCGCTCCAAGGTGTTCTCCTGGTTTACTTTCCTGAGCTTCAATCTTCAGGCTCGTGTTAAATAGTTTTTTAATCGAACAACTGCAGTGGGGCTACTAGTTTGGTTGGGGCCTACTAACAGTGTCTGCCGCCCCAAGGTGTTCTCCTGGTTGCCTTTCCTGAGCTTCTATCTTCAGGCTCTTGTTAAATAGTTGTTAAATGGAACAACTGCATTTGGCCTACTAGTTGGGTTAGGGCCTACTAACAGTGTCCTGGTTTCCTGTCCTGAAATTCAATTTTCAGGCTCTCGTTAAGTAGTTGTTAATGTTAGACTGCATTTGGCCTACTAGTTGGGTTGGGGCCTACTATCGGTGTCTGCCGCTCCTTGATGTTCTTCTCCACTGAACAAACCAGTGTCACCTGTTTACTTCTGTTACCAATTTTGAACTGCATTTAGCCTACTTACTGATTTGGGCCTACACACTGTGTCAGCCTCTCATTACAGTTGTCCTCCACTGAACAAAGCAATGCCCCCTGGTTAGTCCTGTTACCAATTTTGAACTGCATTTAGCCCATTTTATTCTTTGGGCCTATATCTGTGTTTCCTCCTCATCCTGCCCATTGACCAGCCAGTGATAGATGAGTCTGCTGGTACATTGACTCATAACGCAACATTCCCCGTGCACGCTACACAGCAAGATTGTGACCCTGCTGAAAGTCAGGTTCCCCTTCCCGCATACCATACAAGCTTACACGGGGACAAAGAGGAAGGTGCAGATGAAAGTGCAGGTTCCTTCATCAGGTGGGGGCAGGAATACTCGTTGGCGACGTCACTGGCACAGGGCCCCTCATAGTACGCAAAAGTGTCGCTGCCGGTGGGAGGCGCTCCCGCCGTGCAAACACACCGCCGTACTTCGAGGGGCCCTGTGCCAGTGCCAATGCCAACGAGTGTAGATAGATCGTAAAATCACTGCACTCGTACGATGAAGATATTCAGTTCATGTGGATAATTTTATTAGATAAATGTTCAGGTGAAGCGATAAGTATAAAACGTTTCGGCCAGCCTGTGGCCTTGTTCACTAATTAACAAGGAACAAAAACAATGGAGCAAGAGAGATGCACAATAGAAAATTAATTACAGAAGAGACGGTAGGGAAAGATAGTCCAGCGTACCCTTAGGTAGTAGATTCTTCCTTCGAATGCGTAAATATTGCTGCTGGGGTATCAGCCAAGAAAAAAGATAAACAACCTGTAACGGGTAATAGGAAAAATGAGCTGGGCTGCTACATAACTGGTGCTTGTATGACCTCAGGTACAACCATAGATAGGCCTAGCTCGGCCGCCATAAAATGTATGTACATCACCTTAGTGTTAATGATGCCGAAGTCGCCGTGGTGCAGGGCAGACAGGTGTATACCAATGGCTGTATGGGTAGATATAGATACACTAAATAATCCAGTATGTACGTAACAAGTAGGTGGATGATAGAAAGTAAAAATACATAACTACCTGTGTGCTTTAAGGGACCAGCCAGAGCAAAAGTTGAATACCTTGGAAGAGTACAACCAGTAATGTGGGGAAATTCGTATGGCTAAAGAGAAGGGGGGGGGGGGAGGGAAAGCGAGTAAGTACTGGCAACGTATATGCAACAGAAAGAAGGAGTCACTTCTGTATGTACATCACCTTAGTGGTAATGGTGCCGTGGTCGCCGTGGTGCAGGGCAGACAGGTATATGTACCAATAGCTGTATGGGTATAGATACATTAAAGATATCAGTGTGTAGGTAGCCAGTAGATGATAGATGATGATGATGATAAAAACAAATATATATATAGCTACCTGTGCGCTTTGAGAGACCAGCCAGAGCAAAAATTGGATGCCTTGGAAGAGTACAGCCAGTGCTGTGGGGAAATTTGTGTAGCTAAAAGGAGGGGCAAGGGAAAGTAAGTAAGTACCTATAATGTTACTGGTAACGTGTATGCAGTAGAGAGAAGAGGACACTACCTGCTAGATTGTGGAGCCAGCCAGAGTCAATGTACACTGAGCTAAACCACCGGAATAAGGGGATCAATGTCACTAGAAAGAAAAGGGGACTATGAGTATGGAAATAGTGCTATATAGTACAAAAAACTTATCTGTTGGTAGTCGCTCACATCCGTCCTCTGATGTCCGTGGAGACAGGTGGCCAGGACCAGCGTTGGTGGGCAAGTGGGAAGGGCAGACACTCACAGTGTCACTGCGTGGAGAAGCGCTTGTCTGGAAGTGCCCAGAAGGCACCTATATATGGCCCTGGGTGGTGATGCGTCCAGAACGAGTGTATGCAAGCCTCGGCCTGCCGATGACCGAACGGATGTCAATGATTTTTTCCTGCAGACATGCGGCACGGCAATGGGGTCCAACGTGGCCCCATCCTACGCGAACCTATATATGGATCGCTTTGAACGGGACTTTGTGTACGCAAACCCCGGCTTTCAGCAGCATGCTCTCGCCTGGTATAGATACAAAGACGATGTTTTTTGCGTATGGCGGGGTGACCAGACTAGTCTCCTAGAATTCTACGACACCATTAATACCATCAGACCAGAACTGTCCTTCACATTGGTCCACCACAGAGACGAAGTGACCTTCCTAGACATTAAGATTATCAAAGACTCAATCGGTAATTTAAGCACTGACATCTTTACAAAACCAACTGACTGTAATAGCCTTCTGTTATATAACAGCTGTCTTCCCAGGTCTATCAAAAACAGTCTCCCCAGATCACAATTCAAAAGGGTAACCAGAATCGTGTCCAATCCTTCCACTAGAGAATTGAGGCTACACACTGATATCTTTAATGTATCTATACCCATACAGCTATTGGTACATATACCTGACTTTTGAGATAGTCGGGTTTCGCGAAATCCGACTCGACCCTAAAAAACTAAAAGTCGCTCAACCCTAGTTGTTACCATTTGTTCCTACTGCTTTTGCACCAAACTGGTTCTCTGGGAGCCAGCACGAGGGTGTATACTGTAGTGGAGGAGCTAACTTTTTTGTGTTAACTTAGTTTCAGCCTCCTAGTGGCAAGCAGCATACACCCATGGTTTGTGTCCCCCAATGAGTGGCTCGGAGTAAAGGATTTTACAGTGAGTACACAAAAATCCCTGTATTTTCTTAACATTATTTTGAGAGCAGTAACTTTTCTGGCAACAGTCATTTGAGGGCTTTTTATGCTGGATTAGTTTAATTTTTTATTGGTACCTTTTTGTGGTACATAGTAATTTGATTGCTTTCTGATTTTTGAGCAACAGAATGAACGAAAACCAGCAATCCAGGAATTAATTTTTTTTTTAGGAGCTCTGGGGATTTATTGTTATGCCATTTATCTTGTGGTAAAAGTGATAATGCAGCCTTATCCTTTCAAGTCAGGGCAAGAACTGTGATATACATTTTTTCTAATGTCTTGTCGCTTTTACACGAAAACAATTTTATAGAAATATATATATATATATATATCTATATATATAATTGCCTAAGGGTTTTTCCGTCTGTCTGTCTGTCCTGGAAATCCCGGCTCTCTGATTGGTCGAGGCCGCCAGGCCTCGACCAATCAGAGACTGGCACAGCATCGACGTAGAAATCCCGCGCCTGGCGGCCTTGACCAATCAGCAACGGGCACAGCGACGATGATGTCATAAAGGACGTAGACATCTCACGTTTCTGATTCAGCGACGGGCACAGTATCGACGATGATGTCATAATGGTTGCCATGGCGACGATTATGTCATAAAGGTTGCCTCGATCAATCAGCGACGGGCACAGTGTGCCGCGAATTCTGGAATCATCATTGTCCGTATACTACGGGGACATGCATATTCTAGAATACCCGATGCGCTAGAATCGGGCCACAATCTAGTATATATCGCCATACATGGGAAGCTATCATTTCTTTTTTTTTTTTCTTCTGGCTGAGGTGATTGAAAGCTTGTTTTTTTGAGAGAAGAGATGACCTTTTCAGGGATACCATTTTTATTTGCATATTATTATTATTATTTATTGTTATAGCACCATTTATTCCATGGCGCTTTACATGTGAGGAGGGGTATACATAATAAAAACAAGTACAATAATCTTAAACAATACAAGTCATAACTGGTACAGGAGGAGTGAGGACCCTGCCCGCGAAGGCTCACAATCTACAAGGGATGGGTGAGAATACAGTAGGTGAGGATAGAGCTGGTCATGCAGCGGTTTCGTTGATGGGTGGTTTCATGCAGGTTGTAGGCTTGTCGGAAGAGGTGGTTCTTCAGGTTCTTTTTGAAGGTTTCGATGGTAGGCGAGAGTCTGATGTGTTGTGGTAGAGGGTTCCAGAGTAGGGGTAATACGCGAGAGAAATCTTGTATACGATTGTGGGAAGAGGAGATAAGAGGGGAGTAGAGAAGGAGATCTTGTGAGGATCGGAGGTTGTGTGTAGGTAAGTACCGGGAGACGAGGTCACAGATGTATGGAGGAGACAGGTTGTGGATGGCTTTGTACGTCATGGTTAGTGTTTTCTGGTGGAGTCTCTGGGCAATGGGGAGCCAGTGAAGGGATTGACAGAGGGGAGAGGCTGGGGAATAGCGGGGGGACAGGTGGATTAGTCGAGCAGCAGAGTTTAGAATAGATTGGAGGGGTGCGAGAGTGTGTGAGGGGAGGCCACAGAGCAGGAGGTTGCAGTAGTCAAGGCGAGAGATGATGAGGGCATGGACTAGGGTTTTTGCAGATTCTTGGTTGAGGAATGTACGGATTCGTGAAATATTTTTGAGTTGAAGTCGGCAGAAAGTGGAAAGGGCTTGGATATGTGGTTTGAAGGAGAGATCAGCATCAAGGATTACCCCGAGGCAGTGAGCTTGTGGGACTGGGGAGAGTGGGCAGCCAATGACTGTAATGGATAGGTTCGTTGGGGGGGTCGCGTGAGATGGGGGAAAGATGATGAATTCTGTTTTGTCCATGTTAAGTTTCAGAAATTTAGCAGAGAAGAAGGATGAAATAGTGGACAAACATTGAGGGATTCTGGTTAGTAGGGAGCTGATGTCTGGTCCAGAGATGTAGATCTGTGTGTCATCAGCATAGAGGTGATACTGAAAGCCATGAGATTCTATGAGCTGTCCCAGGCCAAAGGTATAAATGGAGAAGAGCAGGGGCCCAAGGACTGAACCTTGTGGGACTCCGACAGATAGAGGGCAAGGTGAGGAGGTGGTGTGTGAGTGGGAGACGCTGAATGTCTGGTCTGTTATGATGATGTATGATGAGATCCAGGATAGGGCCAAGTCTGTGATGCCAAGGGATGAGAGGGTCTGTAATAATAGGGAATGGTCCACTGTTTCAAAGGCAGCCGACAGGTCGAGGAGGAGGAGGACAGAATAGTGTCGCTTCCTCTTGGCGGTTAAGAGGTCATTGGTGACCTTAGTTAGGGCAGTTTCAGAGGAATGGCGTGACCGGAAGCCAGAGTGTAAGCGGTCAAAGAGGGAGCAGGAAGATAGATGGGAGGACAGTTCAAGGTAGACGTGTTGTTCCAATAGTTTGGAGGCATAAGGGAGAAGTGATATAGGGCGATAGCTAGATACAGAGGATGGGTGTGATGGAGGCATGTTTAAAGCTTGAGGGGAAAACACATATGACTTTTTGATCGCGTTTTTATTCCACTTTTTTTTTGGTGGTTTGATTTTCATATTTATTTATTTTTCATTTTCCCTTTATGGGATTTTTAACATTTGTTTGATTACATACATATGCTTTATAAAGCATTAGACCTATCTGTTTGACTCCGACAGAATGCCTGTTAGACAAGGCTTATAGCATAGTCTAACAGGCAACAGTAGCAGGCAGACCCAGTGCAAGATTGCTATTGATCATGGCATTTAGAGGGTTAAGCAGCTCAGCGATCAGTTAAGCCAAGCTTCCTTGCGATTGTGTGGGCACAGCTCACAATCGGAAGCACATTGACCTGTGTAGTCTGGACTCTTGCTGTCAATTACGATGGCAGCCTATGTGGGCAACATGTCAATGCTTGAGATAAGGTGAGCAAAGCACAGTAGGAATGCTGGAGCGGTGCGGAGATAATAATTATATATAAATTTATATAACATTTAGTGCAAATAATTTATTTGTAATACTCTCCAACTTCCTCTGTAAGAGTGCTTTCACATTGCGCTCAAGCACCGGTTCAGTGGCCTTTAAACCCCTTGCAAAACTGGATTCGGATGTAAAGTATGTGCTGACATGGCAATAGACTATAACATAACCTTTAAGATAGCATTCCCCAACTTCAGTCCTCTAAAGACACCACCAAATCTTGTTTTCAGCATTTCCTTTCCATTACATATGTGATTGAATGATCACTTGTACAGGTGATTGAATAACAATAGTAAAGAGATCCTGAAAAACCTGATCTGATGCCTTGCGCAGGCGTGTACTACGGAGGACAGAGAATAAAGTTCAATCCAATATTGCAGCCAGCATGCAGCCAGCAGGTAAGGAAAGGGTGAATCAAACACCTGAAAACTCCGCCCATATGACCGAAAACCGGTCCCGCCAAATTCAGGTGACAGGTTCCCTTTAACCCCATAGAGGGGTAAGAGGAAGATGAGAGACACCAGACACAACAATGTAGACAAGCTGAAGGCTGCTATCAAAGCATCCTAGGCTTCCATAACCTCTCAGCAGTACCACAGGCTGATCGCCTCTATGCCACGCCGCATTGATGCAGTAATTGATGCAAAAGGAGCCTCGACCAAGTATTGAGTGCATTTACTGAACACACATTTCAGTAGGCCAACAGTTCGGATTTTAGAATTATTTTTTCAAGCTGGTGTGCTGAAGTATTCTAATTTACTGAAATAATGTTTGAGTTTTGAATGACTGTAAGCCATAATCAACATTAACAGAAATAAACACTTGAAATAGATCTCTCTGTTTGTAATGACTCAATATGAGTTTCACTTTTTGTATTGAAGAGCTGAAGTAAATTAACTTTTTGATGATATTCTAATTTTGTGAGATGCACCTGTATCTACAGTATCTATCTCTCCCATATCTATCTATCCATCCATCCATCCAGATTATTATTATTATCCATCCATCCATCTATCATCATACATTTCTAGCTTCTGTGTGGCAGACAATGGTTGTGGTTGAGTGTCAGGTTCCTCTCCAGATGTGTGTGGGCTAACGGCAAAAGACAATAAGCTGAAATAATCATCGCAGCCCTCCGTGAGTGCACATACTGCAGATCTCCTCTGTAGACTATGTCTCATTTCTATCCCATCCTGATTGCTGGAATTGGTGGTAAGTAGATTACTAACCCATCTGTACTAATGTGTTTCCCGCACATTCTGTGGGATGATGGGTTAACACAAGATAACTGGATAAGTATTTATATTAAGAGTTAATCCTGTGAACTGAATAATAAAGCTGTGTTCCATAATAACAGTATCACTATGCAAAAAGTGATGCCTTATGTTCGTAGTGTTGGTTTAGGTGGTACATTTATGTAATTCTATCAAGACTTACCGTAATTTATTTTGTATACTCTTATCTCATCATGTTCCAAAAGGAAAAGTGTTCAATGTTCTTTGCTGTATCAGGTTTTTTACTATTTGGGATGTTTGGTATGTTCTTGAAGTGCATATAATGAGCATTGTCCTATATCTATGCTCTTTTTTATTTTAGATATCTGATTTTTCAGGTTTTTTCAGATTTTATGACCTTGATTAAATGAAAATAATTTGTTTGAAATCTTCCAATTGCAGTAACTCTGTGCTTTTATGCATTACGGACTGTGCATACCTAAAGCGTATCATAGCAGTAGTTCGACCAAGTTTGGGGTGAAATAGGATTAGGAGATTGGCGGTTCTTTTGTAACTCTGACATCAGGGGAAGGAGTCATGTACAAATGCAACCACCTATTTGATGAATGTTACGATGACTGGAACTGCAGCAAATGACTTGTAAATAATATATATAATAAACCAGCTGGGTGAGTAATCCAAAAAAAGATATACAACAGCTACAGCGGTTGGATACTAATAAAACTTAGCCTTTAATAAATCTCAATAAAATAGACCAATGGTACACAAAAAAGAAAAAAGGGGAAAAGGACAAGTGATTTGTTGTGCCCTAAACCCAACACAGAGAGGGGGAGACTAATAAACATGAACACACAATGTTTAAAAATTGACTGCACTATTAGTCTCAGGGTCATGTGACCAACAAAGACCGAAAAATGTAGCAAATGACTCAAGAACAGGAAAATGCCACTATACACACATACACCTCAATGGTTCATTCCTGTAATAGTGTGGTGTCCCATATACATCATTAGGGTCCATGAATACACATACAGGTTGTGCAACAAAAAGAGGGTGTAGGTTATAGGCCCCTGTTATTATAAAGATATCGCTAAAAAATGCATGAACACCACCATCGGTTACTTTCTTATATATATCAGAGTACACCGGGCTATAGTACCAGTCAATAAATGTTAGCAGCACGTCACTGAGGCTTCAATATGAAATGGAAACACTAGCGCATAATACACTGGACCACGTATGTAGGGGAACCATGCTTCCTCATTTAAATACTGATGAGCGTTCCAATTGTGGTTAGTATATGGATTATTCCTCCATTTATCGCAAAAGCACACACTGTAGGTGCTCCCTTACGCACTGATATACGGAATAATGCGCAACAATAAAGCCCACTACCGTGGGTGGATCTCACCGGAGTCTGAAGATTTGCTTTGCCATGGTAGGAACCCACAGTGTGGTGAGCTAGCAATGAAGCCATGACAATGGACAGGGGCGGAGTTTCCCCCACGCCAAAGGTCTGAATCTTAAAATACCACAGGATTTGGGGAGACCAGTAAAGCGGCTAGACCCTGTCACTCCCATGATGATTCCAGAAGGATGAAACGCGTCGTTTGACGCTGTCCATTGTCACGGCTTCATTGCTAGCTCACCATACTGTGGGTTTCTACCATGGCAAAGCAAATCTTCAGACTCTGGTGAGATCCACCCACGGTAGAGGGCTTTATTGTTGCGCATTATTCCGTATATCAGTGCGTAAGGGAGCACCTACAGTGTGTGCTTTTGCAATAAATGGAGGAATAATCCATATACTAACCACAATTGGAACATTTATTGACTGGTACTATATGATATATATAAGAAAGTAACCGATGGTGGTGTTCATGCATTTTGTAGCGATATCTTTATAATAACAGGGGCCTATAACCTACACCCTCTTTTTGTTGCACAACCTGTATGTGTATTCATGGACCCTAATGATGTATATGGGACACCACACTATTGCAGGAATGAACCATTGAGGTGTATGTGTGTATAGTGGCATTTTCCTGTTCTTGAGTCATTTGCTACATTTTTCGGTCTTTGTTGGTCACATGACCCTGAGACTAATAGTGCAGTCAATTTTTAAACATTGTGTGTTCATGTTTATTAGTCTTCCCCTCTCTGTGTTGGGTTTAGGGCACAACAAATCACTGGTCCTTTTTCCCTTTTTTGTGTACCATTGGTCTATTTTATTGAGATTTATTAAAGGCTAAGTTTTATTAGTATCCAACCGCTATAGCTGTAGCAAATGACTTGTGTTGGTGAGCGATTTTTCAATTTAAAATCACCTGACAGAAAAATAAAGCAAAAAAACATAATAACATTTATAGAAATTAGAATAGAGATGTAAAATAGGATCCAGTAAATTACTTCCCAGATGATACAGTAAGGTAAAGATGTGAAGATTTGGCTCCCTTACTCTTTGGACAGGTGAGATGTAGCTGGTCGTTGGTTTAGGATTTTCATGGCAGAAAGGGGGTAAAATACAACCTGTTGTTATAGGTAAAAAATTTTTTTATAGAACTTCAAATATAAGCATAGGTAAACTTTCCTTTAACCCAGGCAAAGATCTGCAGTACTGCATTGGCCCTGTTTATTAAAGTGAACCAGTCAAAAGGTTTTTCCTCCATAAACTGTATCTACCACCTTTCAGTCATCTTTAGTAGCATTCCTGCAACCTGTTCATAAGGGCCCATTGCCCTGCATATCTAAGAATATGACTTTTATAATAATCCCACATTATCTGCTGTGTGGTGCTGTATGGTCCAATCAGCGCTTCGGGACTGTGCTCGGCACCTCCTATCCCCACAAATCACTGTCTCGCCAGTCTTCATTGACATGGCGGATGTCTCCTTTGTCATCCACAGTCTGTCCAACTCTCAAGCCTGCACAGTAAGGGACAAGAGCTGTGCAAGCACAACAGGCTTTCCAGATTACGCCAGCCATGTCAATCAAGGCAGAAGAGATGTCAATTGTAGGGATAAAGGCGGTCGCGGTACGCCCATCGGACCAGACAGTGCCAACTAGCATATGGCGCAGGACAAACATAAAAGGCCATTTTTTTTTAGGTATGCGGGGCAGCTGGGTTCTTATGAACAGGTTGCAGGAGTGCTATTAAAAATGACTGAGAATTGGTTTATACGATTTAGATAAGAAAGAGCTGGTGATAGGTTCCATTTTTAATGGCTTTACCAAGGCGGAATGGTACCCAACACCCATGAAAGTTGCTCCCCCTTATTTATGCCTGTGTATAGTATACGTGGATTATTGATATATTTAGTTCTGCTGATGACAATGTGTAATTGTGTGCTAATTTTATAAGAGTCTTGTCTCTTTTAGGGTGCTGCTGGTCCTTACCTCTCCCATCCTCTTTAACCTTGGTGTGGGGTCTTCAGGATGATGGCCAGAATCAGACCAGTTTTCTCTGTCTGGTGCCAGGAGTATATACTATAGCTGGAACTATGTGGTTCTTAAATGGTAATCAAAGTCAATCTGGAATCTTTCAAACATCGAGACTGAACGTTGCTACAGTGAGGATGTCCAGCAACTGGGAATATCTTATTCAGCATGGAATTAGTAGACCACACATTCTTGTACCCCTAAATCATAGTTGGCCTCCTGCATCTGAAAACTTGGAAACTTTTGGCTCTAGTCAACGTCCTCGAGTTATTTACTGGCCTGCTCTACCAAATACACTTCTAAGTTCCTGGGAATTTTCCAGTTCATCAAGTAACAATAAAGCTTTTATTCCTTCATTAGGTGGACATCTGGGATCTCTTAATCCGTCATCATTTATAACTGAGAACGTCAATCTTCTCTTACCTTCATTACATTTACAGGATTTAGGTGTGCAAATAAGTCATATTGTATCTCCAGAAACTCTCCATTTCTCAGCCTTATCATCTCAAGCTGCTGAAACATCTCTAGATGCTGTGACATGCTTTGTAGTGAAGCCTGAAAATGATGACATGTTGGGATATCAAGAAATCATCTCAGGTAATTCATTTTGTATTCCAAAAAGTGGTCAAGTTTTACTCCTGTTGTGGATCCCTTATTCTGATGGGATTCGGGCTATCAAGCTTTCATCAGTTAGTAAGTAAGAGCATAACCTAGCAATATGCTATCACGTACTATGGGAAACTTCTCGAGTTCACACCCCACTCGAATTTACCTAGTGCTCCCTTTAGATGGAGCAGGTACTTTTCAGTCCTATCATTAGCATATTGGTCCCTTAGACTTCTTTCACACTTCCATCGGTACGGGGCCGTCACAAAGCGTCGGCGCGACGTACCGACGGAAGTGTTTGCTTTCACTCTTCCGTCTGTGTTGCCGAGCAGGAAAGATTGTGAGAGCGATATTTCCTGCTGGGCATGCGCAGTCTGAAACACTGGATGCGACGTACAGAAAAATGTTCCCTTGAATGTTTTTCTGTGATGACGGGCCGCCAAAACCCGACGCATCCAGTGCACGATGGATGTGACGTGTGGTCATACGTCGCGATCCGTCGGCAATACAAGTCTAGGGGAAAATGCAGGATCCTGCATTTTAAAAAATCGATGGATTGTGACGTAGGCAGAAAGACATAAGTGTGAAAGAGGCCTTACATGATACATTCTGGTCACGAATGTCATGAGAGGATGAAGCCAGGGAGGGAAGTGAAGGGTGTAGTCTGTGCCTGCTATAGGTGCGAAGTTGGCCTCAGGGAGGGAAGTAACAAAGTTTAGGAAAATGTCTGCATAACACACAATCTACAATGTAGGTTGTCACCACGAGTGCTCACAAATGTGTCATTGTAGTTTATGAAACTCTCCCACGCCCCTATACACATAGTAACATAGTTAGTAAGGCCGAAAAAAGACATTTGTCCATCCAGTTCAGCCTATATTCCATCATAATAAATCCCCAGATCTACGTCCTTCTACAGAACCTAATTGTATGATACAATATTGTTCTGCTCCAGGAAGACATCCAGGCCTCTCTTGAACCCCTCGACTGAGTTCGCCATCACCACCTCCTCAGGCAAGCAATTCCAGATTCTCACTGCCCTAACAGTAAAGAATCCTCTTCTATGTTGGTGGAAAAACCTTCTCTCCTCCAGACGCAAAGAATGCCCCCTTGTGCCCGTCACCTTCCTTGGTATAAACAGATCCTCAGCGAGATATTTGTATTGTCCCCTTATATACTTATACATGGTTATTAGATCGCCCCTCAGTCGTCTTTTTTCTAGACTAAATAATCCTAATTTCGCTAATCTATCTGGGTATTGTAGTTCTCCCATCCCCTTTATTAATTTTGTTGCCCTCCTTTGTACTCTCTCTAGTTCCATTATATCCTTCCTGAGCACCGGTGCCCAAAACTGGACACAGTACTCCATGTGCGGTCTAACTAGGGATTTGTACAGAGGCAGTATAATGCTCTCATCATGTGTATCCAGACCTCTTTTAATGCACCCCATGATCCTGTTTGCCTTGGCAGCTGCTGCCTGGCACTGGCTGCTCCAGGTAAGTTTATCATTAACTAGGATCCCCAAGTCCTTCTCCCTGTCAGATTTACCCAGTGGTTTCCCATTCAGTGTGTAATGGTGACATTGATTCCTTCTTCCCATGTGTATAACCTTACATTTATCATTGTTAAACCTCATCTGCCACCTTTCAGCCCAAGTTTCCAACTTATCCAGATCCATCTGTAGCAGAATACTATCTTCTCTTGTATTAACTGCTTTACATAGTTTTGTATCATCTGCAAATATCGATATTTTACTGTGTAAACCTTCTACCAGATCATTAATGAATATGTTGAAGAGAACAGGTCCCAATGCTGACCCCTGCGGTACCCCACTGGTCACAGCGACCCAGTTAGAGACTATACCATTTATAACCACCCTCTGCTTTCTATCACTAAGCCAGTTACTAACCCATTTACACACAATTTCCCCCAGACCAAGCATTCTCATTTTGTGTACCAACCTCTTGTGCGGCACGGTATCAAACGCTTTGGAAAAATCGAGATATACCACGTCCAATGACTCACCGTGGTCCAGCCTATAGCTTACCTCTTCATAAAAACTGATTAGATTGGTTTGACAGGAGCGATTTCTCATAAACCCATGCTGATATGGAGTTAAACAGTTATTCTCATTGAGATAATCCAGAATAACATCCCTCAGAAACCCTTCAAATATTTTACCAACAATAGAGGTTAGACTTACTGGCCTATAATTTCCAGGTTCACTTTTAGAGCCCTTTTTGAATATTGGCACCACATTTGCTATGCGCCAATCCTGCGGAACAGACCCTGTCGCTATTGAGTCCCTAAAAATAAGAAATAATGGTTTATCTATTACATTACTTAGTTCTCTTAGTACTCGTGGGTGTATGCCATCCGGACCCGGAGATTTATCTATTTTAATCTTATTTAGCCGGTTTCGCACCTCTTCCTGGGTTAGATTGGTGACCCTTAATATAGGGTTTTCATTGTTTCTTGGGATTTCACCTAGCATTTCATTTTCCACCGTGAATACCGTGGAGAAGAAGGTGTTTAATATGTTAGCTTTTTCCTCGTCATCTACAACCATTCTTTCCTCACTATTTTTTAAGGGGCCTACATTTTCAGTTTTTATTCTTTTACTATTGATATAGTTGAAGAACAGTTTGGGATTAGTTTTACTCTCCTTAGCAATGTGCTTCTCTGTTTCCTTTTTGGCAGCTTTAATTAGTTTTTTAGATAAAGTATTTTTCTCCCTATAGTTTTTTAGAGCTTCAATGGTGCCATCCTGCTTTAGTAGTGCAAATGCTTTCTTTTTACTGTTAATTGCCTGTCTTACTTCTTTGTTTAGCCACATTGGGTTTTTCCTATTTCTAGTCCTTTTATTCCCACAAGGTATAAACCGCTTACACTGCCTATTTAGGATGTTCTTAAACATTTCCCATTTATTATCTGTATTATTAGTTCTGAGGATATTGTCCCAGTCTACCAGATTAAGGGCATCTCTAAGCTGGTCAAACTTTGCCTTCCTAAAGTTCAGTGTTTTTGTGACTCCCTGACAGGTCCCCCTAGTGAAAGACAGGTGAAACTGTACAATATTGTGGTCGCTATTTCCTAGATGCCCGACCACCTGCAGATTTGTTATTCTGTCAGGTCTATTAGATAGTACACCTTTGGTACCTTCTGCAACTGGTAGAATGATACATTCCTAAACTTCTGATTTATTAATTATAGGTGGAACTGATCACCCTTTCTGCAATGAGGAGAAACTTCCTGTGGAGCTGGGTAGGTAAAGCCATGTTCTCCTGATTAAAAGTGGTCCATGGGATTTTTCTGGATACATTGCAGTTCTTTAACATGAGAGCTGTACTTGGTCTTGTACATTTTAATAACTGCTGATGTATAAAAATGGATGCCAATCAGGTTGCATACAGATGACGATATACATGAAAGTCGGATGATTTTTTTAATACGCTCGTGTGAGCTTAGGGTTAGGCTACATTCACACATACAGTACATGTGACACATCCTAGTACAGTCCGTTTTTTTCTTGGGTGACTCTCGTAGAGCTTGATTGATTCACACACATCAGTTTTAAAAACCGATCAGTGGCTCTGGTCCCTGAGACTCAAACATGTCCTATTCCCTGCATGATTTGTGGATCAGACTCAGCCATTGAAGTCTATGGGATCCGTGAGACTCGGATCAATCTAGGAAAACATACTTTGTGCTTTAGTGCTCCATCCGTGTTTCATCTGATTTTAACTGATACATTGTTATAAGGGTTTCCCAATATAAAGTACGGCCACCACCTTGTTAATGCCTCTTACAATGGTCGATTAAAATGTATGCAAGTTTCCAATCCTCAATTTCTAATGTGGCAGAGAAGCAATAGAGAGGTCTGGGTGAGATCGATCCATCCATCATCCCCACAGGTTGATAAAATCCAGTCCCTAACCATGTAGTCCATCTTCTGTCTCTACAAATATTGGTAAAAAATATCTCATTCTGAATTCGAGTTATGGTGCTGTAATAGGATGCCATCATTGTAACAAGCAATTTTATTAATTTTCGGCCCTACTAAATACCCCACTATCAACTATGAGGGGTATTATTGAAAAGTGGAAGTGATTAACTCTCTCTCTATCTCCTGTTTCCCTGTAAAATCCGAGTGATGTGTACAGCTCCAGGGTTCTGTCACTCTTCAAAGTAGTTCTAATCAATAAGCAGGATTTGGTGGGGCTCCCTCCAAATCTAGAACCTGGCTTAACCATTGGGAGCCACACACTTTTACAAATGAGTGATGATGTTGCAGGCCTGTGGATTTCCCAATGATAATAACAATTCCTGTTTCATACAACATTTAATATATATTTTCTCACATTTAGGTCATCATATGACGCAGAATGTTCTCCTACTTCTGACGGTGAAGATCATCACCATCAAGCTGATTATCTTTGACTTGCTGATGACAGGAGCAGCCATGGTGGAAACATGTCAGAAATGTCTTAGTCCCAAATTTACAGAAGAAAATTATTAATATAGTAGTGATCCTCTTTAAGATATTATTTTTTACATGTATGGGGACTGAAATAAACATTTCTGATACTGGAAAATTTGCCTGACAGTGACGTTCTTGTTCAAAGTTGTGTTGTCACCTCTACAGACCCTATACTATGGATACACCGATTATTGTTGGTCCACTTCCGGAGTCGTTTGACAAAATGCGGATTTGCTGAGGGATGCCCATTTCCCCTGCAACAGTCTCCACAGTGAAAATGTGGCATCATAGGTGGCCATTCAGACGTATGAGAGCTTCTGCTTGTTAGCATCTCTCCTCAATGAGTGGAGGAAACTCACCTACGACATCCACATTCCCTACTAGGGGGCAAATAAGTAATGTAAACTTTTATTGAGTTTTAAATCTTCGCTTCCATTCATAGGTATGCCCCATGAAGAGGATAAAACATAATAGTTTTATAACTTACAAGCATGTTTGAGCACAATTGTTTGAACCTCTTTAAACCCTTGCCTCCTCAGCCAATTTTCATCTTAGCACTTTCATATTTTATTTTTCTTCTCCAAAAGCCATAACTCTTATTTTTCCATAGCAGTTTGAGGGCTTGTTTATTGCAGGATGAGTAGAAGTTTTAAATTACACACTCCATTTTACCATATATTATTCTGAAGAAAATAAAATTCCAAGTGGTCTGGCCAGGCCTGGACACCATCTCTTCAATCTTCTTTTGTTCAGGTATAGTGAAGGTTCCCCTTCAAGGACAGGAAACCAACTGATGCGAGAGATAGATACCGCCCTTTTATCTGTAAGTTTCCTATCCTTGAAGGGCAGATTCTCTCTCCGTCATGTTGTCATGAGGGAAGGAGAAAAATGCAATTACCACCATTGTTTTATTGGGGTTTTGTTTGTTAATTGTATACTAAAATGAACACCCATATCATGTCACGTGAGATACATTTTCCTTCTGTGTCCTGGAGGTAATTGGGGAACACAAGACAAAAGGAGATTGGGATAAACTAATCTTTCAAAAGGAAACTCAGTGGATGTTTAGGATAGTTGGGTGCTATCAGTTTATCTATTATAAATGTCATTAATAACTAAATGACAAATTTTTAACCTTCCATATTAATATGGCCCTATGAAAAGGTCCATGATGTCATCACGAGCTATCTTTTACTGTGATCTGTTGTACTGGCACTGTTTATCCAAAGATACCCAATACTATTTTCATGGGAATATACAGATATAAATCCCTATAAATACTTTTTTTTCTCATCACTACTGGATTCGATTTGAGAGTTGTGATTGATCACTTGTATTACTCCTATACAAGCAGGCTATCGTATGGCAATTTCCCATATTATCATTTGTATTACCCCTATAAAATTGGCTATTGTATGGTAATGATCCACATTATCCTCAGTGAATAGACCTCTACATACTTAAATGAATAGGCACAAAAGGGGTTCAACATACTGAGAGATCAATACTTTGTACTGCTCTAGTAAATTGACAATGAATTAACAGTACATCAGGATTGACAAAATTGCGCTTATACACCTTTACCATGTTAACCCTGCGCGTTCAGAACTGTACGTCAATCAGATGCGCCTGTTGGGAAGTATAGTGCGTGCATACATGGAACTGGGATATACCATAGCATCTAGCATTTGAGAGATAGACACATAAGTCAGAAAATACTTTTAGTGAATGAACTTTAGGAAGCATGTGAACGGTAGAATGATGCGGTGCACATGCAATGTTCTATGAGAGGTCATAAGATTCACCTCCTAGAATAGCCATGTACATCATGAAGGGAGATACCATTTAAGAATAGTAAACAGAGGGATATATAGACCCAGAGCACAAACACAGGCATCTTCTGCTTTGAATGGACATCATGGATTGATGCCACACTTTTTAAGGACCTCCTGAAGAAGCTAGATCGGAGGGGGAAACGCGTAGAAGCACAACATTTGATTCAGAAGTACTGGAGACTCATGCTAGATGTATTCAGATTTTTTCTGTCTCTGAAATAACTAACAATTTGGACCTTTGGTCTCTTCTATCTGTAACTATGCATTTTAGCCTTGCATTCATTTTGTGGATAAGTATATGATCTATTTTACCTGGGGTATTAGTAGAAAGGACCTGGTAATGTGACTCAAGGTCAAGTGCACATACGATGATTCCCAGCTTGTATAAATTTGTATTATATTGAAGTGGTAAAAAAAAAAAATATTGATTTGTATCGCCATTTCTTGAGGCTATAACATTTTTATTTTTCCATTGCTTGAGCTTGTTTTTGTGTGGTGAAGCAATGGTTGTATTAATGAGTTTCTGGTAGATACATGTTGATCAACTATTATTCCTTTTTTTTTTTAAAGGGAAGCGTGGAGACTAAAACTGCACTTCTCGCGTTTTGATTTTTCTTTTTCTTGTTACACCAATAAAAGTCAAGGCCAAATATATGCATTTTTTTTTTTTAACGGGTCAACGGCCACTCTATGCTGATTGTGCCTGCCCTCATCAGATCACAGCCGCTACGCAGCTTGAAGCCGGGCAAGTACCGGCCTGGGAGACTGGCTGGAACTCCCTAGTCCCTTGAGGGAGAGGTTGGAAAAGTTGGGCTTGTTTAGCTTAGAAAAAAAAAAGACGCCTCAGAGGAGATCTCATTTATATGTATAAACATACGTGTGGCCAGTACAAAACATTAGTGCATGGGAGCGTGGCCTGGAGTCCTGGCATGTAGGAAGCAGGATTCCGAAGCTCTGTGGGGACACCAGAGAAAGCGACCTATAACTCAGCAAAAAGAAGCTGGTCTCATTTGGACCCTATTTGGGTGGATTCAGATCTGCCTGTGGAGCAATCCAAGGCCACCTGTGACCCTCTATGTGCTGGCACAGCCGAGATATTGGCTTTGAAATCCAGCAGGACCGGACACTGCAGGCTGGTGAGTGGACCGCACCACAGATCCCTCATTAAAATAGTTCCCTATCCCCCGTTTCTAGCACAGCTATCAGGCGATGGCGACGAAGAGATACCTCACTTACTTCTGACCACAAGTGGGACTGTCACCAGCTCACTCTGACCCTTCCTGAAGGTGGCACACCAGAGCAGCATCTGTTTCTACGATCTTAGCAGAAGGTCTAGTTTGTACCAGAGATTCATATAAGGGCCCTCTTTTTTTGGCCCATATACCTTCAATATCCAAAAAGTGGGTACATCCCCTGGGTTAGCATTTCTCCTACCTCATTACTGCCCCTGCTGCCATTTGAAGTTTTCTTCATCTCTGAGACTCCATAACACCTTGAACCAATATCAAACACTGCTTCTGAGACTGCTATTGATGTGAACTTTCTATCTGCTATTTCCGAAGTTCAACGCTACACAGTGATTACTGCTTTTTTTTTTTAACAGCGCCTACCTACACGTACTTGGATAAATAACGGATAAAGCCCCCTCCATTGGGGCTCGCCTTCCGTATTGCGGTTGACCCAGGCCCTACCTGGAATGTATTTGTGCCTGTTTGTTGCTGGGCCCTAATCTATTGTTCATATTTACTAAACAATTTGGATCTAATCCTACCTGGCTTGCTCTGATGTCTAAACCTATTACCGTATATACTCTAGTATAAGTCGACCCGAGTATAAGCCGAGGCACCTAATTTTGCCACGGAAAACTGGGTAAGCTTATTGACTCGATTATAAGCCGAGTATGCATTGTCCCCTCATCCCTGTTCTGCTATGTGTGGCTCCCCCGGTCTCCTAGTTGTATGCATGGCTCGGAGTCCTCCCCCGTCCTCCCTCTTGTATGCATGGCTCGGCATCCTCCCCCTTCTATGCATGGCTTAGCGTCCTCCCCCTTCTATGCATGGCTCAGCGTCCTCCCCCATCCTCCCCTTGTGTATGCATGGCTCCGCATCCTTCCCCATCCTCCCCCTTGTGTATGCATGGCTCCGCATCGTCCCCGTCCTCCTGACCCTCCTCACGGAGTCGCTGCCCGTCCCTGCATCTCCGTTGTCCCGGCAGCTATCCTCTCCTCTGCTCAGCGGTCACGTGGTACCGCTCATTAAGGTAATGAATATGTGTTCCATGCCTATAGGAGTGAAGATGCATACATATTCATTACTTTAATGAGCGGTACTACTTGACCACTGAGCAGAGGAGAGCTGCCGGGACAACGGAGATGCAGGGACGTGCAGGACCACGCAAGGAGGGTGAGTGTGATGTCACAGCCGCAGGCTCCTGCTGCTGCTCCCCCTCCCCCCGCCAGCTTCCTGGTAATAACTCGTGTATAAGCCAAGGGGGGCGTTTTCAGCACACAAAAAAATGTGCTGAAAATCTCGGCTTATACACGAGTATATACGGTATACAGATTATGTAAGGTTGCCAAATGTCCTCCTAAAACACCGGACTCTAACACCACTAAGTCTGAGGAATTTCTGCAAGCCATTGCCGCTTCTATTACGATGAAAATCATGCCGGCGATTGACGCAAGACTTCAGTCTTTCCAATCCTCGCTGGAAACAAACACATCCCAGTTGAGTGAACATACCAGTATAATCTCAGCGGCAGAGCAGCAGATTTCCGATTTGGAGGATACTATACAATCCTACGCTGCTCAAGTAAAAGACAGAGACCATGCAATAGAGCAGCTTCAGGAAAAATTCGATGACTTGGAGAATTGGAGTAGTTGAAACAATCTCCGAATCATTGGCGTTCCTGAGTCAGTGAAAGACTTTCATTACTTTACTTCCTCTTGGCTCCCACGGGCACCCAATTTGCCTGACCTGCCTGGTTCCATGGTAGTGGATAGAGCCCACAGAACTGGACCTGAGTGTTCTGAACCAAAAGCCCGCCCACGCCCTGTTATTTTTAAGTTGCTCAACTACCAGGACAAAATGCAACTGCTCCGGGCGTTTTGAGCCGCTGCCTCCTCATTGAAGTATGAGGGTCACTCCATTCTCATGTTACAGGACTTCTCCCCTTTGGTGGCGGCCAAGCACTGTGCTTTCTCATCAGTTTGTAGACTGTTACATGACCGGGGCACACGTTTTGCCCTTCTATACCCTGCACACCTACAGGTGGTGCTTCACGGAAAGCCGGTGTTTTTCAATGATTCTGATAGAACCTTGTAAGAAATAGAGCATTCCTTTCCATCATCCTCTCCGGTTACTTGACTTTGGTTTGCGGTCATATGTTCTATCTTTGAGTATTGGGATGTGGGTGGTGATGTGGTCTTATTGCACTATTATCACTTAGGCTTTTTTTTAGTATTGCACAATATTTGTTCTTATTGTGTAAATTTCCTGCCTAAGCGATGCTATTAGTTGGGATAATTTAACCTGATGTTCAGTGTTATGGTTTATATGTTGTTTTTCAGTTCGTTTGGGGATGGGTTCCCCTTCTTTGGGCACACTCTGTATTCAGTCTTTTTGGTAAATTTGGGTATTAAGGTTTACTCTCTGGGATGGAACTTTACCCATTTGTCCTTTTTTTTACTCTTTATACTTTTTGGCCTCCATGCGGGATAGGCTAACATGGCTACCTTTGATTAATATAGACTCTCTCAAACTTTAATCCTGGAATGTGGCTGGTCTTAATTTGCCGGTAAAGCGCAGAAAGGTATTAGAACATATTACCCGCTTACGCCCACATATCTTTTTACAAGAAACGCACTGGCTTTGCAGAGGTCACCCAGCGCTCCGTAAAAGACATTATTTGGAGTGCTTGTAGGCTTTCTTTTCATGGAAGAAGCGTGGGGTGGCCTGTTATGATCTGGTGGCCTAGGAGCAGCATGAGACGTACTCTGGAGAAGGTGGTACCTGTACTGAATGCAGACCCTGAACTTAACAACACAGCTAGATGTAGCCGTGGGATGTACCTAACGCTCCCTAGACACCTCGACACAGCGTGAGGACTAAATACCCCTAAAGATAGAAACGGAAAACTATCTTGCCTCAGAGAAAATCCCCAAAGGAAAGACAGCCCCCCACAAATATTGACTGTGAGAGGAGAGGGAAATGACATACGCAGACTGAAATCAGAATTTAGCAGAGGAGGCCATTCTAGCTAAATAGAAAGAATAGGACAGAGTACTATGCATTCAGTATAAAAACACTAGAAAATATCCACCACAGAAAATACAAAAACTCCACATCTGACTAAAGACATGGAGGGTATATCTGCATCTCCAGAGATTCCAGCAAGGCTGAAGGAACTCTTACACAGACAAAGCTGGAAAAGACTAAACAAGAAAAAGCACTGAACTATTAAGCCCACAGCATGTGAACTGCAAAAACAAAGCCAGAACTTATCTTTGTAGACATGGACTGCAAAACAGGAGAGACCAGTCAGAGATGTGAATCCTCCAAAACAATGGACAACTGGCACTGACTAAAGAATCAAGCCAGACTTAATAGCCCAGACCAAATTGCAATAAGTGAACCCACCTGATGAATGCTGCAATCCAAAGACAGCAGCACTACCACTCATAACCACCGGAGGGAGCCCAAGAGCAGAATTCACAACAGTGGCCATTTTGTTTTATAAGGACCTCGAATACTCTATACAAGATGTAGTGAGAAATAAGGCAGACGATATTTACTAGTCAGAGTCCTTATCGAGCAGCGGGAATATTGCCTCATTAATGTTTATGCGCCCAACACTGCCAATCTTTCCTTTTTTGCTAGACTCTTGGACAGACCTGGGCAAGATGCGGCCCGCGGGCCGCATCCGGCCCGCCTGATGATTTTTAATGGCCCGCTAGCTAGCTGTCACTTCTGACAGCCGCCGCCGGCACCACTCGGCCAGCCGCCAGACGCTTATGAGGGCTGGCGGCTGGAGTGAAGGCCCCGAGGTCATCCACACGCTGCGCATTGCAGCGCATACAGTTCCTCCAGACTGGAGTCCTCCAGGGTCAGGATGTGATTGACACAGCATCAGGAGCCATTGGCTCCTGGCTGTGCAAATCATTCTTGTGACCGGAGGCAGCATTATGCCACCGGTCACAAGAGGCTGCGCTCCGCATCGGCCCTGTACGTCACGTGCGTAGGTCACCTGCGTACGTCACTCCAGCTCTGCGCGGGGTGCTGCGGTGAAGAAAGTTGCTGGCTGATGGTCTCCGTCCTTCGGGTGAGTATCAGAGGTGGTCTCAGCAGTGGCGTATCCAGGGGGCCCCGGGCGCAGCCGACAGTGCAGCACTATATGAGGGCCATAACATTTGTGCAGCACTATATGGGGCCATACTGTTTGTGCTGCTGTATATGGGGCCCATACTGTTTGTGCTGCAGAATATGGGGCCATAATGTTTGTGCTGCTGTATATGGGGCCCATACTGTTTGTGCTGCAGTATATGGGGCCATAATGTTTGTGCTGCAGTATATAGGGCCATAATGTTTGTGCTGCAGTATATGGGACCCATACTGTTTGTGCTGCAGTATATGGGGCCATAATGTTTGTGCTGCTGTATATGGGGCCCATACTGTTTGTGCTGCAGTATATGGGGCCATAATGTTTGTGCTGCAGTATATGGGGCCATACTGTTTGTGCTGCAATATATGGGGCCATAATGTTTGTGCTGCAGTATATGGGGCCATAATGTTTGTGCTGCAGTATATGGGGCCATAATGTTTGTGCTGCAGTATATGGGGCCATAATGTTTGTGCTGCAGTATATGGGCCCATACTGTTTGTGCTGCAATATATGGGGCCATAATGTTTGTGCTGCAGTATATGGGGCCATAATGTTTGTGCTGCAGTATATGGGGCCCATACTGTTTGTGCTGCAGTATATGGGGCCACAATGTTTGTGCAGCACTATATGGCGCAAGTGTCTGTATGGAGCATATATGGGGCCATAATGTTTGTGCAGTACTATATGGCGCAAGTATCTGTATGGGGCATTGCCCATCATATGTATCATGGAACCCGCCAGCTGTAATGCCCCATGCAGATGGCCTTATTATATATATGTATACTACAGTATTGGGTAAAAATGAGTTAATTATATTAGTCCGGCCCTCTAAAACCATCCAAATTTCTCATGCGGCCCCATGGCAAAATTAATTGCCCACCCCTGCTCTTGGAAGTTGTTCATGGCTGGCATTATTATTATTATACAATTATAAAGCGCCATTTATTCCATGGCGCTTTACATATGAAAGGGGCAAATATAGACAAGCACAATAAACATGAGCAATACAAGGCACACAGAAGTACAGAAGGAGAGAGGACTCTGCCCATGAGGGCTCACAGTCTACAGGGGATGAATGAGGATACACTAGGAGAGGAGAGCTGCCGGGACAACGGAGATGCAGGGACTTGCAGGACCGCGCGAGGAGGGCAAGTATGATGTCACAGCCAACGGCTACTGCCCGGCTTCACAAACAGTCAGGGGCCGGGGAAAGATGAGTACATTCAGAGCATACCATACAGGGAGTAAATGCAGTTCACAAACAGTCAGGAGCTGGGGAAAGATGAGTACATTTAGACCATACCTGTGGGAAGAGGAGACAACTTGGTTAGATGATATAGATGGTGATGAAGATGATGACAATATTATAGGACTGATGTTGGTGAGCAGCCAAATGCATCTTAGAATTCGAGTCTAATTCAGAGTAGTGTAGTTAGAAATTTGAAAGTTGGAATTTGAAAGATGGCTGGGGCAGACTGATGGCTCAGAATACATCTATGACTAAGGACAATCAGGTGATTTAAATTCCCTTCGTGACATCTTCCTTGATAGATCTACACCTCTGCCTGCATCTCATTCATCAACTGGAGCAATTTCTACCCTACTAGAAAGGCTTGATCTAGATGCTGCCACCCTACGGAGAGAGAATACACTTTTTATTCTAGAGTACATGACGTTCATACTCGTATTGATTGGTTAATTTCTGTCCCTCTTCTTTCCTTCTTAAAAACAGTTGATATCCTCCCATCAGTTATTTCGGACCACTCTCCGGTTTTACTTACTTTGGAACTCCCCACTAGTAGAACTGTATCTTTTCGTTGGCGTTTTCCCTCATATCTTTACACTTCGGATAACTTCTAACGCTATATGACTGGTTGGTGGGAGACTTTCATGGAGGGTAACCTGGAACACCTAGGCGATATCAACCAATTCTGGGCCACTGCTAAGACAGTGCTTAGAGGACATACTGTCTCTTTTATGTCCCAGGAAAAAAAAATTGTTGTCCTCCCTTCAGCCTCTCTTAGACCGGCTTACTCAATCATATAGAGATTTTAAATTACATAACACTCCCTCTTTCTTAGAGGCTTAGCTTACAGCTAAACAAAACTTAAGCACCCTATTGCATGAACAGGCACACAATCAGTTAGCTCATCAACGCACTCGATATTTTAGGTGTGGTAATAAACCAGGCCGTCTTTTGGCATCCCTAACTAAGCCATTCAAAGCGGCTACTAGTCTCTAATATTGCATTACTCGATGGCTCTATCACCCATGACCCCACTCAAATCTGTGCGGTTTTTAGAGATTTTTATGCAGACCTTTATGGCCCATCCCTAGACTCCTGGAAGGATGGATACAAATTTTTACATAAGGTTGATCCGCCAAAACTTACTGCTTCCCAAAGGGAAATTTTAAATCAGCCGATCTCTCCTGTTAAGTGGGATCAGTCATCAAGTCTTCAAAGTTGCTTAACCCGGTGAGCCCGGGTCAAAGCCGGGATATGTAAGCCATTTTGTACAGCTGACATGTGCCCGCAATAGCAGTGGGTGGAACCGCTATTAACTAGGTAAATGCCGCTGACCGTGGCATTTAACAAGCACTTCCGGCCATCGGGCCGGAAATGCGCTCACCGCTGACCCCCATCACGTGATTGGGGGTCAGCGGTGCATTGGCATAACAACCAGAGGTCTCCTGAAGACCTCTATGGTTGTTGATGCCAGGCTGCTGTGAGCGCCACCATGTGGTCAGCGCTCATAGCAATGCAGCAATTCTACTACATAGGAGCAATCTGAGCTCAAGTTCTAGCCTCCCATGGAGGCTGTTGAAGCATGGCAAAAATAAAAAGGTTTTAAAAAATATGAAAAAAAAATATATAAAAGTTCAAATCACCCCCCTTCGCCCCATTCAAAATAAAGCAATAAAAAAAATCAAACCTACACATATTTGGTATCACTGCATTCAGAATCGCCCTATCTATCGATAAAAAAAAATAATTAAGGTAAACGGCGTAGCGAGAAAAAAATTAAAAAATGCCAGAATTACGTTATTTTGTTCGCTGCGACATTGCATTAAAATGCAATAACGAGCGATCAAAAGAACATATCTGCATCAAAATGGTATCATTAAAAACGTCAGCGCAAAAAATAAGCCCTCACCTGACCAGATATCCTGAAAAATGGAGACAATACAAGTATCAAAAAATTGCGCAATTTATTTATTTTTTTTAATCAAATTTTAGAATTTTTTTTCACCACTTAGATGAAAAAAAAACTAGGCATGTTTGGTGTCTATGAACTTATAATGACCTGGAAAGTAATAATGTTCAGTTTTAGCATTTGGTGAACCTAGCAAAAAAGCCAAAAAAAAACCAAGTGTGGGATTGCACTTTTTTTTGCAATTTCACCGCACTTGGAATTTTTTTCCCGTTTTCTAGTACACAACATGGTAAAACCAATGATGTCGTTCAAAATTACAACTCGTCCTTCAAAAAATAAGCCCTCAAATGGCCATATTGGCGGAAAAATAAAAAGTTATGCTCTGGGTAGGAGGGGAGTGAAAAACGAAAACGCAAAACCGAAAAAAAAGCTTCGGTTAAAGCACCCGATCAAGATGGGTTTTTGGTTGAATTCTATAAAATGTTACAACCTTTACTTACTCCCAACCTCACTTCTCTTTTTAATCATATTATTGACTTTGGTTCTATGCCTGACCGATTCTTCAACAAAGCTTTTTTATCTTTGTTGCTAAAGCCAGGCAGGGACGCTCTTCTCCCTGCCTCCTACCGTCCGATCTCCCTCCTAAACATTGATTCTAAATTGCTTACCAAAATCATGGCCATATAATTAAAATGATCTCTGACAGGCTTTTAACAAAAGACTTCCGTCAATTTATTTGGGGCTCAAATTGGGGCTCTAGAATTAGTATTTTTAAGCTGCAACAAACTAAACCCTTCAGTGGCCTTAATCTCCCTAATATACGTCTATACAGTATAGCGACTGTCTTCCGCCACTCCCTGGACTGGATCTATGCCTTCACCCGCTTTACCAATACTCCAATAGATGAGGCGATGTGTAGACCTTTTAGTCTCCCTGCTCTGCTCCACCTAGGACAAGCCAAGGTCCCAGTGGACGTTAAGGATGATCCCTACTGTGGTCATTAACCCCTTTGAGACAAAGCCTATTTTCACCTAAATAACAGGGCCAATTTTTACAATTCTGACCACTGTCACTTTATGAGGTCATAACTCTGGAACGCTTCAACAGATCCCAGTGATCCTGAGATTGTGTTTTTTTTGTGACATATTATACTTCATGATAGTGGTAAAATTTCTTCAATATGACTTGCATTTATTTGTGAAAAAAATGGAAATTTGAGGAAAATTTTGAAAATTTCGCAATTTTCAAAGTTGTAGTTTTTATGCCCTTAGAGTCATATCACACAAAATAGTTAATAAATAACATTTCCCACATGTCTGCTTTACATCAGCACAATTTTGGAAACAATTTTTTTTTGTTAGGACGTTATTAGGGTTAAAAGTTGACCAGCGATTTCTCATTTTTACAATAAAATTTGCAAAACAATTTTTTTAGGCCCCACCTCCCACTTGAAGTGACTTTGAGGGGCCTATATGACAGAAAATGCCTCAAAGTGACACCATTCTAAAAACGGCACCCCCCAAGGCACTCAAAACCACATTCAAGATGTTTATTAACCTTTCAGGTGCTTCACAGGAATTTTTGGAATATTTAAAAAAAAAATGAATATTTGACTTTTTTGCACAAAATGATTACTTTAGATCCAATTTGTTTTATTTTTCTTACTAAGGATAACAGGAGAAATTGGACCCCAAAAGTTGTTGTACAATTTGTCCTGAGTGCGCTGATACCCCATACATGCAGGTAAACCACTGTTTGAGCTCAGAAGGGAAGGGGCGCCTTTTGACTTTTAAATGCAAAATTGGCTGGAATTGAGATCAGACGCCATGTCGCGTTTGGAGAGCCCCTGATGTGCCTAAACAGTGGAAACCCCCAAGTGACACCGTTTTGGAAAGTAGACCCCCTAAGGAACTTATCTAAATGTGTGGTGAGCACTTTGAACCCCAAAGTGATTCACAGAAGTTTATAACGTAGAGCCGTAAAAATAAAAAATATATATAAAAAAAAAAAAAGATATTTTCGCCCCCAATTTTTTTGTTTTACAAAAGGTAACAGGAGAAATTGGACCCCAAAAGTTGTTGTGAAATTTGTGCCGAGTACGCTGATACCACATATGTGAGGGGGAACCACCGTTTGGGCGCATGGCAGATCTCAGAATGGAAGAATCGCCGTTTTGGAATGCAGACTTTGATGGAATGTTTTGCGGATGTCACATTGCGTTTCCAGAGCCACTGATGTGCCTAAACAGTAGACACCCCCCCACAAGTGACCCCATATTGGAAACTAGACCCCCCAAGGAACTTATCTAGAGGTGTTGTGAGAACTTTGAACCCTCAAGTCTTTCACTAAAGTTTATAATGCAGATCCGTGAAAATAAAAAATAATTTTTTCCACAAAAATGATTTTTTAGCCCACAGTTTTGTATTTTCCCAAGGGTAAAAGGAGAAATTGGACCCCAAAAGTTGTTGTGAAATTTGTTCTGAATATGCTGATACCCCATATGTAGGAGAAAACTACTGTTTGGGCGCATGGCAGAGCTCGGAAAGGAAGTTGTGGCATTTTGGAATGCAGACTTTGATGGAATGGTCTGCGGGCGTCATGTTGCAATTGCAGAGCCACTGATGTGCCTAAACAGTAGACACCCCCACAAGTGACCCCATTTTGGAAACTAGACCCTCCAAGGAACTTATCTAGATGTGTTGTGAGAACTTTGAACCCTCAAGTCTTTCACTAAAGTTTATAACAGAGCCGTGAAAATAAAAAATCATTTTTTCCCACAAAAATGATATTTTAGCCCCCAAATGTTTATTTTCCCAAGTGTAACAGGGAAATTGGACTGCAAAAGTTGTTATCCAATTTGTCCTGAGTACGCTGATACCCCATATGTGGGGTTAAACCACTGTCTGGGCGCAAGACAGAGCTCGAAAGGAGCACCGTTTTGCTTCTTCAACGCAGAATTGGCTGGAATTGAGATCAAATGGAATGTCGCATTTGGAGAGCCCCTGATGTGGCTAAACAGTGGAAACCCCCAAATTCTAACTCCAACCCTAACCCGAAAACACCTCTAACCCCAACCACACCCCTAACCCAACACACCCCTAACCCTAATCCCAACCATAACCCTAACCACACCCCTAACCCTGACACACCCCTAACCCTAATCCCAACCCTAACCGTAATCCTAACCCTAACCCCAACCGTAAACATAATCCAAACCCTAACCTCAACTTTAGCCCCAACCCTAAGCCTAACTTTAGCCCCAACCCAAACCCTAACTTTAGCCCTAACCCTAATTGAAAAATGGAAATAAATAAATGTTTTTATTTTATTATTTTTCCCTAACTAAGGGGGTAAAAGAGGGGTTTGATTTACTATTTATAGTGGGTTTTTATGTTTGGCAGCTGTCACACACTAAAAGACACTTTTTTTATTGCAAAAAATTGTTTTTGATTACCACATTTTGAGAGCTATAATTTTTCCATATTTTGGCCCACAGAGTCATGTGAGGTCTTGTTTTTTGCGGGACGAATAGAAATTTTTATTGGTAACATTTTCGGGTACATGACATTTTTTAAATCGCTTTTTATTACGATTTCTGTGAGGCAGAATGAACAAAAAAAAGGAATTCCTGGATTTCTTTTGGGGGAGGCGTTTACACCGTTCCACGTGTGGTAAAATTGATGAAGCAGTTTTATTCTTCAGGTCAGTACAATTATAGCGATGGGAACATAGCATAAGCAGGAATTAAAATTAAAACATAACTTTTAATGTATAACCAAATAAAGGAATATATTAAATAAACTGTCACCCAAAAAAAAGTGTATCGATAAAAAAGTACTACTGGGTATACCCTGTCAGGGGATGTGCCATAAAAAATTTAGTACTTATACAAGATTTTTTTGCAGACACTGGCAGTGGTCCAGTGTCCTATCATTCAATCCAAGGTACCTGATTAAATGTTGATAATGCCTGTAGAAGAAGCATTCATCAAGTGCCAATACAAATAAACAGATAGCCTTGGTTGCATTAATATTAGCAGTTATCACAAAGCAAAGGGAGGGGTAAGATCAATTGGAAAAGACATGTACACAAAAGTAATATTGGAACAATCTCACCAATTGCTGAGGATAGGTAAGGTGGAGCCCCAATTCGCTTAGGTGGAGAAATCCTTCAAGCCACAGCATCAGGAGACAATTCCCTGTCAGTCCCTGGAGGGCTATCAATAAATCTCAATCCCCGAGCGCCTGCCCTTACAAGGACAGTCCACATCTACCCCTAAGGTATAACATGCCCTGCACTCTCCCTATTTCCAGGTCCTGGGACCTGGACGATTATAGCGATACCTCATTTATATCTTTTTTTTTATTTTTTGGCGCTTTATACAATAACAATTTTATAGAAAAATTATTATCTTTGTATCACTTTATTCTGAGAGCTATAACTTTTATTTTTCTGCTCATAGAGCTGTATGGTGGCTTGTTTTTTTTGCAGGACAAGATGACATTTTCAGCGGTACCATTTTATTTACATCTGTCTTTTTGATCTCGCCTCGTTTTTTTTTTATATGGTGTTCACTCAAGAGGTTATAGTGGGACAGTTTTATAGAGCGGGTCGTTACGGACGCGGTGATACGAAATATGTGTACTTTTATTGTTTTTTTTTAATTTTTACATAAATAAATTTATTGGAAAAATATTTTGTATTTTTTTCTTTATTTGGGGATTTAAAAAAAAAAAAAAAAAATTTTTACACATTTTTTTTTTTTTTTTTTACTTTATAACATTGTCCCAGGTTGACACATCACTATATTACATCAGATCGCTGATCTGACACTTTGCACAGCACTGTGTCAGATCAGCAATCTGACAGGCAGTGAAGGAGGCTTGCCGGCGCCTACTCTCGCTTGCCTGAGGAGGTGGTGATGGCGAACTCAGTCGAGGGGTTCAAGAGAGGCCTGGATGTCTTCCTGGAGCAGAACAATATTGTATCATACAATTAGGTTCTGTAGAAGGACGTAGATCTGGGGATTTATTATGATGGAATATAGGCTGAACTGGATGGACAAATGTCTTTTTTCGGCCTTACTAACTATGTTACTATGTTACTATGTATGTTACTCTCAGACCGAGGTAATCGCGGCGCCGTACTAGTAATGCGGCTGGCACAAATGCAGTTCCCGCAGCGCAGTACTAGTACGGCGCATGTCGCGAAGGGGTTAATTTTTGTATTCTAAACAATCAGGTTACATGTATCACAGGTTCTTCTTTGTGATGAGCTGCCCACTTGTTAGTACAGCCTTCCTCACAAACTACTGTACATAATTCTGTTGACAAAATGGCTGCTGATGGAGGATCATGTGACCACAATGGTCCCTTCTCCTCCAATTGAAAAACACTGCACATAAGGCCATTCTTCAATTTGAGGAGGCTGATAAATTGGTCTGACATACAAAATATGCAAAAAAAAAAAAGGTGTATAGCAAAGGTCTATTCAATTAGATAAAAAAAAAAACTTTATTGGAAATGATATGTATGTATGTATATATATATATATATATATATATATATATATATATATATATATATAAAGAAGCACAGCAGCACATGTATATGAATCTAGGCCATGTGAAAACACAGACAAATATTCGATATGAATCACACTACTCAAAAATATTTTTTCATAAAAAAAATTTTCAAAAATTTTTTTTTCATAAAACTTACAGTTATAGATAAAATGAAGATTCTTAGCGCATAAATTGGCCAATTCATGTGTGCCCATCAACCGCGGCAAGGTGATCTCCCTCTGATGGGTCCTACTCTACTGTACATGCCACTCTTGGGCCACCAGCCTACAACTTAGGAAAAACATGTCACTCTGGGCTAAACCTACAATTTATGGGCAAGTAGAGATGATTACCGCCACCTGCAAGGTCAATGGGAGGAGTGCAAGATCAGGATGGATGCAGCCACATCCATACACTAAACAAAGAAAAAAAACCAACCAGCACTCCCAATGTGAACACATGCAAGCTGCAAGCTGTATCATATAGATATAAAGCAACACAGCAGCACATGTATATGAATCTAGGCCATGTGAAAACACAGATAAATATTCGATATGAATCATACTACTCAAAAATATTTTTTCATAAAAAAATTTTTCAAAATTTTTTTTTCATAAAACTTACAGTTATAGATAAAATGAAGATTCTTAGCGCATAAATTGGCCAATTCATGTGTGCCCATCAACCGCGGCAAGGTGATCTCCCTCTGATGGGTCCTACTCTACTGCACATGCCACTCTTGGGCCACCAGCCTACAACTTAGGACAAACATGTCACTCTGGGCTAAACCTACAATTTATGGGCAAGTAGAGATGATTACCGCCACCTGCAAGGTCAATGGGAGGAGTGCAAGATCAGGATGGATGCAGCCACATCCATACACTAAACAAAGAAAAAAAACCAACCAGCACTCCCAATGTGAACACATGCAAGCTGCAAGCTGTATCATATAGATATAAAGAAACACAGCAGCACATGTATATGAATCTAGGCCATGTGAAAACACAGACAAATATTCGATATGAATCATACTACTCAAAAATATTTTTTCATAAAACTTACAGTTATAGATAAAATGAAGATTCTTAGCGCATAAATTGGGAGTGCTGGTTGGTTTTTTTTCTTTGTTTAGTGTATGGATGTGGCTGCATCCATCCTGATCTTGCACTCCTCCCATTGACCTTGCAGGTGGCGGTAATCATCTCTACTTGCCCATAAATTGTAGGTTTAGCCCAGAGTGACATGTTTGTCCTAAGTTGTAGGCTGGTGGCCCAAGAGTGGCATGTACAGTAGAGTAGGACCCATCAGAGGGAGATCACCTTGCCGCGGTTGATGGGCACACATGAATTGGCCAATTTATGCGCTAAGAATCTTCATTTTATCTATAACTAAGTTTTATGAAAAAAAATTTTTGAAAAAATTTTTTATGAAAAAATATTTTTGAGTAGTATGATTCATATCGAATATTTGTCTGTGTTTTCACATGGCCTAGATTCATATACATGTGCTGCTGTGTTTCTTTATATCTATATGATACAGCTTGCATGTGTTCACATTGGGAGTGCTGGTTGGTTTTTTTTCTTTGTTTAGTGTATGGATGTGGCTGCATCCATCCTGATCTTGCACTCCTCCCATTGACCTTGCAGGTGGCGGTAATCATCTCTACTTGCCCATAAATTGTAGGTTTAGCCCAGAGTGACATGTTTGTCCTAAGTTGTAGGCTGGTGGCCCAAGAGTGGCATGTACAGTAGAGTAGGACCCATCAGAGGGAGATCACCTTGCCGCGGTTGATGGGCACACATGAATTGGCCAATTTATGCGCTAAGAATCTTCATTTTATCTATAACTGTAAGTTTTATGAAAAAAAATTTTTGAAAATTTTTTTTATGAAAAAATATTTTTGAGTAGTATGATTCATATCGAATATTTGTCTGTGTTTTCACATGGCCTAGATTCATATACATGTGCTGCTGTGTTTCTTTATATCTATATGATACAGCTTGCAGCTTGCATGTGTTCACATTGGGAGTGCTGGTTGGTTTTTTTTATATATATATATATATATATATATATATATATATATATATATATATATATATATATATATAAAACAAAACTGGAAACAAAGTGGTTGCTACAAAGTTCAAAAGTATACAACCATCTAAAGTGTACTTGCTTGATGAAGCATTGCAATAACTTATCCTTAAATGGACTGTGAGCAAAGAATGACTGTTCACTAGAGTTGAGCGACTTTTACTTTTTTAGGACCGAGTCGGGTTTCGCGAAACCCGACTTTTTCAAAAGTCGGGTCGGGTGAAATCAACCGATTATTGCGAAAAGTCGGGGGCCGACCGAAACAAGAAACCCAATGCAAGTCAATGGGGAATCAAAGTCGGCAGTGAGTGGAGGACAGGAAAACACCTACAGTGTCCATTTTAATGACAAAAACATCAATTCTTATTTCTTAAGCTTGTCAACCTTAATTTACTTTATAATAATAGTTAGGCATTGAAAATGGGGGGTCATTTGGCTAAAGTTGTGGGGGGGTAGGGCTGGCTCAAGATTTTTGTGGGCCCAGGAAACGCGGAATACATCACGGCGGTGGAGCAGGGAGAGGTAAGTATTTCAACTTTGCAAGTGCTGTGATTCTGAGCAAGCAGGGGGGGCCCACTCGTTGGCACTGGCACAGGGCCCCTCATAGTACGGTGGTGTGTTTGACGGCGGGTGGAGCCTCCCACTGCCAGAGACACTTTTGCGCACTATGAGGGCCCTGTGCCAGTGACGTCACCAATGAATATGCCCCCCCCACCTGATGAAGGAACATGCACTTTCATCTGCACCTTCCTCTTTGTCCCCGTGTAAGGTGGTATAGTATGCGGGAAGGGGAACCTGACTTTCAGCAGGGTCAGATTCTGGCTGTGTAGAGTGCAAGGGGAATGTAGTGGTCTGGGTCAATGTACCAGCAGACTCATCTAGCAGTGGCTGGGCAATGGGCAGGATGAGGAGGAAACACAGATATAGGCCCAAATAATAAAGTAGGCTAAATGCAGTTCAAAATTGGTAACAGGACTAAACAGGCGGCATAGCTTTGTTCAGTGGAGGACAACTGTAATGAGTGGCGCAGACACAGTTAGTAGGCCCAAATACAAAAGTAGGCTAAATGCAGTTCAAAATTGGTAACAGGACTAAACAGACGGTATAGCTTTGTTCCATGGAGGACAACTGTAATGAGTGGTGCAGACACAGTTAGTAGACCCAAAATAAAAAAAGTTGGCTAAATGCAGTTCAAAATTGGTAACAGGATTAAACAGGCGGCATTGCTTTGGTCAGTGGAGGACAACTGTAATGAGTGGCGCAGACACAGTTTGTAGCCCCACAATAAAAACGTAGGCTAAATTCAGTTAAAAATTGGTAACAAGACTAAACAGGTGGCATAGCTAGGTACTGGGGTGGGCTCCTCTGCTGAGTAGCAGACAGTGGTAGTAGGCGCAAAGTATTAACTGGTCTAAATGGAGGCTAAATGCAGTTCCAAATTGGTAACAGGACTAAACAGGCGGCATTGCTTTGTTCAGTGGAGGACAACTGTAATGAGTGGCGCAGACACAGTTAGTAGGCCCAAATACAAAAGTAGGCTAAATGCAGTTCAAAATTGGTAACAGGACTAAACAGGCAGCCTAGCTTTGTTCAGTTGAGGACAACCGTAATGAGTGGCGCAGACACGGTTAGTAGGCCCAAATACAAAAGTAGGCTAAAAGCAGTTCAAAATTGGTAACAGGACTAAACAGGTGGCATAGCTAGGTACTGGGGTGGGCTCCTCTGCTGAGTAGCAGACAGTGGTAGTAGGCGCAAAGTATTAACTGGTCTAAATGGAGGCCAGGGCCCCTGTATATTTTTACTATCATCTAGTATTTCAACAAATTTGTATTGGCAGTGCCATTGAAGGATTTAACAGCACAGACTACACAGTGGTGGAGCAGGGAGAGGTAAGTATTGCAAGTGGTAGAGCACGGTTCGAGCTGGGGGGGGAACACTCTCTCGTGGGTGGCGGTACTGGCACAGGGCCCCTCATATTACGACGGTGTGTCTGACGTTGGTTGTGCACCAGCACCGTCAGAGACACTTCATTGTACTATGAGGGACCCTGTGACAATGCCGTCGCCCAAGAGTGGGTGCACCCACCTTTCCAGGCAAACGGCACTCGCATGGGTGCTTGCGCCAGGTGGTGAACACGGCCCTGTGGGAGGAGTCAGCCCATTTAGGGAGGTATAAAAATGGCCTATGGTGGACATTCAGCAGCTGCAAATGGCGGAATTGGAGAAGTCAGTAAGAGAAGGCCAAAAGCAAGACATATTTCAGGCAAGGTACGTGTCAGCAGGAGAAGGTGGGGCAAAATAATTTGAAATCCATGATTGGTTCATTTTAATGAAGGTTAGATCATCAACATTCTGGGTAGCCAGACATGTCCTTTTTTCGGTCAGTATTGAACCAGCAGCACTGAAGACTCTTTCTGATAGCACACTAGAAGCAGGGCAAGCGAGCTCCTGTAATGCATATTTTGCCAATTCAGGCCAGGTGTCTATTTTAGATGCCCAGTAATCATAGGGGAATGACCTGTGAGGGAGAACATCAATAAGGGAGGAAAAGTAGTTCGTAACCATACTGGACAAATGCTGTCTCCTGTCACTCTGAATCGATGCTTTGTCGTGTCAGTGGTCATTGTTAAATCACTCCACAACCTGGTCATAAAACCCCTCTGTCCAACGCTACTTCTGATTTGTGCACCTCTAACACCTCTGCCATGTTTCCCCCTATGGCTCATGTGAGAACCATCACCGCCGCTGTGTGCTGGGAATGCCTGAACCAAACGGTCTACAAGAGTTTCTTGTTTGGTAGCCAATATTTGCTCAAGGTTCTCATGTGGCATGATATTTTGTAATTTTCCTTTATTTCGTGGATCCAGGAGGCAGGCCAACCAGTAATCGTCATCGGTCATCATTTTGATAATATTGGGGTCCCTTTTTAGGATACGCAAGGCATACTCAGACATATGGGCCAATGTTCCAGGTGTCAATTCACTGCTTGTGCTGGGTTGAGGAGCACTTTCTTGCAAATCAACATCACTTGTGTCCCACAAAAACCCTGTACCTGACCTTGCAACGCCACCAGTTTCTATTGCCCCCTGTGAAGCATCCTCCTCCCATAAATATTTATCCCCATCGTCCTGCTCCTCCTCCTCTTCGTCCGCCACCTCGTCCAGGAGAGTTCCCTGAGCAGACAATGGCTGACTGTCATCAAGGCTTCCCTCCTCCTCGGCTGCAGACGCCAGCTCCTTAATGTGCGTCAAACTTTGCATCAGCAGATGCATTAGTGTGATGCTCATGCTTATGATGGCGTCATCTGCACTTACCAGCCGTGTGCTTTCCTCAGAACACAGAAGGACTTGAGAGAGGTCTTGGAGCTTCGACCACTGCACAGCAGACAACTCCATGTCTGCCATCCAAACGCCTCTGCTTGCACAGCTGCTGAACCATGTGCAGTGTGAAGTTCCACCTTGTTGCAACTTCATTATTAGGCGGTGCTGGGGAAGATTCAGCGATCACTGATGGTTCAGCATACGGCTGGAGTGTATGGGCGACCAGCGGATGTGCGAGCAAAGTCTTCGCATCTTCAGGAGCAGGGCTGGTAACCCCAGATAATTTTTCAGGAAGCACCACCAGGTTCAAGGTGTGAGCCAGGCAAGGTATGTGTTTAAGTTCTGAAAGGGCTATGGCAGCCATAAAATTCCTTCTGTTATCTGTTATGAAAGGTAATTCAGTACCACAATGGACATAGAGGTCAGCGCACATACAGTGACCTGGCAATAACCCAAAAAACAAGAACGAGCCCTGAGACGTGGGAACTCCGCCGACCGCAACCCCCAATCCCCCCCCAACCACACCAAAGGCAGCCGCGGACCGCGCCCAACGCCCCCCACGCAACCCGGCACGGCCCGAGAAACCAGCCAGCCTGAAGATAGAAAATAAGCCTACCTTGCCTCAGAGAAATACCCCAAAGGAAAAGGTAGCCCCCACATATAATGACTGTGAGTTAAGATGAAAAGACAAACGTAGGGATGAAATAGATTCAGCAAAGTGAGGCCCGACTTTCTTAACAGAGCGAGGATAGGAAAGATAACTTTGCTGTCTACACAAAACCCTAAAGAAAACCACGCAAAGGGGGCAAAAAGACCCTCCGTACCGAACTAACGGCACGGAGGTACACCCTTTGCGTCCCAGAGCTTCCAGCAAAACAATAAGACAAGCTGGACAGAAAAAATAGCAAACAAATAGTAAAGAAGAACTTAGCTATGCAGAGCAGCAGGCCACAGGAATGATCCAGGGAAAAACAAGTCCAACCCCCAATCCCCCCCCAACCACACCAAAGGCAGCCGCGGACCGCGCCCAACGCCCCCCACGCAACCCGGCACGGCCCGAGAAACCAGCCAGCCTGAAGATAGAAAATAAGCCTACCTTGCCTCAGAGAAATACCCCAAAGGAAAAGGCAGCCCCCACATATAATGACTGAGTTAAGATGAAAAGACAAACGTAGAGATGAAATAGATTTAGCAAAGTGAGGCCCAACTTTCTGAACAGAGCGAGGATAGGAAAGGTAACTTTGCGGTCAACACAAAACCCTACAAATACCACGCAAAGGGGGCAAAAAGACCCTCCGTACCGAACTAACGGCACGGAGGTACACCCTCTGCGTCCCAGAGCTTCCAGCAAGCAGTAAAAAACAAATTGACAAGCTGGACAGAAAAAAAAACAGCAAACAAATAGCAAAGAGTAACTTAGCTATGCAGAGCAGCAGGCCACAGGAACGATCCAGGAGGAAACAGGTCCAATACTAGAACATTGACTGGAGGCCAGGATCAAAGCACTAGGTGGAGTTAAATAGAGCAGCACCTAACGACTTCACCACATCACCTGAGGAAGGAAACTCAGAAGCCGCAGTACCACTTTCCTCCACCAACGGAAGCTCACAGAGAGAACCAGCCGAAGTACCACTTGTGACCACAGGAGGGAGCTCTGCCACAGAATTCACAACAGTACCCCCCCCTTGAGGAGGGGTCACCGAACCCTCACCAGAGCTCCCAGGACGACCAGGATGAGCCATATGAAAGGCACGAACAAGATCGGGAGCATGGACATCAGAGGCAAAGACCCAGGAATTATCTTCCTGAGCATAACCGTTCCACTTAACCAGATACTGGAGTTTCCGCCTTGAAACACGAGAATCCAAAATCTTCTCCACAATATACTCCAATTCCCCCTCCACGAAAACCGGGGCAGGAGGATCAACAGATGGAACCATAGGTGCCACGTATCTCCGCAACAATGACCTATGGAATACGTTATGTATGGAAAAAGAATCTGGAAGGGTCAGACGAAAAGACACAGGATTAAGAACCTCAGAAATCCTATACGGACCAATAAAACGAGGTTTAAACTTAGGAGAGGAAACCTTCATAGGAATATGACGAGAAGATAACCATACCAAGTCCCCAACCCGAAGTCGGGGACCCACACAGCGTCTGCGATTAGCGAAACGTTGAGCCTTCTCCTGGAACAAAGTCAAATTGTCCACTACATGAGTCCAAATCTGCTGCAACCTGTCCACCACAGTATCCACACCAGGACAGTCCGAAGACTCAACCTGCCCTGAAGAGAAACGAGGATGGAACCCAGAGTTGCAGAAAAACGGTGAAACCAAGGTAGCCGAGCTGGCCCGATTATTAAGGGCGAACTCAGCCAAAGGCAAAAAGGACACCCAGTCATCCTGATGAGCAGAAACAAAGCATCTCAGATATGTTTCCAAGGTCTGATTGGTTCGTTCGGTCTGGCCATTAGTCTGAGGATGGAAAGCCGAGGAAAAAGACAAGTCAATGCCCATCCTACCACAAAAGGCTCGCCAAAACCTCGAAACAAACTGGGAACCTCTGTCAGAAACGATATTCTCTGGAATGCCATGTAAACGAACCACATGCTGGAAAAACAATGGCACCAAATCAGAGGAGGAAGGCAATTTAGACAAGGGTACCAAATGGACCATCTTAGAGAAGCGATCACAGACCACCCAAATGACTGACATCTTTTGAGAGACGGGAAGATCTGAAATAAAATCCATAGAGATATGTGTCCAAGGCCTCTTCGGGACCGGCAAGGGCAAAAGCAACCCACTGGCACGAGAACAGCAGGGCTTAGCCCGAGCACAAATCCCACAGGACTGCACAAAAGTACGCACATCCCGCGACAGAGATGGCCACCAAAAGGATCTAGCCACTAACTCTCTGGTACCAAAGATTCCAGGATGACCAGCCAACACCGAACAATGAACCTCAGAGATAACTTTATTGGTCCACCTATCAGGGACAAACAGTTTCTCCGCTGGGCAACGATCAGGTTTATTAGCCTGAAATTTTTGCAGCACCCGCCGCAAATCAGGGGAGATGGCAGACACAATTACTCCCTCTTTGAGGATACCCGCCGGCTCAGATAAACCCGGAGAGTCGGGCACAAAACTCCTAGACAGGGCATCCGCCTTCACATTTTTAGAGCCCGGAAGGTATGAAATCACAAAGTCAAAACGGGCAAAAAACAATGACCAACGAGCTTGTCTAGGATTCAACCGCTTGGCGGACTCGAGATAAGTCAAGTTCTTATGATCAGTCAAGACCACCACGCGATGCTTAGCTCCTTCAAGCCAATGACGCCACTCCTCGAATGCCCACTTCATGGCCAGCAACTCTCGATTGCCCACATCATAATTTCGCTCAGCAGGCGAAAACTTCCTGGAAAAGAAGGCGCATGGTTTCATCGCCGAGCAATCAGAACTTCTCTGCGACAAAACAGCCCCTGCTCCAATCTCAGAAGCATCAACCTCGACCTGGAACGGAAGCGAAACATCTGGTTGGCACAACACAGGGGCAGAAGAAAAACGACGCTTCAACTCTTGAAAAGCTTCCACAGCAGCAGAAGACCAATTGACCACATCAGCACCTTTCTTGGTCAAATCGGTCAATGGTTTAGCAATACTAGAAAAATTGCAGATGAAGCGACGATAAAAATTAGCAAAGCCCAGGAACTTTTGCAGACTTTTCAGAGATGTCGGCTGAGTCCAATTATGGATGGCTTGGACCTTAACAGGGTCCATCTCGATAGTAGAAGGGGAAAAGATGAACCCCAAAAATGAAACCTTCTGAACACCAAAGAGACAATTTGATCCCTTCACAAACAAAGAATTAGCACGCAGGACCTGAAACACCGTTCTGACCTGCTTCACATGAGACTCCCAATCATCCGAGAAGATCAAAATGTCATCTAAGTACACAATCAGGAATTTATCCAGGTTCTCTCGGAAGATGTCATGCATAAAGGACTGAAACACTGATGGAGCATTGGCAAGTCCGAACGGCATTACTAGATACTCAAAATGGCCCTCGGGCGTATTAAATGCAGTTTTCCACTCATCGCCTCGCTTAATACGCACAAGATTATACGCACCACGAAGATCTATCTTGGTGAACCAACTAGCCCCCTTAATCCGAGCAAACAAATCAGATAACAATGGCAAGGGGTACTGAAATTTAACCGTGATCTTATTTAGAAGGCGATAATCTATACAAGGTCTCGGTGAACCATCCTTCTTGGCTACAAAAAAGAACCCTGCTCCTAATGGCGACGATGACGGGTGAATATGCCCCTTCTCTAAAGACTCCTTCACATAACTCCGCATAGCGGCGTGCTCAGGCACAGATAAATTAAACAGTCAACCTTTTGGGAATTTACTACCAGGAATCAAATCGATAGCACAATCACAATCCCTATGCGGAGGTAGGGTATCGGACTTGGGCTCATCAAATAAATCCCGGTAATCAGACAAGAACTCAGGAACCTCAGAAGGGGTGGATGACGAAATAGTCAGAAATGGGACATCACCATGTACCCCCTGACAACCCCAGCTGGACACAGACATGGATTTCCAATCTAATACTGGATTATGGACTTGTAGCCATGGCAACCCCAACACGACCACATCATGTAGATTATGCAACACCAGAAAGCGAATAACCTCCTGATGTGCAGGAGCCATGAACATGGTCAGCTGGGTCCAGTACTGAGGCTTATTCTTGGCCAAAGGCGTAGCATCAATTCCTCTCAATGGAATAGGACACTGCAAGGGCTCCAAGAAAAACCCACAATGCCTAGCATACTCCAAGTCCATCAAATTCAGAGCAGCGCCTGAGTCCACAAATGCCATGACAGTATATGATGACAAAGAGCAGATCAAGGTAACAGACAGAAGAAATTTTGACTGTACCGTACCAATGGTGGCAGACCTAGCGAACCGCTTAGTGCGCTTAGGACAATCAGAGATAGCATGAGTGGAATCACCACAGTAGAAACACAGCCCATTCAGACGTCTGTGTTCTTGCCTTTCAACTCTGGTCAAAGTCCTGTCGCACTGCATAGGCTCAGGTTTAAGCTCAGGTAATACCGCCAAATGGTGCACAGATTTACGCTCGCGCAAGCGTTGACCGATCTGAATGGCCAAAGACAGACTCATTCAGACCAGCAGGCATAGGAAATCCCACCATGACATCCTTAAGGGCTTCAGAGAGACCTTTTCTGAAAATAGCTGCGAGCGCACCTTCATTCCACTGAGTGAGTACGGACCACTTTCTAAATTTCTGACAATATACCTCTATTTCATCCTGACCCTGATACAGAGCCAGCAAATTCTTCTCTGCCTGATCCACAGAATTAGGCTCATCGTACAGCAATCCGAGCGCCAGGAAAAATGCATCGATATTACTTAATGCAGGATCTCCTGACGCAAGAGAAAATGCCCAGTCCTGAGGGTCGCCACGCAAAAAAGAAATAACGATCCTAACTTGTTGAACTGGGTCACCAGAGGAGCGAGGTTTCAAAGCCAGAAATAGTTTACAATTATTTTTGAAACTAAGAAATTTAGTTCTATCTCCAAAAAAACAAATCAGAAATAGGAATTCTCGGTTCTAACATAGAATTCTGAACCACAAAGTCTTGAATACTTTGTACTCTTGCCGTGAGCTGATCCACACATGAAGACAGACCTTTAATGTCCATTGCTACACCTGTGTCCTGAACCACCCAAATGTCTAGGGAAAAAAAAAGGCAAAACACAGTGCAAAGAAAAAAAAATGGTCTCAGAACTTCTTTTTTCCCTCTATTGAGAATCATTAGTACTTTCGGCCTCCAGTACTGTTATGAAAGGTAATTCAGTACCACAATGGACATAGAGTTCAGCGCACATACAGTGACCTGGCAATAACCCAAAAAACAAGAACGAGCCCTGAGACGCGGGAACTCCGCCGACCGCAACCCCCAATCCCCCCCAACCACACCAAAGGCAGCCGCGGACCGCGCCCAACGCCCCCCACGCAACCCGGCACGGCCCGAGAAACCAGCCAGCCTGAAGATAGAAAATAAGCCTACCTTGCCTCAGAGAAATACCCCAAAGGAAAAGGCAGCCCCCACATATAATGACTGAGTTAAGATGAAAAGACAAACGTAGAGATGAAATAGATTTAGCAAAGTGAGGCCCAACTTTCTGAACAGAGCGAGGATAGGAAAGGTAACTTTGCGGTCAACACAAAACCCTACAAAAACCACGCAAAGGGGGCAAAAAGACCCTCCGTACCGAACTAACGGCACGGAGGTACACCCTCTGCGTCCCAGAGCTTCCAGAAAGCAGTAAAAAACAAATTGACAAGCTGGACAGAAAAAAAAACAGCAAACAAATAGCAAAGAGTAACTTAGCTATGCAGAGCAGCAGGCCACAGGAACGATCCAGGAGGAAACAGGTCCAATACTAGAACATTGACTGGAGGCCAGGATCAAAGCACTAGGTGGAGTTAAATAGAGCAGCACCTAACGACTTCACCACATCACCTGAGGAAGGAAACTCAGAAGCCGCAGTACCACTTTCCTCCACCAACGGAAGCTCACAGAGAGAACCAGCCGAAGTACCACTTGTGACCACAGGAGGGAGCTCTGCCACAGAATTCACAACAGTTATCACTGACTACCTTGCCTGCCTCAAGATGTACACCGCCCAGCTATGACTAAGTTTGTTGCTGCAAGTACTCGGCCCGTACTTCCGCGGTGTGTCTGTTGTCGCCCAAACACTTCATTTCTAACACAGCCTGCTGACGCTTACCACTAGCTGTTCGATAATGGGACACCTCGTGTGCAACACTGGCAGCTGCGGATGGAGTGGTCGTGCGACTGCACTCTGTGGACGAGCTTTTGCTTCTGGAGGAGGAGGAGGAGGGGTGGCGAACGCCTACTGCCAACTGTTTCCTAGACCGTGGGCTAGGCAGAACTGTCCCACTATGGCTGTCCCCTGTGGACCCTGCATCCACCACATTAACCCAGTGTGCCGTGATGGACACGTAACGTCCCTGGCCATGAACACTGGTCCATGCATCTGTTGTGAGGTGCACCATTCTACTGACTGATTGCCTGAGTGCATGGACAATGTGGTCTTTGACATGCTGGTGGAGAGCTGGGATGGCTTTTCTCGCAAAGAAGTGTCGACTGGGTAGGTCATAGCGTGGTACTGCATAGGCCATCAGGGCTTTGAAAGCTTTGCTTTCAACCAACCGGTAGGGCATCATCTCTAACGAGATTAGTCTAGCAATGTGGGCGTTCAAATCCTGTGTACGCGGATGAGAGGATGAGTACTTTCTTTTCCTAACGAGAGTCTCTTGTAGGGTGAGCTGGACTGGAGAGGTGCATATGGTGGAACTAGCGGTGGTGGTGGACATGGCGGATTGAGAGAGGGTTGGTGATGGTATTCTCGATGTTGGCCTACATACAGTGTTTCCTACCAATAACCTTGTGATTCCCTGACTGCTTTGGCCTTGCGACGATACCTCCACATTTGCTGCTGGTGGTGTCCTAACCGGTGGGCTTACAGTGAGGGAAGCAATGTAGCGTTGCTGACTACCTTCATTCTGAGCAGGTGCACCAACGGTACGGGACGTTTGGTAGTTATTCCAGGCTTGCAAGTGCATGCTGGTTAAATGTCTAAGCATGCACGTTGTATTTAAATTTTGAAGATTCTCCCCTCTGCTAAAGGTCTTTGAGCATTTCTTACAGATAACTTTTGACTGATCATTCGGATCTTGGTTTAAAAATTGCCACACTGCACTCTTCCTACTATGAAATACCTTTTCAGGCATTGAACGCTGTGCTACTTTCACCGGATGGCCACGCTGTCCTAAAACTGTTTTTGACAAACGTTTTTGGCCTGATACGGGCCTGCCAGATGACAGCTGTTGCGATGTAGATGGCTGTTGCGGATCATCATCCTCCACTTCTGAGCTACTGACAGCGGCACCCTCTTCCCCCAATGGCTGCCAATCTGGGTCAACAACTGGGTCATCTATCACCTCCTCTTCAATGTCATGTGCACCTTCCTCTGTGTCACCTTGTAAGGTGCTATAGCGTTCGGGATGGGGCACCATAGTCTCATCAGGGTCAGATTCTGGCTCAGTACACTGCGAGGGTAATGTAGTGATCTGAGTCAATGAAACAGCATTATAATCTAGCTGTGGCTGTGCACTCCATGTCCGATTCATCTTGTAATGGGCAGTTAACAATTTCCCATTCTAACCCAGGCACGGTATGTGTAAAGAGCTCCATGGAGTAACCTGTAGTGTCGCCTGATGCATCCTTCACTTTTGGTTTGGGTGAAGGACACAACGAAACATCTTGTTCCTGACCGGGATCATCCACTGACGACTCGCTGCTTTTCTATTTGGAACTTTCTGAAGAGGAGGCGAAAGAGCTAGAGGCTGAGTCAGCAAGGAAAAACAAAACTTTTTTCTGCTGCTCCGGCTTTAAAAGCCGTTTTCCTACTCCCAGATAAGGGAGCCTTCAAGGCCTTGTGTAGCCAGACGATGACGCTGGCTGAACACCTTCAGCCTCCACCTCCAGCCACTACCACCAGATGCACCACCACCACCATCAGTACCAGCTCGCAACCACCGCCCACGGCCTCTTCCACCTGACTTCATTTTTTGGAAAATCTAACCAAAATAACAACCGTTATATGGTACTGTAAAACAAGGTAGAAGGTGTATATAAACGTGTTGAGATTTTAAATCTCCCTTTTTTGGGGGGAGACTGAACAAAAAATCAGGCCCTGTGCAAAAAACAACACAATGTAAGTGGCTGGCTGATATACCACAAACTAACAGGACAGAAGTATATCCACTTCGTGATAATTTGAATCTCCCTCTTTTTTTGGGAGACTGAACCACAACTTAGGCCCAATGTATATAACAACACAATGTAAGTGGCAGAAAGTGGCTGCCTGATATACCGCAAACTAACAGGACTGAAATATATCCAATTTGTGATAATTTGAATCTCACTTTTTTTTTGGGGGGGAGACTAAACCAAACCTCAGGCCCTGTGCATAAAACAACACAATGTAAGTGGTAGTAAGTGGCTGGCTGATATACCACAAACTAACAGGACTGAAATATATCCACTTTGTGATACCGTAAATACTCGAGTATAAGCCGAGATTTTCAGCCCACTTTTTTGGGCTGAAAGTGACCCTCTCGGCTTTTTTCTGCTGCTCCGGCTTTAAAAGCCGTTTTCCTACTCCCAGATAAGGGAGCATTCAAGGCCTTGTGTAGCCAGACGATGACGCTGGCTGAACACCTCCAGCCTCTACCTCCAGCCACTACCACCAGATGCACCACCACCACCATCAGTACCAGCTCGCAACCACCGCCCACGGCCTCTTCCACCTGACTTCATTTTTTGGAAAATCTAACCAAAATAACAACCGTTATATGGTACTGTAAAACAAGGTAGAAGGTGTATATAAACGTGTTGAGATTTTAAATCTCCCTTTTTTGGGGGGAGACTGAACAAAAAATCAGGCCCTGTGCAAAAAACACAATGTAAGTGGCTGAAAGTGGCTGGCTGATATACCGCAAACTAACAGGACTGAAATATATCCAATTTGTGATAATTTGAATCTCACTTTTTTTGGGGGGAGGCTAAACCAAACCTCAGGCCCTGTGCATAAAACAACACAATGTAAGTGGCAGAAAGTGGCTGGCAGATATACCACAAACTAACAGGACTGAAATATATCCACTTTGTGATATCGTAAATACTCGAGTATAAGCCGAGATTTTCAGCACACTTTTTTGGGCTGAAAGTGACCCTCTCGACTTATACTCGAGTCAGTGTCGGTGTGGGGTTGGCGGGTGAGGGGGAGCGGCGGCTGTGATATACTTACCTGCTCCTGGCGCTGTCCCTGCATGTCCCATGGTCTCCCGGCAGCGCTTCCTGTGTTCAGCGGTCATGTGGTACCGCTCATTAAAGTAATGAATATGCGTGCATATTCATTACTCTAATGAGCGGTACGTGACCGCTGAACACAGGAAGATGCCGCCGGCTCCCGGAGACCATCTGACAGTGAGACGCTGCCAGGGACCGCGCCGGGAGCAGGTGAGTATATCAGAGGAGGGGGAGCTGTTATGGTCTCGTGATTAAGGAGCGACATGTGACCAGCTCTGAGCAGGTGGGAACTATACTGACCGCAGTCCCTAAGCTCAACACAACACTAGAAATAGCCGTGGAATGCTCCTACTCTGCCTAGGCATCTCGTCACAGCCTAAGAGCTAACTACCCCTAAAGATAGAAGCAGAAAAACTATCTTGCCTCAGAGAAAATCCCCAAAAGGATAGATTAGCCCCCCAAAAATAATGACTGTGAGAGGAGAAGGAAATGACATACGTAGTATGAAACAAGATTTAGCACAGGAGGCCACTTCTAGCTTGATAGGAATAGTACAGGAAAGAGCACTGTGCGGTCAGTAATAAAACCTAGAAAAAGTCCACCGCAGAGGAATGACTCCAGGCTGGAACAATTGACAACTGGCATTGAATGAGGGCTAAGGCCAGACTAATATAGCCGAGCCCATAAGACGATCAGTGAAAACAGCTGCAGAAGCTAAATCCAAGAAGCAGCCATACCACTCAAAACCACAGGAGGGAGCCCAAGAGCAGAACTCACAAAAATGCTACTTACAACCACCGGAGGGAGCCCAAGAGCAGAATTCACAACAGTACCCCCCTCTTGAGGAGGGGTCACCGAACCCTCACCAGAGCCCCCAGGCCGATCAGGACGAGCCAAATGAAAAGCACAAACCAAATCGGCGGCATGAACATCGGAGGCAACAACCCAAGAATTATCCTCCTGGCCATAACCCTTCCACTTGACAAGATACTGAAGCTTCCGCCTTGAAAAACGAGAATCCAAAATTTTCTCAACCACATATTCCAACTCCCCCTCAACCAACACCGGGGCAGGAGGATCAACATATGGAACAACGGGCACCACATATCTCCGCAACAAAGATCTATGGAAAACATTGTGGATGGCAAAAGAAGCTGGAAGGGCCAAACGAAAAGACACAGGATTGATAATCTCAGAAATCTTATAAGGACCAATAAACCGAGGCTTGAACTTAGGGGAAGAAACCTTCATAGGGACATGACGAGAGGACAACCAGACCAAATCCCCCACACGAAGCCGAGGACCAACACACCGACGGCGGTTAGCAAAACGCTGAGCCCTTTCCTGGGACAACGTCAAATTGTCCACCACATGAGCCCAAATCCGCTGCAACCTGTCCACCACAGAATCCACACCAGGACAATCAGAAGGCTCAACCTGCCCTGAAGAAAAACGAGGATGGAAACCAAAATTACAAAAGAAAGGCGAAACCAAAGTAGCCGAACTGGCCCGATTATTAAGGGCAAACTCGCCAATGGCAAAAAAGTCACCCAATCATCCTGAGCAGCAGACACAAAGCATCTCAAATAGGTTTCCAAGGTTTGATTAGTTCGCTCAGTTTGGCCATTTGTCTGAGGATGGAACGCCGAAGAAAAAGACAAATCAATACCCATCCTAACACAAAAGGCCCGCCAAACCTGGAAACAAACTGGGAACCTCTATCAGACACAATATTCTCCGGAATGCCATGCAAACGAACCACATGTTGAAAAAACAATGGAACCAAATCAGAGGAGGAAGGCAATTTAGGCAAAGGTACGAAATGGACCATTTTAGAGAACCGGTCACAAACCACCCAGATAACAGACATCCTCTGGGACACAGGAAGATTCGAAATAAAATCCATGGAAATATACGTCCAAGGCCTCTCCGGAATGGGCAAAGGCAAAAGCAACCCACTAGCACGGGAACAGCAAGGCTTAGCCCGGGCACAGGTCCCACAGGACTGCACAAAAGAACGCACATCCCGCGACAAGGAAGGCCACCAAAAGGACCTAGCAACCAAATCTCTGGTACCAAAAATCCCAGGATGACCGGCCAACACAGAACAATGGACCTCAGAAATTACCTTACTTGTCCATCTATCAGGAACAAACAGCTTCCCTACAGGACAGTGGTCAGGCTTATCAGCCTGAAATTCCTGAAGCGCCCGCCGCAAATCAGGGGAGATGGCAGATAGAATCACCCCTTCCCTAAGAATGCCAACCGGCTCAAGGACTCCAGGGAAATCAGGCAAAAAACTCCTAGAGAGGGCATCCGCCTTAACATTCTAAGATCCCGGAAGGTATGAAACCACAAAATCAAAACGGGAGAAAAACCGGGACCACCGAGCCTGTCTAGGGTTCAGCCGCTTGGCCGACTCAAGGTAAATCAGATTCTTATGATCGGTCAAGACCACAATGCGGTGCTTGGCTCCCTCAAGCCAATGTCGCCACTCCTCAAATGCCCACTTCATAGCCAACAACTCCCGATTACCGACATCATAATTGCATTCCGCAGGCGAAAACTTTTGGGAAAAGAAGGCACATGGCTTCATCAAGGAACCATCAAAATTCCTCTGTGACAAAACGGCCCCTGCCCCAATCTCAGAAGCGTCAACCTCAACCTGAAAAGGAATAGAAACATCCGGCTGACGCAAGACAAGGGCAGAAGTAAATTGGCGTTTAAGTTCCCAAAAGGCCTCAACAGCCTCAGAGGACCAATTTGTCACATCAGCGCCTTTCTTCGTCAAATCGGTCAGGGGTTTAACCACACTAGAGAAGTTGGCAATGAAACGGCGATAAAAATTAGCAAAGCCCAAAAATTTCTGAAGGCTCTTCACAGATGTGGGTTGAATCCAGTCATGAATGGCTTGGACCTTAACAGGATCCATTTCTATAGACGAAGGAGAAAAAATAAACCCCAAAAAAGAGACCTTCTGAACTCCGAATAGGCACTTAGACCCCTTCACAAATAGAGCATTACCACAAAGGATCTGGAATACCATCCAGACCTGCTTCACATGAGACTCCCAATCATTGGAAAAAATCAAAATATCACCCAAATACACAATCAAGAATTTGTCAAGATAATTGCGGAAAATATCATGCATAAACGACTGAAATACAGAAGGAGCATTAGAGAGCCCAAATGGCATCACAAGGTATTCAAAATGGCCTTCGGGCGTATTAAATGCAGTTTTCCATTCGTCACCCTGTTTAATACGAACAAGATTATATGCCCCTCGGAGGTCAATCTTTGTAAACCAACTAGCCCCCTTAATCTGAGCAAACAAATCGGTAAGCAAAGGCAAGGGGTATTGGAATTTGACCGTGATCTTATTAAGAAGACGATAATCAATACAGGGTCTCAAGGAGCCATCCTTCTTAGCAACAAAAAAGAAACCTGCTCCCAATGGTGACGAAGAGGGCCAAATATGCCCTTTCTCCAAAGATTCCTTAACATAGCTCCGCATGGCGGCATGCTCTGGCACAGACAGATTGAAAAGTCGGCCCTTAGGGAACTTACAACCAGGAATCAAGTTAATAGCACAATCACAGTCCCTATGTGGAGGAAGAGAACTGGACTTGGGCTCATCAAATACATCCTGGAAATCTGACAAAAACTCAGGGACCTCAGAAGAGGGGGAAGAGGAAATTGACATCAAAGGAACGTCACTATGTACTCCTCGACAACCCCAACTAGTCACCGACATAGTTTTCCAATCCAGCACCGGATTATGTTCCTGTAACCATGAAAATCCCAGTACAACAACATCATGCAGGTTATGCAACACCAGAAAACGGCAATCTTCCTGATGTGCAGGAGCCATGTACATAGTCATCTGTATCCAGTACTGAGGTTTATCCTTGGCCAAGGGTGTAGCATCAATGCCCCTCAAAGGAATAGGGCTCTGCAATGGCTGCAAGGAAAAACCACAGCGCCTGGCGAATTCTAAGTCCATTAAGTTCAGGGCAGCGCCTGAATCCACAAATGCCATGACAGAAAAGGACGACAATGAGCAAATCAGGGTCACAGATAAGAGAAATTTAGGCTGTATAGTACTAATGGTAACAGACCTAGCGACTCTCTTAGTACGCTTAGGGCAATCAGAGATAACATGAGCCGAATTACCACAGTAAAAACACAGCTTATTCTGACGTCTGAATTCCTGCCGTTCTATTCTAGTCAAAATCCTATCACATTGCATAGGTTCAGGACTTTGCTCAGAGGATACTGCCATATGGTGCACAGCTTTGCGCTCGCGCAGACGCCAATCAATCTGAATGGCTAGAGACATAGATTCGCTCAAACCGGCAGGCGTAGGAAAGCCCACCATAACATCTTTAAGGGTTTCAGAAAGACCTTATCTGAAAATAGCAGCCAGAGCCTCTTCATTCCATGTAGTGAGCACAGACCATTTTCTAAATTTCTGGCAGTATAACTCTGCCGCTTCCTGACCCTGACACAGGGCCAACAGTGTTTTCTCAGCATGCTCTACAGAGTTAGGTTCGTCATACAATAATCCGAGCGATTGAAAAAATGCATCTACATTAAGCAATGCCGGATTCCCTGACTCAAGTGAGAATGCCCAGTCCTGAGGATCACCACGCAGCAGAGAAATAACTATCTTTACTTGCTGAATGGGATCACCAGAGGAACGGGGTTTCAGAGCAAAAAACAATTTGCAGTTATTTTTAAAGTTCAAAAACTTAGATCTATCCCCGTAAAACAAATCCGGAGTAGGAATTCTAGGCTCTAAGGCCGGAGTCTGAACAACATAATCTTGAATACTCTGTACTCTTGCAGCAAGCTGATCCACACGAGAAAATAACCCCTGCACATCCATGCCTGCATCCAAATCCAGAATCACCCAGAGATCAAGAGGAAGAAAAAAAGACAAAACAAACCAAAGAAAAAAAAATGGCTCAGATCTCCTTTTCTTTTCCTTCTTTTGAGAAGCATTCAGCTCATTTTTGGCCAGTTGTACTGTTATGGTCTGGTGATTAAGGAGCGACATGTGACCAGCTCTGAGCAGGTGGGAACTATACTGACCGCAGTCCCTAAGCTCAACACAACACTAGAAGTAGCCGTGGAATGCTCCTACTCTGCCTAGGCATCTTGTCGCAGCCTAAGAGCTAACTACCCCTAAAGATAGAAGCAGGAAAACTATCTTGCCTCAGAGAAAATCCCCAAAGGATAGATTAGCCCTCCCACAAATAATGACTGTGAGAGGAGAAGGAAATGACATACGTAGTATGAAACAAGATTTAGCACAGGAGGCCACTTCTAGATAGATAGGAATAGTACAGGAAAGAGCACTGTGTGGTCAGTAATAAAACCTAGAAAAAGTCCACCGCAGAGAAATGCAAAAAACTCCACACCTGACTAAAGGTGTGGAGGGCAAACTCTGCTGCCCAGAGCTTCCAGCTAGCTGAATAGATCCATACTGATAAACTGTACAAAAGAGCAAAAACAAAGACAGTACTGAACAACAAAGTCCCCAATAAGTGAACTGCAAAGGACAAGCAAGGACTTAGCTTTGCAGAACTGGTCAGAGTGTCAGGAAAATCCAAAGAGCAATGACTCCAGGCTGGAACAATTGATCACTGGCATTGAATGAGGGCTAAGGCCAGACTAATATAGCCGAGCCCATAAGACGATCAGTGAAAACAGCTGCAGAAGCTAAATCCAAGAAGCAGCCATACCACTCAAAACCACAGGAGGGAGCCCAAGAGCAGAACTCACAAAAATACTACTTACAACCGCCGGAGGGAGCCCAAGAGCGGAATTCACAACAGGGAGCATTGCGCGATAGTAACTTTCCACGTTCCATCGCTGTGCGCTGCTGTCTTCCGTCCTCTGGCTGTGACTGTTCAGGTCAGACGGCGCGATGACGCGATTAGTGTGCGCCGCCCTCTGCCTGAACAGTCAGTGCCGAGGATGGAAGACAGAGCAGCGCGCAGCGACGGAACGTGGAAGGTGAATATCGCAAGTGCTGGGGGCCCGAGCGAAGAGAGGTAAGTGATTTTTTTTTTATTTTAATCACAGCAACAGCAAATGGGGCAAATATATGGAGCATCTTATGGGGCATATATGAGGCGCATCTTATGGGGCATAATGTGTGGAGCATCTCATGGGGCCACAACGTATGGAGCATCGTATGGGGCATAATGTGTGGAGCATCTCATGGGGCCCCTAATGTGTGGAGTATCTCATGGGGCCACAATGTATGGGGCCATAATGTGTGGAGCATCTCATGGGGCCATAATGTATGGAGCATCTCATGGGGCCCCTAATGTGTGGAGCATCTTATGGGGCCATAATGTGTGGAGCATCTTATGGGGCCATCAACCTTTATGCAGCATTGTATGGGGCAAATGTTTCTATGGAGCATCTTATGGGGCCATTATTAACCTTTGTGCAGCATTATATGGGGTATATTTTAATATGCAGCATCTTATGGGGCCCATCATGAACTGTATGGAGCATTATATGGGGCTCCTGATTCAATATGGATATTCAAAAACACTTAACCTACTGATGTCTCAATTAATTTTACTTTTATTGGTATCTATTTTTATTTTTGACATTTACCGGTAGCTGCTGCATTTCCCACCCTAGGCTTATACTCGAGTCAATAAGTTTTCCCAGTTTTTTGTGGCAAAATTAGAGGGGTCGGCTTATACTCGGGTCGGCTTATACTCTAGTATATACGGCAATTTGAATCTCACTTATTTTTTTAGGAGACTAAACTAAACCTCAGGCCCTGGGCATAAAACGACACAATGTAAGTGGCAGAAAGTGGCTGGCTGATATACCACAAACTAACAGGTCTGAAATATATACTCTTTGTGATAATTTGAATCTCACTTTTTTGGGAGGGAGACTAAACCAAACCTCAGGTCCTGTGCATAAAACAACACAATGTAAGTGACAGAAAGTGGATGGCTGATATACCACAAACTAACAGGACTGAAATATATCCACTTTGTGACAATTTGAATCTCACTTTTTTTTTTTTTTTTTTTTTTTGGGGGGGGGACTAAACCAAACCTCAGGCCCTGTGCATAAAACAACACAATGTAAGTGGCAGAAAGTGGCTGGAAGATATATGAAAAAATACAAGGACTGTAGTACAATTTCAATCTCCCTACAATGATCTCAGGACAAGTATGGTAGCAATAAAAAGGACTGTTGCACACAAAGGTGTGGACAAATAAACAAGATAACTGTGCAGAAAGGAGCAACAGGATTTTTGCTTTTAAAAAAGCAGTTGGTTTGCACAGCGGCATGCAAACAGCAATGCAGCTATCAGGGAGCCTTATAAGGCAGCTTAATAAGCTACAGAGCTGATGCACAAAAATATAGCCTCCACTGTCCCTGCAAACAAATGGTGGTGTCGGACAGTGGAAATCGCTACAGCACAAGCAGATTCGGGGTTAATCTTCCCTCCCTAGCTTTATCCCTTCTTCTGATGAAGCTGCGGCAACCTCTCCCTATGCTACAATCGGCAGAAGATGGCGGTCAGTGTGCACGCCCCTTTATAGCCCCTGTGATGCCGCAGAAAGCAAGCCAATCACTGTCATGCCCTACTCTAAGATGGTGGGGACCGAGACCTATGTCATCACGCTGCCCACACTTTGCATCCTCCTTCATTGGCTGAAAAATGGCGCTGTAAGAGTCATACGAAACGCGACTTTGGCACGAAGATCGCCAACCTCATGGCCAATCCCACACTAGGATCGGGTTGGGTTTCATGAAACCCGACTTTGCCAAAAGTTGGTGATTTTTGAATTTGTCCAATCCGTTTCGCTCAACCCTACTGTTCACTAGTGATGTGCGAGTATACTAGTTACTTGAGATTTCCCGAGCACGCTCGGGTGTCCTCCGAGTATTTTTTAGTGCTCGGAGATTTAGTTTTCATTGCCTCAGCTGAATGATTTACATCTGTAAACCAGCTTGATTACATGTGGGGATTCCCCAGCAACCAGGCAACCCCCACATGTACTCAGGCTGTCTAGTAGCTGTGAGGCTATGTGCACACGTGTAAGAGGATGGTGCTGTTATGGACAGTAAGGAACATGCTGTTACTTTAAGAGGCTGCACCCCCTTGTCTGGCGTGATGGATTTACAGTTTCCGGGAGCATCCCTAGGATCCAGAAGCAAGGAGAAGACCACGTTTCACAGAGCTGACAGAAAGCCGTGCGCACCACCGTATTGGACTGCTGGGGGCCCCCTGGGACTGGACCTGATTCTCCAACATCACCGTTTGTTCCTGTTTAGTGCACCTGTTAGGGCCTCGTGTAGGCTTCAATAGTCAGTACACGGGAGCCGTGTGGCCTGCTTAGTAAAGGCCAGGGAAATTGTACAGAGTAGCATCATCACTCGTTTATTGTTTACATTTGCTTGTTAGACATATTTTGAGTCTGTAATAGTTGGAGCACCGTGCTATTTAAGGAAAAGAAAGTTTATTACTCTTGTGTACAGTAGTCTTCCTGCACCGTGGTGGTCCCCCGGCCATCGCTTCAAGTGGCGCTGCGAGCAGGGTACTGTCACCAAGATGGAGGCAGCAGACAGCAATGGCGGGAATGCTAATGTTAATGGAGATGCTGTGGGCATTGGTGGAACCCCAGCAAGGACACTCCCTATGCGCACCATATTTAGTGTGCTACCAAAGTTTGACGGCAAGAATATGCCACTGTCCGACTGGGTGTCCCGGCTGCAAAGCACCCTGAAGATTTATAACATCAACCCAGACCTTGGAGTGGACATTGCGTTAACTGCCCTAGAGGGAGAAGCCCGTAGAAACGTCTGCCTACAACCAGAACTCACCCCCAGTACCCTGAAGGAGCTAGTGAAGTTCCTGTAAGAGATCTACGGCGAGACTGCTAGCGCCGGACACGTTCGCGCCAATTTTTTCTCTAGGCTGCAGCAGGAAGAAGAAAAAACACAGATGTACCAACCACTTCACCAATAATCACCAAGTAAAATCCACAGTCATAGGGAAAATATATTATAAGTCACATTCCAGTGATCGGTGCTCTGTGAAAAGAAGTGTAAGGAACCACTTATGCAAGAAGAAAGCAAACATAACCAATATATGGAGATACCCAGAAGAACCACCAAGCAACAAGTAGATATAGAAATGCCTTTATTATATATGATTGGCTAATTAGATACAACAATTGTGCACACAACAGGACTAAAAATGACACATGATTATAGTTAAAATAAAATAAAAATAATGGTAGTGGCTGACCCAGTGTGTGTGTGTGTGTGTGTGTGTGTGTGTGTGTGTGTGTGTGTGTGTGTGTGTGTGTGTGTGTGTGTGTGTGTGTATATATATATATATATGTATATATGTATATATATATATATATATATATATATATATATATATATATATATATATATATATATATATATATATGTAGTTGCTTCCCTATTATAGTGTGTACAAAGATGTAAAGAGGAAAAATATAAAAAAATATATAATATAAAAAATTTGTATAAAAAAATATATAATATAATATTTATTATATACTAGTGCTGTATTTCAATCAAATAATGTAAGTAAGAAAATCCCTCATATAGATATGAAGTGCAAGTAGTGCAATGTGCAAACTGCAAAATATAATGTGCAAGGAAGCAAGTGCAAAGAAATACCTCATATACTAACCTATGTATATGTTAGCACAACATGTCCACACATGTGGCAATGTGGAGTGCAATAGTGCAATGTGCAACCTGCAATTAAGGTGCAGCAGGAAGTGCTCAAAAGACACACCAAGCAAAAAGTGCAAAGTGCAATAAATAGAGAGGTACACAATAACTACCTTATTATCTGGGTCTGCCACGTCCTGTAATAGCGCTATGTGAGGACAAGACCAGACAAGAGCTCACAATGTCTCCAGCAACAAGTGTTCCTCTGGAAGATAGTCAAGCCTTGCCTGACAGCCAAGAGCTTCAGAGATCCCAGAGGTCTAATGCAGGGGTTCCACCAGTCCGATATGTTCTAGTGTGCTCTGTCTGTTTTTACACTTTTGTTGCCTCCTCTATAGGTGCTGTTTCCGCATTGCACATTCCTCCATTACACTTTGACTCTGATGCTGTGATAGCCGAGGACAACCATCATTAAGAAGGGAGGCATGTAAGAGGGTGGTGCTGTTATGGACAGCAAGGAACACGCTGTCACTTTAAGAGGCTGCACCCCCTTGTCTGGAGTGATGGAATGTTCTGCTTCTCCCCTGCAATAATCGTTGTAATGAACTAGTCTGCGCAGAGTGCAGGTGTGGAGCTGGAGCAGCGTGTGTGAGCTGAGGCTGCAGCAGAGAGGACTTTTTGTGCTGATAGCTGAAAGAGAGAAGAACTGATCTAGCTGCAAGAGAGCCACGAAGATACAGAGAAAGGGATTTACAGTTTCCAGGAGCATCCCTAGGATCCAGAAGCAGGGCCGCACAGGCCATAGGGCAGTTCTGGCAAATGCCAGAAGGGCCGGTGGCAGTAGTGGGCTGCTCGAGTGTGCCGCTGTCGGCACATCCCCCCGCTCTTGGCACACTCCCCCCGCTGTCGGCACACACCCCCCGCTTTCGGCACACTTCCCGGCGCCCCGCATTCAACTATACCGGCGTCTATGACGCCAGTACAGTTGAATGCAATGATGGAGGAGAGATCGTCTGCTGACGCTTTCTCTCCCATCATTCCCCACTCTGCCCCTGACACTGCGGGTGCGCGATGACGTCATATCATCGCGCACCTGCTGTGTGTCGGGCGGGCAGACTGCAGCTGCTGAGACCGGAGCTTGGAGCAGCGCGGGGCAAGAGGAAAGGTGAGTAGAGTGTTTTTTTTTTGTTATATATACATCAATGAGTGATAACTGGATTGTGGGGCTATGGTGGGGGGGCTGCATTACATTCTATGGGGGCTGGCTGCATTACATTCTATGGGGCTGGCTGCAATACATTCTATGGGGGCTGTGCTGCATTACATTCTATGGGGGCTGTGCTGCATTACATTCTATGGGGGCTGTGCTGTATTACATTCTATGGGGGCTGTGCTGTATTACATTCTATGGGGGCTGTGCTGTAATACATTCTATGTGGGCTGTGCTGTATAGCATTCTATAGGGACTGAGCTGTAATGCTGGATACAGCTGTAATTATGTTATATAGTCGTGTTACACTCCCCTCACGTCTTGTAACCTACAAGAGTACAAAGATATTATACAGTCACCATGCGACAAGTAGGCCTGTGTAACTTCAAATGCCAGGGCTGAATTTTAGTCCCAGTCCGGCCCTGTCCAGAAGACCACGTTTCACAGAGCTGACAGAAAGCCGTGTGCACCACCGTATTGGACTGCTGGAGGCCCCCCTGGGACTGGACCCATACCTCCCAACTTTTGAGGAAGGGAAAGAGGGACAAAGTTAGCAGCGCGTACACACATGGCTCCGCTCCGTACACACGTGGCTCCGCTCCGTACACATCGTACACACACGACTCTGCTCCGTACACCTTTCAAATGCTGCTCTGCTCTGTACACCTCGTACACACGTGGCTGTGCTCCGTACACCTCTTACACACACGACTCCGCTCCATACATCTCGTACACACACGGCACCACTCTGTACACCTTTCACATGCTGCTCCGCTCCGTACACCTCATACACACGCAGCTGTGCTCCGTACACCTCATGCACACGGCTCCATACATCTCTTACACACACGACTTCGCTCCATACACCTTTCCCACGCTGATCCGATCCATACACCTCGTACACACATGGCTCTGCTACATCCACACTGTAAACACCTCCTGACCTCACACATGGCAACCACCAGCAGAGTCCTGTACACGGAGGTCCTCCCGATCATGTGACCCCCTGACTCCTCCCATCCTGTGACCTCATCACAGGTCCTGTGCGCACAGAGCAGCCGATATGTGGTGTGCTGCTCTGCGGGTGCAGGGACTCAGGGAGCTGACCGGGTGATATCGCATACATCCCAACCAGTGCGGGACAACTAATGTCCCGCCCGGGATCGCGGGGCTGACTGTCAAAATCAGGACAGTCCCGCTGGATCCGGGACAGTTGGGAGGTATGCTGGACCTGATTCTCCAACATCACTGTGAGTTTGTTCCTGTTTGGTGCACCCGTTAGGGTGGTTTCACACTTGCATTTTTGTCTGCAGCGTTTTTTGCACAAAAAAAAGCATGCGTTTTTTTTCCTATATTTAACATTGAAATCGCATGCGTTTTTTTGGTACGCCTTTGGTCGCGTTTTGAAACACATGCGTTTTTTTACTGCATGCGTTCTTTTTCAGAAATGCAACTCTTAGTATTTTTGAGAGGCGTTTTTTTGACACTTAAAAACGCATGCGTTTACATGCGTTTTTTTTGTGTCAAAAAATACATTGGAGTCAATGGAAACGCATGCGTTTTTTTGTGCATGCGTTTGCATGCGTTTTTAAACGCATGCATTTCAATTTATTTAAGGTTGACTAGAATTTAGATAAGGTTGTCTAGACACTGATAAGCCTCCCCCTAGCAGCAGGGTGATAAAAGGGAGGTTGGGGGAAGTTTCTGGTCACTTCTCATCAGACTCCAAAGAAGACAAGACACTGCCAGGACGCGTTTAGGTGGACAAGACCCAGAGCAATGTGAGTATATCCTTGCTAATGCCTTTATTTTCAATTTTTTGGATCTACATGTCCTAATTTCTTCTTTTTTTCTTTCAACATGCATCAGAATGTCTTCTGCGGAGTCTTCATCTGATGAGGAGTTTGAGCCACGTCAGTCAGAAGTGGATCATGTGAGTGAGGTTAGTTTTTGGCCCATCAGCTTGGTAAGTATTGACTGTCACATCAACACATGTGACAATTTGATTTTTTTTTTTTTTTTTAGAGCACTTCTACTGAGGGACAGAGAGGGACGGAGCAACGGAGTTAAGGTCCGGTGGGAAGACAGCAGCGGGTATGTATACAAGGCAGACTGTCCTCATTGTAATATTCTTGAATCTTCCTTTCTGTACCCTTGTATTTCTTTTAATTTTTCTTGTAGAATCCTTTTATGAGTTGACTTTCATATTCATGCCATTTCTCATCTTCTGTTAATTTTTTTTTCCTAATGTGATTGAGCAAACTTATATGATTTTATTTTAATTTTAGGTTTCACAGCGGGACGATGACCGAATAGACAACCACCTCCTGATCACCCTTGTCCAGGAGCGAGTCCCGTTGTGGGACAGCCGGGATCCACAGAACGCAGTCAACAGTACGCTCCGTTGGTTGTGGAGTGAGGTGGCCCAAGCGTTGTGGGATGGCTGGGAGAATGCCCCGCCACGGGTCCTTAATGCATTTTGTAAGTATTGCAATGCAGTGTGAAGCAGCAGAGACCTTGGCCATGCTCTCTTGACTGTGTGTGATGAAAGAAACTTTTCGGAGTTTCTTTCATCACACACAGTCAAGAGAGCACGGCCAAAAGTCCATTTTCTGACCATTATATTTTATTTTTATTTCACAGTGGAGAAAATAAGAACACGTTGGCGTTCCATGAAGGACCGCTTCAACAAGGACCTTCGCGCAGAGAATCGTGCTCCAAGTGGTTCCGGAGCAAGGCACCGGCTGTACAAGTACCATCGTGTGCTGTCCTTTTTAAGACCAGTCCTCCTCATGAGAACGTAAGTTTTTCTCACATGCTTCCGGTTGTATTGCATTGACATAATATGTAATTTTAAATTCCACAGGATGTACCGTCTTGTTATATTTTGGTATTAATTTTCTATTTTCTTTTTTCACAGCACACACAGCACGACTGTCGCACCAGGTTCTGGAGCGGTCCTTCAGCCGGCAGCCATGGACCCGTCCCAGCCATCCAGCAGCGCCGCAGCAGGTAAGCCTTCCACACTCACTGGAGACCAGGGAGCTGGCCCATCAGGTATTCCCCTTTCGCAGTCCTCTTTCACTGCACCCATTTTTGCGGGCTCATCCCGGCAGCGACAGAGGGCTTCGGATAGGTCACTCATGCCCGAGTTTTTGCACTTGAGCTCGGTTTTACACGAAGCAATCAAGGCTTTAGGTGACAGAATGGATGTGCCCCATAACCTCTTAAATTGCCGGATCCAGGATGTCACCAAAAGCCTTGATCAAGTTAAAGCCGACCTCCAGAGGCCAGCTCATCATTTTTAACCAAATAGAGCAGGGCATGTCGGAACACCTTAGCCCTGATCTCCAGCTGAGTGTGATGCAGGCCTGCAATGTTGCTTTTGTGCAGGCTATGCAGCAGAGTCGCAATTTACAGCAGACAGTGGCGGCATATCCAACTGTGCCGTCACTGTCACGATTAACCTCCATTCCTACCTCTGCTGCATACCACTGCACGGTCACCTCTATTCCATCCACAGGTGTACTCCACTACAGCGCCAACACGATGACGAGTGCTGTTGGACATCCCACCGCCACCACCGTGACAACCGCTGCTCCGGCTTGGACCTCCTCCGCTGACACGATGCCGCAGGACCCTGGCGTGGCTTTTCGGCCCGGCCCCCTCCCGACGCAGCAGGACCCAAGCATGGCATATCGGACCGCCCCCCTCCGATGCAGCAGGACCCAGCCATTGCTTTCCGGGCAGGACCCACCCCGATGCAGCAGGACCCTGCCAGGGCTTTATGTTCCCCCCCACCGGCAATGCAGCGGGACCCTGGGAGGGCATTATGTTCCCCCCCTCCAGCAATGCAGCAGGACCCTGGGAGTGGTTTATGTTCCCTCCCCCCAACGATGCACCAGGACCCTGGCAGGGCTTTATGTTTCCCCCCCACTACGATGCAGTTGGACTCTGGCGTTGCCGAGCGATCCACAATGGAAACAGACTGTGAAATAGTAGAGCCGGACCCTGACGTGTCTCCCGCCAACACGCAACAACATATTTGCCCAACAAGACATCCCCCTACCAGGAAACACAAAAGAAAACTCCAAAAACACATAAAAAACAAAAAACTCTTAGTATTCCTCCCCCATCACCTACCGATGTGTCTGTATTGTCTGTTGTGTCTCACCCTTCCAGTGCGTCTCAAGCCTCTCATGTGTTAAGCCCCATCCCTGAACTTCCAGACCCTTCCAGTTTTATTGCCCCTTCTCCTGCCACCTCTGCCTCCTCCACGGTGAGCCAGGCTTCAGTTCTTAACACCCCCCGTTTACGTCACTCTACCCCAAGCCGTCGCGGTACAACCCATCGCGGTACAAAAAAATAAATGTTTAAATTTGTTTGTTAACTCAATAAAAAAAAAAGTTAATTTGCAACAATTATGTTTGGTTTATTGTGTCTTTCACCGCTGTCAATACACACCAATAAACTTCGCCACACACTTATTCTTTTGGCCCAAACATATCTCCAGTAGTATAAAATACAAGACTACATCTGTATGTGTTTCTTTAGTATACAGATATGAGTTGGCCCAAAAAATATAACAGTTATTTCCATACTCTGTTTTTGTACCTAGTGTGACAGTACAAAGAGAAAATGGTGGAAATCAAGTTCAGTACTCAACTGAACAGGTCAGGTGTCCAAAAACTCATAAGTTAAGACACCTGACCTATTGAGTTGATAACTGCTTTGTATATTCACCATATTCTCTTCTTTATACGTAACAAATGAGGTGACAATGGTTGTCACACGCTACATATCTATGCTCGCCTGGCCAGGTGTAAGAAATTGTGAATTCATCAGCATGTATATGTTTATCATGAATTCATTATTTCTGACACTTGACTTGATGGGTATAGATAGCGTGACAGTGATTGTCTCAGTCTTAACGCAATGACGTCAACAAGATTACCAATAAATCAACATGGTTACCAATTACTCAACATGGTTGCCATTATTAGAAGTATGCGGCCAGTGTTTTATATTATTATTTGTAAATCAAAATAGGGAGTGCAACCATATAAGAGGTCAATTAGGATATGAAAATAATAACTATTACCTCCTCATCTATCACCCACTCCTGGTTTTGGATTACAAAATATGACATACATACATATCTACTGACCGTCTTTGGTAAACCTTTGTTTAGAGAGGAAAAAAATAGGAGACACGGTCTACATTAACAACACTCAAGTTTATTAATTTGAATTTTTTTTTATCAGTATATAATAATTGGTAAAGATAAACATACAACAGGACATTTACACAACATTGTCCTGCCATGACACCCGTCCAATATCGGAAACAAAATAGGCCGCAAATTGGTCCCGCATAAGACCAACGGCTGCAGTTGACCGCATCGGGTGATGCTGAAAATCAGGCAGTGGGTGTGCAACTGGTTCATCCAGTTCAATGTGGGGTCACTCCTTAGCAATGAGGTAATTGTGGAGAACCACACAGGCTTTGACCACCTCGTCCACTGTTTCCACTTTTAGATTTATGGCTGTTGCAAAAATGCGCCATTTAGCAACCAGAATGCCAAAGGTGCACTCTACTGTTCTTCTGGCCCTGGTCAGTCTGTAGTTGAAGATTCTTCTAGTGTGGTCCAAGTCCCGACTAGAATATGGCTTCAGGAGATTTTCACACATCTGGAAGTCCTCATCCCCAACCATAACAAATGGCAGCGGTGGGCCTTGAGTGTTGGGGAGAGGCTGTGGAGGGGGAAAATTAAAATTGTTGCCATACACCCGACGGCCCATATCCGAGCTCTTGAAAGTCTGGGAATCATTGCCGCAGCCAAAAGCTCCAATGTCCACGGCGATGAAGCGACACTCCGCATCCGCTATTGCCATGAGCACTACCGAAAAATATTTTTTGTAGTTAAAAAACTCCGATCCGGTTCTGGCAGGTTTGATAATGCAGATGTGCTTTCCATCCACCGCCCCTAAACAGTTGGGGAAATCACACACATTCAAAAATTTATCGGAAATTTCATGCCACATGTCCACGGTGGGTACTGGTATAAACTTCTCACGGAGTACATTCCATAACGCACGACAGGTGTCCACAACTATTCCAGAGAGGGTGGATATTCCAAGGCGGTATTGGAAGTGGAGGGAAGATAAACTCTCTCCTGTGGCAAGAAATCTAGAAGAAAAAGAAACAAAAAAAAAAAAACATTAAAATCTACTCTTTTTATGGTGTGCTTAAAAATAACAAAAAGAATAAAACACATAAAATACATGTCATAACCAAAATTTGGACTGTCATTGGTTTAGATTTGGAACGTACCTTAATGTCACTAGCAGACGTTCCTCGGGTGGAATCGCTCTACGGAGCCGTGTGTCCTGTCACCGTATGGCTCCTTGGACACGAGACAGCAAATCCCGGAACGATTCTTGCGACATTCTCGTGTAATCCTGGAATTTCTCTGGGTTGGCATTCAGCTCCGCATAGAGCGTGTGATAGGCTCCACGGCTCTCACGCACTTCAATGATGGGGTGCCTCCAAAAACGCCTACATTGTCTCCTCCATCTTTGGCAGTTTCGGTCTTGCTCCCAAGCAAAAGCACAGGCCAGGAAAATCTTGAAGCTGAAATCCAGGTTGAAATAAAAGCTCTCCATGGAAAGATCCATCATGACACCGGAAACAGTAGCAAGCTGTTAAAATTTCTGTACCCCTAGGGTCAATATATAGAGAGACAATCATATACGCCCTCTCTATTCCCATTGGTGGTGTCTGGTTATCTTTTTTTGGCTCCTATTTTTTTGGGGGGAAATGTTAAAAAAAACGCAAACGCATGCAAAAACGCATGTAAACGCTGCGTTTTTTGAACGCATGCGTAAAAAAACGCAGCGTTTACATGCGTTTTTTCCCACCATGCGTTTTTTTTTAAACGCATGCGTTTTGAAACGCAAGTGTGAAACCAGCCTTAGGGCCTAGTGTAGGCTTCAATAGTCAGTACACGGGAGCCGTGTGGCCTGCTTAGTAAAGGCCAGGGAGGTTATACGTAGAGTAGCATCATCACTTGTTTGTTGTTTACATTTGCTTGTTAGACATATTTTGAGTCTGCAATAGTTGGAGCGCCGTGCTATTTTACAGAAAAGATAAAGTTTATTGCTCTTGTAAATTGTCTTTTGCCATTGTAAACCCCTGCTGGCATCTTCCTCATTCCCTTCATTCCTTGCCTCCCAATAAATCTACCCTTTGTTGTTTGCACCTCATCTTATGTACAGTAGTTTTCCTGCACCGTGGTGGTCCCCCGGCCATCGCTTCACACGTACTGTAGGAAAAGAGGTGCAGAATTTTCTGCACAAAATCAGCATCTCCTGGCAGAATCCACAGCCGCGGATTTGCCGCGGTTTTTATGCGGATCTTGTGCGTTTTTTATGCGGAATTGATGCGGATTTTGTGCGGATTTTGCCACTGCGGATTTTTATCATGGAGGGGTGCAGAAACGCTGCAGATCCGCACAAAAGAAGTGACATGCACTTCTTTCAAATCCGCAGCAATTACGCACTGATTTTTCCGCACAGCTTTTTTTGATCCCATTGAATAACATTGTACTGTACATCACAGTGCAGATCTGCAGCATTTCTGCGCAGAAAAATCCGCTGAGGATCCGCAGCAAATCCGCATTGTGTGCACATAGCCTAAATCATTCAGCTGCAGCGATGAAAACAATCTCTGAGCACTTAAAAATACTCGGAGGTCACCCGAGCGTGCTCGGGAAATCTCGAGTAACAAGTATACAATATACACCTTCCCACCTGCTTGGTTTCCATCTCTGCCCTTCACTGGCTCTATAAACTTCAGTGCTGACGGAGAAGGGGGAGGAAGAATTAGAAAACAAGAAGGTGAGGTGCAGTTTAATGATTGGCCACACCGTGGTGCACAGAGTGCATGTTCTTCGTTTGCAGTCATTCTGTGCCGACAGAGTGCCTTTAAAAAAGGTGGGGGCTCTCAAATCACAGAGATCATGGCTCTAGTCTTCGTATGCTCAGCATCTGCTCCATTTACTGTCAATGGGATCATAAGAATAGCTGAGTACAGCCTTCCTCTGGGAAACCCATAGAAAATGAATTGAGGGGAGGTCAAGCATGCACAATTCCGCATCACTCAAGATAGGACTGCAGAGTCCTGATCTCAGAGGCGCTGGAGCCCATGGTCAGACCATCAGCATGGGCCCATCTGTATATTGGGTTCTATACTGTTCTGCTGCCTTCAGTGCCAAACATCTCCTGCCATTCCATGTCATTTGTACTGTGCTGCTGCTGGGACTGACCGATAAAAATCTATTGCTTGTTCATTTTCTGAACAACTCTGTTTGTCCCTTTTTAGGAATGATGGACTATCCCTTAACAAAAGGCCATGACTTCTCCTGTATATACTGCCCACAAATGATAATTTTTGGACCACTCTTTTCATTTTAAAAAGCAAAAAGTGCAACAATGCAGTTGGTTATAAAAACAGACTGTCGGGTAGTTCCTTTTAATACTACAGACAGATGTGTTGTCAAATTCACTTCAACCCCCCCCCCCCACCACCACACAGACTAGTGTTGGCTGTACCTGCCTCAACCAACAATCGAATGTTTATGAGGGCACCAAACAAATGATTGGGAAGATGTCAACTGGACGGATCGCTTTGTTCTCCCATAGATAAGCAGGTCGCCAGAATGAAAGGTCAAAAAACATCTAAGGTTCATGGCTGGCCGAATGCAATTTGCATTAAGAGATTGAAAGCATTCTGATATAATTTTAGGAGCATCAATCTGCTGCAAATTCCCCCCCCCCCCCAAAAAAAAAGAAAACCCAAAACGAATTACTTACCGGTAATGCTCTTTTATAGAGCTCACAACAGCACCGAGAGAGGGGATCTGCCCCTAGGAACAGGAAACCTACAGAGAGATAAAAGGGGCGGCCCCCTCGCTCCTCAGTTGTATTACAGAGAATGGGAGGAACAGCCACCAGGTTTTAGTCAATAAGCTCCATAATAATTATATATACATATTTACATTTTCTTATTATTTACAGTTTACCATTAACTCCTCACCACCAAAGTACCACATGTTACTATAATAAGGAAGGGATGTGAGTGGGTGCTGTCGTGGGCTCTATAAAAGAGCATTACCGGTAAGTAATCCGTTTTTTTCTCTTTGCCACGACAGCACCCACTGAGAGATTTACAGAGACAATCACCTGGGTGGGTTGATAGGTCTAGCCTATAGTGCCTATAAAAGGTAGAAGGCGAAGACCAGGTTGTGGCCTTACATATGAGATCTATTGGAACGTCCGCCTTTTCGGTCCAGGAAGCCGATATGGCTCTTGTAGAATGCGCTCCCACATTTTCTGGTGGATCTCTTCCTTTGGCCTTATATGCCAGCATTATGGCATCTTTAATCCAGCGAGACAGCATATTTTTTGTAACTCTGGAGCCCTTCTTATTACCCTGAAACGAGATAAAGAGAGCCCTGCTATGCCTCCAGGCCTTGGTTCTAAGTAGGCCAAAACAGTCCTTTTTACATCCAGTGTATGTAGTTTCTCCTCCTCTGGTGTCGAGTAGTTGTCATGAAAGGTAGGAAGGAGGATTTCGTGTGTCCTATGAAATTTAGTAGCTACTTTGGGAAGATAGAATAGTCTTAAAAACAGACCCATCCTATCAGGCAATATTGATTAAAAAGGTGGATCAATTGATAAAGCTTGGAGGTCACTCACTCTCCTAGCAGACACCAAAGCTACTAACAATATAGTTTTTAACAAGAGATATTTTGAGGCTACCTGGAGAGGTTCGAATGGGCTTTCTGTTAATGCATCCAGAACTAAATTTAAATCCCATGGTGGGACCCAAGGTATATGGACAGGGTTTGAACATTGGCAAGCAGATTTGAAACGAGAAACCCATCTATTACCTGCAATGTCATAATTATAAAGGGCACCTAGAGCTGAAATCTGAACTTTAAGAGTATTTATTGAGAAACCCAATTCATGTCCCTTCTGTAGAAATTCTAATATGGGAAATATAGGAAAGTCCGTAGACACATGTGTCGTATGAAACTCAAGAAATTTCTGCCAGACCTTAGTGTAGATTTTAGTAGTGGATGGTTTTCTAGTTTTTAAGAGGGTATTCACTAAACCCTCGGAGAATACTCTAAGGTTTAATAATTCCCTCTCAAATTCCAACCTATCAAGTTCATGCCCTTGACTTGAAGGGTGGAAGAAAGGGCCTTGTGAGAGCAGGTCTCAGGTCTTCGGAAGAATCCAAGGATCGGAAAATGGTAATTAGACCTACCGGTAATTGTATTTCCAGGAATCCATCCTGACAGCACCCTGGAGGACGTCCTTCTTATCAGTCATGGGACAGGAAACACGAGAGGTTAAAAGGACCCTCCCCCTACCACCCTTCAGTGCTTTTCAAAGTAACACATCTGGATGAATGCAAAAATAAGGTTTATTCCAACAAATTAATCAGTCATACAAATGTTACATCACATGAGTATCAAGAGTATACATTAGGGAGGGAGTTAATAGTGCTGTCAGGATGGATTCCTGGAAATACAATTACCTGTAGGTCTAATTACCGTTTTCCAGGTCACCACCTGATAGCACCCTGGAGAAATACCAAAGAATGGTATTTAGGGTGGGACTACTGCTTGAAGTACCTTTCTACCAAAGGCTTACTGAGCTGATACTGCATCTAGCTTGTAATGTTTCGAAAAGGTACTAGGGCTGGACCAGGATGCAGCACTGCAGATTTATTCTGCCATAGCCCTCCCTTTCTCCGCTTTATGAATGGGCCCTAAGGTTAACCGGGGAGGTTTTTCCCTGTGCTTCATAAGCTAAACTGATTGTAGACCTTATCCACCTCGCAATAGTAGCTTTAGATGCTTTTTTCCCCCTATTCGGGCCTCAACTGGACAAACAGGTTGTTATCCTGTCTCCAGGGTCTAGTTAAATCAAGGTACTTGAGCACGGTTTCCCTAACATCCAAATTATGGAAATAACTTTCCTTTTGATTTTTAGGGAACTGACAAAACAATGGCAGGACGATTTCCTGATTCATACTAGAATTTGAGACTTTAGGGGTGAAGGCTGGGTCGAGTCTTAAGACTAGTCTATCATTGAAAGTTTGTAAATACGGGTTCTGCAGTGATAGAGCCTGTAATTCCCCTAGTCTGTTTGCCGACGTAATTGCTACTAAGAACACCGTTTTAAGGGGAAGTTTACTGATCTCTATGTCCCCCACTACATCCCACGGCTGTTCGCATAGAACATTAAGGATTAGGTTAAGATCCCACAATGGCACCGATCTCCTAATTAAAGGTTTTAGGCTATGTGCACACGTATTCTGGTCCACTGCGGATTTTCTGCAGCGGATTTGATAAATCCGCAGTGCAAAACCGCTGGATTTACCGCTGTTTTTCTGCGGATTTCACTGCGGTTTTACAAATGCGAATTTCTATTGGAGCAGCTGTAAAACCGCTGCGGAATTCGCAGAAAGAAGTGACATGCTGCGGAATGTAAACCGCTGCGTTTCCGCGCGTTTTTTTCCGCAGCATGTGCACAGCGTTTTTTGTTTCCCATAGGTTTACATTGAACTGTAAACTAATGGGAAACTGCTGCAGACCCGCAGCTGCGGAAACACTGCAGATCCGCAGCGTGTGCACATACCCTTAGTCTCCGAACTGCCCTAGAAAATCGACTAATCCAGGGATGAGTAGATAGAGGGAAATCATAAAACACCCTCAGGGCTGCTATTTGGACCCTCAGCGTACTAGGTCTAAGCCCTTTCCTGAATCCTGACTGCAGAAAATCAAGGATCTTAGGAATATTAGGATGGTCAGTGTCAACGGTCATCTCCTCACAAAAACTGCAAAATCGTTTCCATATTTTTGTATAGATAGCCGATGTCACCAGTTTTCTACTGGCTTGGAGGGTAGAGATACACCAAGGTTACTTACTGGTAGCCGGTTTTTCCGGAGCCCATGACAGCACACCTGAGAGAGGGATCCGCCCAGTCGGGACAGGAAACCTACTGAAATAAAAGGGCGGTACCTCTCCCTCGCTTCAGTTGGGTTTCAGAGCATGAGAGGCCTCCTTGGTTAGTACACATGGCAATCTACCCCCACATCATAATGGAAACAGGAACACATGGGCTACTTGCACAGTGAACAAGTCTGTATGATCATGTTCACACACCACCAAGAAACCTGAAGACACAAAAGAGAATAGTAAAACCAAAGACACTCAGTTTGAAAAAATGTTGCATTAATCCGCAAGTGCTAGTAAAAGATGTAAAAAACAGGGTATTTGGTTGATACGTTTTTTGCAAAAAATGTATACTAAGCTGCTCTACCAATCTTCACGGTATACCCTTATCAGAGCAGTCCTAACTAATGTATGCAATCCCTATCTGATGTATTTAAAAACCTGATCATCTGTATATAACCTGTGTGAACAGGGTTCAGAGAGGAAAAATCCATGTGTGCATACAGGGTAGAACAGCTTTTGTGCAGATAGCCCAAGAGGAGTGGTGGAACTCCCCAGTCTTGTAGACACAAGAGAACAATTATGGAAACAGGAACACATGGGCTACTTGCACAGTGAACAAGTCTGTATGATCATGTTCACACACCACCAAGAAACCTGAAGACACAAAAGAGAATAGTAAAACCAAAAACACTCAGTTTGAAAAAATGTTTTTAAATACATCAGATAGGGATTGCATACATTAGTTAGGACTGCTCTGATAAGGGTATACCGTGAAGATTGGTAGAGCAGCTTAGTATACATTTTTTGCAAAAAACGTATCAACCAAATACCCTGTTTTTTACATCTTTTACTAGCACTTGCGGATTACTGCAACATTTTTTCAAACTGAGTGTTTTTGGTTTTACTATTCTCTTTTGTGTCTTCAGGTTTCTTGGTGGTGTGTGAACATGATCATACAGACTTGTTCACTGTGCAAGTAGCCCATGTGTTCCTGTTTCCATAATTGTTCTCTTGTGTCTACAAGACTGGGGAGTTCCACCACTCCTCTTGGGCTATCTGCACAAAAGCTGTTCTACCCTGTATGCACACATGGATTTTTCCTCTCTGAACCCTGTTCACACAGGTTATATACAGATGATCAGGTTTTTAAATACATCAGATAGGGATTGCATACATTAGTTAGGACTGCTCTGATAAGGGTATACCGTGAAGATTGGTAGAGCAGCTTAGTATACATTTTTTGCAAAAAACGTATCAACCAAATACCCTGTTTTTTACATCTTTTACTAGCACTTGCGGATTACTGCAACATTTTTTCAAACTGAGTGTTTTTGGTTTTACTATTCTCTTTTGTGGCCCCACATCATAATAATAACAAAAAACACCCAGCTAAAAGTGCGCACCAAAAGGGTGAAAAAGAAGGGAGGGAATATACAAGTGCTGTCATGGGCTCCGGAAAAAACGGCTACCAGTAAGTAACCTTGGTGTTTTCCCGTCTCCCATGACAGCACACCTGAGAGATTTTGGGAGAAAGAAACACCTTATGGAGGGACCACCGCTTGTAGCACCCTTCTACCAAAGGTAAGGTCAGTTGAGGAGGATAGATCTAGTCGGTAGTGTCTAAAGAAGGTAGACGGTGAGGACCAGGTAGCGGCCTTACAAATTTGATCAATCGATACCTCTGCTTTTTCTGCCCAGGAAGTAGCCACGGCTCTGGTGGAGTGAGCCTTGATGCCTTCAGGGATCGGGGCACCACAAGAAGCGTAGGATAAGGAAATGGCCTCCCTAATCCACCTAGCAATAGTACTTTTGGATACCCCATATCCCTTCCTGCTACCCTGGAAAGCTACAAATAAGGACCGATCTTTCCTCCACTGACTGGTCAAAGACATGTACTGCAAAATAGCCCTTCTTACATCCAGTGTATGAAATTTTTCTTCCCCTGGGTTCTTGGGATTATCACAGAAAGAGGGTAAAACAATCTCCTGGCTTCTATGGAATTTAAGTACCACCTTTGGCAGATATGCCGGATCTGGTCTGAGTACTACTCTGTCATCAAATATCTGTGTGTAAGGAGGGCTGATGTTAACGCTACCAGAAGTACTGTTTTAAGAGTGAGAATTTTTATTGATGATTCTTGCAAAGGTTCAAATGCATCACTTGTCAGAGCCTCTAACACCAGATTCAAATCCCATGGAGGAACCCTGTGAATTATTACTGGTCTAGACCTACTACAGGATTTTATAAAGCGGAACACCCATCTATTGGAGGCCAGATTACAATTATACAAGGCTCCTAATGCTGACACTTGTACTTTGAGCGTATTAGTTGCCAACCCTAGTTGTAAACCCGCCTGTAAAAACTCTAGAATAGTACCTACAGGAGCCTTGTCCCCCAAAGGTTGCCCTGAAAAATTTAGAAACTTCTTCCATGTCCTACCATAAATCTTCGATGTTACTGGCTTTCTACTTTTCAACAAGGTGGAGACTAACCCTGGCAAAAACCCCCACCTACTCAATAATGCCCTCTCAAATTCCATGCTGCAAGATGGAAGCCCTTCACTTAAGAGTGGCATATTGGACCCTGAGTAAGCAGGTCCGGAATTTCTGGCAGGATCCATGGATCGGTTACTGACATTTGTCTCAGGAGGGAGAACCAAGGTCTTTTTGGCCAGAATGGAGCGATCAAAATTACTCTCGCCTGCTCCATTCTGATCTTCCTTACCACTGTCAGAATCATCGCTATCGGTGGAAACACATACGGGAGACTGAACTTCCACTGTATTTGGAGAGCATCCACCGCGAAGGGTTTCTCTCTCGGGTCTAAAGAACAGAAACTCTCTACTTTCCTGTTGTTTAGGGTGGCAAATAAATCTATTACCGGTAAGCCCCAAGCCTGCACTATTTGTTGAAACACCTGGGGATTCAAAGACCACTCTCCTTATCTCAGTGTCTTGCGACTTAAGTAATCTGCCTACGTATTCTCGACTCCCTTTATGTGGAGAGCCGAGAGGGACAGTAGGTGGCGCTCCGCTATTTGTAGGAGGACGGATGCTGAACTCATCAGGGAAGGGGATCTTGTCCCCCCTTGGTGGTTGATATATGCAACCACTGCGTGATTGTCTGACATGACCCTGGTATGGTGACCCTGAAGGATGGGAAGGAAATGTTTCACAGCTCTCTCTACAGCCCATAACTCTCTTAAATTTGATGCCTGTTGTGATTCTAGTTGGGACCAGGATCCCTGAACTGAGAGAGTCCCTAAATGAGCCCCCCATCCTGTACCGCTTGCGTCTGTGGTGATGATCTGCTCTATCGGAGTTATCCACTGGACTCCCGACGCCAAATGATCTCTTACGACCCACCATTTTAGGGAATCCGTTACCTCTAAAGAAAGGCATAGCTTCCCTTCTAAATGCCCTCTTAACCACTTTTGTGCCGACAGGACCTCCCACTGTAACGGTCTTAGATGGAACTGTGCCCATCTTACTGCGGGTATACAGGACGTCAGAGAACCCAACAGGGACATTGCCTTTCTCAACGTCATTACGGGGTGATGAATTGCTGACTCCACAAGATTCTGAATTTTGACCAGCTTGTTTTCTGGTAAGAGACAAAGCTGACGCCTGGAGTCCAGAACTAAACCCAGAAAGGACTGAACTAGCTCCGGCGTCAATCTCGACTTGGTGAGATTTATTTTCCACCCCAACCGCTCTAGCGTCGATATGACTTCTTTTATTTGTGCCAGGCAATGTGCTGCTGAGTTCCCTATTATAAGGAAGTCGTCCAGATACGAAACTATAACCACGTTCTGAGAGCGGAGGAAGGACATGACCTCTGACATCAGTTTGGTGAATATTCTTGGTGCAATTGACAGGCCGAATGGGAGGGCAGCGTATTGATAATGCCTGAGACAACCTTGGACATAAACTGCTACTCTTAGGTACTTTTGATAGTCCCGATGTATTGGGACGTGATAGTAGGCGTCCTTTAAGTCTATGGCTGCCATGAAGCAACCTGGGAACAAGAGTTTTACTGCTGTATTCACAGACTCCATTTTGAAGGAGCAATTTACTACTGATTGGTTTAGATTTTTTAAATTGACAATGGTTCTCAGTGACCCGTCCGGTTTTTCGTATTAGAAAAAGAGGGGAGTAAAAACCTTTTCCCTGCTCTTCTCCGGGACCTCTACCAGAACTCGTTTTGATACCAGTTCCAATACCTCTGTTTCCAAGGCTAGCTGCTCCTCCGAGGTTTTTCTTTGGGGCGTTAAAACAAAAGTTTGTCGCGGTGGAAAAACAAAATCTATTTTTGGACCGTCTTTGATGACCTTCAGAGTCCAATGACTGGGGGAGATGTCTACCCATGCTGGGAAAAAAGATGAAAGCCTTCCCGCCACCTCTGGCCTGGCGTCATTGGGAGGGCTTTTTTGCCGATGTAGAGGGACCTTTAAACATATAACCAGATCCTTTCCGGTCTCTGGAATCCCAATTCCTTCTATCTCCCGGGGGGCGGCCCCTGCTAAATTTGCCCCTCCGAAAATAAGGCCTTCTAAAGTCCACAGGAAAGCGAGGAAATCCCTTTTTTCTATCTCCTGCTTTCTCCAAAATGTCTTCTAATTTTTGACCGAAGAGGAAATGGCCATCACAAGGTATAGAACAAAGTCTATTTTTTTAAGGTAAATCGCCGGGGCACCCCTTCAACCAGAGAGCACATCTAGCCGCGTTAGATAAACTTGCCGCTCTAGCCGCCAGCCTTACGGAGTCTGCCGAAGAATCTGCTATAAAGGCAGCTGCACCTTTAGCCAAAGTCACATTTGCTAAAATTTCATCCCTTGGGGCTTTAGATTTCAGTTGCTCCTCTATCTGCTGAAGCCAGACGATAAGGGAGCGAGAGACACCGGTCCCTGCAATTGCCGGTTTTAAACCCCCTGCGGTCGCTTCCCAGGTGTGCCTTAGGAATCCATCCGCTTTTTTATCTATGGGATCCCTTAACACACCAGAGTCTTCTAAGGGAAGGGATAACTTTTTAGACGATCTAGCTACCGCACCATCGATTTTCGGAACTTTATCCCACGTTTCCGAATCTTTCTTCTCAAAGGGGTAACGTCTTTTAGAAGCCGAGGGTAGATTACCCGATTTCTCCGGCTTCCTCAATTCCTTTTCTATAAGGGCATTTACCCTGGAATTAACTGAAAAGGTGCGCTTCCTCTTCTCCTCTAGATCCCCAAACATTATGTCCTCCAGGGACTTGGCTGCTTTTTCATCTTTTAGGCCCATTGAAGCTCGAACGGCTTTTACTAATTTGTCCGTGTTCTCGGTTAAAAAACACGGACGGCCTCCAACATCACTATCAGAAGAGGAGCCAGAAGATTTAGAGGAAGAGGAGCAGGGAGATAATGGTTCCTCCTGACATTCCTCGTCAGAAAGAGAAACCTCGGAACCCGAAATTGGTTCTGGGTTTTTACTACCCTTTTTCTTAAGGGCTGCTTTCACAGAGCCTTGTGTTAGGAGTCGAGTTTCCTCTGCTGCACAGGGGGAATCTCGATCCGTCTCCGCTGCGGTCTCCCATTCTCCTCCAGCTGCAGTGGAGCCTGCTCAGCAGGGACGTCGATCCCAGCGTCTCGCTCAGTCAGACTCTGTGAGAAGAGTTACTGCTGCTTCTCCAGCTTCTGCCTGTAAAGCCTATACTGGTCAGCAGTGAGTGGACTTCTCTGGGACTAAGTCCTTGCCTGCGCACACTGAGCATGCCCAGGGCAAGATCTCCCGTTGGAGATCGAGGGTCATGTGCTCAGACTCTGCAGCGCATTCTATTGGTTCTCTTGGCAGGTCTTGGAAGGGCAAAGTTTCTGTGGCCGCTTCCTGTCCTGCAACTATATAAACTGCGCATGACCGCACGGCCATGCGCTAGTGTACAATTTAATACGTGTGTTTGTTGTGAGTTCAAGTCGTTCTTTAAATACCCCTACCCTATTGTATGATTGTTCGCGTATGGAGTATGGCTGCTATCTAGCGCCTGACTTATCACTCAACGTGTCACACACGTGTCAGCGTCTACTGCTGTGACCGCCAGTGCGGTGCCACGCGCCAGTGTGCGCTTCCTGACCCACGTCTGGGTGCTTAGTGGTGCCTGCCAGCACGGCACAGTTCGCACTTCGGTGCCTTAATTATATTATTCCTTTCACACCCAGTAGCGGTGTAGTGCCAGCAAGGGTCTAATCGGACTACAATCCCTGTTGGGGTTTAGTTCGCTGACCACTTGCTCACGCTCTATGTGCGGTACCGCGGTCCTGTGACGTAACAGGATCGCTTTCTTCACGCTGGGTGAGGTTTAACCCACGCGTGTATTCTTTTGAATACCGCCATATTGTCTGTCATTTCCTAGCAGCAGGTTTCACCTGCACGGTGGACCCCGGACTGCGAACGCATCTATATCATCTCTCTTGGTGCGTTCCGCCAGTCCTAACACCTTGCACTTCTGCTCTGATTATTGCTCTAAGACTAGAGGCAAAGTCAGGGGTCTCTTCCTGGATAGTCTTTTGGATGCAATCCACACAAAGACTTTTCTGCCACTGAACTGCCAACGGAACTCTACAGAGGGCACATTCCTTATTCTTTGACTTGGTGCTAGCCTTCCTCGGCGCCTGCCAAGTAAACAGAAAATGTAGCCCATTACCACCAGGGTGACATTCACGTAGATCACTCACCACCTGCTGATCATAAAGGGTACCGGATTCCGAGGCGGACTAGGAGCACGGGGAACGTTCCTCCTGGAGGCTGAAGAGTCCTGAGACGTCCGACTAGGACGATTGCCACTCCTTCCACTCGAGCGGCTATTATTCTTATCACGTTGGTGAGCCGGTGCATCGCCTGATAAGGGCTCTTGCTGCTGCTGCTGTAATAGCTGCTGCTGCTCCATACGATCCTCCATCTTTGGAATCTTGTATGAAAATGAGCAGCGATCAGTGCAGCCACCCCCTTGATAAAGGGTCTTCCACAGTACTCCCCGCCTCTTCCGGTAACCATATCGCTCCTCTCCCCCTCCTGCACACCGCCGGTAAACGTATAATGTAACCGGCGTTACATTCCATGGGCACCGCCATCTTGGATCCGGCGCGCTTCTCTGACATCACGCAGGCACGCCCATTCCCAGCATGCCTTGCGGTGAACGCCAGCCGCGCACCCGGAAGTCGCTCAGCAGAGGGAGAGAGAGCGGCGTCGCAGACGCAGAATGGGCCCCAGAGTTCCGGACTGCGCTGGACCGATGCCTGCACGTGCGCAAGAGCCCGAAGGATCTGCAGACGGCGCTACCAGCAACCTGAAGGCCGGCATACAGGCGCCCTGCCTGCGCTTCCAGTGCTGGGACGGGAGTGGGTAAATGGATCTTCAATCAACAAAAAAATAAAAAAGAATTAAAAAAAATACCGCCGTGATTCCAGCACAAGGGTTCCCATCAGGACAGGAAACCCAACTGAAGCGAGGGAGAGGTACCGCCCTTTTATTTCAGTAGGTTTCCTGTCCCGACTGGGCGGATCCCTCTCTCAGGTGTGCTGTCATGGGAGACGGGAAAAACATCATCCGATAGTCCCTTCATTTTTAAGACCTGCCAATCAGAATCCAGGCTGCCAACCGAAGAGCTTCTGGGTTCTGGTGTAGACCCGGGCCTTGATGAACATCCTTTCTTTCCAGTAACAGGAGGCGTTTCTCTTCTGATAACTTCTTTAGTAAGGGGAACCAACTCTGCTTCGGCCAATGGGGTGCTATAAGAATGACCTTGGCCTTGTCCTCGCAGATTTTCCTGAGCGTTCTTGGAATCAATGCCAGAGGAGGGAATGCATACAGTAACCCGTTGCTCCAGGGATGTGAGAAAGCATCAATCCCTGCCGGGCTTTCCCAAGGATTTAGAGAGTAGGTTCTGACTTTCGCGTTCCGCTTGGTAGCGAATAGGTCCACCTCCGGCTTCCCCCAACGCTGACAAAGACTGTTGAAGACTTCGTCGTTGAGTTCCCACTCTGTCGGGATCACAGTCCGCTGTTTTTTGGAACCTTCCAGATGTACTGCCGAGATTGACAGTACAGACTTTTTCACCCATTTGAAAACCTGTTCCGCCAGGCCTTGCAATGCCATATGTCTTGGGCCGCCTTGATGACGAAGGAAGGCTACATTTTTTGTATTGTCCAAAAAGACTTTTACATGCCTGTTTCTTACCAGGGACTGGGCGGCTGCTAAGACCTTCCAGACTGCATGTAGCTCCCTGTAGTTCGATGATCTCTTGCTGTCCTTTCCACAACATCTCTGGAAATACCTTCCCTGGATATGGCCCCCCCAGCCTCGGTGATTTGCATCTGTCGTAAACGATACACTCGGATTTTGAAGCCATGGCACACCAACCTGAAGATTTCAGGGAAGCGTCCACCATTTTAAGGATCTTTTGACCTGAAGAGAGAGTCTCAGTTCCTGACTTGGCAATTTTTGTTTTCTGTTCCAAGACACAAGGACTTCCTGCTATAGTCGCCGAGAATGAAATTGGCTCCAGTTCACACAAGGAATGCAGGCCGTCATTAGTCCTAAAACCTTCATCGCGTCTCTGATAGAATTCCAGCTTCTGGTAAACTGATGGACTTTTGCTGTTATGCCCCTTAGCCTCTCCTCTGGTAGGTAAGACATTCTTGCATCCGAATCCAGTACGACTCCTAAGAATTTTATTTTCGACTTGGGTACCAGATCCGACTTTGTCCAGTTTATGATCCACCCTAGACTTTCCAGTGTGAAAATGAGGGATTGACAGCTGACCCTGAGCTGGACTACGGAGTCTGCTGCTATTAGAAAGTCGTCTATGCAAGGGATCACCATAATGTCCTGATTTCTTAGATAGGCCACGATTTCTACCATGAGTTTTGTAAAAACCCTGGGGGATGACGCTAAACCGAAGGGCAGGCAGCGGAATTGGTAATAGTAGATTTTTCCCTCCATTTTTACCGCAAATCTCAAGAAATTTTGATGGTCTGCGTGAATTGGCACATGGTAGTATGTACTCTTTAGATCCAGAGTACACATTACCATGCCTTTCCCCGGAAGGGGAATAGTTGACTGAATCGACTCCATTTTGAATCTTTTGTATGTTACCCATTTGTTTAAGTGTTTTAGGTTTATTATTGTTCTTGACTCTCCCGACTGTTTTATTATTGAGAAGTGATTTGAGTAGTGACCTCTGTGCTCTTCTCGAGGGGGTACTGGAACAATTGCTGCCATGTCCAGGAGGTCCTGGATGTCTGACCACATGGGGGACGCTGAATTTAGATGGGAGCTGGAAACTAGGAATCTTTTGGGAGGGAGACACAAATTCTATCCTGTACCCCTGGGATACCACCTGTAAGACCCACGAGCTTGTGGTAACTTCCCGCCATCCCCCTAGAATCTCGGATAGCCGGCCCCCTACTCTGCTGGAGTCATTTTCTCCAGTAGTTAGACCCCGAACCGGAGTAGCTCGAGTCTGTTTTTGAACCTGCTCTCTCCCTCTTTTTAGTAACTCCATCTACCTTGCTTCCCTTTCCCCCTGTAATCTGGCTTTTGATAATAACAGGGTCTACAAAAGGGCCAAAATATTTTAGGATTATCTTTAAGAAACCCTTTCTTTACGTCTGAGGCCTTCTCCAAAATATCATCAAGGACTGGTCCGAAGACTCTGCCCCCGGAAAAGGGTATAGAAAAATGTTTGTTCTTAGAATGCATATCTCCTGACCAGCTCTTGAGCCAAATAGCTCTTCTGGCTGTATCGGATAGGGATTGACTCCTAGCCGCAAACCTAACTGATTCTGCAGAAGCATCTGCTAAAAAAAAGTGGTAGCTAGTTTTAACAGAGGGAGAGATTTTAAAATAGTTTTCCTAGGAGTTTTAGCTGATAACTGATCTTGGAGATCATCTATCCACAGGTGCATGGAGTGAGCTAATGAGGTCGCCACTATATTAGTTCCTATCATTGCCGCTGACCTTTCCCAGGCCCTTTTTAAAAGGCCGTCTGTGTCACGCCGTAAGCGGTGATAAAGGGGCAGGACGGCGTACTGGGACCCGCACCTGTCCCTACCACTTTAATGGGGCCCTGGCTTTCCCTCATCTCGGGGGTACCTATGATGGTTAGGAGGCCCGAGCCGCCAGCGTATCCCTGTCTCCTGTGCAGGCCCTATCAGTGGCACCCTCTCCCCCCAAAGGAGGTGGACTGCACCAGTGTAATAATACAACAAATAACAGGGTATACAGACAAGGTAACAAAGTCTCAAACTGACCAAATGCTCACACAACCACAGAGGAAACAAAGAGAATGGTAGAGAAGGAATAAACTAAGAATGAAAACAGGTTTAACATGCAACCAAAACAGCAGACACCAATCTCTGTAAATAAACCTTCAACACCAACACTACGCTCCTTCAACCTCCAAGCCAGGCAGTAGAACTGATCACTGACACTAGCTGTAGTCAGGACTGGGTCTATATAGAGCAGGGGTGTCAAACTGCATTCCTCGAGGGCCTCAGACCATGCGTGTTTTCAAGATTTCCTTTGCATTACGCAAGGTGCGGGAATCATTCTGTGCAGGTGATTAAATTATCACCTGTGCAATACAAGGAAATCCTGAAAACATGACCTGTTTGCGGCCCTTGAGGAAAGCAGTTTGACACCCCTGATATAGAGGATCAGATTACAAAATCCACTTCAGCTGAGAGAGACCCAGCTCTCAGCAATAAGGTTAACTCTTGCACTGCTGGCAGAAAGCAGCCAGGTCAGAATACAGGTGAAGAGCTTCTGTTCACTGTGTGTGAACGAGGCCCAGAGCGCTGCGGTTCTCTGGAATCTCTCTGTCGCGGTAGCCCCGTGACAGTCTGCCTTCCTATCCATGGGCTCTTTTAGGTTAGAGGAGTCTTCAAAAGGAATTGCCGTCCTTTTGGACACCTTAGCCAGGGGGATGTCTATTTTAGGAATGTCCACCCATTCCTTGACCTCTTCTGGGTCAAAAGGTAAGCGGAGTCTGAAGTCCTTGGAAATGGTCAGTCTTTTCTCCGCCTCCTCCCATTCCTCTAAAATTATAGAGCGGATATGGGAGTTTACCGGAAAGTCTGAGAGCGTAACCCCCCCAAACATTTCATCTTGTACAGAACACATCGGTTGAGGCTCTTCAATTTGCATAGTATGCCTTACTGCCTCTAAAAGTTCTCTTGTGTCTGCAGCGGAAAACAAATATCTTCTTCCTTTTCTGGAAACGCTCTACTTTCCTCCTCCTCCAAATCTGAGCCGGAAAGAGATGAGTCCACTGAGGCAACCTCTTCTCTTGGCCTCTTCCTGGATCTTTCTGAAGGCAACGGTTGAGGGGGAACCAGGCGATACAGAAGCCTGAACTTCCACTCTTATAATGGCTCTCATATTAGACATAAGAGAAGCCTGCTCTTCTCCTCTTCTGGTTGCTGCGCTCCCGTGCGATCTGACCGCTCCGGAAGTGTTCTCCATGGAGGAGACGCCGCCCGCCCCCTCGGCCACGAACCGGAAGTGACAGACGGCTGGAACTGAGAGCGGTGTATCGTCAGCTGAGTTCCCCCGGAAAGGCCTCATGATGATCTGCGATCAGCAGAGGCGTTCCGGAGTATCGATACCACAGGGGGTGTGACGGAAGGGTCGAGAGCCCCCGGCAGGGAGAAGCGACATTCGGACCAGGAGCAGTACTGCACTGGTAGGCAGAGGGACCCTCGGGCGGGTGTCAGCCTGCGGGTGCCTCATGGTGGGAAGGGTGAAACCGTGCCCCCCCGATCCACACCTCCCGCAAAGAATGGTCGGTCTTACTCTCGTCCGTTCCTATCCATAATGGGACAGGAAAAACACTGAAGGTTTCCTTTTAACCTCTCATGTTTCCTGCCCCATGACGGATAAGAAGGACGTCCTCCAGGGTGCTGTCAGGTGGTGACCTGGAAATTGACATTGCCTTTAGCCATGAAAACCATGGCCTTTTGGGCCAAAATGGAGCTATCAACAGTACTCTTGCTCCTTCCTCCCTTATCTTTCTGATGACTACAGGAAGGAGATTCCATGGGGGAAAGGCATAAGCCAGATTGAATGTCCGTGGGATCTGCAGGGCGTCGAATATGTCCGGATTGTCCTGTCTGCACAACGAGGCGAATGTTTTGACCAGTTTGTTGGATCTTGTTGCAAACATCTATCTGAGGTACTCCATCGGATAGTTATCATCCTGAAGATTCGTCTGCTGAGCATCCATTCTCCCTTATGAAGGGTGTGGCGGCTGAGAAAATCTGCACGAAAATTGTCTATAACCCCTGATAAGCACAGCTGACAGGGACAAAAAGATGTTTCTCAGCTAGATTCATGATGCTTGTAGTAATGCTCATGAGGTTGTTTGACCGCATACCTCCTTGATGGTTTAGGTAAGCTCCTGAGGTAGTGTTGTCGGAAAGAATTCTTGTATGGGAGCCTCGTAGCTGCGGAAGAAAGTATGGCATAATATATTGCCCTCAATTCCTTCACATTAGAAAAGTCACAGCCCCCCGAGGAAGCATTTGAATACGCGAAACGCGCGTCGGGGCTTCCAGCAGGACATTTCGTGTCTGGGCATCTGTACGACATGGGTAAGCACTGGGACGGTTCTCTTTTGGGAACATCAGTGATGGGATTACTTGTTGGATGGCATTAGTATGCGGTTTGTTACCGTGGAGGCACAGCCTATAGTACCATGTTTGGTTTTTATTACTCTTATACCTGGTATTTATACTGAGAACGCATATGTTGTTGTTGCACTCCGCTCCTCTATGAATAGGTAATGTTCCTCTGTTACATTTAGGGTTGCGGGAGTGTAGCCACGTTGTCCTGTCCATTATATGACCCGGTGTATGCACACAGGTGCGGGCTATTTACCCTGTACACGTTGCACTTGTCACTTTATATGGCACTAGTTCTGTGCCTATGTGTTTGTATATATGCCCATAGGAATGTTCTGCTTGTTTATCATCACCATACTCTCATATTTATATGTTTTGTCCTATATTTTGTCTATTAATAAAGTGTATATTTATCTTATGATTATTTTGTGTATTATATTCATTTTTGGGGCATCTTGCTCCCTGGTCTTTGTAGGTTTACATTAGAAAAGTCACTAGTTTCTGCTCTATACCATTGACCTTGAACTACCTCTTCATTAAAATGTGCACCCCAGCCCCAAGGACTAGCATCTGTGGTAATTATGTTTGAAGGAACCACCACCCAAGGAACTCTGCCTGAGAGATTAACCAGATTTAACCACCATCTAAGGGAGTGAACTACATCTGATGGTAGGAATAATGTGCGTTCTAAATGTCCCTGCAGCCTGGTCATCTAGGTATGGAATAATTAGGGTGTCTTTAACCCATAAATATGACATTACCTCTAATAATAACTTTGTAAAGACCCAGGGAGCCATAGACAACCCAAAGGGCATTGCTCTAAATAGTAGATGACAAACTTGACCTTCTATTGTAACGGCTACTCGAAGGAACTGTTGATGTGAGTGATGTATAGGCAGATGGTAATACGCATCTTTAAGATCCAAGACCGCCATGTAACAGACGGGGAACAAAATCTTAATAGCTGAACATATAGACTCCATCTTGGAGGTTTTAGATCTCAAAAAGCTATTCAATTTCCTTAAATTAATTATGGTCCTAAATGAACCATCAGGCTTGGGTATTAGAAACAATGGACAGTAAAAGCCTTTCCCTCTTTGGGATGCTGGGACTTTCGCTAACAGCTGTTTAGATAGAAGAGTCTTAATTTGTAGCTCTAATGCGTCCTGCTGTGGCCGAGATTTTAAGGAAGTCAATAGGAAAGAATCCAGAGGATTCCGGATAAGGTCTAAGGTTAGACTATATGTTACTATATCAATGGCCCAGGAATTAGTAGTTATTTTTCTCCATTGGTGACCGAAATGTAGCAATCTATCTCCTACTGGCAGGGAAAAACTAGTGGGCTCTATCAGCCGACTTGAAGGGACGTCTGTGAAATAGGTTTCCCTTCTATCTGAAATCTTTATTGATCCAGCGGTCTTTATAGTCTTTCCTCCTGCCAAATGTCGGCTTCCTGAATGCTCTTCTGTAGGAGGGAATGCATGGATTAGGAAACCCTTTTTTCCTCTCACCCACTTTAGTCAGGATATCATCTAGCACTGTCCCAAAGAGGTACTCACCCTGACAGGGTATCGTACAAAGCTTCGATCTGGATTGGGCATCACCTTTCGAATTTTTTTTAACCATAAACGCTCTGCGAGCTGTATTAGTTTAATTAGCTGTTCTGGCTGCCAAACAAACAGAGTCTATGGATGCGTCTGACAAAAAAGCCGCAGCACCTTTAATCAAGGAAATAGTGGAGCGTAATTTATCTCTAGATATTCAATTTTTTATATTCTGGTCCAGCTGATCAAGCCAAACAAGCATGGACCTCCCCGTGCATGTAGCCGAGATTGCTGGCTTGAATGCCACTATGCAAGCTTCCCAGGATCTTTTTAAAAGTACACCCGATTTCCGATCCATTAGATCAGATAGGGTTCCAGCGTCCTCTACCGGCAAGGAGGAACGACGAGAAGTAGAGGCTACAGCAGCGTCCACCTTAGGTACTTTAGCCTAAGTAGCTAGGTCCTCATCATCAAATGGGTAGCGTCTTTTAGATGCTATGGGCACAAAACCTTTTTGCCCTTGTTTCTTCTACTCTTTTTTAACCAGATCTTTAATGGTCTGAATTACTGGAAAAACATGACCTTTTCGCTGGGAGAGACCCGCGAACATAACCTCCTGCGGAGTTTGGGGCTCTTTGCATTCTGATAAACCCATTGTGTCTCTTACAGATTTGATTAATTAATACCGTCTGTTGGAAAACAGACATAGTCCTATTCATCTGAGGACACAGATGCTTGTGAAATATCTGAATCTATCTCCTCACTCTCAGAAGATGTGTCCGCTTTGGGTGAAGGTAATTTTTTGCTGGACTTTTCTATATTAGTAGATGGTCCACTAAAGGACTGCAATTCCTGTCGGATCATTAAGCGAATGTCCTCCATTTTGACTGACCCCCTCCTCCTGTAAGGTACTACTTATACAAAACTGGCATAATCTTTTGGGATAAGTATCTGTCAGGGGTTCAGAACATAAAGCACATTGCTTATGTTTAGTCTTCCCAGTTTTTTGGCTTATATAAAAAAAAAAAAAAAAGACGACCGTCAGCTCAACGCAATTTTAACACAAACTCACCCTGATAAATAACATGGAAAAAATACCGGCTGCAAGGATGTTTGCTTAGCCTGGGGTGTGGACAAGGTTGATCTGTCCTTTCCCGTTTTGTCAGTGAAATCACTAACTTTAGTGTCCACTACCTTTCTTGCTACTGTCACGTACTGGTAACATTAGCTCCTCCAGTGGCCGCGTGGTATTGTCACTTGGGGATGACATATTGGCACACATACAACCACCTTACTTAGTGTCTTAAACAGTTATGGAGGGAGGCTATCACACACACCCCGTTTTTGTTTTTTACCGGAATACGAATGCCCCTCATCCTCAGGATAGGCTCGCTCTGTCACCGCCGTGCTCTGTCCTATAGAATAATGGCCGCACAACAGGTATGTCACCGTATCCATCATAGCGCTCCCGGAAGTATACCCATCTACTTCCGGGGCACTCCGATCATCGCGCATGCGCACGCATTCACGCTGCTGCTCAGCAGCATCTCTTACCAGATTTCTTTCTGAAGCAGGTAGGCGGCTGTTACCAGTGATACCGCACACTCCAACCCTCCGGTTTCCAAGTTGCGGCACATACCTCCTTCAGGTCCGTCCATCCACAGTGAGTCATGTCCCAAAAACAGTGTCCCAGTACGGAGACTGTTTGGACATCATGATCCCGTGTCACAAAGGAGGGGGGAGCCAGGAGGAACATTTCCCCGACCCTGCCACCCGCACTGGAGCCCCTGCCGCTCTACCAGAAACTGCACAGGCGGCATCCAGGCGGGTATTCCTCTTGTCATAAAATCTTCAGAGAATCTTCTCTGTAGGTTCCCTTCTAGGAACAGGAAACCAACTGAAGAGCGAGGGGGGGCCGCCCCTTTTATCTCTGTATGTTTCCTGTTCCTAGGGGCGGATCCCCTCTTTCAGTGGGTGCTGTCGTGGTGAAGAGAAAAATAAAGATTGACAAATTGGAATTTTGAGAGGTTTGCTCATCTCTACATATCCGTTAATCATCCTGATTGCAATTAGTTGGTTCTTTAAATAAATTACACAATGACAAGGGTGTGCAATACGGTGCCTTTTATTTCATGTCCTTACACAGCAGTACAAAGCTTAACAAGCGGTAAATAATAAGTGCCGATATATATGATTGATAATTGTGATAGATCAGAAGAGATTAGATATATTATATATCATCAGAAACTACGGTCCTCCTCCTTTACAGAGGGTGGGCTGTCAGATTCCATGACAGGATGTAGGTGTCACTGGTGGCAGACTGGGTCATATTCTGTGGACTGTAAGGGTGCAATGGTGGCGATTTTTATGTTGGGAATCATGTACTGAATGTTGTTTAGGCTGACCTAGATATGCCGCTGTTAATGTGAGGACGTCAATGTTCACCATTTCTCTTTAGAAACACCAGCACCTACATATAAAATGCATCCTTGAAGGCCATGTACTGTTGGATTGAGATTTCATACCATAAGGCTACGTTCCCACAATTACCTTTTGATATTGTAGATTTTCTGCACCGATTAACTAAAAATTAGATTACTTGCATTCTCTTTCATTGGGTTTTTGTCAGTTAAAAAATAAAATGATATGTATATTTTCATCACAGTGGGCATGAGCTTTCGATAAATCCCCATCAATTTTGCTGGAACTGCAAGACATTGCATTTGACACATCGAAAATATACACAACCAAAACTCATTGTGGGCACATAGCCTTACAAAATTTGTTTGTAGGGTCTGATTATACATTTAACTACTTCCCGAACCATACACAAAAAGATATCAGAAAGGCACTATAAAATCATCGATTAGTAAAGAACTAAGTAAATTAGAGGAAAATCATGGGGATTGAGCGGAGGCACACTCAAAACAATACAGTGTACCAGGAAGAGATTACATTTTTCAAAATGTAAGAACACAAGTAGGTGCAACATTTGAAGAAGTACCAATTCTATGAGATAGACCTACCAACATATCTCAGTGTTTAAACCATACTGAATAAAGGGTATAAAGTTACATCAGTAGTCAATGTTCAAGAAGACAATTATAACAAGTGCATCAATGCTACAAACTGAGGCTTTCTTGGGGGTTGCCTATGAACTGGAATATCACATATTTTAGGATTATCTGGCATGGGTGTGTTTTTTTCATGTATGGGATTATCAGGATTCCTGAACCTCTGGGTGTTGGATTATTGGAAGTCCAATGTACTTCAGGTGTGCGGCAGCCAGTGATTACTTTTATCACCTAAATTTAGGAAACTAAAGAAATATTGGACCAAAGAAATTACTCATGACAGGAGTGGTGGGTAAATGGCTGTAAAAGAGGTACACTATCAGAAGTAATGAAACCCATCTAGCCCATGATTAGTAGAATCTGTGCAGAAGAGGATCTCCTCCTTAGGCAATGATGATGTCATCAGATGGATCCGGTTTTAGCAGTTCATCGTCCTTCTCAACCTTCTGAAAAAGCAAGAACATGTATAAGATTTCATTATTGTGGTAAGCTCATGTTACATATTATGTACAAGAACAGAGTATGAACACCCCTCTTAAATACTCAGACTAGTTAAAGGATACACAATGCAGTAGATAGAAATATCATTAACAGTGAAAAAAAATAACAAACCACCTATGGCATACTTGCCGACTTTTTTCCTTTTGCCTCACCAATCTATATAACATCTGCCCTGTGGCATTTGATTACCACCCTTTGTACCAACCCAAAACCAGACCTCCGAACATACAGACTCCAGACCAATCCCACCCATATACAGACTTCAGGGCCAAAATCCCCCTTAGGAAGAGACCAGACCAGATCAGACCTCCACCTGCGTTCATAATGCAATGTGCAGATACTCACCTTAGGGCTCGCTCCCACTTGTGATGAAATCTGATGAACGCAATCCAATAAAAAAAAAAAAAGCGCATGGCACTCATAGAAAAGATTGTCATTGACACCTAATCCACTGAAGCCCATGTCTCTTGTAAAACAATTAAAATAAACCAACAATCCTCACCTATCAGACATGAAGATAATCCTCCGATGCCAATGTGCCCCCTGTAAAAGAGTAAACAACCATATTCCTCACCTCTTCGACGAGAAGATAATCCAGTTGTTACTAGACAAGTCTAGTGCTGATACATCAGTTGCCAAGCTGAAAGCTAGCATGATGCGAACATTCAGCACTAACAATTTGATTATCCCAAAGACAACACAGATAATGTTGCAACTTTATACGCCATATAGGGCATACAAAACACCAGTATGGATGTTTAAGGCTGGTCCGTGTGGGGACTCCACATGCCGTAGGTGTGCTGCTGAGGAGGGGGGGGGGAGAGGGGGTGACCTTCTAAACATGTGGACCTGCCCACACTTGGGTGACAGTATATAGAGACCCTATTGCATGTACTGCAGGATATGTGAATGCGAACTTAACAATTGCTAGACTCCTTTACGCTGCACGGAAATTGATTACCTTCCATTGGTTGTAGGAAACCACCTATGTGTAGAGAATTCATTTACAAGGTCAATTATATTATGGAAAGTAGTGTAGATCTTAAACAGGGTAGGCATCTACAAAATGAGAAAAAAAAATTGGGACCCTGGATAAATGGCTTAGGCCGGCGTACACAACCATAGAATACGGGTGAGTGCTATGTGAGAAAACATCGCATAGCACTCGGCCCAGTGTTAATCTATGGGGCAGCTCATATCACTGTTTATTTTCTTGGGCGTATTTAGCGTCCGTGTAAAATCGCAGCATGCGGTGATTGTATGCGTATATAATCCGAGATTCGCCAATGCAAGCCTATGGGTGCGAGAAAATAAAATAAAAAAAATAAAAAAATGTGAACAGCACTCGGACCATGCAAGTGCTGTCCGATTTTTTACGCACTGGTGTCCTTTGAAAAGCCGGCATGTGCTCCGTATTCCAGTTGTAAATCTTTATTCAATACATAATGGAATGTGTTGAACAATAAAACCTGAAAACTATCAACGTAAATCGCAACTAATATCCAACGGAGGTCTGGAGTTGGAATGATGCTCAAAATCAAAGTGGAAAATGAAGTTACAGCCTGATCCAACTTCAGTGGAACTGCCTCAAGACAAGGAAATGATGCTCAGTAGTGTGTGTGGCCTCTACGTGCCTGTATTATCTCCCTACAATGCCTGGACATGCTCCTGATGAGATGGCGGATGGTCTCCTGAGGAATCTCCTCCCAGACCTGGACTAAAGCTTCAGAGACATGATATCCCAGATGTGTTCAATCGGATTCAGGTCTGGGGAACGGGAGGGCCAGTCCATAGCTTCAATGCCTTAATCTTGCAGAGACTAATGACCTACTCCAGCCACATGAGGTCTGGCATTGTCCTGCATTAGGAGGAACCCAGGGCCAACCGCACCAGCATATGGTCTCACAAGGGGTCTGATGATTTCATCTCGGTACCTAATGGGAGTCAGGCTACCTCTGGCGAGCACATGGAGGGCTGTGCGGCCCTCCACAGAAATGCCACCCCACACCATTACTGACCCACTGCCAAAAGGATCATGCTGAAGGATGTTGCAGGCAGATTGTTCTCCACGGCGTCTCCAGACTCACGTCTGTCACATGTGCTCAGTGTGAACCTGCTTTCATCTGTGAAGAGCACAGGCCACCAGTGGCAAATTTGCCAATACTGGTGTTCTGTGGCAAATGCCAAGCGTCCTGCACGGTGTTCGGCTGTGAGCACAACCATCATCTGTGGACGTCGAGCACTCAGACCATCCTCATGGAGTCAGTTTCTAACCATTTGTACAGACACATGCACATTTGTGGCCTGCTGGAGGTCATTTTGCAGCGCTCTGGCAGTGCTCCTCCTGTTCCTCCTTGCACAAAGGCTGAGGTAGCGGTCCTGCTGCTGGATTGTTGACCTCCTACAGCCGATTCCACATCTCCTGGTGTACTGGCCTGTCTCCTGGTAGTGCCTCCAGCCTCTGGACACTACGCTGTCACAGCAAACCTTCTTGCCACAGCTCGCATTGAGCCACTTGTGTGGGTTGTAGAGTCCATCTCATGCTACCACGAGTGTGAAAGCACAACCAACATTCAAAAGTGACCAAAACATCAGCCAAAAAGCATTGGTACTGAGATGTGGTCTGTGGTCCCCACCTGCAGAACCACTCCTTTTTTGAGTGTGTCTTGATAATTGCCAATAATTTTCATCTGTTGTCTATTCCATTTGCACAACAGCATGTGAAATTGATTGTCAGTGTTGCTTCCTAAGTGGACAGTTTGATTTCACAGAAGTTTGATTTACTTGGAGTTATATTCTGGTGTTTAAGCGTTCCATTTATTTTTTTGAGCAGTGTATATATCTTACATAGATAGAAGAAAAGCCGCTAATTCATCTGCAGTGTGCTGTAAAATCACAAATAAAATAGGTAGATATGTAGATGTCTGAAAAATACAATTAGTACAGTGTGTGTGTGTGTGTGTGTGTGCGTGCGTGCGTGCGTGCGTGCGTGCGTGATTTACTGGACATGTATTTAATAAAATATTATTTTCCTGAAAAAAAATGGCGTGGGCAATTTTAGTGACCAGCAGATGGAAGGTCGAAGGCTGTGGGCCATTGCTTATAGCCTGGGAAGGGAGTAATACCCATGAAGCTTCACAGGTTATTAATATCAGCTCACAACTGTATACTTAGCGTTTACTGGCTTTTAAAATGGGGGACCCTTAAAAAAAAATAAATAAAAAATGACGTAGGGTCCCCCCATAATTAATAACCAGCAAAGGCTAGGCAGACAGCTGTGGGCTGATATTAATTGCCTAGGAAGGGGGCCCCCAGGCTAAAGACATCAGCTCTCTGAATACCTATTTGATGGCTCATGCAACTCTCGGCAGGGAGACTTATACCGATTTTTCATATGTTTAGTGTGACTTCGGCCTTAGGATAAGCATCTTTTCAGAAATAGTCCTCCTAACCTAAATTGTCTAAAATTTTTCTATGAGCATATAAATGGGATCATTTTAATGCAATTTATTTTCAATTGTAGTCAGTTTGTGCGCTATGAAACCTATTTTACTGAGAATTGTTTTGTTCAGGGTGGGTGGACATTGAGTGCTATGCTTGTCTCTTTGTAGTATTTTGGGAAATCTATTTATATATTTGCCTTGTAATATTTTAATTTCCTGTTCTGTCCAGATGTCACTGTATCCCAGAATTCCAAGCGGAGGAAGTTCACCGACCGCTATATTGTGACACCCAAGTGATGGGTGTCTCAATATGGAAACTACTGCTGGTACCAACCTATTGCGCGGTACCACCAACGGAACATTATCGCACCACACACACGTACTCACGCAGCCTCTTGCGCGGTATCACCAGCAGAACACCGTCGCGAACACAACGCTGCTGGGATCAGACGAATGATTCACTGACTGCCGCCATCATTGTACAGGAGGGGCGCATGTGCAGTTTTAATGTGACCGCCACTATCTGTCTGCACAAAGATGGCCGCGGTCTGATTTACTGCGCCTGTGTGAATTATGCGCAAGTGCAGTGAATCATTTGTTTGATCCCGGCGGCAGATGCGTGACGTGTCTACAGGCAGAGGAAGCCGATCACATTAACCCCTTCCTGACCTGTGACACAGCGTATGCGTCATGAAAGTCTGTGCCAATCCGACCTGTGACGCATATGCTGTGTCACAGAATGATCGCGTTCCTGAAGGTCGGGTGAAAGGGTTAACTCCAATTTCACCAGATCTGCAGGGACAGGGGGAGTGGTACTTCAGCCCAGGGGCTACGATCGCTCTGATTCACTTTCAACAGCCAAACAGTCAATCAGAGCAATCGTTAAATTTCGCCAATGAAAATTGGTGAAATATTACATTCCAGCCATGGCCGATGCTGCAATATCATCGGCCAGGGCCGGAAACCCTGATCTGCCCCCCGCCACCGATCTCCTCCCAAGTCCTCCGCACTCCTCCGTCCTTCTGTCTGCTCCCCACATGCTCCGATCCCACCCCCCCCCCGTTCTCCGATCCCACCCACCATACTTAACGAGCTCCGGTGTCCCTCCTGGTGTCCGTCCGTCTTCTCCATGGGCGCCACCATCTTCTAAAATGGCAGGCGCATGCGCAGTGCGACCGCCGAATCTGCCGGCCGGCAGATTCATTCCAGGTACATTTTGATCACTGTGATAAAACCAATCACAGTGATCAAAATAAAAAATTGTAAATGAACCCCCCCCGTTTATCACCCCCATAGGTAGGGACAATAATAAAATAAAGAAAATATATTTACTTTTATTTTTGAACTAGGGTTAGGGTTAGACCTAGGGTTAGGGTTAGACCTAGGGTTAGAATTCATGTTAGAATTAGGCTATGTGTACATGGTGCGGATTCGGCTATGGATCTGCAGCGGATTGGCTGCTGAGGATTCATAGCTCTTTTCCATCACGTTTACAGTACCATGTAAACCTATAGAAAACCAAATCAGCTGTGCCCAAGGTGCAGAAAATACCGCGCGGATTCCGCAGAGTTTTACACCTGTTCCTCAATAGGAATCTGCAGGTGAAATCTGCACAAAAAAACACTGGAAATCCGCAGGTAAAACGCAGTGCCTTTTACCTGCGGATTTGTCCAAAAACGGTGCGGAAAAATCCTCACACGAATCCGCAACGTGGGCACATAGCCTTAGGGTTGGAAATAGGGTTAAGATTAGGCTTGTGGTTAGGGTTATGGTTGAGATTAGGGTTAGGGTTGGGATTAGGGGTGTGTTGGGGTTAGTGTTGAAGTTAGAATTGAGGGGTTTCCACTGTTTAGGCACATCAGGGGTCTCCAAACGCGACATGGTGCCACCGATTCCAGCCAATCTTTCGTTTAAAAAGTCAAATGGTGCTACCTCCCTTCCGAGCCCCGACGTGCGCCCAAACAGTGGTTTACCCCCACATATGGGGTACCAGCATACTCAGGACAAACTGGGCAACAACTATTGGGGTCCAATTTCTCCTGTTACCCTTGTGAAAATAAAAAATTGCTTGCTAAAACATAATTTTTGAAAGAAAAATGATTTTTTATTTTCACGGCTCTGCGTTATAAACTTCTGTAAAGCACCTGGGGGTTCAACGTGCCCACTATGCATCTAGATAAGCTCCTTGGGGGGGTCTAGTTTCCAAAATGGGGTCACTTGTGGGGGAGCTCCAATGTTTAGGCACACAGGGGCTCTCCAAAGGCGACATGGTGTCCGCTAAAGATTGGAGCCAATTTTTCATTCAAAAAGTCAAATGGGGCTCCTTCCTTTCCGAGCCCAGCCGTGTGCCCAAACAGTGGTTTACCCCCACATGTAATGTATCAGTGCACTCAGGACAAATTGCCCAACACATTTTAGGATCCATTTTATCCTATTGCCCATGTGGAAATGAACAAATTGAGGCTAAATAAAAAATTTTGTGAAAAAAAAAAAAAAAAGAGAACTTTTTCATATTTACGGATTCAAAATGCTCACTATGCATCTAGATAAGCTCCTTGGTGGGTCTAGTTTCCAAAATGGGGTCACTTGTAGGGGAGCTCCAATGTTTAGGCACACAGCGGCTCTCCAAATGCGACATGGTGTCCACTAAAGATTGGAGCCAATTTTTCATTGAAAAAGTCAAATGGCGCTCCTTCCCTTCCAAGCCTTGTCGTGGTCCCCCCCCTCCCCCACATATGGGTTATCGGCGTACTCAGGACAAATTGTACAATAACTTTTGGGGTCCAGTTTCTCCTTTTACCATTGGGAAAATAAAAAAAATTGTTGCTAAAAGATCATTTTTGTGACTAAAAAGTTAAATGTTCATTTTTTCCTTCCATGTTGCTTCTGCTGCTGTGATGCACCTGAAGGGTTAATAAGCTTCTTGAATGTGGTTTTGAGCACCTTGAGGGGTGCAGTTTTTTAGAATGGTGTCACTTTTGCGTATTTTCTGCCATATAGACTCCACAAACTGACTTCAAATGTGAGGTGATCCCTAAAATAATAGTTTTGTAAATTCTGCTGGTCAAATTTTAACCTTTATAACTTTCTAGCAAAAAAAAATTTGGTTTCCAAAATTGTGCTGATTTAAAGTAGACATGTGGGTAATGTTATTTATTAACTATTTTGTGTCACTTAACTCTCTGGTTTAACAGAATAATAAGTAAAAATTTGAAAATTTACCACTAACATGAAGCCCAATATGTCACGAAAAAACAAGCCCAGAACCGCTAGGATCCGTTGAAGCGTTCCCGAGTTATTACCTCATAAAGGGACACTGGTCAGAATTGCAAAAAATGGCCAGGTCATTAAGGTCAAAATAGGCTGGGTCATGAAGGGGTTAAAGGGGTTTTCCCATGAACAAAAGTTCCCTTTAAACATTGTCTGTGTCTGACCATGTATGGAGCATACCACATCTCCTGGGCATTGAGGAAGCAAAAGACAATACTGACATTACAGCAGGGGATCACAGTGGATTCATTTTGTGAGGTAAAATATTTCACCTCACAAAATGTATCATAAAAAAGGGGGGAGAAGCCAGCGCTGCTTATGGTCAGAAAGCAATGCATGAAGTGCACATGCACATATTGATTTGTAGGTGTATTTCAAAATGAGACATTTAGCAAACAACTGATCAATTCTTTGAGCCACCCCACCACGTCACGGCATTCTCTTAATGGGGCAGTCCTACTCTACGTTTTTTATATTCGCTGTGCCATTATGGCCTCCTAAATGTATTAAAAGCAAGACCACATTAAATACAAGCTGTACCTGAAGCTTTTCTGAATCACTCCCATGGCGCCAGAAAGGGCAAGCACAGAAAGGTTGACAAGGTCTGGACATAGACGGGAGGGGAGAGAGATTCTCAACGCTGCAAACCTGCCCCCATCGTGACACTACCGCCCTCCCGATGCAATAGCATCGGGCCTCCATCTGGTTCAATAATAACCGGATTAAAAAAAACACAACAAAAAAAACCCCATAGGTACCTTGTCAACATATGGTGACCAACTGCAGACATCCATGTGTCACCACCCTGATAAGGTGTACATGATGGAACACCCTGTATACACTTTCAGATGAACAAGTCATGGAAGGTCCTTCTCGCATACTATCCTTGGCCGCAGAACCTGCCGCTTGCACTGCCGACAAGAGGACGCGACGAAGGTCGTGAGAATAGCAGGTTTTTTTGTCTTTTTATTATTTTTAACAATACATTTTTTTTTTTTTTACTATTGATGCCGCATAGGCAACATCAATAGTAAAAAGTTGGGGACACACAGGGTTAATAGCAGCGGTAACGGAGTGCGTTACCCGCAGTATAACGCGGTCCGTTACCGCCGGCATTAACCCTGTGTGAGCGGTGACTGGAGGGGAGTATGCGGGCGCCGGGCACTGACCGCGGGGAGTAAGGAGCGGCCATTTTCTTCCAGACTGTGCCCGTCGCTGATTGGTCGTGGCTGTTTTGCCGCGACCAATCAGTGACTTGGATTTCCATGACAGACAGAGGCTGCGACGAATGAATATCCGTGACAGACAGACGGACGGACGTGACCCTTAGACAATTCTATAGTAGATTGCTCTCCCCCACCACCACGTTAGAGATTTTTATGTTCGGCATCTGAGTCCTATAGCAGGTTAGAACAATCTGCTATTTGCAGGAATATCGCACACAGTAGCAATGAGACATCAGATCACTTACCTCCAGTTTACAAGAACGGCAGCATGACTTTACTTTACAGGCCATATAGAGAATGGCGAGGCAGTGACCCCAGATCATAATCAGCAAGCTCATATAGATCAGGCAACTTTGTAATAGCTGGAAAGGAGAGGAAAAACAAAGCTATATGAGAAAAATATTAACCGTTTTCTGAAACATGAAATCATAAATGGTCATGGAAAGGAATGGCTTCCTGCTGTGTTATACTTGGGGAGAATTATGGCGTATTGGGGGGGTGGATTTCATGTGAAGGCCTCAATGTATAATGGGGGTTATGGTGCATCTCTGGGGTGCACGGTGATGGACATTACTCCAACCCTGCGGTGCAGGTTAGGACAGGTTACCAGCACAGTACACTTGTGTGGCTGCCGCACATGTGATTTGCACAAACCAGCAGAGTGCAGTGATTTTTGGAGGGTCTATGGGTGAGTGGTGCCAATATTTACTGGAGACGTAGTGCAGAGAAGTGTTTTGTTGTGAAGAAGTGTGTATGAATGGAGAAAATCAAGGAAGGTCACAAGTGACAGCCATGAAGAAGGCGCCAGACCCCCTGCCCAAGACTGTTGACAACATTGAGCATGCATGTGAACCCACGTATTTGATCACTTGTAGATAATTTTTGACACACGTGCATATTTATGGGCCACGTGATGGCTCAGTGGTTAGCACAGTTTAAAGGCTTTCTTGCATTTGTGAGGGTTTCCCCAATGTAAAAAACACACTAATGTGTTGTTAATTTGCTTTCTATATATTTGGCCTCATTGTATGTGTTTGTAAGATGAGAATAGTATCATCAAAATTAGGGGGAAAATAGGGGTGCATCTTATAACCTGAACACTGTTCTTACCAAGGTGTGAATGCTGCAGGACCAGAGCTGTGGGTGTTGCGGTCCTGCGGAGGTGTTACGGTGGCCCTATATGGCAGCTGCCATTCTTCATCCGGGGTCCGGCTTCTCACTCGGCGCAGATGGAGGAAAGCTGAAATCTCCATCTGTGTCTGCCTCTACGCGATGTCTTCAGGAAAATGGCTGCGGATGCGGCGCAGATGGAGCTCTCGGCCTGGCCTCGATGACGTCACTTCTGGTCACTGAGGCTGCGCTCGCAGCAGCTCATTCACCAATGGTTTTCAGCCTGGATAGTCGCATCTTGGCACCGTCCAGGCTGAAAACTGTTTCTCCCCCAGACAGATTACGGCAAGGGACAGAAGGTATAGGTAGGGTATATTGTTTTTTTATTTTATTTTTATTACAGAAAATCGAGGGCGTTGGGGAATTAGGCGTTATACTCACCTAACTGTTTGTTGTTGTTTTTTTTAAAAAGTACAATCGTGTTTTGTTTTATTTCTAATAAAATACTTTATTTTGGCTGTGTCTTTATTTACAATACAACTATAGGATTAGTAATGGATAGATGTTTTATAGACATTTCTCCATTACCAAGCTGTGGGCTCGATGTCACCTGACAAAACAAAGGTGACATCAACCCGACAAATATTAACCCCACTTGCCAACTGCTACAGGGCATGTGTGAAGAGCAGGGGCAAAGCGCAAGAATTGGTGCATCTAATAAATGTGCCTATTCTGGCATCTGTGGGCTGATATTTTTAGGCTGAGGGGGCCTTGATCAATGGCCCCTTATCAGCCTGACTACCAGCCCCCAGCTGTGAGCTTTAGCAAGGCTGGTTGTCAAAAATGGGGGGGGGGGAACCCCACGCCGTTTTTTAAAATTACTTTAATAAAAAAATAAGGCATGGGGACCCCTCTATTCTTGATAACCAGCCTTGTTGAAGCTGACAGCTGAGGGTTGCAGCCACAGCAGGGGAGTATGATGACAGCCGTCGTCAGCACCTGGCCCCAGGGAACAGCTATTACTGTAGCGCTTATTCACTGGCGCCGATGCGTGTCACATGGATGACATCCATGGGTGTTCTCAGTGTGTGGGATGTTTTGTCGCCCATACTGACAGTAAAAAACGGACATGTCTACGTGTGGGGCACACGGACACAAGGTCCATGGAAACACACTGACATGTGCATAGACCCATTCATTTGAATGGGTCTACGTGTGTCAGTGTCTCTGGTACGTGTGGAAACTCACCACATGTACCGGAGACACAGATGTGTGAAAGAGACCTAATGCTTACCTGCCTCCACCAATCACGTATCTGTCTCTGCACACTATTTAATGTTGCAACTACGGTACTCACAGAACCAATATCCTTTTAGGAATGGTGAGCAAACAACCCCCATCATCGTTCAGAATATACTGTATAAATGGGTATATTCTGAAGGAAGATGGGGGTTCTAGACATATTTACTGTGAATATACACTGTAATGTTGTGTCCAAGGCTTTTATTGGAAATGTCACTGCCACTTCCCTCATCTTTCAGAATACATCCATGTATACAGTAAGTGGGTGTATTCCTGAGGATGAGGGGGGTGGTTATCACAATATACGGTACTGCAGACACTATTGTAATTCACAGATCCCCCATAACAGAGCGTCATCCACAGGTAAGATTTTTGTATTTTATGAAAGGTGTCTGCACACTATTTGGCTCAAAATATTTTTTCTCTTATTTTCTTCTCTAAAATCTATGTGCGTCTTATAAAGCGAAAAATACGGTATTAACCAAAAACAAGCACTTGCCTTGAATCTTTGGAATGTATCTTTGCATGTGCTCAGGTCATAGTTATAGGAGTTGTATCCATTGTAGTATCTTGGAGGCGGTGTTGCTCTGTAGTAGTAGTCGTCCGTAGATACCTTAAGCAGATTGTCGCAGACTCGTTCATTTCCAAACCAGTATAAACGTTGTATATCACCAACTGCCACGACCATGCCACCAATAGACACACCCAAGTTGACCACAATGGAAATAAAGGCAACGGTCTTCTATATGGGTAGATGAGAAAAAACCAAGCAGTCAGTATTAGAACATACAATAAGAAGGGGGCATTCAACTTAATGTATTCAGGAAAATGCCAACATGTTAAGGGCACAGACAATTTTGGTGCTTTTAACTCCCTACCGACCACCCCTCTCCTTTGTCATCAAAAAGCCATACATTCATACACCTTTTTATTTCTCCTGTGACAGATGTGTTGAGGGCTGTTTGCCAAACGAATTATTGATTAAAACCATTGGACAAATAAAAAATAAATAAATAAATTTTAAAAAACGTAAATTATATATAATTTTTATTCATTTACAACATTTTCTGTAATGGATAAACAGCTCTACATATTGATAGATTAGACTTTTATGAACACTGAAACGAGTGTATTTTTTTGTAGCTGCGTAACAGGGTGACTGATGTTCCCCTTGAACATGTAATCTGCAGCCTAACAAAATATAGTTCTAATATTGGTCTCAGCAAGTCCCTTGGCTGTCAAGACAACCTATTGTCACACCATGGGTACCCAGAAACAGATGCCAGACAGAATCATGCAGCTTAAATGCCGCGTCAGTGATTTACAGCAACATGTAAATGGATTAACAGCAGCTCACCCCGGCCACTGCCATTAGAGGCAGATGCCGGCTGTGTAACACATCTGGCATCAGCCTTGTGTGGAGCGGACTCTGCTCCTGAGCCCGCTCCATAAAGACGCTCTACATCATTGGCTAAGGGTACCGTCACACAGTGAAATTTTGATCGCTACGACGGCACGATTCGTGACGTTCGAGCGATATATCTGTGACGTTCGAGCGATATCGCAATGTCTGACACGCTCCTGCGATCAGGGACCCTGCTGAGAATCGTACGTCGTAGCAGATCGTTTGAAACTTTCTTTCGTCGTCTAGTGTCCCGCTGTGGCGGCATGATTGCATGGTGTAACATATATCGTATACGATGTGCGCATAGTAACCAACGGCTTCTACATCGCACATACGTCATGAAATTATCGCTCCAGCGTCGTAGATTGCAAAGTGTGACAGCAGTCTACGACGCTGGAGCGATATTGTTACGACGCTGGAGCGTCACGGATCGTACCGTCGTAGCGATGAAAATTGCACTGTGTGACGGTACCCTAAGGCAGGGGACGTTCTAGTCACAAACTTACCCAGAATGTTTTGGGAAACTTATAGGCTACAAGATTCAGTATCCCAGATACAATGAACTGTAAAGAAATAGAAGATCAGAAAATTAGTTTTGGGGATTTTCCAAGTCGACAAGTTTGGAAATAAGATTTCCAAGGACTATTTTTTTTTCAATAGGAAACACAAAACTTGGGAAGAAAAGTTCATACAGCGATACCATCCTGGGAGACAGTAGATGTTAAATACTATAACCTGGGCATCAGAATGATATTGTGGGTGTCTCATGTATTAGGGCACGGTGGGCATAATATGGTAACTAATGGTGGCATTCTGAAGATGAAGTCAGTAAAAGAAGGTTTCAAATTTTCTATACCAAAAGGTTGTCCCTTATTGTGGCCCTGTCCTCGTGTCCGATGTTATAGAGGAGGATCCATAAGACCAGCTCCTACTTCTGGCAGACTGACCCTGCATTAGCAAATGGCTAAGGGTTTTCCTTGATGGGACAACCTCTTAAAAGAGTTTTGGTTGATATAAGAATGGCCAATAACCACGGCCGTGGTCAGGGTGCAGTACGCCAGTCTGAATAAGAAATCAGAAAAAAAAGCCAAGGTAATAATGAAAGGTACAAATTGGCTGAAACACGTCCCCCCATTCTAAGAGATTTTAGGCAAAGTTATTGTAGGAGGCCACTGTTATAGTCTAATATAACCTACTTGTACCACGAACGCTCAAGTTTTTCCTGTCCATATCAAGTTTACTAAAAAGGAAAAAGGAACCTACCGCGATGATATGAAATTTTCTTTGGAAACTACAGGGACAAATTAGGGGAAGCGGATTTCAACATTCATAGTCCCAACCCCGATAGAGGTCAGGCCAGATCCAGGAAAGCCACAGGTGGACATTTAGTGATACTTACCGGAAATCCAACCCAGAAGTGGGCTCCACTGTAGAAGATCGCATAATCTATCCGAACAACACAGAAAATAATGGCCAACATGACAGAGACCACACCCAAAGAAAAATAGGCAACCTAGATGAAAGGGAACACACAGTTACATATATGTGCTAGATCAGCCCGATCATACATGGTCACTTCGTTCACTTGCACATGGGAGCTTAGTACCAAACTGGACTGAACCATAGGCAAATCTGGTGTCGTTATTTCTGTTCAACAATTTACAGCAATCTTAAAGGGGTTTTCAAGGACTCGGATACTGAATGTCTATCATTACGCTGGTTTATCAATATGAACTGGGTGAGGGTCTCGGCAACCCCTATGATCACCCGGAGGCCTGAGGTACAATGTATGGGGCTGGGAACGCACTGCTCTGCACACGATGTCTGCTGTTAGCTCCTGTTGAAGTGAACGGGAGCTGAGCAGCAACACTCGAGATCAACCACTACACAGTGAACAGAGCTGACCGTTTACAGCTGATGGGAAGTGCCACCAATCACATGTGCAGAGGATGGACCATTAATATCCCTTAGAGGAGCAAGCTGCAATAAAAGACACGTGGCTCTTGATGACCTTGGCACGGCAAAGATCTGCAGGAGAAGCGGAAATATATGCCAGCTATTCGCTGAAGTAGATTTCTGCTATCATTTACACTGGACGCACCCATCTGTTTTATGACTTTCTGGGCTACTGACTTTCATTTTTTTTGGTTCAAATTCTCCGAGTTTATTTTAGTTTCAAAAAGTTTTATTGAAATTTCAACATTCAACAATTATAAAACGTAGTTTAAATGTGAGTATGCTCCCTCGCAGGGGAGTCTATTAACGAGAAATATAAGAACACATACCTATCATGGATGTAAGGGGGGACACTACAAAGACAACACAAGGAATAAACATGGAGAGTAAGGGGGTCTGCATTTACATTTTAATTTGTAACAAACTTTGTCCCCACAGATCGAATCACTATGGGGACAGACGTAGAGTCTGACTCAGGAGTAAATTAGGCTGCAAGTCCATCCATGGGCTCCATATCTTAAAAAACCGATCCCACATATCATTTCTAGTAGCCTCAATGCGTTCATAAAACATGATGTTAGTCATCCTTTCCTTGACCATTCGTAGCGACAATGTGGGAGACCTCCATTTCGAAGCAATGTGTATTTTAGTAGCCATAAAAAGAAAAGTAACCAACTTAAATAGGTTTTTAGGAAGAGTCGGGTGTCGCGCCCCAAGCAGAAAAACAGAGGCATCCAAATTGGTTTTTCTCCCAGCCAATTGGTCTACTAGCAGATTTATCTGTTGCCATAAGTTGGACACCACTGGGCATGTCCACCATATATGTTTCATATCACCAGGTAAGTTACATCCCCGAAACCATGATTCTGAGACATTCGGGAATATGCTATGGAGTTTAGTGGGCACCAGATATGTCCTATGAAGGACCTTGATCGAGGTTTCTACTAATGATGATTGGTGACTGCCCTTAGATAGCGTGTCACAGCACCTCCTCCAAGCCTCCACCGGCAGCTCGACACCCAACTCCTCCTCCCACCGTCTCATGAATCCCAATTTCTCCTGATCATAGGGTGGGTTTATAATTGAGTAAAGCAAAGATATCGTCCCTCTTCCCATTGGATCGGAAAGGCACTTTTGTTCATACCCGGAGACGGGAACGGAACGTTTACCTTGGGTTAGACCACCTGCAAAATGTAAGACCTGATTGATGTGCATTGTTTCTCTAATCGGGGGTTCAAACTTCCTTATGAACTCTGCTCTATCCATCAGGACATTGAAAGGGTTGCATAGGTGCTTAATTGTGGTAATCCCCCTTCCGAGTTTATTTTAACCCCTTAACGACCGGAGGCATTTTAGTTTTTGCATTTTTGTTTTTTGCTCCCCTTCTTCTCAGAGCCATAACGGTTTTACTTTTTGGTCAATATGGCCATGTGAGGGCTTGTTTTTTGCGGGACGAGTTGTACTTTTGAAATACTCCATTGGTCTTAACTAGTGATGAGAAAGTGTACTCGTTGCTCGGGTTTTCCAGAGCACGCTCGGGTGGTCTCTGAGTATTTGTTAGTGCTCGGAGATTTAGTTTTCATCGCAGCAGCTGAATGATTTACAGCTATTAGCCAGCTTGATTACATGTGGGGATTCCCTAGCAACCAGGCAACCCCCACATGTACTCAGGTTGACTAGTAGCTGTAAATCATTCAGCTGCAGGCATGAAAACTAAATCTCTGAGCTGTCACAAATACTCGGAGCCCACCTGAGCGTGCAAGGGAAAACCCGAGCAATGAGTACACTAGCTCATCACTAGTTTTAACATATCGTGTACTGGCTAACAGGAAAAAAAATTATTTTAAGTTGCAAAAAAAAAAGTGCAATCCCGCAGTTGTTTTTTGTTTTTACCATGTTCACTAAATGCTAAACTGACCTGCCATTATGATTCTCCAGGTCATTACGAGTTCATAGACACTGAACATGTCTAGGTTCTTTTTTTATTTAAGTAGTGAAAAAAAATAAATTATATATTTATTCACTTTCCAAGATATGTAGCGTTTCCATTTTTCATGATCTCAGGTTGGATGAGGGCTTATTTTCTGATGTTTTTATTGATACCATGTTGGTGCAGATAGGATCTTTTGATTGCCCATTATTGCATTTTACTACAATGTAGCTGCAACCCCCCCCAAAAAAAAAAAAAGGGAGAAATTCTGGCATTTTGAATTTTTTTCTCGTTACGTTTGATTTTTTTTTAATGTTTTGCTTTGAATGGGGCAAATGGGGGGCAATTTGAAATTTTATATTTTTAAATTTTTTTTTCTTTTCTTTTGGCACGCTTTAATAGTCTCATAGCAATCTGGCAATGGCAACCATAGAGGTCTGCTGGAGACCTCTGGTTGTCATGCCGACCCATCAGTGACCTGTGATCATGTGACATGGTCACCGATGGGCGGGATTTCCCGCACACTTCCGAAAAGGGCCAGTCTCACACGTCTAGATAATTCCGGTACCGGGAAGAAAAAAAAAAAAAAAAAAAAAAAAAAAAAAAAAAAAAAAAAAATCGGTCCTGGAATTATCCGTGAGCCCGTGTGTTTATGTGGCACATCAGTGTGGCACACGTTTGGCACACGTGTGCCGACTGGGTACCACACGGAGCGTGCAGGAGACAGCGCTAGAGATAAGCGCTGTCCCCTGCATCTGGTGCTGAAGCTGCCATTCATATCTTCTCTCCAGCAGCGTTCGCTGGAGATAGATATAAATCCTTTTTTTTTTTGTTTCTCGTGTTTAAAATAAAGATCCCTGTCCCCACCCCCCCCTCCCGCCCGCTGTTATTAAAATACTCACCCGGCACCCTTGCAACGTCCTCTACGCGCAGCACCATCTCCTGTATGAGCGGTCACGTGGTGCCGACCGCTACAGTGATGAATATGCGGCTCCACCCCTAGGGGAGGTGGAGCCGCATATTCATGACTAATGGGCGGCACCACGTGACCGCTCATACAGGAGAAGGTGCGGCGTATAGAGGACGCTGCGAGGGAGCCAGGTGAGTATTTTAATAACAGCGGGCGGGCGCACAGGGGGTGGGGACAGGGATCTTTATTTTAAAGGGAACCTGTCACCCCAAAAATCGCGGGTGAGGTAAGCCCACCGGCATCAGGGGCTTATCTACAGCATTCTGTAATGCTGTAGATAAGCCCCCGATGTTACCTGAAAGAGGAGTAAAAGACGTTATATTATACTCACCCAGGGGCGGTCCCGCTGCTGGTCCGGTCAAACGGGTGTCTCTGGTCCGCTCCGGCGCCTCCCATCTTCATTACAAGACGTCCTCTTCTGATCTTCAGCCACGGCTCCGGCGCAGGCGTACTTTGCTCTGCCCTGTTGAGGGCAGAGTAAAGTACTGTAGTGCGCAGGCGCCGGGCCTCTCTGACCTTTCCGGCGCCTGCGCACTGCAGTACTATCCTCTGCCCTCAACAGGGCAGAGCAAAGTACGCCTGCGCCGGAGCCGTGGCTGAAGATCAGAAGAGGACGTCTTGTAATGAAGATGGGAGGCGCCGGACCGGACCAGAGACACCCGTTTGACCGGACCAGCAGCGGGACCGCCCATGGGTGAGTATAATATAACGTCTTTTTCTCCTCTTTCAGGTAACATCGGGGGCTTATCTACAGCACTACAGAATGCTGTAGATAAGCCCCCGATGCCGGTGGGCTTACCTCACCCGCGATTTTCGAGGTGACAGGTTCCCTTTAAACACGAGAAACAAAAAAAAAAAAAAAAAAAAAAGGATTTATCATATCTTCTCTCCAGTGAATGCTGCTGGAGAGAAGATATGAATGGCAGCTTCAGCACCACGTGGGGGGGGGGGGGGGGGGGACAGCGCTTACTGTAGCAATGTCTCCTGCACAGCACACGGACTGCACACGGACAGCGTCCGTGTGCGGTACGTGTTTTACACGGACTCATTGACTTTAATGGATCCGTGTAATCCGTGCGCTCCCACGAACACTGACATGTCTCCGTGTTTTCTAAACGGACACACGGTCCGTGAAAACACGCTGACATGTGCAGAGACACATTGATTTCAATGTGTCTACGTGAGTCGGTGTTTCCGCTACGTGAGGAAACTGTCACCTCACGTACCGGAGCCACTGACGTGTGAAACCGGCCAAAGGGAGAGTTAAATGCCGCAGGTGGATTGCCATTCCATCCGCAGCTGTTAGAGGCACATGTCTGCTGTTCAAAAAAATGTTATATATTTTCACAACACATTCCGTTAATGGCCAAGGTTGATTGGTGAGAACAGTAGGTTCACTAAAGATGGCCTCACTGATAAACGTGAAGATCGTACCTACTTGCAGAAGCTACTTGAGCAGTCTGAGAAAAAGAAGTTTACAAGATTTCTTGCCTCAATTTTAATCCTGTATAGCAAATGCTCATATCAGAATTATACGGTGGACTATAGTACAGTTTATTACAAGACAAATTAAGAAACATGTAGGTACCACAATTTGGAGAAAAGTACTGACTATTACAATAGGAGTATAACAAAAACAAACTCTTTACCCCAAACCCTAGGGGTGCTGCAGAAGCAGGTGTACTGGAGGGCATGGTCTTTTCTCCACTGGCACTAATCCTCATATTTCGGAAGAAACGGAAGGTATCCAGCAAGCAGTCCAAGGAAGATCGCTGGTTAATATTAATGTGCACCACAGTTCCCTCTGCGGTCTCACAGGAGACTTTTCCATTTTCAGTCTTTACGGTGTTGATGTTCATGGTGTCAGACTTATGGGGAGACTGCAAAATAAAATATATATATATTTCAGGTAACATTTTAGAAAAACAGTGTGCACATGATAATTACGCCTCTAGTGTGACTTGTATCCTGCACTCCTCACCAGGCGCCTCTGTAGGCTCCAACACTACCTTTCAGTTCTCTCTGAGCTGGTATGTGGCAAAGACTGATAGACAGCGGTTATGTGATCCCTCAATGTTCTGGAAGTCCAACTTGGGCCACGTTCAGTATTTTATCTCAGTATTTGATTGTTCCCCTACTCGTTTTGGCTTACAGAGGAAAAGTATAATAGAAACACGTCACCACTTCTGTATTTATCACCCACTCCTGGTTTTGGCTACAAATATGGAGGTAAAAAAAACCAAAAACGTCCAGACACTCAATGTGGGCACATGGCCTTAGGGCGCATTCAAATGTCCATGTAAATTGGTCCACAATGCACGAACTGGCCGCAGCTCATCCAACCCGAGCATCACTTCTCTCTGAGGCTGTGACGCTTGAGTCCCTGCACTGCCAGACACCCCCTTCTACCAGCCTGGGACTTGCAGCATCGGCTGAATTCTGCCGCAGTCCCTTCAGTAAGCTACATTTGGACTATAAGATGCACCCCCATTTTCTCCAAAAATTTTGGTAAAAAAAAAAAAAAGGTTGTCTTATAGTCCGAAAAATATGGTACTTATCTCCCAGCTCTACTTCTATACTCTGAGCCCTCTGTCCCCATGCATAAACAAGGTCATGTAACTACTACAGCCTTCAGAATGGCATCTAAGAGAAAATCGACTGCGCAGCGCTGCTCAGAGTCTCTGCTGGATGGCAGGCTGTATAGCTGCATCATGCAACCATGCATACTGCCATCTAGATGTTGCAGAGCTATATGCATCACAGGAAAAATGCATTACTATCTTCTCCTCCGACAGGTGAGGAATATGGTTGTTTATTATTTTAATTCTGTTACAGGAGACATTGGCTTCAGCAGATTGGGTGTTGATGCAAGTATAAAAGGTTTTTGGTAAATGTAGATTCATTAAAAAGAGTGGCATTATTTCAAATAAATGACTGTATTCAGGGTGTGTGTTTTCTTTCTAATATCACTACGGTGTTCGTAATGGGGGAGTCTTATAGACGCCTCTCCATTACTAACTCCTGGGATTTAAGTCACCTGACAATACCATAGTGAAATCAACCCCCCCAACTATCACCCCACCAGTTCAAGTGGGAAGAGAGTCTAAGTGCCAAAATTGGCGCATCTTGTGGGTGCGCCTTTTCTGGGGTGGCGGAGAGCTGATGTTTTTTAGTCTTGGAGGGGGCCAAAACCTATGGCCCCTTCCTAGACTTAATATCAGCCTGCCGTTTCTGGCCAGGAAATTGTAAACATTGCTCTGATTAGATCATAATCTCCCAACATTGGAGTTATTGAAAATTAAAATGAATGATACTATATGCCTGGAGGGAGGTACTTACATTAAATGGAACTCAAAAACATTTATAAATCTATGGGAATGGTTAATCTGAGGACATCAAAAGGTCAATTGCCAAAAAATCAATTTTATTTGTATTATTGAAAAATAATTATAACTTGACCAAACATACAGTGAGCCAACGTTTCGGCCACATTTGGCCTTTATCAAGGCAGTTATCTGTATGGTGGTACAAGGAGTGCAACTGGAATATTGGATATATGAGGTTCCGGATGAGGCTGCAATAGGACGCAAACGTGGCCGAAACGTTGGCTCACTGTATGTTTGGTCAAGTTATAATTCTTTTTCAATAATACAAATGAAATTGATTTTTTGGCAATTGACCTTTTGATGTCCTCAGATTGATCTATTTTGATACATTAATTTTTTCTGAGGACAATAATACTTGAGACCGTGATCCCCTTGATCTATATGGGAATGGTGTCTGGTCACCCACGGAGGAGCATCGCGGACCTACTCAGAATAACTGTACTAGACCATTTGGCTATTTCGGCTTTTTAAATATTGTATGTTGAGGACATATAGATACCAATTGTTTTCTGTCCGTAAACATGTTGTTAGTAAACATACAACCTATACTAGTTTTGGTACAATACCTGTATTTAATAATGTGTCTTTGGGAAAATCTTCAAAATTGATAACTGTTTGGCAATGACGACCTTGGCAGGTATAGAACTATATAAAATTTAAGGGTTAAACTTGTTTATTGAGTTTGTACTATAATGTATGTAATGGTTTATAAAATCAAGCTATCAAAAATGATCTGATTAAAAATGATATTCTATATATAATTTGAGAGATATGTTGTTTTAATCGCTTGTTATTGCATTTTAACCGCTTTCTTCCAATGGACGTACTATTCCGTTCAAGGGAATTAGGGCCCGGGTTACATGGACGGAATAGTACGATAACTTGCTTGCAATAACAAGCGATCAAAAACGTATCTGCACCAAAACGATATTAAAAATGTCAGTGAGCCATGCAAAAAATAAGCCCTACCCAACCCCATATCACGAAAAAATGGAGACGCTACGGGTATCGGAAAATTGCGCAGTTTTTTTTTTAAGCAAAGTTTGGAATTTGTTTTCACCACTTAGATAAAAAATAACAGACATGTTTGGTGTCTATGAACTCGTACTGACCTGGAGAATCAAAATGGCAGGTCAGTTTTAGCATTTAGTGAACCTAGCGAAAAAGTCAACCAAAAAACAACTGTGGGATTGCACTTTTTTTGCAATTTCACTGCACTTGGAATATTTTTCTCGTTTTCTAGTACATGACATGGTAAAACCAATGATGTGCCTCAAAAGTACAACTTGTCCCGCAAAAAACAAGCCCTTACATGGCCATATTGATCGAAAAATAAAATATATGGCTCTGGGAAGAAGGGGAGCGAAAACCGAAAAAAGTTGGGTTCATGAAGGGGTTAACATTGGTCATGGAGCAATCTGATTTCTCGGATTGCACTTGTCCGCTTTCCTTGCAGATGAGTATGAGTTCTTAGAGAGAGGAGCTTTCTCTGCATGTTGAGACATGTCTGAACATACCAGGCACAGAAGTTCAGTCTGATGTCTTAGGCTAAGTTCACATTTGCGTTGTGTGGCGCTGCGTCGGCGACGCAACGCACAACGCAAATATGAACGCATGCACAAACGCTGCATTTTGCGACGCATGCGTCGCTTTTTGCATGGTTTTGGGCGCAGGAAAAACTGCATCATGCAGCGTTCCCTGCGCCCTGACGCATGCGCTGCAGCGACGCATGCGTCGCAAAACGCAAATGCAATGCATGTTCATGCGCCCCCATGTTAAATATAGGGGCACATGGCGCGTGCGTCGCCGCGGCTGCGCCCGACGCAGCCGGGAGCGGCGCAAATGTGAACGTAGCCTTATACAGACTACTTGTTCCCCTGTTTGAAAAAAAAAATTAAAATCTACTATTTTTTTTCTTAGCGATGTTCTACATGTGGGTAAATAACATGGTATTTTTTTTTTATAGTTCAGGTCATTACCGACCTGACCTTTACCAATTATGGACAGATTTACATTTTTTTTTAAATTTTACAAGTAAAGGGCCGATCCACTAAAACACACCTTCCATCCCAGCGGTGCCCTAGTGACATCAGCAAACCTCCCGAGGCTTGCGTGACATCATTATGCTATACGAGCCCTGCAGCCAGAGGCCGGTATTGGGCTGCTATGCCCACTTCCTATAGACTAACCAGGAAGGTGTGAGCACTGCAGCCCATCGGCGGCCGCTGACTGTTTGGCTGCAGGGCTTATGTGGTGTAACATCACGCAAGTCTCAGGAGAACCGGAGCAGATACTGCAGGAATGGCGCCGGTATGGGAGGTGAGTAGAAGGCGGTTTCTTTTTACAAGGTAGAATATAGTAATTAAGGAAAAGGTAGCCTGAGTAGTGGACAACCCCTTTTAAGCAAAAACTTCTATTTTAATGCTAATTGTTAGGCACCGAATCATTTTTGGATCAGGCTTTCTCTGTGGTGCCAAAGGGGTAAAATTGCAACGTGCTTGTAAAAAGAATCAACTTTTCAATTTCCCTGATAATAAAAATTCTCAGCGCTTTTAAGAACATAAGTATTTTTCATATTATTGCTGGTTGCCTAGGTTACCTGCCACCAATACAATCCATCAGCTGTGACTGGTCCCCTAGGCAAGAAGTGCGGAGCTTACAAGATCTTTGCTGTAGAGCTTGTAAGAGCTGCTCTGTAGCTGACTGGATCTGGCAAGCATCAGTGCTACTCCACTACTCCGACGCGGCAGATGCATAGTTCACAGTTTGGGCAAAGATCGAGCTAGAGTAACCATTAATCAGGAGAACACTGCCCCCTGGCAAGCAGGAAGCCATGAGGATGGGGGCGGTGTGCTCCTAAAACAAACAAGAAAAACCCTTACTAAGACCACCAAAACGCTACAGACACAGGATCTAAGGGGTTACAGAGTTCTCCGATCATGACGGTTGCAGCAGGAACCAGACAGTAAGGCCGGCTCCTGCACCAGACATTAAGGCCATGTTCACACAATGCGTTTTTAACTGCGGAACCGCCGCGATTTTGCCGCTGCGGGTCCGCAGCTGTTTTCCATGCAGGGTACAGTACAATGTACCCTATGGAAAACAGGAACCACTGTGCCCACTTTGCGGAAAATCACTAAAAAAGCCGCGCTGAATAGCTGCGGTAAAAAAGAAGGACCATGTCACTTCTTTGTGCGGAACTGCAGCGGTTCTGCACCCATTGACCTCCATTGTGAGGGTCAAACCCGCAGTAAAAACCGCAGACGAAAAAAATATCTGCGGGTTTTCTGCGGTTTGTGGTGCAGAACCGCTGCAGCAGGAAGTGCGTGGGCGGAGTGTGGCTGCCCCCCCGTGCTCCAATCCCACCCCCCCCATGCTCCGATGCCACCCCCCCGTGCTCCGACGCCCCCCCCTTATACTTACCGGGCCTCCCGGTGTCCGTCCGTCCGTCCGTCTTCTCCCTGGGCGCCGCCATCTTCCAAAATGGCGGGCGCATACGCAGTGCGCCCGCCGAATCTGCCGGCCGGCAGATTCGTTCCAGGCACATTTTGATCACTGTGATAACCTCACAGTGATCAAAATAAAAAAAAAGTAAATGACCCCCCCCCCCCCCCCTTTATCACCCCCATAGGTAGTAACAATAATAAAATAAATAATTTTTTTTTTTTTTCCCCACTACAGATAGAACTATGGTTAGGGGTAGGGTAAGGGTTAGGGGTAGGGTTAGGGTATTTTCAGCCATTTTAACCCTAAAAAAAACTTCCTAGAAAACACAGACTCTGCAGAGAAAACTGCATAAAAAACTGCACTAAAAACCGCATCAAAAAACGCACCTGCGTTTCCTGCCAAGAGCTGCGGTTTTTAGTGCAGAAAAAACAGCAGGGAAATCAGGAACGTGTGAACATGGCCTAAGGCTGGCTCCCGCACCAGACATTAAGGCTGGTGTTGTGAATTCTGCTTTTGGGCTCCCTCCGGTGGTTGTAGGTGGTAATGCAGTTGTCCCTGGGCTGCAGTCCTGGTCAGGTGTATCTGCTGTATTCTGACTGGGGTATTTAGGTTTGCAGGATTCATTAGTCCTTGCCAGTTGCCAATGGTTTTTGGGAAGTGTTGGACCTCTGTCTGGTTTCTCCTGCTTAGCTGCCAATTCAGCAAAGATAAGTGTCTGGTTTTTTTTCTATGGCACACATGCTGTGTGCTGGATTTTTGATTGTATTTCTGCTCTGTGTGTAGGATTCTCTGGAGTTGCAAATATACGTTCCACGTCTTTAGTTAGATGGAGGAATTTTTTGTATAATCTGCTGTGGATATTTTTGGAAGGGTTTTAATACTGACCGCACAGTATTCTGTCCTATCCTTTCCTATTTTAGCTAGAGTGGCCTCTCTTGCTAAATCCTGTTTTCTGCCTGTGTGTGTCTTTCCTCTCCTACTCACAGTCAATATTTGTGGGGGGCTGCCTATCCTTTGGGGTTCTGCTCTGAGGCAAGATAGTATTCCTATTTCCATCTATAGGGGTATTTAGTCCTCCGGCTGTGACGAGGTGTCTAGGGTTTGTTAGGCACACCCCACGGCTACTTCTAGTTGCGGTGTTAGATTAGGATTTGCGGTCAGTACAGTTACCACCTACTCCAGTGAAAGTTATTCATGCGGCTCCAAGGTCACCGGATCATAACAGGCTGGCTCCTGCACCAGACATTAAGGCTATGTGCACACGTTCAGGATTTCTCGCAGAAAATTCCTGAGAATTCCGGACATTTTCTGCAAGAAATCCGCAAGAAAACCGCATGCGTTTTTGCCACGTTTTTTTCCGGACACTTCCCAATGCATTTTGGAGTGGGAAATCCGCAAAAAAAACCCGGAAAATTAATGAACATGCTGCGGTTTTTACCGCGATGCGTTTTTTTCGTGGAAAAAAACGCATCATGTTCACAAAACATGCAGAATTCATTCTAAATGATGGGATGCTTATTGTATGCGGTTTTTTTGCGGTTTTATAGCGTTTTTACCGGAAAAAAACGTGAAAAAACCGCAACGTGTGCACACAGCCTAAGGCTGGCTCCTGCACCAGACATGTACCACTGTTTATGATTGGAGCTGGTGCAGATCGCTGCAGTTTAACACACTGGATTCCAAGCTGAACAAGGACCATGACACGCAAGTAGTCAGACAGAGGTGTCCTTCACCATTGCTTCAGCACAATTGTGGGCGCGTGCGTATTTGGCATCACAACATCCAAGTTCAAATTATTATTGTGGTGCAGAAGCATTTAGGCTGTGTGCACACGTTGCGTTTTTTTCCGCAATTTTTCCCGATAAAAACGCTATAAAACCGCATGCAATAAGCATCCCATCATTTAGAATGAATTCCGCATGTTTTGTGCACATGATGCTTTTTTTTGCGCGAAAAAAACGCATCGCGGTAAAAACCGCAGCATGATCATTAATTTTGCGGGTTTTTTTTGCATATTTCCCACTACAAAATGCATTGTGAAGTGTCCGGAAAAACTGCGGCAAAAACAAATGCGGTTTTCTTGCGGATTTCTTGCAGAAAATGTCCGGTTTTTCTCAGGAATTTTCTGCGAGAAATCCTGAACGTGTGCACATAGCCTAACAGGTGTATTCCAGTTTCAGGCAATGTTTCACCTATCCACTTAATAGGTGATAACTTGTAGTTTGGTAAGGAGCCGACCACGGAGATCTGCACCAATCGCCCTAATAGGACATTTGTTTTTTCCCAACCACACATTTGGTCCTACCCTTACGATCCGTATCTTCATTTTATGGGTGCAGCTGCCGCTCCCTTTGAAAAATTAATGATTGCTCAACAATGAAAAACCTTTTTTATTGGCATCTGGGCCGCTCCCACCGGCTTTATCAATATATTCACCAAGGAAGTAGGGAAATTAAAAGGGAACTGTGTAATCAATGACTTATTGTTTTCCTCCGGTTACAACACACGCACAGAGCAATAAGGGGATGTGCACACGATCAGGCTTTGCCGCAGGTGAATTTCCACATGAATTCGGCACCTCCGCTCACTTGTGTTTTTGTAAAGTATAGATAGATATTAGTGAGATTAATTGGTGCCTTGCGTACTTGTATTAACCCAATAAATGACGTATTCTTGATAACCAGCCATGGTAAAGCACACAGCTGGGGGCTTATATTATCAGGCTGGAAAGGTCTATGGTTATTGGGTCCTTCCCACCCCACATCAGATGCACCAATTCTGGCACTTTGCCGCCTCTTCCCGAGCGCCTTGGTGTCTGCACAGAAGACCGAGCGTCCTCACAAGAGACGTTGACCTGCTGCTGCTCGGAAACTCGCACCACAGGAGATTTTATGCAGCGTAAAAACAAAGCAGACTGGGCATGGATTTCTAATAATCCCATCCACTGGGCAATGTAGCGTTTTGGACGCTGCGATCATTCGCCAGTAAGGCTATGTGCACACGTTCAGGGTTTTTTCGAGGTAAAAACGCTATAAAAACTCATTAAAAACGCATACATTATGCATCCTATCATTTAGAATGCATTCTGCATGTTTTGTGCACATGATGCGTTTTTTTTTCCGCAAAAAAATTCATCGCGGTACAAAAGGCAGCATGTTCATTAATTTTGCAGATTTTCTGCGTTTTTCCCTCTATTCTATGCATTTGGGAAAAAACACAAAAAACACACCAAAAACGCGGTAAAAACGTGTGCGGATTTCTGGAAGAAATGTCCGGTTTTTGTCAGGAAAATTTCTGCAAGAAATCCTGACGCGTGCACATACCCAAGCAGTGTCACATTGGTAAGATTACACCCCCCACGTTAACCTCCCTCGCCCCGGCCTTGGTGGCTGCATTGTCCGTGGCGCTCACATGACAGCGATCAGTGGCCAGGGATGGGCTGCAGACCCCATTTAGAGAGTACATCTATGAGCTGCAGCCTGTCAGTGACCATGATTGGCTGCAGCGTTAAAGTAACAGAATGTGACGATGCTTTTCTGATTTCACCCTAATAATAGACAACCCCTGTAACTCTCCCTCCCTCCAGCCCCCACTGTACAGATGGGCCCCGCGCTATGGCGCCTCAGTACCTGCCAACTCGACCTCTCTTCTTCACAAAACTGCGCAACGACTAAACATCCCGTGCAGCGGTCTATATAGTCCTGGGTCACATGACTCTGACATAATGGGGCGGAGTTATCAGGGAATTTCCCGGGACATTTTTATCAGAGATCGTCTCTGAAAATATATTCTTAGCGGCCCCTAGCGGATATGTCTGGTATTACGCCTTGAAACAGAAATGGAGTGACGTGAATGGAGAATACGGCGCTCTATGATTGGCTCCTGCCCCACGTGACAGCAGAAAGGTTATCACTCTCCGTACTAGTCATTCCATGCACGGCCTGCCGTTGTTGTGCTGCAGAGTAGGGCGGCCTCACACTGTAGAGCGCGGGTCCTGTAATGACATGCTGCTGGGGACCGTACACGGGACTGCCCAGTCTGGCGCACTTATCTCCCAGCCTGATGATATCAGATGCTGAGGCCCAGCCGCCCAGTTGTCATGGTTACAAGCCGACATGGAGCAGGTGCAGTTCTGTGAAAAGGCTAGGACTCTGCTGATAACAATCAGAAGTAGTGTCAGTCCCTGCTCAGCCATAATAAGCCCCCATTGTGCGGCCATTATTATTATTACCAGATGGAGGCCCAATTCTAATGCATCGGGTATTCTAGGCTATATATGTAGTTTATTTATGAAAATTTCAGAATAATGCAATGAATACACAGGATTCGGCCAGTCGCGACCAATTAGCAAAGCGTGGTTGAAATCCAGCGCCAATTCGCGGCCAGACTGCACCTGTTGCTGATTGTTAGCAGCCGGCTGTGACCAATCAGTGAGGCCAGGGCCAGCTGCGGGTTTTTGAGGGCCCCAGGCGAAAGAGTCTTACAGCCCACGTAGCATATAACACAGCCCACGTAGTATATAGCAGCCACGTAGTATATAGCACAGCCCAGGTAGTATATAGCACAGCCCACGTAGTATATAGCAGCCATGTAGTATATAGCACAGCCCAGGTAGTATATAGCACAGCCCACGTAGTATATAGCAGCCACGTAGTATATAGCACAGCCCACGTAGTATATAGCAGCCACGTAGTATATAGCAATGCCCACGTAGTATATAGCACAGCCACGCAGTATATAGCAGCCACGTTGTATATAGCCCAGCTACTTAGTATATAGCACAGCTACGTAGTATATAGCACAGCCCACATAGTATATAGCAGCCACGTAGTATATAGCATAGCCCACGTAGTATATAGCAGCCACGTAGTATATAGCACAGCCACATAGTATATAGCCCAGATACTTAGTATATAGCACAGCTACGTAGTATATAGCACAACCACGTAGTATATAGCAGCCACTTAGTGTATAGCCCAGCTATGTAGTATATAGCACAGGCATGTAGTATATAGCACAGCCACATAGTATATAGCACAGCCCATGCAGTATATAACACAGCCCACGCAGTATATAACACAGCCCATGTAGTATATAGCACAGCCCACTGTTATGATCTGGTGGCCTAGGAGCAGCATGTGACGTACTCTGGAGAAGGTGTTACCTGTACTGACCGCAGACCCTGAACTTACCACCGCGACTAGAAGTAGCCATGGGATGTACCTAACACACCCTAGACACCTCGACACAGCCTAAGGACTAACTTCCCCTAAAGATAGAAACAGGAAAACTATCTTGCATCAGAGAAAATCCCCAAAGGATAGACAGCCCCCCACAAATATTGACTGTGAGAGGAGAGGGAAATGACATACGCAGACTGAAATCAGGATTTAGCAAAGGAGGCCTTTCTAGCTAAAAAGAAAGAATAGGACAGAGTACTATGCGGTCAGTATTAAAACACTAGAAAATATCCACCACAGAAAATACAAATCTCCACATCTGACTAAAGACATGGAGGGTATATCTGCATCTCCAGAGATACAGCTTGGCTGCAAAAAATCCTTACACAGACAAAGCTGGACAAGACAAAACATGAAAATGCACAGAACTATAAGGCCCACAGCATGTGGACAGCAAAAACAAAGCCAGAACTTATATTTGATGAAAGGAACAGCAAACAGGAGACAAGGCATCCTCATTCCATTTAGTCAATACAGACCATTTTCTAAATTTCTGGCAATACGATTCTGCCGCTTCTTGACCCTGACACAGGGCCAACAAGGTCTTCTCTGCATGATCCACTGAATTAGGTTCATCATACAATAACCCTAGCGCCTGAAAAAAGGTGTCTACATTAAGCATAGCAGGATTCCCAGATTCCAGGGAAAATGCCCAATCCTGAGGATCACCACGCAGCAGGGAAATAACAATTTTAATCTGCTGAATGGGATCACCAGAAGAACGGGGTTTCAGAGCAAAAAACAGTTTACAGTTATTTTTAAAGCTCAAAAATTTGGACCTGTCCCCAAAAAAAAAATCAGGAGTTGGAATTCTAGGCTCTAAAACCGGAGTCTGAATGATATAATCGGAAATACCCTGTACTCTAGCAGCAAGTTGGTCCACACAAGAAACCAATTCCTGAACCTCCATGCCAGCGCCTAACTCCTGAGCCACCCAGAGGAAAAGAGGGAAGGAAAGACACAACAGACTACAGAAAAAAAAATGGCTCAGCACTTTCCTTCCCTTCTTCTGAGATGCGTTTAACTCATTGTTGGCCAGTTGTACTGTTTAGATCTGGTGGCCTAGGAGCAGCATGTGACGTACTCTGGAGAAGGTGGTACCTGTACTGACTGCAGACCCTGAACTTAGCACCGCAACTAGAAGTAGCCGTGGGATGTACCTAACACTCCCTAGACACCTCGACACAGCCTAAGGACTAACTTCCCCTAAAGATAGAAACGGGAAAACTATCTTGCCTCAGAGAAATTCCCCAAAGGATAGACAGCCCCCCACAAATATTGACTGTGAGAGGAGAGGGAAATGACATACGCAGACTGAAATCAGGATTTAGCAAAGGAGGCCTTTCTAGCTAAAAAGAAAGAATAGGACAGAGTACTATGCAGTCAGTATTAAAACACTAGAAAATATCCACCACAGAAAATACAAATCTCCACATCTGACTAAAGACATGGAGGGTATATCTGCATCTCCAGAGATACAACTTGGCTGCAAAAAATCCTTACACAGACAAAGCTGGACAAGACAATACATGAAAATGCACAGAACTATAAGGCCCACAACATGTGGACAGCAAAAACAAAGCCAGAACTTATCTTTGATGAAAAGAACAGCAAACAGGACAGACCAGTCAGGGATGTGAATCCTCCAAAAACAATGGACAACTGGCACTGACTAAAGCATCAAGCAAGACTAAATAGCCCAGTCCAAATTGCAATAAGTGGACACACCTGATAAATGCTGCGATCCAAAGACAGCAGCACTTCCACTCATAACCACTGGAGGGAGCCCAAGAGCAGAATTCACAACAGTACCCCCCCCCCCCCCTTGAGGAGGGGGTCACCGAACCCTCACCAGAGCCTCCAGGCCGATCAGGACGAGCCAAATGAAAGGCACGAACCAAATCGTCAGCATGAACATCGGAGGCAACAACCCAAGAATTATCCTGGCCATAACCCTTCCATTTGACAAGATACTGAAGCTTCCGCCTCGAAAAACGAGAATCCAAAATCTTCTCAACCACATACTCCAACTCCCCATCAATCAACACTGGGGCCGGGGGATCAACAGAGGGAACAACGGGCACCACATACTTCCGCAACAAAGATGTATGGAAAACATTATGGATGGAAAAAGAGGCTGGAAGGGCCAAATGAAAAGACACAGGATTGATAATCTCAGAAATCCTATAAGGACCAATAAACCGAGGCTTGAACTTAGGGGAAGAAACCTTCATAGGAACATGATGGGAAGACAACCAGACCAAATCCCCAACCCGAAGCCTTGAACCAACACACCGACGACGGTTAGCAAAACGCTGAGCCTCCTCCTGACACAACACCAAATTGTCCACCACATGAGCCCAAATTTGCTGCAGCCTGTCAACCACAGAATCCACACCAGGACAATCAGAAGGCTCAACCTGCCCTGAAGAAAAACGAGGATGAAAACCAAAATTACAAAAAAAGGCGAAACCAAGGTAGCAGAACTAGCCCGATTATTAAGGGCAAACTCGGCCAATGGCAAGAAAGCCACCCAATCATCCTGATCAGCAGACACAAAGCATCTCAAATAAGTTTCCAAAGTCTGATTAGTTCGCTCGGTTTGGCCATTTGTCTGAGGATGAAATGCGGAAGAAAAAGACAAATCAATGCCCAGCCTTGCACAAAAGGCCCGCGAAAACCTAGAAACAAACTGGGAACCTCTATCGGACACAATATTCTCCGGAATGCCATGCAAACGAACCACATGCTGAAAAAACAAAGGAACCAAATCAGAAGAGGAAGGCAATTTAGGCAAAGGTACCAAATGAACCATCTTAGAAAACCGATTACAAACCACCCAGATAACCGACATCCTCTGGGAAACCGGAAGATCTGAAATAAAATCCATAGAAATATGCGTCCAAGGCCTCTCAGGGAGCGGCAAAGGCAGAAGCAACCCACTAGCACGGGAACAACAAGGCTTGGCCCGCACACAAGTCCCACAGGACTGCACAAAAGAACGCACATCCCGCGACAAAGAAGGCCACCAAAAGGACCTACCAACCAAATCTCTGGTACCAAAGATCCCAGGATGGCCAGCCAACACAGAACAATGAACCTCAGAAATCACTTTACTAGTCCATCTATCAGGAACAAACAGTTTCCCCACTGGACAGCGGTCAGGTTTATCAGCCTGAAATTCCTGAATAACCCGTCGTAAATCAGGGGAGATGGCAGAAAGAATCACCCCTTCCATCAGAATGCTGACCGGCTCAAGGACCCCAGGAGAATCAGGCAAAAAACTTCTAGAGAGGGCATCAGCCTTAACATTCTTAGAACCCGGAAGATACGAGACCACAAAATCAAAACGGGAGAAAAACAGGGACCATCGAGCCTGTCTAGGGTTCAGTCGTTTGGCAGACTCGAGGTAAATCAGATTCTTATGATCGGTCAGGACCACAATACGGTGCTTGGCCCCCTCAAGCCAATGTCGCCACTCCTCAAATGCCCACTTCATAGCCAACAACTCCCGATTGCCGACATCATAATTGCGTTCCGCAGGCGAAAACTTCCGAGAAAAGAAGGCACACGGTTTCATCAAGGAACCATCAGAATTCCTCTGAGACAAAACGGCCCCTGCCCCAATCTCAGACTTGTCAACCTCAACCTGAAATGGAAGAGAAACATCTGGCTGACGCAACACAGGGGCAGAAGTAAATCGGCGTTTAAGCTCCTGAAAGGCAGAAACAGCCGCGGAGGACCAATTCGTCACATCAGCGCCTTTCTTCGTTAAATCGGTCAGAGGTTTAACCACACTGGAGAAGTTGGCAATGAAACGACGATAAAAATTAGCAAAGCCCAAGAATTTCTGAAGGCTCTTCACAGATGTGGGCTGAATCCAATCATGAATGGCCTGAACCTTAACCGGATCCATTTCTATAGATGAGGGAGAAAAAATGAAGCCCAAAAAAGAAACCTTCTGCACTCCAAAGAGTCACTTAGACCCCTTCACAAATAAAGCATTATCACGGAGGATCTGAAATACCATCCTGACCGGTTTCACATGAGACTCCCAATCATCGGAAAAAATCAAAATATCATCCAAATATACAATCATGAATTTATCAAGATAACTCTGAAAGATATCATGCATGAAGGACTGGAATACAGATGGGGCATTAGAGAGTCCGAATGGCATCACAAGGTATTCAAAATGGCCTTCGGGCGTATTAAATGCAGTTTTCCATTTGTCACCCTGCTTAATACGAACAAGATTATATGCCCCTCGAAGGTCAATCTTAGTAAACCAACTAGCCCCCTTAATCCTAGCAAACAAATCAGTAAGCAAAGGCAAAGGGTAATGAAATTTGACCGTGATCTTATTCAAGAGGCGATAATCAATACAGGGTCTCAAGGAGCCATCCTTCTTGGCAACAAAAAAAAACCTGCTCCCAATGGTGAAGAAGATGGCCGAATATGCCCCTTCTCCAAAGACTCCTTAATATAGCTCCGCATGGCGGCATGTTCTGGCACAGACAGGTTGAAAAGTCGGCCCTTAGGGAATTTACAACCTGGAATCAAGTCAATAGCACAATCACAGTCCCTATGCGGTGGAAGGGAACTGGATTTGGGCTCATCGAATACATCCTGGAAATCTGACAAAAACTCAGGAATTTCAGAAGAGGGGGAAGAGGAAATTGACATCAAAGGAAGTGACCATGAACCCCCTGACAACCCCAACTAGTCACAGACATAGATTTCCAATCTAACACCGGAATATGTACCTGTAACCATGGAAAACCTAGCACAATAGCATCATGCAAATTATGCAACATCAGAAAACGACAATCTTCCTGATGGGCTGGCGCCATGCACATGGTCAGCTATGTCCAAAACAGGTTTATTTTTAGCCAACGGTGTAGCATCAATGCCCCTTAATGGAATAGGGTTCTGCAAAGGCTGCAAGGGGAAACCACAACGTCTGGCAAATTCTAAGTCCATTAACTTCAGAACGGCGCCTGAATCCACAAATGCCATGACCGAAAATGACGATAATGAGCAGATCAAGGTCACAGATAACAGAAATTTAGGTTGTACAGTACTGATGGTAACAGAACTAGCGATTCTCTTAGTACGCTTAGGGCAATCAGAAATAACATGAGCAGAATCGCCGCAGTAAAAACACAACCTATTTTGACGCCTGAATCTTTGTCGTTCAGCTCTAGACAAAATCCTATCACACTGCATAGGCTCAGGGCTCCGCTCGGAGGACAACGCCACAGTGTGCACAAGTCTGTGCTCGTGCAAGCGCCGATCAATCTGAATGGCCAGGACTTGAATTAGGATGATAAATGAGAATATAGGGAACCTAGTATTCAATGGAAATATAACGGATGTTTATTCAAATGGTTGTATGATGATGGGAAGTGGGGTGGCTCTGGCTGAGGTCTCGGGTTGGGCAGGGTGGGGGGGCTCTGGGTCGGGGGGGAAAAAGTTATCTGTAAATGTTTAATGAAACATTGCCATGAGAAATATTCTGATTGTTTATTCTTTGCGGATAATAAAAATCTATCTGATAAAAAAAAAAAAAATCTGAATGGCCAGAGACATAGAATCACTCAGACCAGCAGGCGTGGGGAACCCCACCATAACATCTTTAACGGATTCAGAAAGACCCTTTCTGAAAATTGCCGCCAAGGCATCCTCATTCCATTTAGTCAATACAGACCATTTTCTAAATTTCTGGCAATACGATTCTGACGCTTCTTGACCCTGACACAGGGCCAACAAGGTCTTCTCTGCATGATCCACTGAATTAGGTTCATCATACAATAACCCTAGCGCCTGAAAAAAGGTGTCTACATTAAGCAAAGCAGGATTCCCAGATTCCAGGGAAAATGCCCAATCCTGAGGATCACCACGCAGCAGGGAAATAACAATTTTAACCTGCTGAATGGGATCACCAGAAGAACGGGGTTTCAGAGCAAAAAACAGTTTACAGTTATTTTTAAAGCTCAAAAATTTGGACCTGTCCCCAAAAAACAAATCAGGAGTTGGAATTCTAGGCTCTAAAACCGGAGTCTGAACGATATAATCGGAAATACCCTGTACTCTAGCAGCAAGTTGGTCCACACAAGAAACCAATTCCTGAACCTCCATGCCAGCGCCTAACTCCTGAGCCACCCAGAGGAAAAGAGGGAAGGAAAGACACAACAGACTACAGAAAAAAAAATGGCTCAGCACTTTCCTTCCCTTCTTCTGAGATGCGTTTAACTCATTGTTGGCCAGTTGTACTGTTTAGATCTGGTGGCCTAGGAGCAGCATGTGACGTACTCTGGAGAAGGTGGCACCTGTACTGACCGCAGACCCTGAACTTAGCACCGCAACTAGAAGTAGCCGTGGGATGTACCTATCACTCCATAGACACCTCGACACAGCCTAAGGACTAACTTCCCCTAAAGATAGAAACGGGAAAACTATCTTGCCTCAGAGAAATTCCCCAAAGGATAGACAGCCCCCCACAAATATTGACTGTGAGAGGAGAGGGAAATGACATACGCAGACTGAAATCAGGATTTAGCAAAGGAGGCCTTTCTAGCTAAAAAGAAAGAATAGGACAGAGTACTATGCAGTCAGTATTAAAACACTAGAAAATATCCACCACAGAAAATACAAATCTCCACATCTGACTAAAGACATGGAGGGTATATCTGCATCTCCAGAGATACAGCTTGGCTGCAAAAAATCCTTACACAGACAAAGCTGGACAAGACAAAACATGAAAATGCACAGAACTATAAGGCCCACAACATGTGGACAGCAAAAACAAAGCCAGAACTTATCTTTGATGAAAAGAACAGCAAACAGGACAGACCAGTCAGGGATGTGAATCCTCCAAAAACAATGAACAACTGGCACTGACTAAAGGATCAAGCAAGACTAAATAGCCCAGTCCAAATTTCAATAAGTGGACACACCTGATAAATGCTGCGATCCAAAGACAGCAGCACTACCACTCATAACCACTGGAGGGAGCCCAAGAGCAGAATTCACAACAGCCCACGCAGCATATAACACAGCCCACGTAGTATATTGCACAGCCATGTAGTATATAGCACAGCCACGTAGTATATAGCACAGCCACTTAGTATATAGCAGCCACGTAGTATATAGCACAGCTACGTAGTATAGCCCAACTACGTAGTATATAGCACAGGCATGTAATATATATAGCGCAGTATATAACAAAGCCCACGCAGTATATAACAGCCCACGTAGTATATAGCAGCCCACACAGTATATAACACAGCCCACGTAGTATATAGCACAGCCACGTACTATATAGCACAGCCACGTAGTATATTGAATAGCCATGTAGTATATAGCACAGCCCATGTAGTGTAGAGCACAGCCCACATAGTATATAACACAGCCCACGCAGTATATAGCAATGTGGGCACCATATCCCTGTTAAAAAAAAGAATTAAAATTAAAAATAGTTATATACTCACCTTCCAGCAGCCCCCGAATCCAGCCCAGGCCTTTAGCGATGCTCCTCGCGACGCTCCGTTCCCGGTAATGCCTTGCAGCAATAACCCGTGATGATGTAGCCGTCTCGTGAGACCGCTACGTCATCATCTCGCGAGACCGCTACATCATCACGGGTCGTTGCCGCAATGCATTCTTGGCACTGGAGCGTCGCGAGGAGCCGGAAAGGCTGCTGCGGACGCCGGATGGTGAGAATATAATGATTTTTTAAAATTATTTTTAACATATGTTTTTACTTTTGATGCTGCATAGGCAGTATCAATAGTAAAAAGTTGGTCACACAGGGTTAATGGCAGCGTTAACGGACTGCGTTACACCTCGTTATGCCACGGTGTAACGCAGTCCGTTTAATGGACTGCTAACGTTATGTGGGCGCTGACTGGAGGGGAGTATGGAGGGGCCAGTCAGCGACGCAGGATTTCCGTGACAGACAAACAGACAGACAGACGATAGTGGACCTTAGACGATTATATACATAAGATTATTTATTATTATAGCGCCATTTATTCCATGGCGCTTTACATGTGAGGAGGTATACATAATTAAAACAAGTACAATAATCTTAAACAATACAAGTCACAACTGGTTGTCTCTGGGTTAATAGAAACGTATCATAAGAAAATGACCGGGGTTTTGTGCTACATGTATTTATAATGATATTATATACTGGAGAAACATGAGTCAAAAAGTTGGCCAAAAAGTTACAAAATTTCATTTATTCATGTATAGAAAATGTATACCATATACATCTAAAAACATACACAAATTGTATGGTAGATAACAGTGACAAAAAGTTACGCTGTGACTAAATCCTTAGATGCAACCAATAGTCCAGGAAAGTAAAATAGAACACCGGTAAATCTAGTGTTAACATAGGGTACAAATTATCTACACCTGCGTACTAATGGGTCCAATGCATTGCTCGTAGAATACGTACTTGCACAGATTATACTAATGGTGTTGCCATATAAAGTAAATATGCAGACCAACATGTGTGCAGATAAATTGAGAAGGGAAAAAGGACTAATTACCCATGTGTATCGAGGTGTCCCGTCAGGATCCTGGTACCTAACCCCAACGCGCATTTCGCGTGTGTGTATTGCCGCTTCCTCAGGGGGCAATACACACACGCTAACGCCCCCTGAGGAAGCGGCAATACACACACGCGAAACGCGCGTTGGGGTTAGGTACCAGGATCCTGACGGGACACCTCGATACACATGGGTAATTAGTCCTTTTTCCCTTCTCAATTTATCTGCACACATGTTGGTCTGCATATTTACTTTATATGGCAACACCATTAGTATAATCTGTGCAAGTACGTATTCTACGAGCAATGCATTGGAGCCATTAGTACGCAGGTGTAGATAATTTGTACCCTATGTTAACACTAGATTTACCGGTGTTCTATTTGATTTTCCTGGACTATTGGTTGCATCTAAGGATTTAGTCACAGCGTAACTTTTTGTGCACTGTTATCTACCATACAATTTGTGTATGTTTTTAGATGTATATGGTATAAATTTTCTATACATGAATAAATTATTTTTTGTAACTTTTTGGCCAACTTTTTGACTCATGTTTCTCCAGTATATATGATCTTAGTATAGAATCGCCGTATAAGTATTGTACTGACGTTTATGTTTCTATATGTATTTATAATGTTTGTCAATAGCCAACAATAAGCCATTTATTTTCTGATGACCCATTCCCTTTAAAAGAAGAAATCTGTACTCCACCTTCATATAAACCACAGTGTACATCATCATGGTCAGAAACCACTAATCTAGAGTATATCCCGCTATTGTCTGTCCTGATTGTCAGTTTGATGTTGTTTTTTTCTAAATTATATTCTAATAAAATTTGTACTTTTTCTACTCTTTAATATTTTGTTGCTCCGTTTTTTCTCCTATTCATGAATTGCCTGATGGAGTTTATTTTGATTGCGGTGGGACACTACTTAGTATCCCCACTATTTGCATATAAGATGCAACGGGGTTTCTTTCTTTGTATATTGTTAATGTGGTAAATGACTATTCTAGCTGCAAACGTCTGGTTTGTAATGCAATATCTTCATAGGTGTATGGAGGCCCATTTCCAACAACCATCAATCCAGTGTTCTTATGGTACTTTGTGTTTGCTAACTGTGTAAGAAGGCTAATGGATGGTTAGAATACCCTTGCAAACCCTTGTGCAAGTGTGTTAGCACAGCTGAAAACAGTTTGGCTGAATAGAGAAGCTATAAACCTGACCTTCCTTTGAATCTGGAGCATTACATTTGTTGGTTCCATTAAACTCTCAAAATCACAAGAAAAAAAAGAACTTTCCATGCGAGAAATTACCAAGAAACTGAAGATTTCCTACACTCTTCAGAGGACAGCACAAACAGGCTCTAACAAGAGTATAAAGAGAAGTGGTAGGCCCCGCTGCACAACTGAGCAACAAGACAAGTATATTAGAGTCCGTAGTTTGCTAAATCGATGCCTCACAGGTCCTCAACTGGCAGCTTCATTAAATAGTACATGCAAAATGCCAATGTCAACGTCTACAGTGAAGGGGCGATTCCGGGATGCTGGCCTTCAGGGCAGAGTGCCAAAGAAAAAGCCATATCTGAGACTGGCTAATAAAAGGAAAAGATTAATATGGGCAAAAGAACACAGACATTGGACAGAGGAAGATTGGAAAAATGTGTTATGGACAGACGAATCCAAGTTTGAGGTGTTTGGATCACACAGAAAAACATTTGTGAGATGCAGAACAACTGAAAAGATGCTGGAAGAGTGTCTGACGCCATCTGTCAAGCACGGTGGAGGTAATGTGATGGTCTGGGGTTGCTTTGGTGCTGGTGAACTGGGAGATTTGTACAAGGTAAAAGGGATATTGAATAAGGAAGGCTATCACTCCATTTTGCAACGCCATGCCATACCCTGTGGACAGCGCTTGTTTGGAGCCAATTTCATCCTACAACAGCGCAATGACCCAAAGCACACCTCCAAATTATGCAAGAACTATTTAGGGAAGAAGCAGGCAGCTGGTATTCTATCTGTAATGGAGTGGCCAGCGCAGTCACCAGATCTCAATCCCATTGACCTTTTGTGGGAGCAGCTTAACCGTATGGTACGCAAAAAGTGCCCATCAAGCCAAACCAACTTGTGGGAGATGCTTCTGGAAGCATGGGGTGAATTTTCTCCAGATTACCTCAGCAAATTAACTGCTGGAATGCCAAAGGTCTGCAATGATGTAATTGCTGCAAATGGAGCATTCTTTGACGAAAGCAAAGTTTTCTAGGAGAAAATTATTATTTCAAATAAAAATATTTTTTTCTAACCTTGTCAATGTCTGTACTAGATTTTCAATTCATTTGGCAACTCATTTGATTAATAAACGTATGAGTTTTCATGGAAAACACAAAATTGTCTGGGTGACCCTAAACTTTTGAACGGTAGTGTACACCAGCAGATGACATGTCTCCCCAAACCACTGATTGTGGAAACTTCACACTAGACCTCTAGCAGCTTGGATTGTCTGTCTCTCCACTCTTCCTCCAGACTCTGGGACCTTGATTTCCAAGGTCTAGTGTGAAGTTTCCACAATCAATGATGGTTTCGAGAGCCATGACATCTGCTGGTGTAGGTCCACAGTATCTTATGAAGACCAAAGTCAGCACAGCCATCTACCAGGAAATTTTAGAGCACTTCATGCTTCCCTCTGTCGACAAGCTTTTTGGTGATGTAAATTTCATTCTCCGACAGGACATGGAACTCTGTCCACACTACAAAAAATACCAATACCTTTTTTAAAAACAACAGTACCGCTGTTCTTGATTGGTCAGCAAACTCGCCTGACCTTAACTCCATATAGAATCTATGGGGGATTGTAAAAAGGAAGATGAGATACACCAGACCCCACAATGCAGACGAGCAGAAGGCTGCTATCAAAGCAACCTGGGCTTTCATAACACCTCAGCAGTGCCACAGGCTGATCACCTCCATGTCACGCCGCATTGATGCAGTATTTGATGCAAAAATAACCTGGACCAAGTATTAAGTGCATTTACTGAATATACAGTGCCTTGCGAAAGTGTTCAGCTCCCTGGAACTTTTCAACCTTTTCCCACATATCATGCTTCAAACGTAAATATACCATATGTAAATTTTTGGTGAAGAATCAACAACAAGTGGAACACAGTTGTGAAGTTGAACGAAATTTATTGGTTATTTTAAATTTTTGTGGAAATTCAAAACCTGAAAAGTGGGGCATACAATTTTATTCGGCACCTTTACTTTAAGCAAACTCACGCCAGAAGTTCATTGTGGATCTCTGAATGATCCAATGTTGTCCTAATGATGATAAATATAATCCACCTGTGTGTAATCAAGTCTCCGTATAAATGCACCTGCTCTGTGATAGTCTCAGGGTTCTGTTTGAAGCACAGAGAGCATCATGACGATTAAGGAACACAACAGGCAGGTCCGTGATACTGTTGTGGAGAGGTTTAAAGCCGGATTTGGGTACAAAATGATTTCCAAAACTTTAAACATCCCAAGGAGCACTGTGCAGGCGATCATATTGAACTGGAAGGAGTATCATACCACTGCAAATCTACCAAGACCCAGCCGTCCCTCTAAACTTTCATCTCAAACAATGAGAAGACTGATCAGAGATGCAGCCAAGAGGCCCATGATCACTCTGGATGAACTGCAGAGATCTAGAGCTGAGGTAGGACAGTCTGTCCATAGGACAACAATCAGTCATACACTGCACAAATCTGGCCTTTATGGAAGAGTGACAAGAAGAAAGCCATTTCTCAAAGATATCCATAAACAGTGTTGTTTAAAGTTTGCAACAAGCCACCTCGGAGACACACCAAACATGTGGAAGAAGATGCTCTGGTCAGATGAAACCAAAATCGAACTTTTTGGCAACAATGCCAAGCGATATGTTTGGCGTAAAGGTAACACAGCTTATCACCCTGAACACACCATCCCCACTGTCAAACATGGTGGTGGCAGCATCATGGTTTGGGCCTGCATTTCTTCAGCAGGGACAGGGAAGATGGTTAAAATTGATGTGAAGATGGACGGAGCCAAATACAGGACCATTCTTGAAGAAAACCTGTTGTAGTCTGCAAAAGACCTGAGACTGGGACGAAGATTTGTCTTCCAACAAGACAATGATCTCAAACATAAACCAAAATCTACAATGTAATGGTTCACAAATAAACGTATCCAGGTGTTAGAATGGCCAAGTCAAAGTCCAGACCTCAATCCAATCGAGAATCTGTGGAAAGAGCTGAAAACTGCTGTTCACAAATGATCTCCATCAAACCTCACTAAGCTCGAACTGTTTGCCAAGGAAGAATGGGCAAGAATTTCAGTCTCTCGATGTACAAAACTGATAGAGACATATCCCAAGCGACTTGCAGCTGTAATCGCAGTAAAAGGTGGCGCAACAAAGTATTAAGTTAAAGGGACCGAATAATATTGCACGCCCCACTTTTCAGTTTTTGTATTTCCACAAAAATTTTAAATAAACAATACATTTCGTTCAACTTCACAATTGTGTTCCACTTGTTGTTGATTCTTCACCAAAAATTTACATTTGGTATCTTTGTGTTTGAAGCATGATATGTGGGAAAAGGTTGAAAAGTTCCAGGGAGCCGAATACTTTCGCAAGGCACTGTACATTTCAGTAGGCCAACATTTCGGATTTTAACCCCTTAATCCCATATGACGTACTATCCCATCGAGGTGACCTGGGACTTAATTCCCAAGGACGGGATAGTAAGTCATAGGCGATTGGCCGCGCTCTCGGGTGGAGCGCGGCCAATCGCCGCCTGGTGTCGGCTGTTTATTACACCTGACATCCGGCACTATGTGCCAGGAGCGGTCTCGGACTGCTCCTGGCACATTAACCCCCGGATCACTGCGATCAAACATGATCGTAGCGTTCCGGCGGCATAGGGAAGCATTGCGCAGGGAGGGGACGCTTGGAGCATCTCCTCCCTGCAGACCCCAGATCCAAAATGGCCGTGGGGCTCCTTTTGGGTCCTGCAGGGAGGTGGCTTGCAAGTGCCTGCTCAGAGCAGGCGCCACAACCTCCCTGCAGTGCCTGTCAGATCTTATCTGACACAGTGCATTGCAAAGTGTCAGATCAGCGATCTGACACTATACTGCAATGTCCCCCCTGGGGCAATGTTATAAAGTAAAAAAAATATATATTTACATGTGTAAAAAAAAAAAAATCCTAAATAAAGAAAAAAATATTGTTCCAATAAATACAGTTATTTTTCTAAATAAAATAAAAACAATAAAAGTACACATATTTAGTATCGCCGTATTATTTCCATTCTCCCATTAGGGTTAGGGTTGGGGGTAACGTTAGGGTTAGGGCTACAGTTAGGCTTGGGGGCTAATGTTAGGGTTGGGGCTAAAGTTAGGGATGGGGCTAAAGTTAGGGTTTGGATTACTGTTGGGATTAGGGTTGTGGTTAGGGTTATGGTTGGGATTAGGGTTAGGGGTGTGTTGGAGTTAGGGTTGTGGTTAGGGTTGCGATTAGGGTTAGGGGTGTGTTTGGGTTAGGGGTGTGGTTGGTATTAGGATTAGGGGCCTGTTCGGGTTAGCGGTGTGGTTAGGGTTATGATTAGGGTTGGGATTAGGGTTAGGGGTGTGTTTGGGTTAGGGTTTCAGTCAGAATTGGGGGGTTTCCACTGTTTAGGCACATCAGGGGCTCTCCAAACGCGACATGGCGTCCGATCTCAATTCCAGCCAATTCTGCGTTGAAAAAGTAAAACGTGCTCTTTCCCTTCTGATCTCTCCCGTGCGCCCAAACAGGGGTTTACTCCAACATATGGAGTATCAGCGTACTCAGGGCAAATTGGACAACAACTTTTGGGGTCCAATTTCTCCTGTTACCCTTGGGAAAATACAAAACTGGGGGCTAAAAAAGAATTTTTGAGGGGAAAAAATAATTTTTATTTTCACGGCTCTGCGTTATAAACTGTAGTGAAACACTTGGAGGTTCAAAGTTCTCACAACACATCTAGATAAGTTCCTTAGGGATCTTCTTTCCAAAATGGTGTCACATATGGGGGGTTTCAATGTTTAGGCACATCAGGGGCTCTCCAAACGCGACATGGTGTCCAATCTCAATTCCAGTCAATTTTGCATTGAAAAGTCAAACTGCGCTCCTTCCCTTCCGAGTTCTGCCATGCGCCCAAACAGTGGTTTCCCCCGACATATGGGGTATGAGCATACTCAGGACAAATTGTAAAACAACTTTTGGGGTCCAATTTCTCCTGTTACCCTTGGTAGCTGAAGTAAAATTTTTGTGAAAAAAAAGTTAAATGTTCATTTTTTTAAAATATTACAAAACTTCCTGTGAAACACCTGAAGGGTTAATAAGCTTCTTGAATGTGGTTTTGAGTACCTTGAGGGGTGCAGTTTTTAGAATGGTGTCACACTTGGGTATTTTCTATCATATAGACCCCTCAAAGTGACTTCAAATGTGAGGTGGTCCCTAAAATAATGGTGGTGAAAAATTGAGAAATTGCTGGTCAACTTTTAACCCTTATAACTCCCTAACAAAAAAACATTTTGGTTTCAAAATTGTGCTGATGTAAAGTAGACATGTGGGAAATGTTAGTTGTTAAGTATTTTGTGTGACATATCTCTGATTTAAGGGCATAAAAATTCAAAGTTGGAAAATTGCGAAATTTTCACCAAATTTCCGCTTTTTTCACAAATAGACGCTGGTAATATCAAAGAAATTTTACCACTTTCATGAGGTACAATATGTCTCAAGAAAACAATGTCAGAATCACTGGGATCCGTTGAAGCGTTCAAGAGTTATAACCTCATAAAGGGACAGTGGTCAAAATTGTAAAAATTGGCCCGGTCATTGACATGCAAACCACCCTTGGGGGTTAAGGGGTTAAAATAATTTTTTCAAGCTGGTGTTATCAAGTATTCTAATTTCCTGAGATAATAATGTTTGAGTTTTGATTGACTGTAAGCCACAATCATCAACATTAACAGAAATGAACACTTGAAATAGATCACTTTGTTTGTAATGACTCTATATAGTGAGTTTCACTTTTTGTATCGAAGAACTGAAATCAATTTACGTTTTGATAATATTCTAATTTTGTGAGATGCACCTCTATCTGCTCAAGAAAAGAGAAAGGACAGCATCTACAAAAATCATACAATGATCTAATGCCTCTCGGCAAAAATCTATATAACTGAACATGAGGTTCTTAGTTTAACGTTCTGATCAGACTGTTAAACCAAGAACCTCATGTTCAGTTATATCATCATATCTTAAAATACTCACCCGGCTTCCGGCTCCCTTGCAGCGTCCTGTCCTGGCCGCACCTTGTACTGTATGAGCGGTCACGTGGGGCCGCTCATTTACAGTAATGAATATGTGGCTCCACCCCTATGGGAGGAGGAGCCGCATATTCATGACTGTAATCGGCGAGCCCACGTGACCGCTCATACAGTACAAGGTGCGGCCAGGACAGGACGCTGCAAGGGAGCCGGAAGCCGGGTGAGTATTTTAAGAACAGCGGGGGGTGGGGAGGGGGGGAGGTTGCGCACAGGGGGTGGGAGGGGGGTGGGGACCTGGATATTGATTTTACACACAATTATTCATATCTTCTCTACAGCAAACGCTGCTGCAGGGAAGATATGAATGGCAGCTTCAGCACCAGTGGGGGGGACAGCGCTTAATGTAGCGCTGTCTCCTGCACGGCACAAGGACTGCACACGGACAACGTCCGTGTGTGGTACGTGTTTTACACGGACCCATTGACTTTAATGGGTCCGTGTAATCCGTGCGCTCCCACGAACACTGACATGTCTCCGTGTTTGGCACGGTCCGCAAAAAATCACTGACATCTGCACAGATGCATTGATTTTAATGTGTCTACGTGTGTCAGTGTCTCTGGTACGTGAGGAAACAGTCACCTCACGTACCGGAGCCACTGACGTGTGAAACCGGCCTTAGTATGGGTGCTGTTTGGTGGCCTCCATTGTTGTTGTGGTTTTGCGCTGGTGGGGCAGCGCAGTCTGGAGTCATGGGGACTCAGTCTTGCAGCATGGGCGCTGTGGGGCACCAGGCCGTTTGCCCTCCTGGTGCATTGCTGCTGTGGCGATGGTCGGTGCACGGCTCCGTGTTGTGAATTCCGTTATCGAACTCCCTCCTGTGGTCATGAATGGTACTTCGGCGAGTTCTGTCCATGGACTCCCTCTGGTGGCTGTGAGTGGAGCTGCTGCTTCTGAGGTTCCTTCCACAGGTGAGTGGTTTATCCTTTGGCTGGTTGCTCTATTTAACTCCACTCAGATCGTTATTCCATGCCAGCTGTCAATGTTCTTGTATTGGTTCAGTTCGCTCTTGGATCTTTCTGGTGACCTGTCTACTCCAGCAGAAGCTAAGTCCCTGCTAGTTTATTATTTGTTCAATGTTTCCTTGTCTAGCTGGATATCATGATTTTGCCTTGCTAGCTGGAAGCTCTGGGATGCAGAGTGGAACCTCCGCACCGTTAGTCGGTGCGGAGGTCTTTTTGCACACTCTGCGTGGTCTTTTGTAGTTTTTTGTGCTGACCGCAAAGATACCTTTCCTATCCTCTGTCTGTTTAGTAAATCTGGCCTCCCTTTGCTGAAACCTGTTTCATTTCTGCGTTTGTGACTTTCATCTTAACTCACAGTCAATATATGTGGGGGGCTGCCTTTTCCTTTGGGGAATTTCTCTGAGGCAAGGTAGGCTTTATTTTCTATCTTTAGGGCTAGTTAGCTCTTAGGCTGTGAAGAGGCGTCTAGGTAGAGTCAGGTACGCTCCAGGGCTATTTCTAGTTGTTGTGATAGGATTAGGGGTTGCGGTCAGCAGAGCTCCCACTTCCCAGAGCTTGTCCTGTGTGAGTTTAACTATCAGGTCGTTCCGGGTGCTCCTAACCACCAGGTCCATAACAGCTTTGCTCTGTTAGGGCGGTAGGAACCACTACGAGATTTGCTGTGACGTGGCAGTGGGCTTCATACAGTCCGATCAGAATGTTAAACTAAGAACCTCATGTTCAGTTATATAATTTTTTTCCTAGCGGCTTTAGATCAACGTATGATTTTTGGAGGTGCTGTCCATTCTCTTTTTTTCAGCAAATTGAATGATTTATCTGTCCCATATCTATCTGTCCATCCATCCATCCAACCATCATCATACATTTCTAGCTTCTGTGTGGCAGACAATGGTTGTGGTTGAGTGTCAGGTTCCTCTCCAGATGTGTGTGGGCTAACGGTAAAAGACAATAAGCTGAAATAATCATCGCAGCCCTCCATGAGTGCACATACTGCAGATCTCATCTTAGAGAAAATTACAAAAGAACAACCCAAATAAAATAAAGGCTATATATAAATCAGTATCACAATCATAAATATAGTGATATTAGCTCATCTGGGTGTCTTTTGAGTAAAAAGAAAGTGGAGACCACTTAAACCAAGAACCAAAACCAATCACCAAACCAAAGGATGCACCAGGAAGACCAGACTGGATCAAGATATATTCTTTTATTATTTAATTATCAAGCAGCGATACAATATATAAAAAACTACCATTAAAAAATATACGATAAAAATACAAAACAATCATACAAACAAGTGTGCAGCACGGGACGGCATATAAAAATAAATATACGGATACCCAACCGCACAATAATAATAATTATTTATATATCCGTGCAAGGTAAGTATTACCCACAATCGGGGTATATTAGTTCCCTGAAAAATTGAGTGACAATGTGGAAACAATAATAAAAAATAATAAAAACTCCAAAATTGATGTGCAATATATGCAAAAAAGTGCTGAAGTGCAAATAAATTCAAAGAACACAATTGTTTTAACCATCAGGGTTATTTCCAGACCCTGCACAGTGCTGATAGAGACAAAGTGCTAAGTGCTGAACTATAACAGATTTCAGGGAAAAATAGTGGATATTAGTGGATATTACCTTAGGGCACCGCGCCGTCCTGAGTACACGCACACACCCGACGCGCGTTTCGGAACTAAATTCCTTCGTCAGGGGGTGGTGTTAGGACCAAGAAACTGTGTTTATATAGTGCGCACGAACAAACGCTAGGGACGGGCTGAATCTCAATGGGGAGGGTGCAGCTGTGTTGGGGGAGAAAATGGCTAGAAGGTTGGAGGAGTGTTTAAACTAGGAATTGGGCAGGAGGGTATTCAATTTATAGGAGGGGAAGATAGTGCAGACAGAGACCTGGGCACAAATAAGGAAGTTGGGGGTGGCGGTGGCATGGGGGGTGGGGTTAGAGCAGTTAATAATTTAAGAAAGAATAGAGGTACAGAGAGGAACATCAAGTGCATGTATACTAATGCCAGAAGCTTCGCCAACAAAATGGACGAATTAGAACTAATGTTGTTGGGGCATAATTATGACATGGTGGGGATATCTGAGACATGGCTGGATGAGAGCCATGACTGGGCTGTTAACTTGCAGGGCTATAGTCTGTTCAGAAATGACCGTACAGATAAGCAAGGGGGTGGGGTGTGTCTGTATGTAAAATCGTCCTTAAAACCCATCCTGCGTGATAATATAGGTGAATTTAATGAAAATCTAGAATCCCTGGGAGTGGAGATAAGGGGAGGGGGAAAAAATAATAAATTACTGATAGGGGTTTGTTATAAATCTCCAAAAATAATGGAAGCAATGGAGAATATCCTCGTAAAGCAAATAGAAGAAGCTGCGACTCAAGGGGAAGTCATTATTATGGGGGACTTCAACTACCCTGAAATAGATTGGGGAACAGAAATCTGCAGTTCCAGCAAAGGTAATCGGTTTTTGACAACTATGAGAGACAATTACCTTTCACAACTGGTTCAGGACCCAACAAGAAGGGGGGCACTGCTAGACCTAATATTAACCAACAGGCCAGACCGCATATCAAATATAAGGGTTGGGGGTCACTTGGGAAATAGCGATCACAAAATAATACGTTTTCATGTATCCTTTAATAAGATGTGTAGTAGAGGGGTTACAAGGACACTAAACTTCAGCAGGGCAAATTTCCAACGGATGAGAGAGGATCTTGGTGCAATTAACTGGGACGATATCCTGAGACAAAAATACACAAAGAAAATGGGAGACATTTATTAGCATCCTGGATAGGACCTGTGCACAGTATATACCGTATGGGAATAAACATACTAGAAATAGGAGGAAACCGATATGGCTAAATAGAGCTGTAAGGGGCGCAATAAGTGACAAAAAGAAAGCATTTAGAGAATTAAAGGAAGTAGGTAGTGAGGAGGCATTAAATAAACACAAAAAATTAAATAAATTCTGTAAAAAGCAAATCAAGGCAGCAAAGATTGAGACAGAGAGACTCATTGCCAGAGAGAGTAAAAATCATCCTAAAATATTCTTTAACTACTTAAATAGTAAGAAACTAAAAAATGATAGTGTTGGCCCCCTTAAAAATAGTCTGGGTGAAATGGTGGATGAGGATGAGGAAAAAGCCAATATCCTAAATGACTTTTTCATCAGTATTTACACAAGAAAATCCCATGGCAGACAAAATGACTAGTGATAAAAATTCCCAATTAAATGTCACCTGCTTAACCCAGCAGGAAGTGCGGCGGCGTCTAAAAATCACTAAAATTGACAAATCTCCGGGCCCGGATGGGATACACCCTCGAAAACTGCAGGAATTAAGTACAGTCATTGATAGACCATTATTTTTAATCTTTAGAGACTCCATAATAACAGGGTCTGTACCACAGGACTGGCGTATAGCAAATGTGGTGCCAATATTCAAAAAGGGGACAAAAACTGAACTCGGAAATTATCGGCCAGTAAGCTTAACCTCTACTGTGGGTAAAATCCTGGAGGGAATTCTAATGGATGCTATACTGGAGTATCTGAAGAGGAATAACCTCATGACCCAGTATCAGCACTGGTTTACTAGGGACCGTTCATGTCAGACTAATTTGATCAATTTCTATGAAGAAGTAAGTTTCGGATTGGACCAAGGGAACCCAGTGGATGTAGTGTATATGGACTTTTCAAAAGCTTTTGATACGGTGCCACACAAAAGGTTGATACATAAAATGAGAATAATGGGGATAGGGGAAAATATGTGTAAGTGGGTTGAGAGCTGGCTCAGGGATAGGAAACAAAGGGTGGTTATTAATGGAGCACACTCGGAATGGGTAGCGGTTAACAGTGGGGTACCACAGGGGTCAGTATTGGGCCCTCTTCTTTTTAACATATTTATTAATGACCTTGTAGGGGGCATTCAGAGTAGAATTTCAATATTTGCAGATGACACTAAACTCTGCAGGGTAATTAATACAGTGGAGGACAATTTTATATTACAGGATGATTTATGTAAACTAAAAGCTTGGGCTGATAAATGGCAAATGAGCTTTAATGGGGATAAATGTAAGGTCATGCACTTGGGTAGAAGTAATAATATGTATAACTATGTGCTTAATTCTAAAACTCTGGGCAAAACCATTAATGAAAAAGACCTGGGTGTATGGGTGGATGACAAACTCATATTCAGTGGCCAGTGTCAGGCAGCTGCTACAAAGGCAAATAAAATAATGGGATGCATTAAAAGAGGCATAGATGCTCATGAGGAGAACATAATTTTACCTCTATACAAGTCACTAGTTCGACCACACTTAGAATACTGTGCACAGTTCTGGTCTCCGGTGTATAAGAAAGACATAGCTGAACTAGAGCGGGTGAAGAAGAGCGACCAAGGTTATTAGAAGACTGGGGGGTCTGCAATACCAAGATAGGTTATTACACTTGGGGCTATTTAATTTGGAAAAAGGAAGACTAAGGGGTGATCTTATTTTAATGTATAAATATATGAGAGGACAGTACAAAGACCTTTCTGATGATCTTTTTAATCATAGACCTGAAACAGGGACAAGGGGGCATCCTCTGCGTTTGGAGGAAAAAAGGTTTAAGCATAATAACAGACGCGGATTCTTTACTGTAAGAGCAGTGAGACTATGGAACTCTCTGCCGTATGATGTTGTAATGAGTGATTCATTACTTAAATTTAAGAGGGGACTGGATACCTTTCTGGAAAAGTATAATGTTACAGGGTATATACACTAGATTCCTTGATAGGGCGTTGATCCAGGGAACTAGTCTGATTGCCGTATGTGGAGTCGGGAAGGAATTTTTTTCCCCAATGTGGAGCTTACTCTTTGCCACATGGGTTTTTTTTGCCTTCCTCTGGATCAACATGTTAGGGCTAGGGTTGAGCGAAACGGATCGTTCATTTTCAAAAGTCGCCGACTTTTGGCAAAGTCGGGTTTCATGAAACCCGACCCGACCCCTGTGTGGGGTCGGCCATGCGGTACGCGACTTTCGCGCCAAAGTCGCGTTTCAATGACGCGAAAAGCGCCATTTCTCAGCCAATGAAGGTGGACGCAGAGTGTGGGCAGCGTGATGACATAGGTCCTGGTCCCCACCATCTTAGAGAAGGGCATTGCAGTGATTGGCTTGCTGTCTGCGGCGTGACAGGGGCTATAAAGGGGCGTGCACGCCGACCGCCATCTTACTGCTGCTGATCTGAGCCTAGGGAGAGGTTGCTGCCGCTTCGTCAGAAGCAGGGATAGCGTTAGGCAGAGTCCATTAACCACCAAACCGCTTGTGCTGTAGCGATTTCCACTGTCCAACACCACCTTTTGTTTGCAGGGACAGTGGAAGCTACATTTTTTTTCCTCAGCGCTGTAGCTCATTGGGCTGCCCTAGAAGGCTCCCTGATAGCTGCATTGCTGTGTGTACGCCGCTGTGCAAACCAACTGCTTTTTTCAAAGCACAAATCCTGTTGTTCCTTCCTTTCTGCACAGCTATCTTGTTTGTTTGTCCACACTTTTTATTTAATTTGTGCATCAGTCCACTCCTTATTGCTGCCTGCCATACCTGGCTGAGATTACTGCAGGGAGATAGTAATTGTAGGACAGTCCCTTTTTTTTTTTTAATTCTCCCTAAAAAAATAAGTTGTGGGAGATTAAGATTGGCATTTCTGCTAGAGTGCCATCCCTGTGTGTGCCATCTCTCTTACATAGTGGGCCATAGAAAGCCTTTTTATTTTTTTTATTTTTTTTGTGGGGTTTATAAATTCTCCCTGATAAAAAAAAGAAACAGTGGGAGATTAATATTGGCCTTTGGGCTTGTGTGCCAGTGCTGAGTGTGCCATCTCTCTCTCAAATAGTGGGCCATAGAAAGCCTATTTATTTTATTTTTTTTTGGTTTCTAAATTCTCCCTGGGAAAAAAAAAAAATTCAGTGGGAGATTAATATTGGCCTTTCTGCTTGTGTGCCACTCCTGACTCCTGGGTGTGCCATCTCTCTCTCTCAAATAGTGGGCCATAGAAAGCCTATTTATTTATTTTTTTATTTGGTTTCTAAATTCTCCCTGAAAAAAAAAAAAAAAAATCAGTGGGAGATTAATATTGGCCTTTTTGCTTGTGTGCCACTCCTGACTCCTGGGTGTGCCAGCTCTCTCTCTCAAATAGTGGGCCATAGAAAGCCAATTTTTTTTTTTTATTTGGTTTCTAAATTCTCCCTGAAAAAATAAAAAAAATCAGTGGGAGATTAATATTGGCCTTTCTGCTTATGTGCCACTCCTGACTCCTGGTTGTGCCATCTCTCTCTCTCAAATAGTGGGCCATAGAAAGCCAATTTTTTTATTTTTTTATTTGGTTTCTAAATTCTCCCTGAAAAAATAAAAAAAATCAGTGGGAGATTAATATTGGCCTTTCTGCTTGTGTGCCATTCCTGACTCCTGGGTGTGCCATCTCTCTCTCTCAAATAGTGGGCCATAGAAAGCCTATTTTTTTTTTTTATTTGGTTTCTAAATTCTCCCTGAAAAAATAAAAAAAAAATCAGTGGGAGATTAATATTGGCCTTTCTGCTTGTGTGCCAGTCTTGACTCCTGGGTGTGCCATCTCTCTCTCTCAAATAGTGTGCTGTTGTGAATTCTGTGGCTGAATTCACTCCTGTGGTCACAAGTGGTACTGCAGCTTCTGAGCTTCCTCCCTCAGGTGTTCTGGTGAGCTCGTTAACTGCTTCATTACTTAACTCCGCCTGATGCTGCTATCCTTGCTCCTTGTCAATGTTTCAGTGTTGGATCTGAGCTTCTCCTGATTGTTCCTGTGACCTGCTGCTCTGTATAGCTAAGTGCTTTTTGCTTTTTTGTTGCTTTTTTTTCTGTCCAGCTTGTCTTTTGTTTTGCTGGAAGCTCTGAGACGCAAAGGGTGTACCGCCGTGCCGTTAGTTCGGCACGGTGTTTTTTTTTGCCCCTTTGCGTGGTTTTGCTTTAGGGTTTTTTGTAGACTGCAAAGTTCGCTTTACTGTCCTCGCTCTGTCCTAGAATATCGGGCCCCACTTTGCTGAATCTATTTCATCCCTACGTTTTGTCTTTTCATCTTACTCACAGTCATTATATGTGGGGGGCTGCCTTTTCCTTTGGGGAATTTCTCTGGGGCAAGTCAGGCCTATTTTTCTATCTTCAGGCTAGCTAGTTTCTTAGGCTGTGCCGAGTTGCCTAGGTAGTTGTTAGGCGCAATCCACAGCCGCTTTTAGTTGTGTTTAGGATAGGATCAGGTGTGCAGTCTACAGAGTTTCCACGTCTCAGAGCTCGTTCTTGTATTTTTGGGTATTTGTCAGATCACTGTGTGCGCTCTGATCGCTAAGCACACTGTGTTTCTGGATTGCCTTCATAACACCTGTCATTAGCAAACATAACAGTACAAGGAGCCCAACTAATGATTCTCAATAGAGGGAAAGAAAAAGTTCTGACATCATTTTTTTTTTTTTTTCTGCTCTGTGTTCACTTTTTTTTTTTTCCCCTAGACATTTGGGTGATTCTGGACACAGGTGTGGACATGGATATTCAGGGTCTGTGCTCTTCAATGGATAATCTCGTTATAAATGTACAAAAAATTCAAGATACTATTGATCAGAAATCTATGTTAGAACCAAGAATTCCTATTCCTGATTTGTTTTTTTGGAGATAGAACTAAGTTTCTAAGTTTCAAAAATAATTGTAAGCTATTTCTGGCCTTGAAACCTCATTCTTCTGGTAATCCTATTCAACAGGTTTTGATTATTATTTCTTTTTTGCGCGGCGACCCTCAAGACTGGGCATTTTCTCTTGCGCCAGGAGACCCTGCATTGAGTAGTGTCGATGCGTTTTTCCTGGCGCTCGGATTGCTGTACGATGAGCCTAATTCAGTGGATCAGGCTGAGAAAAATTTGCTGGCTTTGTGCCAGGGTCAGGATGATATAGAAGTATATTGTCAGAAATGTAGGAAATGGTCAGTACTCACTCAGTGGAATGAATCTGCGCTGGCAGCTTTGTTCAGAAAGGGTCTCTCTGAGGCTCTTAAGGATGTCATGGTGGGATTTCCTATGCCTGCTGGTTTGAATGAGTCTTTGTCTTTGGCCATTCAGATCGGTCGACGCTTGCGCGAGCGTAAATCTGTGCACCATTTGGCGGTACTGCCTGAGGTTAAACCTGAGCTTATGCAGTGCGATAGGACTATGACTAGAGTTAAACGGCAGGAATACAGACGTCTGAATGGTCTGTGTTTCTACTGTGGTGATTCCACTCATGCTATTTCTGATTGTCCTAAGCGCACTAAGCGGTCCGCTAGGTCTGCCGTCATTGGTACTGTACAGTCCAAATTCCTTCTGTCCATTACCTTGATATGCTCTTTGTCGTCGTTTTCTGTCATGGCGTTTGTGGATTCGGGCGCTGCCCTGAATCTGATGGATTTGGATTATGCTAAACGTTGTGGGTTTTTCTTGGAGCCTTTGCGGTGTCCTATTCCATTGAAAGGAATTGATGCTACACCTTTGGCCAAGAATAAACCTCAATACTGGGCCCAGCTGACCATGTGCATGGCTCCTGCACATCAGGAAGTTATTCGCTTTCTGGTGTTGCATAATCTGCATGATGTGGTCGTGTTGGGGTTGCCATGGCTACAAACCCATAATCCAGTATTGGATTGGAATTCCATGTCGGTATCCAGCTGGGGTTGTCAGGGGGTACATGGTGATTTTCCATTTTTGTCGATTTCGTCATCCACCCCTTCTGAGGTCCCAGAGTTCTTGTCTGATTATCAGGATGTATTTGAAGAGCCCAAGTCCGATGCTCTACCTCCGCATAGGGATTGTGATTGTGCTATCAATTTGATTCCTGGTAGTAAATTCCCTAAAGGTCGATTATTTAATTTATCCGTGCCCGAACACGCCGCTATGCGCAGTTATGTGAAGGAATCCCTGGAGAAGGGACATATTCGCCCATCGTCATCACCACTGGGAGCTGGGTTCTTCTTTGTAGCCAAGAAGGATGGTTCGCTGAGACCGTGTATTGATTACCGCCTTCTTAATAAGATCACTGTTAAATTTCAGTATCCCTTGCCATTGTTATCTGACTTGTTTGCTCGGATTAAGGGGGCTAGTTGGTTCACTAAGATAGATCTTCGTGGTGCGTATAATCTGGTGAGAATCAGGCAAGGAGATGAATGGAAAACTGCATTCAATACGCCCGAGGGTCATTTTGAGTATCTAGTGATGCCGTTCGGACTTGCCAATGCTCCATCTGTGTTTCAGTCTTTTATGCATGACATCTTCCGTGAGTATCTGGATAAATTCCTGATTGTTTACTTGGATGACATTTTGATCTTCTCAGATGATTGGGAGTCTCATGTGAAGCAGGTCAGAATGGTTTTTCAGGTCCTGCGTGCTAACTCTTTGTTTGTGAAGGGATCAAAGTGTCTCTTCGGTGTGCAGAAAGTTTCATTTTTGGGGTTCATCTTTACCCCTTCTACTATCGAGATGGATCCAGTTAAGGTCCAAGCCATCCAGGATTGGATTCAGCCGACATCTCTGAAAAGTCTGCAAAAGTTCCTGGGCTTTGCTAATTTTTATCGTCGCTTCATCTGTAATTTTTCTAGCATTGCCAAACCATTGACCGATTTGACCAAGAAGGGTGCTGATTTGGTTAATTGGTCTTCTGCTGCTGTGGAAGCTTTTCAGGAGTTGAAGCGTCGTTTTTGTTCTGCCCCTGTGTTGTGTCAGCCAGATGTTTCTCTTCCGTTCCAGGTCGAGGTTGATGCTTCTGAGATTGGAGCAGGGGCGGTTTTGTCACAGAGAGGTTCTGATTGCTCAGTGATGAAACCATGTGCTTTCTTTTCCAGGAAGTTTTCGCCCGCTGAGCGTAATTATGATGTGGGCAATCGAGAGTTGCTGGCCATGAAGTGGGCATTCGAGGAGTGGCGTCATTGGCTTGAAGGAGCTAAGCATCGCGTGGTGGTATTGACTGATCATAAGAACTTGACTTATCTCGAGTCTGCCAAGCGCTTGAATCCTAGACAGGCCCGTTGGTCGTTATTTTTTGCCCGCTTCGACTTTGTGATTTCGTACCTTCCGGGCTCTAAAAATGTGAAGGCGGATGCTCTGTCTAGGAGTTTTGTGCCCGACTCTCCGGGTTTATCTGAGCCAGCGGGTATCCTCAAGGAAGGAGTCATTGTGTCTGCCATCTCCCCTGATTTGCGGCGGGTGCTGCAAAAATTTCAGTCGAATAAACCTGATCGTTGTCCAGCAGAGAAACTGTTCGTCCCTGATAGGTGGACTAATAAACTTATCTCTGAACTTCATTGTTCGGTGTTGGCTGGTCATCCTGGAATCTTTGGTACCAGAGAGTTAGTGGCTAGATCCTTCTGGTGGCCATCTCTGTCACGGGATGTACGTACTTTTGTGCAGTCCTGTGGGATTTGTGCTAGGGCTAAGCCCTGCTGTTCTCGTGCCAGTGGGTTGCTTTTGCCCTTGCCGGTCCCAAAGAGGCCTTGGACACATATTTCGATGGATTTCATTTCTGACCTTCCCGTTTCTCAAAAGATGTCAGTCATTTGGGTGGTCTGTGATCGCTTTTCTAAAATGGTCCATCTGGTGCCCTTGGCTAAATTGCCTTCCTCCTCTGATTTGGTACCTTTGTTCTTTCAGCATGTGGTTCGGTTGCATGGCATTCCTGAGAATATTGTTTCTGACAGAGGTTCCCAGTTTGTTTCAAGGTTTTGGCGAGCCTTTTGTGGTAGGATGGGCATTGACCTTCCTTTTCCTCGGCTTTCCATCCTCAGACTAATGGCCAGACCGAACGAACCAATCAGACCTTGGAAACATATCTGAGATGTTTTGTTTCTGCAGACCAGGATGATTGGGTGTCCTTTTTGCCGTTGGCTGAGTTCGCCCTTAATAATCGGGCCAGCTCGGCTACCTTGGTTTCTCCATTTTTTTGCAATTCTGGGTTCCATCCTCGTTTCTCTTCAGGACAGGTTGAGTCTTCGGACTGTCCTGGTGTGGATTCTGTGGTGGATAGGTTGCAGCAGATCTGGACTCAGGTAGTGGACAATTTGATCTTGTCCCAGGAGAAAGCTCAACTTTTCGCTAATCGTAGACGCCGTGTGGGTCCCCGACTTCGTGTTGGGGATCTGGTTTTGTTATCTTCTCGTCATATTCCTATGAAGGTTTCCTCTCCTAAATTTAAACCTCGTTTTATTGGTCCGTATAGGATTTCTGAGGTTCTCAATCCTGTGTCTTTTCATTTGACCCTCCCAGACTCCTTTTCCATACATAATGTATTCCATAGGTCGTTGTTGCGGAGATACGTGGCACCTATGGTTCCATCTGTTGAGCCTCCTGCCCCGGTTTTGGTGGAGGGGGAATTGGAGTATATTGTGGAGAAGATTTTGGATTCTCGTGTTTCTAGACGGAAACTCCAGTATCTGGTTAAATGGAAGGGTTATGCTCAGGAAGATAATTCCTGGGTTTTTGCCTCTGATGTTCATGCTTCCGATCTTGTTCGTGCCTTTCATGCGGCTCATCCTGGTTGGCCTGGGGGCTCTGGTGAGGGTTCGGTGACCCCTCCTCAAGGGGGGGGGGTACTGTTGTGAATTCTGTGGCTGAATTCACTCCTGTGGTCACAAGTGGTACTGCAGCTTCTGAGCTTCCTCCCTCAGGTGTTCTGGTGAGCTCGTTAACTGCTTCATTACTTAACTCCGCCTGATGCTGCTATCCTTGCTCCTTGTCAATGTTTCAGTGTTGGATCTGAGCTTCTCCTGATTGTTCCTGTGACCTGCTGCTCTGTATAGCTAAGTGCTTTTTGCTTTTTTGTTGCTTTTTTTCTGTCCAGCTTGTCTTTTGTTTTGCTGGAAGCTCTGAGACGCAAAGGGTGTACCGCCGTGCCGTTAGTTCGGCACGGTGGTTTTTTTTGCCCCCTTTGCGTGGTTTTGCTTTAGGGTTTTTTGTAGACTGCAAAGTTCGCTTTACTGTCCTCGCTCTGTCCTAGAATATCGGGCCCCACTTTGCTGAATCTATTTCATCCCTACGTTTTGTCTTTTCATCTTACTCACAGTCATTATATGTGGGGGGCTGCCTTTTCCTTTGGGGAATTTCTCTGGGGCAAGTCAGGCCTATTTTTCTATCTTCAGGCTAGCTAGTTTCTTAGGCTGTGCCGAGTTGCCTAGGTAGTTGTTAGGCGCAATCCACAGCCGCTTTTAGTTGTGTTTAGGATAGGATCAGGTGTGCAGTCTACAGAGTTTCCACGTCTCAGAGCTCGTTCTTGTATTTTTGGGTATTTGTCAGATCACTGTGTGCGCTCTGATCGCTAAGCACACTGTGTTTCTGGATTGCCTTCATAACACCTGTCATTGGCAAACATAACAGTGTGCCATAGAAAGCCTATTTTTTTTTTTATTTGGTTTCTAAATTCTCCCTGAAAAATCATTTTTTTTAATTTGGTTTCTAAAGTCTCCCTGTAAAAATAAAAAAAAAAATCAGTGGGAGATTAATATTGGCCTTTCTGCTTGTGTGCCAGTCTTGACTCCTGGGTGTGCCATCTCTCTCTCAAATAGTGAGCCATAGAAAGCCTATTTTTTTTTTTATTTGGTTTCTAAATTCTCCCTGAAAAAATCATGTTTTTTTATTTGGTTTCTAAATTCTCCCTGAAAAAAATCATTTTTTAAAATTTGGTTTCTAAAGTCTCCCTGTAAAAATAAAAAAAAAATCAGTGGGAGATTAATATTGGCCTTTCTGCTTGTGTGCCAGTCTTGACTCCTGGGTGTGCCATCTCTGTCTCTCAAATAGTGGGCCATAGAAAGCCTATTTTTTTTTTATTTGGTTTCTAAATTCTCCCTGAAAAAAAAAAAAAAAAGTGGGAGATCAATATTGACATTTGTGCTTGAGTGACAGTCCTGCGTGTGTGGCATCTCTCTCATTTGGTGCCACCGAAAACAGAGTGTGTAACATTGTGCCTGATTTTCCTTGCAGTCTCACCCACCTGTAAAGGGATATCTAAATCATACTGAAGTTATAGCTCACCGTGTAAGTTGTTTGACAGCAACAAATAACGTTACTTTGGTTAAGTTTTTAAAACAATGAGGAAGTCTGGTGGAAGAGGTCGTGGCCGTGGGCGTTCATTGTCAGCTGGTAATGATGGTAGTGGTAGTAGAGCATCAGGTGGTCGTGGGAAAAAAAATATTGCACCTAAGTCTGGAGCTGTGGAGCCAGGTTCGTCGTCTGGCTACAGAAGGCCTCGAACGTTCCCTTTTCTGGGAGTAGGAAAACCGCTTTTAAAGCCGGAGCAGCAAGAGCAAGTTTTGGCTTACCTTGCTGACTCAGCCTCTAGCTCTTTTGCCTCCTCTTTTGAAACGGGTAAATGTAAAAGCAGTGCGTCGTTAGTGGATGTTCACGGTCAGGGACAAGTCGCTTCCTTGTCCTCTTCAGCAAAAACAACAACAGAGAAGGATGCAGCAGGCGACACAACGGGTTACTCCATGGAGCTCTTTACACATACCGTCCCTGGCTTAGAAAGTGAAGCAGTTAACAGGCCATGCCCATTACAAGTTGAATCTGACATGGAGTGCACTGATGCACAGCCACAGCCAGACTACTATGCTGGTCCTTTGACTCAGACCACAACATTGCCCTCGCAGGGTACTGATCGAGAATCAGACCCTGATGAGACTATGTTGCCCCGTCACGAACGCTCTACCACCGACTTACACGGTGATACAGACGAAGTTGCGCACGAGCTAGAAGAGGAGGTTATAGATGACCCAGTTGTTGACCCCGATTGGCAGCCATTGGGGGAACAGGGTGCAGGCGGCAGTAGTTCTGAAGCGGAGGAGGAGGGGCTGCAGCAGGCATCAACATCACAACAGGTTCCATCTGCCGGGCCCGTAGATGGGACAAAACGCGTGGCAAAGCCAAAACCTGTTGGAGGACAGCGTGGCCATCCGGTTAAAGCTCAGTCTGCAATGCCTGAAAAGGGATCCGAGGCTCGAAAGAGTGCAGTCTGGCCTTTTTTTAAACAACATCCAATTGATCAGCGCAAAGTCATCTGTCAAAAGTGTTCAACTACCTTAAGCAGAGGTCAGAATCTGAAAAGTCTCAATTCAAGTTGCATGCATAGACATTTAACCACCATGCATTTGCAAGCCTGGACTAACTACCAAACGTCCCTTAAGGTTGTAGCACCCTCGGCCAATGAAGCTAGTCAGCAACACTACATCCCTGCCGTCACTGTAAGGCCACCATTTTCCGCACCACCTGCAGTATCTGAGCAGGTTTCTTTGCCAGGCCAAAGCAGTCAGGGTCAGGGAATCACCAGTTTCGTAGTAGGAAACACTGCATGTAGGGCACCGGCGGAAACAATACCATCTCCAACCGTCTCTCATTCTGCCATGTCCACCGGCACACCCGCTAGTTCCACGATCTCCAGCTCTCCAGTCCAGCTCACCCTACATGAGACTCTGGTTAGAAAAAGGAAGTACTAATCTCGTTAGTGATGATGCCCTACCGGTCAGTTGAAAGCGAAGCTTTCAAAGCCCTGATGGACTACGCTGAACCACGCTACGAGCTACCCAGTCGACACTTCTTTTCGAGAAAAGCCATCCCAGCCCTCAGCCAGCATGTTAAAGAGCGCATCGTCCATGCACTCAGGCAATCTGTGAGTACAAAGGTGCACCTGACAACAGATGCATGGACCAGTAGGCATGGCCAGGGACATTACGTGTCCATCACTGCACATTGGGTGAATGTGGTGGATGCAGGGTCCACAGGGGACATCAATTTCGGGACAGTTCTGCCTAGCCCACGGTCTAGGAAACAGTTGGCTGTAGGTGTTTGCACCCCCTCCTCCTCCTCCTCCTCGTCCTTCTGCAGAAGCGAGAGCTCGTCCACAGACCGCAGTCGGCAAACCACTCCATCCGCAGCTGCTACTGTTGCACACCAGTTGTCCCATTATGGGCCAGCTACTGGCAAGCGTCAGCAGGCTGTATTGGCTATGAAGTGTTTGGGCGACAACAGACACACCGCGGAAGTTCTGTCCGAGTTCTTGCAGAGAGAAACGCAGTCGTGGCTGGGCACAGTAGATCTTGAGGCAGGCAAGGTAGTGAGTGATAACGGAAGGAATTTCATGGCTGCCATCTCCCTTTCCCAACTGAAACACATTCCTTGCCTGGCTCACACCTTAAACCTGGTGGTGCAGTGCTTCCTGAAAAGTTATCCGGGGTTATCCGACCTGCTCCTCAAAGTGCGCGGACTTTGCTCACATAACTGCCGTTCGCCCGTACACTCCAGCCGTATGCAGAGCTATCAGCGGTCTTTGAACCTTCCCCAGCATTGCCTAATCATAGACGTTGCAACAAGGTGGAACTCAACACTGCACATGCTTCAGAGACTGTGCGAACAGAGGCGGGCTGTTATGTTTTTGTGGGAGGATACACATACACGGGCAGGCAGTAGGATGGCAGACATGGAGTTGTCAGGTGTGCAGTGGTCGAAGATACAAGACATGTGTCAAGTCCTTCAGTGTTTTGAGGAATGCACACGGCTGGTTAGTGCAGACAACGCCATAATAAGCATGAGCATCCCCCTAATGCGTCTGCTGATGCAAAGTTTGACGCACATAAAGGAGCAGGCATCTGCAGCCGAGGAAGAGGAAAGCCTTGATGACAGTCAGCCATTGTCTGGTCAGGGCAGTGTACAGGACGAGGTAGCGGGCGAACAGGAGGAGGAGGACGAGGAGGATGATGGGGATGAGTATTTTTTTAATGAGGAAGCTTCTCCGGGGCCACTGGAAATTGGTGGCGTGGCAAGGCCGGGTTCTGGGTTTTTGAGGGACACAAGTGACGTAGATTTGCCTGAAACTGCCCCTCAACCAAGCACAACCGCAGATTTGACAACTGGAACTTTGGCACACATGGCGGATTATGCCTTACGTATCCTCAAAAGGGACACACGCATTACGAAAATGATGAACGATGACGATTACTGGTTGGCCTGCCTCCTTGATCCTCGCTATAAAGGCAAATTGCAAAATATTATGCCACATGAGAACTTGGAACTAATATTAGCAACCAAACAATCAACTCTTGTTGACCGTTTGCTTCAGGCATTCCCAGCACACAGCGCCCGTGATCGTTCTCACACGAGCTGCAGGGAGCAGCAGACCAGAAGTGTTAGAGGTGCAGAAATCAGAAGTGGCGTTGGACAGAGGGGTTTTCTGACCAGGTTGTGGAGTGATTTTGCTATGACCGCAGACAGGACAGGTACTGCTGCATCAATTCAAAGTGACAGGAGACAACATTTGTCCAGTATGGTTACTAACTATTTTTCATCCCTTATCGATGTTCTACCTTAACCGTCATTCCCATTTGATTACTGGGCATCCAAATTAGACACCTGGCCAGAATTGGCAGAATATGCATTGCAGGAGCTTGCTTGCCCGGCAGCTAGTGTCCTATCAGAATGAGTATTTAGTGCTGCAGGTTCAATATTAACCGACCAAAGGACTCGTCTGGCTACCCAAAATGTTGAGGATCTAACCTTCATTAAAATGAACCACAACTGGATTTCGAATTCTTTTGCCCCACCTTGCTCGGCCGACACCTAGCTTTCCTATGAAAAGCTCTTGCCTGTGGACTACTCTGAATGACTTTTCCAATCTCGTAATTTGCAGCAGCTGATTGTCCAGCATACGACATGTTTACACCTCCCTAAATGGCCCAACTCCCCACACGGGGCCGTGGTATCGCCACTTGGCGCAAGCACCCGTGAGAGTGCTGTTTGTCTGAAGAGGTGGGTGTGCCCGCTTTTGGTCGACGGCACTGCCACTGGGTCCCTCCTAGTACAATAAAGTGTCTCTGGCGGTGGTGGTGCGCACCCAACGTCAGACACACTGTTGTAACATGAGGGGCCCTGGGCCTGTACCGCCGGCCACAAGAGAGTTCCCCCACCCCCAGCTCAAACATTGCTCTACCACTTGCACAATTATCTCTCACAGTTCCACCAATGTTTAGTCTATGCGCTGACATCCTTAAATTCCTGCCACTGACAATACCATTGTATTGACATGTATGATGGTACTTAACATAATCAGGGGCAGTGTCCTATATTTACCCAAGTAAATACTTTGCGCCAAATTACTAGGTCTGAAACTACGCAGAGGAGCCCACCCCTGTACCTAATGATTGCACCCTTTTGTGGTTTCGTTTTGTTGTAATGCGAGACATTAACATGTATTTATTGTTTGGGACTACTAACTGGCAGACACTCATTACAATCGGCCTCCGCTGACAACACCAATGGTGCCTGTGTACCCCTGCAAGAGAATTCAAAGTGCCTACAGCCCAATTTTATTATGTTAGGCCTTCGAAGCCTGTCTGCGGTCCGTCCTTCCACTAGTCCTCCACTGACCTGTCTACTGCTGCCCGTGTACCCCTGGAACCAATTAGAAAGTGCCTACAGCCCAATTTTATTATGTTAGGCCTTCGAAGCCTGTCTGCGGTCCGTCCTTCCACTAGTCCTCCACTGACCTGTCTACTGCTGCCCGTGTACCCCTGGAACCAATTATAAAGTGCCTATAGCCCAATTTTATTATGTTAGGCCTTCGAAGCCTGTCTGCGGTCCATCCTTCCACTAGTCCTCCACTGACCTGTCTACTGCTGCCCGTGTACCCCTGAAACCAATTATAAAGTGCCTACAGACCAATTTTATTATGTTAGGCCTTCGAAGCCTGTCTGCGGTCCCTCCTTCCACTAGGCCTCCACTGACCTGTCTACTGCTGCCCGTGTACCCCTGGAACCAATTAGAAAGTGCCTACAGCCCAATTTTATTATGTTAGGCCTTCGAAGCCTGTCTGCGGTCCTTCCTTCCACTAGTCCTCCACTGACCTGTCTACTGCTGCCCGTGTACCCCTGGAACCAATTATAAAGTGCCTACAGCCCAATTTTATTATGTTAGGCCTTCGAAGCCTGTCTGCGGTCCATCCTTCCACTAGTCCTCCACTGACCTGTCTACTGCTGCCCGTGTACCCCTGGAACCAATTATAAAGTGCCTACAGTCCAATTTTATTATGTTAGGCCTTCGAAGCCTGTCTGCGGTCCGTCCCTCCACTAGTCCTCCACTGACCTGTCTACTGCTGCCCGTGTACCCCTGGAGCCAATTTTAAAGTGCCTACAGCCCAATTTTATTATGTTAGGCCTTCGAAGCCTGTCTGCGGTCCGTCCCTCCACTAGTCCTCCACTGACCTGTCTACTGCTGCCCGTGTACCCCTGGAGCCAATTTTAAAGTGCCTACAGCCCAATTTTATTATGTTAGGCCTTCGAAGCCTGTCTGCGGTCCCTCCTTCCAATAGTTCTCCACTGACCAGACCAATGCTGGCCGTGTACCCCTGGAACCCAGCTGAAAGTGCATGGAGCCTCCTTTTTTTCTTTGTTTTATATTTATAAAGCCTAGATGAACTACGCTGTACCACGGTTCAAGCTACCCAGTCGACATTTCTTTTGCGAGAAAAGCCATCCCAGCCCTCCACCAGCATGAAAAAGTCTGCATTGTCATAGCACTCAGGCAATCAAACAGTAGAAAGGTGCACCTGACAAGAGACGCATGGACCAGTAGGCATGTCCACAAAAAGTTACGTGTCCATTACGGCGCACTGGGTTAATGTGTTGGATGCATGGTCCACAGGGGACAGCTTACAAAGTCTGTCTGCAGTCCCTAATTCAAATTGTCCTACGCTGACCACACCACTGCTGCCCGTGTACCCCTGGAACCAATTTTAAAGTGCCTACAGCCTAATTTTGTTATGTTAGGCCTACTACGCCTGTCTGCGGTCCCTCCTTCCAATATTCCTCCACTGACCACACCACTGCTGCCCGTGGACCCCTGGAACCTATTTTTAATTGCATAGAGCATCCTTTTTTTAATATTAGGCGTACAAAGTCTGTCTGCGGTCCACTATTGAAATTGTCCTCCACTGACCAGAGCAATGCTGCCTTTGTACCCCTGTAACCTTTTTTAAACTGCTTTGAGCCACATTTTTGGTTTAAGGCCTACTACCTGTGTCTGTCTGCGCCACTCATTACAGCTGTCCTCCTTTGAAAAAAGCAGATCGTCAATAGTCTTGTTTTCAGCCTCTAGGAATTTGAAAACTGCATTGGGGCTACTACTTCGGTAGGGCCTACTAACGGTGTCTGCCGCTCCAAGGTGTTCCCCAGGTTTCCTCGCCATTGCTTCAATCTTCTGACTATCGTTTAGTAGTTGCTGAAAACTACGCTGCATTAGGCCTACAAATTGGGTATGGGGTGTAGAGACGGTGTGTTCCACTCCAAGGTGTTCCCCAGGTTTCCTCTCCATTGCTTCGGTCTTCCGACTCTCGTTTAGTAGTTGTTGAAAACTACACTGCATTAGGCCTGCACATTGGGTATGGGGTGTAGAGACGGTGTGTTCCACTCCAAGGTGTTCCCCAGGTTTCCTCTCCATTGCTTCGGTCTTCCGACTCTCGTTTAGTAGTTGTTGAAAACTATACTGCATTAGGCCTACAAATTGGGTATGGGGTGTAGAGACGGTGTGTTCCACTCCAAGGTGTTCCCCAGGTTTCCTCTCCATTGCTTCGGTCTTCCGACTCTCGTTTAGTAGTTGTTGAAAACTACACTGCATTAGGCCTACAAATTGGGTATGGGGTGTAGAGACGGTGTGTTCCACTCCAAGGTGTTCCCCAGGTTTCGTCTACATTGCTTCGGTCTTCCGACTCTCGTTTAGTAGTTGTTGAAAACTACACTGCATTAGGCCTACTAGTTGGGTTGGGGCCTTCTATCTATGTCTGCCGCTCCTTGCTGTTCTCCTCCAGTGAACAAAGCTGTGCCGCCGGTTTACAACTGTTGCCAATTTTGAACTGCATTTAGAATACTTACTGATTTGGGCCTACTCTCTGTGTCAGCCTCTCATTCCAGTTGTCCTCCACTGAACAAAGCAATGCCCCCTGGTTAGTCCTGTTACCAATTTTGAACTGCATTTAGCCCACTTTATTCTTTGGGCCCATATCTGTTTCCCCCTCATCCTACCCATTGCCCAGCCAGATAGATGAGTCTGCTGGTACATTGACCCATAATGCAACATTCCCCGTGCACGCTACACTGCAATATTGTGACCCTGCTGAAAGTCAGGTCCCCCTTCCCGCATACCATACCACATTACACGGGGACAAAGAGGAAGGTGCAGATGAAGGTGCAGTTTCCTTCATCAGGTGCGGGGAGGAATACTCGTTGGCGACGTCACTGGCACAGGGCCTCTCATAGTACGCAAAAGTGTTGCTGCCGGTGGGAGGCGCCCCCGCCGTGCAAACACACCGCTGTGCCAGTGCCAATGCCAACGAGTGGGCCCCCCTGCTTGCTCAGGATCACAGCACTTGCAAAGTTGAAATACTTACCTCTCCCTGCTCCACTGCCGTGACGTGGTTCAGATTTACTGGGCACACTAATTACTTGAACCAGCCCTACCCCCCACAACTTTAGCCAAATGACCCCCAATTTCAAATGCCTTACAATTATTATAAGCTAAATTACGATTGACAAGCTTCAGTAGCAAGAATGGATGTTTTTGCCAATACAATGGGCTCTGTACATGTTTTCCTGGCCTCTACTCACTGCCGACTATGCTCCCCCCATTGACTTGCATTGGGTTTCGTGTTTCGGTCGATCGCGATAATCGGCCGATTCCACTCGACTCGACTTTTGAGATAGTCGGGTTTCGCGAAACTCGGCTCGACTCTAAAAAGGTCAAGGTCGCTCAATTCTAGTTAGGGCATGTTAGGTTAGGCTATGGGTTGAACTAGATGGACTTATAGTCTTCCTTCGACCTTAATAACTATAACTATGTAACTATGTAAATCACCCTGGGTGCCGGAGTATTTCCGGGTCAAAGTTCACATATGCACAGAGGAACACACCCATCAGTGCATCGCTGATGATGCCGGCCTGGACACTGTCGGCGCGTGCGCGGCCGGGTGAATCCGGAACCCCTATACCTCCACACCACCAGACCGGACGTACGGGATAGTGACCCGACGTTGCCAAGGTGATCGCAATGTAAGAGGCAGGGGATCCCAGACGCAGGCCACGCATGCGCACTGACCAGGACACACACCATGAGCGGTGCAACATGAGAATGGGCTACTCTAACCTCAAAATATGGGGGCAATATTACACATCACAGGCATTAAATCTATTATTTACATATGATGGAATAGCAGAAAAAAAGAGAGAGAGAGAAAAAAAAAAAATCAACCGGGGGGGCATAAAAGTACCAGAATGCACAACATAGGGCATCATACATAAGAAACCATAATATAAATATCAGAAACGTACTCCAGGTATTATCTGTAGTAGTGTGAAATAACCATATAACAACAAATATTTGACAAAATAAATAATAAATCCACATAGATCTCATCTTGTAGACTATGTCTCGTTTCTATCCCATCCTGATTGTTGGAATTGGTGGTAAGTAGATTACTAACCCATCTGTACTAATATGTTTGCAGCACATTCCGTGGGATGATGGGTTACACAAGATAACTGGATAATGTTCTTTTAGTATTTGGGATGTTTGGTATGTTCTTGAAGTGCATATAATGAGCATTGTCCTATATCTCTGCTCTTTATTTATTTTAGATATCTGATTTTTCACGTTTTATGACCTTTGATTAAATGAAAATGATTTGTTTGAAATCTTTCAATTGCAGTAAAGGTACCTTCACACATACAGATATCGTTAACGATATCGTTGCAACGTCACACTTTTTGTGACGTAGCAACGATATCGCTAACGATCTCCTTATGTGTGACAGCGACCAACGATCAGGCCCCTGCTGGAAGATCGTTGGTCGTGGGGGAATGATCGGGACCTTTTTTTGGTCGCTGATCACCCGCTGTCATCGCTGGATCGGCGCCAGCGATATGTTCACTTGTAACCAGGGTAAATATCGGGTTACTAAGCGCAGGGCCGCGCTTAGTAACCCGATATTTACCCTGGTTACCTTTGTAAAAGTAAAAAAAAAAAAACACTACATACTCACATTCCGATGTCAGCTTCCCTGCACTGACTGTCCGGCCGTAAAGCAGAGCACAGCGGTGAAGTCACTGCTGTGCTCTGCTTTATGGTCGGACAGTCAGTGCGGGAAGCTGACGGAGGGGGACGTGACAGACATCGGAATGTGAGTATGTAGTGTTTTTTTTTTTTTACTTTTACAGTGGTAACCAGGGTAAATATCGGGTTACTAAGCGCTGCCGTGCACTTAGTAACCCGATGTTTACCCTGGTTACCTGGGTGCTGCAGGGGGACTTCGGCATCGTTGAAGACAGTTTCAACGATGCCGAAGTCGTTCCCCTGATCGTTGGTCGCTGGAGAGAGCTGTCTGTGTGACAACTCCCCAGCGACCACACAACGACTTACCAACGATCACAGCCAGGTCGTATCGCTGGTCGTGATCGTCGGTAAGTCTTTTAGTGTAACGGTACCTTAACTCTGTGCTTTCATGCATTACGGACTGTGCATACCTAACAGTAGTTAGACCAATCTTGAGGTGAAATAGGATTAGGAGAATGGCGGTTCTTTTGTAACTCTGACATCAGGGGAGGGAGTCATGTACAAACGCAACCACCTATTTGATCAATGTTACGATGACTGGAACTGCAGCAAATGACTTGTGTTGGTGAGCGATTGTTCAGTTTAAAATCACCTGACAGAAAAATAAACAAAAAAAAAACATAATAACATTTATAGAAATTAAAATAGAGATGTAAAATAGGATCCAGTAAATTACTTCCCAGATGATACAGTAAGGTAAAGGTGTGAAGATTTGGCTCCCTTACTCTTTGGACAGGTGAGATGTAGCTGGTCGTTGGTTTAGGATTTTCATGGCAGAAAGGGGGTAAAATACAACCTATTATAGGTCATTTATTTTTCTTAGTAGAACCTCAAATATAAGCATAGGTAAGCTTTCCTTTAACCCCTTCATGACCCAGCCTATTTTGACCTTAATGACCTGGCCGTTTTTTGCAGTTCTGACCAGTGTCCCTTTATGAGGTAATAACTCGGGAACGCTTCAATGAATCGTTAAAGGTTCTGAGACTGTTTTTTTCGTGACATATTGGGCTTCATGATAGTGGTAAATTTAGGTCAATTTTTGTGTTTATTTGTGAAAAAAAAGGAAATTTGGCTAAAATTTTGAAAATTTCGCAATTTTCAAATTTTGAATTTTTATTCTGTTAAACCAGAGAGTTATGTGACACAAAATAATTAATAAATAACATTTCCCACATGTCTACTTTACATCAGCACAATTTTGGAAACATTTTTTTTTGCTAGGAAGTTATAAGGGTTAAAATTTGACCAGCGATTTCTCATTTTTACAATGAAATTTACAAAACCATTTTTTTAGGAACCACCTCACATTTGAAGTCAGTTTGAGGGGTCTGTATGGCTGAAAATACCAAAAAGTGACACCATTCAAAAAACTGCACCCCTCAAGGTACTCAAAACCACATTCAATAAGTTTATTAACCCTTCAGGTACTTCACAGCAGCAGAAGCAACATGAAAGGAAAAAATGAACATTTAACTTTTTAGTCACAAAAATGATGTTTTAACAACAATTTATTTTATTTTCTCAAGGGTAAAAAGAGAAACTGGACAGCAAACGTTATTGTACAATTTGTCCTGAGTATGCCTATACCTCATATGTGGGGGGGAACCACTGTCTGGGCGCACGACAGGGCTCTGAAGGGAAGGAGCGCCATTTGACTTTTTCAATGAAAAATTGGCTCCAATCTTTAGCGGACACCATGTCGCGTTTGGAGAGCCCCTGTGTGCCTAAACATTGGAGCTCCCCCACATGTGACCCCATTTTTGAAACTATACCCCCCAAGGAACTTATCTAGATGCATAGTGAGCACTTTGAACCCCCAGGTGCTTCACAAATTGATCCGAAAAAATGAAAAAGTACTTTTTTTCACAAAAAAATTCATTTAGCCTCAATTTGTTCATTTCCACATGGGCAACAGGATAAAATGGATCCTAATATTTATTGGGCAATTTCTCCTGAGTACACTGATACCTCACATGTGGGGGTAAACCACTGTTTGGGCACGCGGCAGGGCTCGGAAAGGAAGGAGTGCCATTTGACTTTTTGAATGAAAAATTTGCTCCAATCGTTAGCGGACACCATGTCGCGTTTAGAGAGCCCCTGTGTGCCTAAACATTGGAGCTCCCCCACATGTGACCCCATTTTGGAAACTAGACCTCCCATGGAACTAATCTAGATGTGCGGTGACCACTTTAAACCCCAAAGTGCTTCATAGAAGTTTTTAACTCAGAGCCGTGAAAATAAAAAATAATTTTTCATTCCTCAAAAATTATTTTTTAGCCTGCAATTTTTTATTTTCACAAGAGTAACAGGAGAAATTGGACCCCAAGAGTTGTTGTCCAGTTTTTCCTGAGTACACTGATGCCCCATATGTGGGGGAGAACCACTGTTTGGGCACACGTCGGGGCTCGGAAGGGAAGTAGTGACTTTTGAAATGCAGACTTTGATGGAATGGTCTGCGGGCGTCATGTTGCGTTTGCAGAGCCCCTGATGTGCCTAAACAGTAGAAACCCCGCACAAGTGACCCCATTTTGGAAACTAGACCCCCCAAGGAACTAATCTAGATATGTGGTGAGCACGTTCAACCCCCAAGTGCTTCACAGAAGTTTATAACGCAGAGCCGTGAAAATAAAAAATAATTTTTCTTTCCTCAAAAATTATGTTTTAGCAAGCAATTTTTTATTTTCGCCAGGGTACCAGGAGAAATTGGACCCCATTAGTTGTTGCCCAGTTTGTCCTGAGTACGCTGGTACCCCATATGTGGGGGTAAACCACTGTTTGGGTGCACGTCAGGGCTCGGAAGGGAGAGAGCACCATTTGACTTTTTGAATGCAAGATTGCCTGGAATCAATGGTGGCGCCATGTTGCGTTTGGAGACCCCTGATGTGCCTAAACAGTGGAAACCCCTCAATTCTAACTCCAACACTAACCCCAACACACCCCTAACCCTTATCACAACTGTAGCCATAACCCTAATCACAACCATAACCCCACCACACCCCTAACCACAACCCTAACCCCAACACACCCGTAACCCTAATTCCAACCCTAACCCTAATCCTAATCCCAACCCTAACCCTAATCCCAACCCTAACCACAAGCCTAATCTTAACCCTAATTCCAACCCTAACTCTAATTCCAACCCTAACCCTAAGGCTATGTGCCCACGTTGCGGATTCGTGTGAGATTTTTCCGCACGATTTTTGAAAAATCCGCAGGTAAAAAGCACTGCGTTTTACCTGTGGATTTTCAGTGTTTTTTTGTGATGATTTTACCTGCGGATTCCTACTGAGGAACAGGTGTAAAACGCTGCGGAATCCGCACAGAATTGACATGCTGCGGAAAATACAATGCAGCGTTTCCGCACGGTATTTTCCGCACCATGGGCACAGCGGATTTGGTTTTCCATAGGCTGCAGATCCGCGGCCAATCCGTTGCGGATCCGCAGCCAAATACGCACCGTGTGCACATTCCCTAACCCTAGCCCTAACCCTAGTTCTAACTCTAACCCTAGTGGAAAAAAAAAATATATATTTTCTTTATTTTATTATTGTCCCTACCTATGAGGGTTAAATGGGGGGGGGGGCATTTACTATTGTTTTTATTTTGATCACAGTGATTAAAATATACCTGGAACGAATCTGCCGGCCGGCAGATTCGGCGGGTGCACTGCGCATGCGCCCGCCATCTTGGAAGATGGCGGCGCCCATGGAAAAGACGGACGGACCCCGGGAGGCTCGGTAAGTATGAGTGGGGGGGGGGGGAGATCGGAGCATGGGGGAGATCGGAGCATGGGGGGGATCGGAGGACGGGGGGTGGCATCGGAGCACAGGGGGAGTGGACAGGAGGACGGGGGAGCAGACAGGATGACGGAGGGGAGCGGAGCACTGGACGGAGGACTGGGGAGGCGATCGGTGGCGGTGGGGGGCACATCAGGGTTTCCAGCCATGGCCGATGATATTGCAACATCGGCCATGGCTGGATTGTAATATTTCACCAGTTTTTATTGGTGAAATATTACAAATCGCTCTGATTGGCAGTTTCACTTTCAACAGCCAATAAGAGCGATCGTAGCCACAGGGGAAGGGGGGGGGAAGTGAAGCCACCCCCCCTGGGCTGAAGTACCACTCCCCCTGTCCCTGCAGATCCGGTGAAATTGGAGTTAAACCTTTCACCCGATCTGCAGGGACGCGATCCCTCCATGACTCCACATAGGCGTCACATGTCGGATTGGCACCGACTTTCATGACGCCTACGTGGCGTCAAAGGTCGGGAAAAGGTTAACCCAGGCAAAGATCTGCAGTACTGCATTGGCCCTGAACCAGTCACCAGGTTTTCTCTCCATAAACTGTATCTACCACCTTTCAGTCATCTTTAGTAGCATTCCTGCAACCTGTTCATAAGGGCCCATTGCCCTGCATATCTAAGAATATGACTTTTACTAGATGGTGGCCTAACGCATCGGGTATTCTGGAATATGCATGTCCACGTAGTATATTGCGCAGCCACGTAGTATATTGCCCAGTCACGTAGTATACAGCACAGAGCCATGTAGTATACAGACTTAAAATAAAAAATAAACATATATTCACCCTCCGTTGAAGTCCTGGCCCTGTATGCGGTGCACGCGGCAGCTTCCGGTCCCAGGGTTGGTATGGGCGCAGGACCTGTGATGATGTCGTGGTCACATTACCGTGATGTCATGGCAGGTCCTTGTCGCATACCATCCTTGCCACCGGAAGCTGCCGCTTGCATGAAGCGGTTACCGGAGCGTCAAGAGGATCGGGAAAGGCGCCGGAATGTGAGTATATGATGATTTTTTATTTTTTTTATTATTTTTAACCCCTTTCTGACAATGGACGTACTATTCCGTCCATGTGGGGTGGGCACTACTTCCCAAGGACGGAATAGTACGTCCAGCGCGATCGGCAGCGCTCACTGGGGGGGCGCGGCCGATCGCGGTCGGGTGTCAGCTGCTTATCGCAGCTGACATCCGGCACTATGTGCCAGGAGCAGTCACGGACTGCCCCCGACACATTTACCCCCGGCACACCGCGATCAAACATGAACACCATGTGCCGGCGGTGCAGGGAAGCATCTCGCAGGGAGGGGGCTCCCTGCGTGCTTCCCTGAGACCCCCGAAGCAACGTGATGTGATCGCGTTGCTGCGAGGGTCTCCTACCTCCCTCCCTGCTCCAGGCCCGGATCCAATATGGCCGCGGCATCCGGGTCCTGCAGGGAGGGAGGTGGCTTACCAAGTGCCTGCTCAGAGCAGGCACTTGGTAAGCCTGCAGCGCTCTGAGACAGATCGGTGATCTGACAGAGTGCTGTGCAAACTGTCAGATCACCGATCTGTGATGTCCCCCCCTGGGACAAAGTAAAAAAGTTAAAAAAATGTTTTCCAAATGTGTAAAAAAAAAAAACCTAAATAATGAAAAAAAATATATATATATTATTCCCATAAATACATTTCTTTATCAAAATAAAAAAAAAACAATAAAAGTACACATATTTAGTATCGCCGCATCCGTAACGACCTGACCTATAAAACTGGCCCACTAGTTAACCCCTTCAGTAAACACCGTAAGAAAAAAAAAACCGAGGCAAAAAACGCTTTATTATCATACTGCTGAACAAAAAGTGGAATAACACGCGATCAAAAAGACGGATATAAGTAACCATGGTACCGCTGAAAGCGTCATCTTGTCCCGCAAAAAATGAGCCGCCATACAGCATCATCAGCAATTAAAATTAAAAAAAAGTTATAGTCCTGAGAATAAAGCGATGCAAATAATTATTTTTTCTATAAAAGTTTTTATCGTATAAAAGCGCCAAAACATAAAAAAATGATATAAATGAGGTATCCCTGTAATCGTACTGACCTGAAGAATAAAACTGCTTTATCAATTTTACCAAACGCGGAACGGTATTAACGCCTTCCCCAAAATAAATTCATGAATAGCTGGTTTTTGGTCATTCTGCCTCACAAAAATCGGAATAAAAAGCGATAAAAAAAGTCACGTGCCCGAAAATGTTACCAATAAAAACGTCAACTCGTACCGCAAAAAACAAGACCTCATATGACTCTGTGGACTCAAATATAGAAAAATTATAGCTCTCAAAATGTGGTAACGCAAAAAATATTTTTTGCAATAAAAAGCGTCTTTCAGTGTGTGACGGCTGCCAATCATAAAAATCCGCTAAAAAACCCACTATAAAAGTAAATCAAACCCCCCTTCATCACCCCCTTAGTTAGGGAAAAATTAAAAAAATGTATTTATTTCCATTTTCCCATTAGGGTTAGGGCTAGGGTTAGGGTTAGGGTTAGGGCTAGGGTTAGGGCTAAGGCTACAGTTAGGGTTAAGGCTACAGTTAGGGTTAAGGCTACAGTTAGGGTTGGGGCTAAAGTTAGGGTTAGGATTACATTTACGGTTGGGAATAGGGTTGGGATTAGGGTTAGGGGTGTGTCTGGGTTAGAGGTGTGGTTAGGGTTACCGTTGGAATTAGGGTTAGGGGTGTGTTTTGATTAGGGTTTCAGTTATAATTAGGGGGTTTCCACTGTTTAGGCACATCAGGGGCTCTCCAAACGCGACATGGCGTCCGATCTCAATTCCAGCCAATTCTGCGTTGAAAAAGTAAAACAGTGCTCCTTCTCTTCCGAGCTCTCCCGTGTGCCCAAACAGGAGTTTACCCCAACATATAGGGTATCAGCGTACTCAGGACAAATTGGACAACAACTTTTGGGGTCCAATTTCTCCTGTTACCCTTGGGAAAATACAAAACTGGGGGCTAAAAAATAATATTTGTGGGAAAAAAAAGGTTTTTTTATTTTCACGGCTCTGCATTATAAACTGTAGTGAAACACTTGGGGGCTCAAAGTTCTCACAACACATCTAGATAAGTTCGTGTGGGGGGTCTAGTTTCCAATATGGGGTCACTTGTGGGGGGTTTCTACTGTTTAGGTACATTAGGGGCTCTGCAAACGCAATGTGACGCCTGCAGACCATTCCATCTAAGTCTGCATTCCAAATGGCGCTCCTTCCCTTCCGAGCCCTCCCATGCGCCCAAACGGTGGTTCTCCCCCACATATAGGGTATCAGCGCACTCAGGACAAATTGCACAACAACTTTTGGGGTCCAATTTCTCCTGTTACCCTCGGGAAAATACAAAACTGGGGGCTAAAAAATAATTTTTGTGGGAAAAAAAAATTTTGTTTTATTTTTACGGCTCTGCATTATAAACTTCTGTGAAGCTCTTGGTGGGTCAAAGTGCTCACCACACATCTAGATAAGTTCCTTAGGGGGTCTACTTTCCAAAATGGTGTTACTTATGGGGGGTTTCAATGTTTAGGCACATCAGTGGCTCTCCAAACGCAACATGGCGTCCCATCTCAATTCCTGGCAATTTTGCATTGAAAAGTCAAACGGCGCTCCTTCCCTTCCAAGCTCTCCCATGCGCCCAAACAGTGGTTTACCCCCACATATGGGGTATCAGCGTACTCAGGACAAATTTTACAACAACTTTTTGGTTCCAATTTCTTCTCTTACCATTGGGAAAATAAAAAATTGGGGGCGAAAAGATATTTTTTGTGAAAAAAAATGATTTTTTTATTTTTACGGTTCTGCATTATAAACTTCTGTGAAGCGCTTGGTGGGTCAAAGTTCTCACCACACCTCTAGATAAGTTCCTTAGGGGGTCTACTTTCCAAAATGGTGTCACTTGTGGGGGGTTTCAATGTTTAGGCACATCAGTGGCTCTCCAAACGCAACATGGCGTCCCATCTCAATTCCTGTCAATTTTGCATTGAAAAGTCAAATCGCGCTCCTTCGCTTCCAAGCTCTGTCATGCGCCCAAACAGTGGTTTACCTCCACTTATGGGGTATCGGCGTACTCAGGACAAATTGTACAACAACGTTTGGGGTCCATTTTCTCCTGTAACCCTTGGTAAAATAAAACAAATTGGAGCTGAATTAATTTTTTTGTGAAAAAAAGTTAAATGTTCATTTTTATTTAAACATTCCAAAAATTCCTGTGAAGCACCAGAAGGGTTAATAAACTTCTTGAATGTGATTTTGAGAACCTTGAGGGGTGCAGTTTTTAGAATGGTGTCACACTTGGGTATTTTCTATCATATAGACCCCTCAAAATGACTTCAAATGAGATGTGGTCCCTAAAATAAAATGGTGTTGTAAAAATGAGAAATTGCTGGTCAACGTTTCACCCTTATAGCAACCTAACAAAAAAAAATGTTGGTTCCAATATTGTGCTGATGTAAAGTAGACATGTGGTAAATGTTACTTATTAAGTATTTTGTGTGACATATCTCTGTGAATTAATTGCATAAAAATTCAAAGTTGGAAAATTGCAAAATGTTCAAAATTTTCGCCAAATTTCCATTTTTTTCACAAATAAACGCAGGTAATATCAAATAAATTTTACCACTATAATGAAGTACAATATGTCACGAGAAAACAATGTCAGATTCACTGGGATCTGTTGAAGCGTTCCAGAGTTATAACCTCATAAAGGGACAGTGGTCAGAATTGTAAAAATTGGCACGGTCCATAACGTGCAAACCACGCTTGGGGGTAAAGGGGTTAACATTAGATGTTTTTACTATTGAGGCTGCATAGGCAGCCACAATAGTAAAAAAAAAAGTTGGTCACACAGGGTTAATAGCAGCATTAATGGAGTGCATTACACCGCGGCATAACGCGGTCCATTAGCGCTGCCATTAACCCTATGTGAGTGCTGACTGCGGGGAGAAAGGAGCGGCCATGTTGCCGCCGGACTGCGCCCGTCGCTGATTGGTCATGGCAATGGGCGTGGGCATTTTGCCACGACCAATCAGCGACTTGGATTCCATGACAGAGGCCGTGACCATATCCGGGACAGACAGAAAGACGGAAGTGACCCTTAGACAATTATATAGTAGATAATAAACCCACATTATCTACTGTGTGGTGCTGTACGTTCCAATCAGCGCTTCGGGACTGTGCTCCGCATCTCCTCTGTCCCCACAAATCGCTGTCTCGCCAGTCTTCATTGACATGGCGGATGTCTCCTATGTCACCCACAGTCTGTCAAACTCTCAAGCCTGCACAGTAAGGAACAAGAGCTGCGCAGGCACAACAGGCTTTCCAGATTACGCCAGCCATGTCAATCAAGGCAGAAGAGACGTCAATTGTAAGGATAAATGCAGTCGCGGTACGCCCATCGGACCAGACAGTGCGGACAAGCATATGGTGCAGGACAAACAGGAGAGGCCTTTTTTTTTTTTTTTTTTTTAGATATGCAGAGCAGCTGGGTTATGAACAGGTTGCAGGAGTGTTATTAAAAATGACTCAGAATTGGTTTATACAATTTAGATAAGAAAAAGCTGGTGACAGGTTCCATTTTTAATGACTTTACCAAGGCAGAATGGAACCTAACACCCATAAAAGTTGCTCCCCCTTATTTATGCCTGTGTATAGTATACGTGGATTATTGATACTATATTTAGTTCTGCTGATGACGATGTGTAATTGTGTGCTAATTTTATAAGAGTCTTGTCTCTTTTAGGGTGCTGCTGGTCCTTACCTCTCCCATCCTCTTTAACCTTGATGTGGGGTCTTCAGGATGATGGCCAGAATCAGACCAGTTTTCTGGTACTATGTGGTTCTTAAATGGTAATCAAAGTCAATCTGAAATCTTTCAAACATCGAGACTGAAAGTTGCTACAGTGAGGATGTCCAGCAACTGGGAATATCTTCTTCAGCATGGAATTACTAGACCACACATTCTTGTACCCCTAAATCATAGTTGGCCTCCTGCATCTGAAAACGTGGAAACTTTTGTCTCTGGTGAACGTCCTCGAGTGATTTACTGGCCTGCTCTACCAAATACACTTCTAAATTCCTGGGAATTCTCCAATTCATCAAGTAACAAGCTGTTATTCCTTCATTAGGTGGACATCTGGGATCTCTTAATCTGTCATCATTTATAACTGAGAAAGTCAATCTTCTCTTACCTTCATTACATTTACAGGGTCTAGGTGGGCAAATAAGTCATATTGTATTTCCAGAAATTCTCAATTTCTCAGCCTTACCATATCCACCTACTGTGACATGCTTTGTAGTGAAGCCTGAAAATGATGACATGTTGGGATATCAAGAAATCATCTCAGGTAATTCATTTTGTATTCCAAAAAGTGGTCAAGTTTTCCTCCAGTTGTGGCTCCTTTATTTTGACAGGATTCTGGCTATCAAGCTTTCATCAGTTAGTAAGTAAGAGCATAACCTAGCAATATGCCATCACTTACTATGGGAAACTTCTTGAGTTCACAACCCACTCAAATGTACCTAGTTCTACCTATAGTTCCCTTTAGATCAGGGGTCTCAAACTGCATTCATCGAAGGCCTCAGGCCATGCGTTTTTTCAAGATTTCCTTCACATTGCACAAGGTGCTGGAATCATTCTGTGTAGCTGATTAAATTATCACCTGTGCAATACAAGGAAATCCTAAAAACATGACCTGTTTGTGGCCCTTGAGGAATACAGATTGAGACCTCTGCTTTAGATGGTGCAGGTACTTTTCAGTCCTATCAGCAGCATATTGGTGCCTAACACACAATCTGCAATGTAGGTTGTCACCACGAGTGCACTCAAATGTGTCATTCTAGTTTATAAATAATAATAAAAATAACAATAATGAGACTTTCCTGTGCCCCTATACACCTTTGGTACCTTCTGCAAGTCGTAGAATGATACATTCCTAAGCTTTCTGATTTATTAATTATAGGTGGAACTGATCACCCTTTCTGCAATGAGGAGAAACTTCCTGTGGAGCTGGGTAGGTAAAGCCATGTTCTCCAGATTAAAAGTGGTCCATGGGATTGTGGGGCAACAGTCTACACCACTATTGGTTTACATGCACATGACTGTAGTTTTGAAGCGAGTGCTGTCTGTGGAACAAAAATGACAGCCCTCGGACCAATGTTGTTCAATTATGTTGTTCAGACGAAAAATAACAGCATGAGGTAATCTCGGTTTTTTGAATGAGACTCATGTATTCAAGTATATGTGTGCGCAAAAAATATCGGATCCCATACAGATCAATCGTATAGCGTCTGATTTTTCTGGATACATTTCAATTCTTTAACACGAGAGCTGTATTTGGTCTTGCAAATTTTAATAACTGCTGATGTACAAAAATAGATGCCAATCAGATTGCATACGGATGACAATATACAAGTCGGATGATTTTTTTGAATACGCTCGTGTGAACTTAGCCTTAGGCTACATTCACACATACATGTGACACATCCTAGTACAGTCCTTTTTTTTTTTTCGGGTGGCTCTCGTACCCATAGAGCTTGATTGATTCACACACATCAGTTTTAAAAACCGATCAGTGGCTCTGGTCCCTGAGACTCAAACATGTCCTATTCCCTGCATGATTTGTGGATCAGACTCAGCCATTGAAGTCTATGGGATCCGTGAGACTCGGATCAATCTAGGAAGACAGACTTTGTGCTTTAGTGCTCCATCCATGTGTCATCTGATTTTAACTGATACATTGTTAAAAGGGTTTCCCAATGTAAAGTACGGCCACTACCTTGTTAATGCCTCTCTTACAACAGTCGATTAAAATGTATGCAAGTTTCCAATCCCCAATTTCTAATGTGGCAGAGAAGCAATAGAGAGGTCTGGGTGAGACTGATCCATCATCCCCACAGGTTGATAAAATCCAGTCTCTAACCATGTAGTTCATCTTCTGTCTTTGCAAGCATTGGTAAAAAATATCTCATTCTGAATTCGAGTTATGGTGCTGTAATAGGATGCCATCATTGTAACAAGCAATTTCATTAAATTTCGGCCCTCCTAAATACCCCACTATCAACTATGAGGGGTATTATTGAAAAGTGGAAGTGATTAACTCTCTATCTCCTGTTTCCCTGTAAAATCCGAGTGATGTGTACAGCTCCAGGGTTCTGTCACTCATTAAAGTAGTTCTAATCAATAAGCAGGATTTGGTGGGGCTCCCTCCAAACCTAGAACCTGGCTTAACCATTGGGAGCCACACACTTTCACAAATGAGTGATGATGCTGCAGGCCTGTGGATTTCCCAATGATAATAAAAAATCCTGTTTCATACAACATTTAATATATATTTTCTTACATTTAGGTCATCAAATGATGCAGAATGCTCTCCTACTTCTGACGGTGAAGATCATCACCATCAAGCTGATTATCTTTGACTTGCTGATGACAGGAGCAGCCATGGTGGAAACATGTCAGAAATGTCTTAACAGTCCCAAATTTACAGAAGAAAATTATTAATATAGTAGTGATCCTCTTTAAGATATTATTTTTACATGTATGGGGACTGAAATAAACATTTCTGATACTGGAAAATTTGCCTGACTGTGATTTCCTTGTTCAAAGTTGTGTTGTCACCTCTACAGCCCCTATACTATGGATACACCAATTACTGTTGGTCCACTTCCGGAGTCCTTTGACAAAGTGCGGATTTGCTGAAGGATACCCATTTTCCCTGCAACAATCTCCACAGATAAAATGTGGCATAATAGGTGGCCATTCAGATGTGTGAGAGCTTCTGCTTGTTAGCTTCTCTCCTCACTGAGTGAAAGAAATCCACCTACGACATCCACATGCCCTACTAGGGGGCAAATAAGTAATGTCAATTTATATTGAGTTTTAGTTTTTTGCTTCCATTCTTAGGTATGCCTTATGAAGTGAAGAGTATAAAACATAATAATTTTACAACTGTTTGAATTGGACAACCCTTGCCTCCTCAGCCAATTTTCATCTTAGCACTTTAATATTTTTTTTTCTTCCTCCAAAGCCATAACTCTCATTTTTCCATAGCTGTTTGAGGGCTTGTTTATTGCAGAACGGTTAGACATTTTTAATTACACACTCCATTTCACCATATATTATTCTAAAAAAAACAAAATTCCAAGTGGTCTGGACATCATCTCTTAAATCTTTTTTTTCAGGTACACTATACTGAAGGGTCCCCGTCAAGGACAGGAAACCAACTGATGTGAGGGGGAGGTACCACCCTTTTATCTGTAGCTTTCCTGTCCTTGAAGGGCGGATTCTCTCTCTCCATGGTGCCGTCATGGGGAAGGAGAAAAATGCTATTACCACCATAGTTTTGGGGGAGTTTGTTTGTTCATTCTATGCTAAAAAGGACACCCGTATCATGTCGCGTGAGACACACATTGTTCTTCTGTGTCCTGGAGCTAATTGGGGAACACAAGACAAGAAGAGATTGGCTTATCCCAATCCTTCAAAAGGAAGCTGAATGGATTTTTAGGATAGTTACACGTTCTCCCAAGGGCCATAACCCCTTAGTGACCAGGCCAAATTTTTGAAACCTGACCAGTATCACTTTGTGGTAATAACTCTGGAACACTCCAACATATCCCATTGCTTTGGAGACTTTTTTGTGACACATTGTACTTTATGATAATGGTAAATTTAGGTTGATATTTTTTAAAAACACAAAACATCAGTAATTTGACAAAAATGAAAAAAAAAAAGCCAATTTTCAAACTTTGAATGATAATCCCTTTAATCCAGATAGTCATACCATAGCAAAACATTAATAAATAACATTTCCCTCATGTCTGCTTTAAATCAGCACCATTTATAAAATGTCATTTTATTTGGTCAGCATTTCAGGAGCTTTTAAAATGTAGCTGTAACTTTTCCTTTTTCCAAGGAAATTTATAAAATTATTTTATTTTAGGGAGCTATCCAGGTTTGAAGTGACTTTGGGGGTCCTATGCATTGGAACCCCCCCAAAATGATACCATTTTAAAAACAGCCCCCCCCCCCCATATTGAAAACTGATGTCATGTACTTTATTAACCCTTCAGGTGATTTTAAGCAATTAATGCAAAGTGACATGATAGGAATGAAGAAATTTACTTTTACCACCTAAATTTTTATCACCAACGGGGATAAATAGGAAGCCCCTACACTCTGTTAACCATTTATATGATATCGTCTGACAGCAGCATCTAAGGGGTTAAACAGATATGAATGATGGCAATAATTATCATGGCTGATACAGCAAGTTGTCAGCTATTGTGTACAGCCGACAGCTGCTGAATGGGGATGCTAGTCTCATAACTCAGGTCAGTAAAAAGACGTATTGGCGGTCATTAAGGGGTTAATGAACAACTCGCATGTGGGTGCTTATCAGTTTATCCATTATGATTCCATCAGTAACTAAATGACAAATTTTTGACCTTCCATATCAATATGGCCTAATGAAAAAGTCAATGATATCACGGGCCACCTTTTACTGTGATCTGTTGTAGTTTCATCACTATTTATCCAAAGATACCCAAGACTATTTTCATAGGAGTATATAGCTATAAATCCCTATAAAAACTTTTTTTCACACTACTGGATCTGATATGAGAGTCATGATTGATCACCTGTATTAACCCTATAAAAGCAGGCTATCCTATGGAAATGATCCATATTATCCTCAGTGAATAGACCTTTATATACTTAAAAGAATGGGCACAAAAGGGGTTCAAAAATACTAAAAGATCAATACTTTGTGCCTGCTCTTGTTAATTGACAATGCATTAACAGTACATCAGGATCAACAAAAATTGCGCTTATACATGCTTTACCATGTTAGCCTTGCGCATTCAGAACTGTACGTCAATCAGATGCGCCTGGAGGGAAGTATAGTGCGCGCACACATGGAACTGGGATATACCATGGCATCTAGTATTTGCGCTCACGCTGGCCTGTGAGACAGATACACAAGTCAGAGAATACCTTTAGTGAATGTCTCCTCCATATATCTCTGAACTAATCTACCGATATCTTCCCTCACGTGATCTCCGGTCCTCCCAAGACCTCCCCTTCTCCACACTTATTCGCTCCTCACCCAACCGCCTCTAAGACTTCTCCCGAATATCCCCCATCCTCTGGAATTCTTTGCCCCAACACATCCGACTATCAACCACATTCGGATCCTTCAGACAGAACCTGAAAATCCACCTCTACAGGAAAGCTCACAGCCTGCACTGACCCTGCTACCGCCTCACCATCACCAAAGCTCCTGCAACTTCCAACCTATTGTCTCCTTCCTCACCATCCTGTAGAATGTAAGCCCGCAAGAGCAGGGTCCTCGCCCCTCTGTACCAGTCTGTAATTGTTAGTTTGCTTACTGTAAGTGATATCTGTAATTTGTATGCAACCCCTTCTCATGTACAGCAGCATGGAATCATGGTGCACATGCACAATCTACTATATAATTGTCTAAGGGTCACTTCTGTCTGTCACGGATATTCATTGGTCGCGGCCTCTGTCTGTCCTAGAAATCCAAGTCGCTGATTGGTCGTGGCTGTTTTGCCGCGACCAATCAGCGACAGGCACAGTCCGGAAGAAAATGGCCGCTCCTTACTCCCCGCAGTCACTGCCCGGCGTCCGGATACTCCCCTCCACTCACCGCTCACACAGGGTTAATACCGGCGGTAACGGACCGCGTTATGCCGCGGGTAAAGCACTTGGTTACTGCCGCTATTAACCCTGTGTGTCCCCAACCTTTTACTATTGATGCTGCCTATGCGGCATCAATAGTAAAAAAATGTAATGTTAAAAATAATAAAAAACAAAAAACCTGCTATACTCACCCTCTGTTGTCCGCTGAGCCTCTCGCGCCTACCACCATCTTCCGTTCCCAGCGATGCATTGCGAAATTACCCAGAAGACTTAGCGGTCTCGCTAATGTATCCATACCGCGTGGCTCTGTGCTGTATACTACATAGGCAGTGTTATGTACTATGTGAGCTGTGATATACGCCGTGGGCTGTGCTATATATTACGTGGCCACTGTTATATACTGCGTGGGCTGTGCTATATACTACGTGACTGGGCAATATACTACGTGGTTGGGCAATATACTACTTGGCTCTGTGCTGTATACTACGTGGCTCTGTGCAGTATACTACGTAGCTGGACAATATACTACGTGACTGGGCAATATACTACGTGGCTCTGTGCTGTATACTATGTCGCTGTGCAATATACTACGTAGCTGGGCAATATACTACGTAGCTGGGCAATATACTACGTGGGCTGTGCAATATACTACGTGGACATGCATATTCTAGAATACCCGATGCGTTAGAATCAGGCCACCATCTAGTGTTCTATAAGAGGTCACACTATGCTGGGTGATTAACCCCTAAGCATAGCCATGTACATCATGAAGGGAGATACTATTTAAAAATTGTAAACAGAGGGATCTATAGATCCAGAGCACAACCACAGGCATCTTCTGCTTTGAATGGACATCATGGTTTGATGCCACACTTTCCAAGGTTTTCCTGAAGAAGCTAGATCGAAGGGGGAAACGCGTAGAAGCACAGCTTCGGATTCAGAAAAAAAATACTGAAGAGCCATGCCAGATTTTTTTGTCTCTGAAATAACGAATATTTTGGACCTTTGGTCTCTTCTATCTGTAACTATGCATGTTTGCCTTGCATCCAATTGGGGAACAACTATATGATCTTTTACCTGGGTATTTTTTAATAGAAAGGACCTGGTAGGTAATGTGATTCTCAAGGTCAGCGTGATTACTATGATACTAAGCTTGTATAAATTAGTTTTATATTCAAGCAGTGAAAACAATTCCTGAGTTTTTAAGAATAAATAAAATTTGACATGTATTGCCATTTCTTGAGGCCATAACATTATTTTTCATTCGATTGAGCTTGTTTTTTGAGTGGTGAAGTAATGCTTATATTAATAAGAGTTTGGGGTAGATATGACATGGTGATCAATTATTGCTTTTTTTTTTTTTTTTTTTTAATCAAGGGAGGCGTGGTGACTAAAACTGCACTTTTTGATTTTTCCTCTTTCTCATTTACTGTTTTGGTTAACTAATTATTGTGATATACGCTACTTAAAAATATAAAAACAAAACGTCAAGATCAAATATTTGTATATTTTATGGGGTAAAATGGAGGCAATTGAAATTTTTATATTTTTTCAAAACTTTTTTTTCTCTTACTAGCAGAGCTTCACATGCATATGAACATGATCGTTACGGGTTCTTCAGCCCCCGACTGCCATCGTAAGCAATCGGTGACCCACGGGGGGCAGATGTTTATACGCAGCAGCTGCCACTGGCAACCACATTTTTTAAAACACCGCTGTCAGATTGACAGCTGCATATAAATGGTAAATCGCAAAGATCAGAGCTCAGCTCACTGTTATAGCTGGCGTCAATGGCATGTGGAGAAAGCTCAGCGTCAGACCCTCCCACATATAGTCACCCGAGCTAGGACTTAATATGTGCGATTATGCGTTAAGGGGTTAATGGGGCAGTTTATTTCAAATGGAGAACCTAAGGAAATATTCTTATTTTGTTATTCTAACCCATCAGGTTACTTATAAGGTTCTTCTTTGGGAAGAGCTGCCCACTTGTTAGTACAGCCTTCCTCACAAACTACACAGCATTTATGTTCACAAAATGGCTGCTGATGGAGGATCATGTGGACCACAACAGTCCCTTCTCCTCCAGTTGAAAAACACTGCACATGGGAAAGACGTTCTTTAATTTGAGGAGGCAGATCAATTGGTCCGAAACACAAAATGCAAAAAAAATGGTGTAAAACAAAAGGTCACACCTTCCCACTTGCTTGGTTTCCATCCATCTCTGCTCTTCACTGGCTTTATACAACCCCTGGCAAAAATTATGCAATCACCGGCCTTGGAGAAAAAAAAAAAAAAAGCAGATCTCAGACATGGCACAAAACTAAACAACTGAATTTACAATTCAGTTGTTTAGTTTTGTGCCATGTCTGAGATCTGCTTTTTTTTCTACAAAATTAAAAGTCATTTCAAATGGCTTTAAGAAACAATAAAAGAAATCAAAAACAAAAAATGTTGTAGTCAATAATGGTTACTTTTTTAACCAAGCATAGGGGGGGGGAAAAAATTATGGATTCACTCAATTCTGAGGAAAAAATTATGGAATCATAAAAAACAAACAAAAAACATTCCAACACATCACTAGTATTTTGTTGCACCTCTGGCTTTTATTACAGCTTGCAGTCTCTGAGGTATGAACTTAATGAGTGTCAAACAGTACTCTTCATCAATCTGGCTCCAAGTTTCTCTGATTGCTGTTGCCAGATCAGCTTTGCAGGTTGGAGCCTTGTCATGGACCATTTTCTTCAACTTCCACCAAAGATTTTCAATTGGATTGAGATCCGGACTATTTGCAGGCCATGACGTTGACCTTATGTGTCTTTTTTCAAGGAATATTTTCACAGTTTTTGCTCTATGGCAGGATGCATTACCATCTTGAAAACTGATTTCATTATCCCCAAACATCCTTTCAATTGATGGGATAAGAAAAGCGTCCAAAATATCAACATAAACTTGTGCAATTATTGAAGATGTAATGACAGTCATCTCCCCAGTGCCTTTACCTGACATGCAGCCCCATATCATCGACTGTGGAAATTTGCATGTTCTCTTCAGGCAGTCATCTTTATAAAGCTCATTGGAACGGCACCAAACAAAAGTTCCAGCATCACCTTGCCCAATGCAGATTCGTGATTCATCACTGAATATGACTTTCATCCAGTCATCCACAGTCCGCGATTGCTTTTCCTTAGCCCATTGTAACCTTGTTTTTTTCTGTTTAGGTGTTAATGATGGCTTTCGTTTACCTTTTCTGTATGTAAATCCCATTTCCTTTAGGCGGTTTCTTACAGATCGGTCACAGACGTTGACTCCAGTTTCCACCCATTCGTTCCTCATTTATTTTGTTGTGCAGTTCCTGTTTTGGAGACATATTGCTTTACGTTTCCGGTCTTGACGCTTTGATGTCTTCCTTGGTCTACCAGTATGTTTGCCTTTAACAACCTTCCCATGTTTGTATTTGGTCCAGATTTTAGACACAGCCGACTGTGAACAACCAACATCTTTTGCAACATTGTGTGATGATTTACCCTCTTTTAAGAGTTTTATAATTCTCTCCTTTGTTTTAATTGACATCTCTCGTGTGGGAGCCATGATTCATGTCAGTCCACTTGGTGCAACAGCTCTCCAAGGTGTGATCACTCCTTTTTAGATGCAGACTAACGAGCAGATCTAATTTGATGCAGGTGTTATTTTTGGGTATGAAAAGGGTGATTCCATATTTTTTTCCTCAGAATTTAGTGATTCCATAATTTTTCCCTAATGCTTGGTCAAAAAAAAAAGTAGCCATTACTGACTACCACATTTTTGTTCTTGATTTATTTTAGTGTTTCTTAAAGCCAGAAAGTTGCCATTTGAAATGACTTTAGTTTTGTGCCATGTCTGATCTGCTTTTTTTCTACAAAATTAAACAACTGAATGAACATCCTCCAAGGCCGGTGATTCCATCATTTTTGCCTTGTAAACGTCAGAGCTGTCAGAAAAGGGGAAGGAAGAAATAGAAAACAAGCAGGTGAGAAGGTGCAGTTCAATGATTGGCCACACCATGGTGCACAGAGTGTATGTGCTTGGTTTGAATAGTCATTCTGTGCCGACAGAGTCCCTTATAAAGGTGGGGCTCTAGAATCACAGATCATGGTTCTGCAATCCAGTCTTTGCATGCTCAGCATTTGTCAATGGGATCATCAGAAATAGCAGAGTACAGCCTTCCTCTGGGAAACCCATAGATAATGAATTGAGGGGAGGTCAAGCATGCACAATTCCGCTTCATTCAAGATAAGACTGCAGAGTCCTGATCTCAGAAGCACTGGGGCCCATGGTCAGACCATCAGCGATGCCAATGATTACATTAGCCATAGCATGTGCCCATATTGGGTTCTGTACTGTACTGCCTCCAGGGCCAAAGAGCCAAGCATCCCCTGCCCATCCATCATGTTACATCTACACTGTGCTGCTGGGACTGACAGATTAATACCCAAAAATGGATAATAATTGGACTATCACTTAGCAAAAGGCCATGACTTCTCCTGTATATTCTGCCCACAAATGAAATTTTTTGGACCATTCTTTTCATTTTAAAAAGCATATAGTGCAATAAAGTGAAATTGAAAGCATTCTGATACAATTTTAGGAGCATCAATCTACTGCAAATCTTCCAAACCCCCCCCCCCCCCCCAAAAAAAAAAAAAAAAAAAAGATTGGCAAATTGGAATTTTAAGAGGTTTGCTCATCTCTACATATCCGTTATTCATCCTGATTTCAAGTAGTTGGTTCTTTCAATAAATTACACAATGACAAGGGTGTGTGATACGGTGCCTTTTATTTTATATGGCAATTACATGTCCCTTACACAGCAGTACAAAGCTTAACAAGCGGTAAAAAAAGTGCCGATATAGATGATTGATGATTGTGATAGATCAGAAGACATTATATATATTATATATCATCAGAAACTACGGTCCTCCTCCTTTACAGAGGGTAGGCTGTCAGATTCCATGACAGGATGTAGGCGTCACTGGTGGCAGACTGGGTCATATTCTGTGGACTGTAAGGGTGCAATGGTGGTGATTTTTATGTTATGAATCATGTACTGAATGTTGTTTAGGCTGACCTAGATATGCCGCTGTTAATGTGAGGACGTCAATGTTCACCATTTCTCTTTAGAAACACCAGCACCTACATATAAAATGCATCCTTGTAGACCATTTAGTGTTGGATTGAGATTTCATACCATAAGGCTACGTTCCCACAATGACCTTTTGATATTGTAGATTTTCTGCACCGATTAACTAAAAATTAGGTTACTTGCATTTCCTTTCATTTGGTTTTTGTCAGTTAAAAAAAAAGATATGTATATTTTCATCACAGTGGGCATGAGCTTTTGATAAATCCCATCAATTTTGCTGGAACTGAAAGGAGCTGCGTTTGACACATCGAAAATATACACAACCAAAACTCATTGTGGGCACATAGCCTTACAAAATTTGTTTGTAGGGTCTGATTATACATTTAACTACTTCCCGAACCATACACAAAAAGATATCAGAAAGGAACTATAAAATTAAAGAACTAAGTAAATTAGAGAAAAGTCATGGGGATTGAGCGGAGGCACACTCAAAACAATACAGTGTACCAGGAAAAGATTCATTTTTCAAAAATATAAGAACACAACTAGGCGCAACATTTGAAGAAATAGGTACCAATTCTATGAGATAGACCTAGAAACATATGTCAGTGTTTAAACCATACTGAATAAAGGGTATAAAGTTACATCAGTAGTCAATGTTCAAGAAGCCAATTATAACAAGCGCATCAATGCTACAAACTGAGGCTCTCGGGGGTTGCCTATGGACTGGACTATCACATTATTTTAAGATCTGGCATGGGAGTGTTTTTTTATGTATGGGATTATCAGGATTCCTGATCCTCTGGGTGTTGGATTATTGGAAGTCCAATGTACTTCAGGTGTGCGGCAGCCAGTGATTACTTTTATCACCTAAATTTAGGAAACTAAAGAAATATTGGACCAAAGAAATTACTCATGACAGGAGTGGTGGGTAAATGGCTGTAAAAGAGGTACACTATCAGAAGTAATGAAACCCATCTAGCCCATGATTAGTAGAATCTGTGCAGAAGAGGATCTCCTCCTTAGGCAATGATGATGTCATCAGATGGATGTGGTTTTAGCAGTTCATCGTCCTTCTCAGCCCTCTGAAAAAGCAAGAACACGTATTAGATTTCATTATTGTGATAAGATCATTTTATGTACAAGAACAGAGTATGATTACACTCCTCCTAAATACTCAGACTAGTAAAAAGTTACGATACAGTGGATCGAAATATCATTAACAGTGCAAAAAGACCACCACCAGGAGTACTTGTCGGCTTCTTTTTCCTCACCAATTTATATAACATACACCCTGTGGTATTTAATTTACAAATCGTAAACGTGATGCCCATCAGCACACCCCAAAATAAGTACGACAAATGATGGAAGACGAAGTCTTGAACGTCAAATAAAAATATAGGCAATGGAGACCACCCTTTATACCAACCCATAAACAGACCTCCCGGAATACAGACTCCACACCAATCCCACCCATATTCAGGCCCAGAATCCCCTAGGAAGAGACCACATTAAACCCCCACCTGCGTTCATGATGCAAGGTGCTGAAAGTCACCTTAGGGCTCACTCATAGTTGCGATGAAATCGGACGAATGCAATCCGATAGATATACATATATACACTATATATTTGTCTATCTAAGGGTCACTTCCGTCTGTCCTTCTTTCTTTCTGTCACGGATATTCATTCGCTGATTGGTCTTGCCAGCTGCTTGTCATGGCTGCCGCGACCAATCAGCGACGGCCACAGTCCGATTAGTCCCTCCCTACTACCTTGCAGTCACTGCCCGCTCCATACTCCCCGCAGTCACCGCTCACACAGGGTTAATGCCAGCGGTAACGGACCGCATTATGCCTCGGGTAACACTTCGTTTCCGCCGCTAGTAACCCTGTGTGACCAAGTTTTTACTATTGATGATGCCTATGCAGCGTCAATAGTAAAAGGATCTAATGTTAAAAATAATAATAATAAAAAAAAAAATCATTATATACTCACCTTCCGCAGCCTTTCCCGCTCCTCGCGACCCTCCGGTGATTGCTCCGCTCAAGCGGCAGGTTCCGGTAGCAAGGATCGTATGGGAGAAGGACCTGCCATGACGTCACGGTCATGTGACCGCGACGTCATCACACCCTGGGACCGGAAGCTGCCGCCTGCACCGTGCACAGGCGACAGAACTACAAGGGGCCCCCAGATCGGAAGGCGAGTATGTTTATTTTTTAACCTGTGACATACGTGGCTCTGTGCTGTATACTACGTGGCTGGGCAATACACTACGTGGACATGCATATTCTAGAATACCCGATGTGTTAGAATCGGGCCACTATATATATATATATATATATATATATATATATATACATATATATATATACATATATATATATACATATATATACATATATACACTAGCTATTGAACCCGTTCTACGCCCGGGTGGCGATCATTTATATTGGTATATGGTCTCCATCCTGGTATGTGCTGCTCCATCCTGCGCCCACATCCTGTCATGTGCTGCTCCATCCTGCGTCCCCATCCTGTCATGCGCTGCTCCCATGCTGAGTCCCCATCCTGTCATGCGCTGCTCCCATGCTGCGTCCCCATCCTGTCATGCGCTGCTCCCATCCTGCGTCCCCATCCTGTCATGCGCTGCTCCCATCCTGCGTCCCCATCCTGTCATGCGCTGCTCCATCCTGCGTCCCCGTCCTGTCATGTGCTGCTCCCATCCTTCGTCCCCATCCTGTCATGTGCTGCTCCATCCTGCGCCCCCACCCTGTCATGTGCTGCTCCCATCCTGCGTCCCCATCCTGTCATGGGCTGCTCCCATCCTGCCACACTCAGCTCTGCTACATCTGCCACACTCTGCTCTGCCCCGCTGCCTCTGACCCGCTCGACCCCGCTGCCTCTGACCCGCTCGGCCCCGCTGCCTCTGACCCGCTCGGCGCCGAGTGCTGGGGGGCCTGAGCAGGCGGGGACACCGGCGCGCTGTGGGGGTCAGGTGCCGGTATTGCCGCCAGCTCAGGCCCCGCAGCACTTACTATATTCACCTGTCCTCCGTTCCACCGCTGCGCGCCACCATTAAGCGCGTCATCGCGCCCTCTGAACTGAAGGTCACAGGCCAAGTACCGGGAAGATGGTGGTGCGCAGCGGTGGAACGGAGGACAGGTGAATATAGGTCATACTTACCCTCCTGGCGGTCCCTGCTTCTCTGTTGGAGATCGCGGTGTGCGTTCAGTGTTTACGCATACCGCGATCTCCTGGGAGCGTCACTCTGTGAGGCCCAGACTGCGGCGGCGCTTGCGCAGTCTATAAAGGCTTCGGACAGAGTGATGCTCCCAGCGTTATATTATAGATATGGACTGCATTTGGCCAATCTTAGTCAATGATTTAGTGCTCATGCGATAATTTTCTCTTTAACCAGCCATGATTGCGATAGAATTGAAAAAAAAAAAAAAAAGAAAAAAAAAAAGCACTGCACTCAGACCATGTGTGTTCCGTTCGATTTTTACACACTCATCTGTATGAAAACGACATTTCATCAGCCACATACAGTAAAATCCCAGAGTGACAAGTCAGAATAGAAATATTATATATATTAGGATAGTCATTGATACCTAATCCACTGTCCATGTCCTCTGTAAGAGAATTAAAATAATAAACCAACATAATCCTCACCTATCAGACGTGAATAGAATCCTCCGATGCCAATGTCCCCTGTAAAAAAAGAGTAAACAAAATAAGCAAACAACCATACTCACCGCTATGACGACAAGATAATCCAGTTGTCCCTTGAGGAATCTAGCTCTGCTACATCTAATTGCCAGGCTGAACGCTGGCATGATTCGCAAAGACAGTGAGCTGCATGTCATAGCGCATCAGTGCCTCTTGCTGACATAAGGTGAGGGAAGTACTTTGCCGATGTACTCAGTTGACTTCAATGATGTCACCGCGAGTGTGAGAACTTTCTCACGCCCTAGCGGTGACGTCAGTGAGGTGAACTGAGTTTATTGGCTATGAAGTCCGCTCCTTTCTCACGACACAGTGAGGCACTGATGCTGTGCTATGACATACAGTTTAGTGTTTCTGCTGACAGCCAGGCTGAACACTCATAACATGCCAGCGTTGAGCCCGGCAACTAGTTGTAGAAGAGCTAGACTCGGAAGAGGACAACTGGATTATCTTCTCATTGGAGAGGTGAGGAATATAGTAGTTTATTTTGTTCACTCTTTTACAGGGGACACTGGCATCTGAGGATTATATTCACGCTTGATAGATGAGGATTATGTTGGTTTATAATTTTATTTCTTTTACAGGGAACATGGGCTTCAGTGGATTAGGCATCAAGGGGAGTATAACAAAAAAAAACAAAAAAAAAAACGGTCAGTGTCTTTATTTCAATTAAAGTATTTTATTCTGGGTGTTTTCTATTTACAATATGACTATGGGGTTAGTAATGGGGGTGTCTTCCAGACACCTCTCCATTACTAAACCCTGGGATTTATGTCAGCTGTCAATACAAAGCTGACATCAACCTCGATACTATTACTCCACTTGCCAATGCACCAGGGCAAGTGGGAAGAGCCAGGCCAATTGCCATAATTGGTGCATCTCATTGATTCACCTTTTCTTGGTCAACTGAGAGCTGATTTTTTTTTTTTAGTCTGGGAGGGGGCCAATATGCATGGCCCCTTCCTAGCCTATTAACAACAGCCCGCCACTGTGCCTAGCCTTTGCTGGCTATTAATTATAGCAGACGGTCTCATCAGTTTGTTTTGCAGACTTCTTCTTGGGCCTTCTGACTTTAGGACCCAGTGGAAACTTCCCCCCGACTCTAGTTGACACACCTAGACCGGTGTGTATATAACTCCCAAGCTTGCTGCTGGAACGTGCGGTTGATATTTCTATTTCCTGTTCCCTGTTGCGGCTTGGAGCTATAGCAATTGGCCATATTCCTCTCTGGTGTTTGGAGCACGGCAGTATTTCTCTCTGAGTTTACTTAAGCTAAGTGTTCCCCCTTGTTTGTGTATCCCATCTGTCTTTAGTGGTAGTGGGGATTGAGAAGCGCTTACCCTATTCTTCCCGACACAGGACTTATTTATTGCCAGGGTCAGGCAGGGATTAGGTATCATTTTCGGGGATAGGTGCAGAACCTATATAGGGAGGATAGATCTAACGTCACCCTGTCTACGGGTCTCCACTCCCCTTCCTAGTGTTTGCTTCCCTTCCCCCTAGTGTTACACTTAGCCATTCCTACACTTTGCGTGAGAGCATTCCACTCGTGGATCAACATCATTACCCCCATTTCTGCAGGCGTCAGTCCATGCCACTGCAGAAAACATCCTGATCGAGTTGGTGTCAGAATACCCTTTGTGGTGGTGGCACCAGAGAGTGGTTACAGTTAGCGAAGTGAGGAGGAGTATTTCACTGTGTTCTGGGACAGTTGGGCAAAGCATACTGCACGTGCACAAGGCAAGTTTGCCTTGCGCACGCGTGTTCTACGGAGGAAGGCGAATCAACTTCAAGACAATATTGCAGGCAGCGGGAAAGGAAGGGGTGAATAAAAGACCCGAAAACACCGCCCATCAGACCGAAAAAAGGGCCCGCCAAATTCAGGTGACAGGTTCCCTTTAAACATTCCAGGAGAGTTGGCAAAAATGAGCTAATGGCTTGGTTATCCTAGTCAAATTGTACTGTATACTTCTCAAAAATAGGAATTAGAAGTCCCTGTGTAAGCCCCTTAAGCTGGATAGATCTTGGATTAATCTTTTCCCACCAAGTCTGAGTCAGTAAAACTTTTTCTTTTTAATATTTTAAAATCTACTATCTTTAAAATTGCAGATTGCTCCTAGGAAATGAGGAAGAAGGCGAGGGGTGCAGTCACCATATGAGGACCTTAAAAGGAGGAGTTTGCCTCCTGGTCCAGCCTCTTGTGCAGCTTTGTTTCATGGCTTCCTGTATGGCTCTGTAAGCGATGCCCGCTCTCTGTGCATGAGCACAAGGTGCCACATCTTACATGCAACAGATATCCTAACAACGAGTAGTGTAGGAGGAAAGGGCACTAGTGAATTGTAAGCAGTGACATCACTGGGTCTCATAAGCCCATGACGAGGTGCTCCCCATTAAATTTCAGACAGAGGGAGTGAAAATAAATATCAGAAGAATTGTCCAAGAACCACCTGTAAAGAGCTAAAGCAAGACAAGAAAGACCTGGAATCACCAGGTACAATTGTTTTAAAGAAAATAATAAGCAATGCACTCAACCTCTATGGCCTGTATGCACGCTCACCACGCAAGACTCCATTGCTTAACAAAAAGCATGTTTAAGTGCATTTAAAGTTTGCTCAGATGAGCAGTGGCGTAGGAAGGGGGGGGGGGCGGGGGGGGGGGCGGTCCGCCCCGGGCGGACGCCCCTTTAAATCTTCGGGCGGCGCCGTCCGCCACCACGACCAGGCTCCCCCCACCCCCGGGCCCCCGCTTTAATACTCACCTCTCCTGGTTCCTGCGGCGCCGGCAGCTGCAGCGTCCTCTGACTCTGCGACGTCTCAGAGCAGAGGGCGCGATGACGTCACTACTGTGTGCGCCGCTCAGCCTCTCTGTCCTGAGCGTCGCAGAGCCGGAGAGACGCTGACTGCACCGGACCTGCGCTAGGAACGGGAGAGGTGAGGATTTTACTTTTTTTTTCTTCTTTATGTCTGACTCTGTCTGGGGGCAATGCTGGACACACTGGGGCAATACTGGAGACCATGGGGCAGAATGCTGGACACACTGGGGCAATACAGGAGACTATGGGGCAGATTGCTGGACACACTGGGGCAATACTGGAGACCATGGGGCAGAATGCTGGACACACTGGGGCAATACTGGAGACCATGGGGCAGAATGCTGGACACACTGGGGCAATAAAGGAGACTATGGGGCAGATTGCTGGACACACTGAATACTGGAGACCATGGGGCAGATTTCAGGACACATTGAGGAAATGCTGGAGACCATGGGTATTACGTTCAAGGTTAGCAAAGAGTGGACCCTCTGGACCATGGAAGAGACCTACCCCTGGGCGAGCAGACCTAATGGCACCAACCCCTATACAGGGACTGTAAGGAGCAAGCCCAGAGGTCGCTAATCCACGGTAGCAGATACCAAGAGGGACGGCTCTGGAGGACAAAGAAAAAGACACAAACTGGAGTACAGGGGCGGAGGCACAAATGGCAACAGAGGAAGAGAAGGCACAAAAGAAACGGGAAAGAGGCGAGCAAAAGGGCGAGAGCAAAGGAGAAACACTTAGAGCTGACTGAAGCACAGAAGCTCAAAGCAGAAGGGCCAGAGACAGAAGCAAAATAGCAAATGATACTCAGGCACCTCCTAACAGAGGAGGTGGCCTGAAATACCCTGAACCTACCCAGGATTGGCCGAGACAGGAGGAATCCTGGAAACAGAGCATCAGCGTCAGCTGTGAATCCCTGCACACCTGCACAGAAGCTAGACAAAGGTGCCGGGAACGAGCGCGCCGCCCACCAGCAGGACAGCGGGAGCGCCCACCGAAGGCGGAAGGAGCAGCGCGACGAGAGCCAGGGACGGAACCGCAAAGGTGAGTAGCGGCCGTAACAGTACCCCCCTCCTTAAAATCCCCCCTTCCAAAACTAGAGAGAAATTTGTTTAGAAGGCGAGGTGCATTGATATTCTCCAGAGGCTCCCACGATCTCTCTTCGGGACCAAACCCCTTCCAATCCACCAAGAAGAATTTTCTCCCACGAACCCTCTTCATAGCTAAAATATCCCTCACCTCAAAGATATTATCAGCACAGGCAGGCAGAGGAGAGGCGCAGGAAGAAGGGTGGAAACGATTAAACGTAACCGGTTTGAGTAGGGACACATGGAAGGTATTGGGAACACGGAGTGAAGCAGGCAACTTCAGCTTGTAAGCGACATCGTTGACTCGACTCAGAACCTCAAAGGGACCGATGTAGCGAGGACCAAGCTTGCAGGAAGGTATCTTGAGTCTAATGTAACGTGAGGAGAGCCAGACTCTGTCGCCAGGTAGAAACGGAGAAATATCCAATCGCCTCTTGTCGGCAAATCTCTTCATCCTCACAGATGCCTTATCGAGAGCGCCTTTAACTTGTCCCCAAACAGACGAAAAGTCCGAAGTCAAAGTGTCTGCTGCCGGTACTCCAGACGTAGAGGAGATCGGGAGAGGCATATTAGGATGTTGTCCGAACACGACAAAAAATGGAGACTTAGCAGAAGACTCATTGGAATGGTTATTATAGGCAAACTCAGCCCATGGCAGAAGATTAACCCAATCATCCTGATGGGCGTTAGAGAAATGACGAAGATAAGTAGCCACGATCTGATTTGTTCGTTCAGCTTGACCATTAGTCTGAGGGTGATAGGCAGATGAAAAATCTAAGGAAATCTTCAGGAGTTTGCATAGTGCCCTCCAAAAATGCGAAGTAAACTGTACCCCCCTGTCGGACACAATGTTTTGAGGAAAGCCATGAAGTTTGAAGATATTAGAAATGAAGATCTTTGCCAATTCTGGAGCTGAAGGAAGACCAGGCAGGGGTACAAAATGAGCCATCTTGGAAAACCGATCCACTACCGTAAGGATGACTGTACAACCAGAGGAATTTGGTAAGTCGGTAATGAAGTCCATGGCGATGTGCTGCCACGGACTAGAAGGTACAGGAAGAGGAAGCAGACCTCCATGAGGTAACTGTCTTGGAACTTTGTATTTAGCACAGGAAGGACAGGAGGCGACAAAGTCTTTAATATCAAGACGCAACGAAGGCCACCAATAGTAGCGAGAGATGAGAAGGAAGGTCTTCTTTATCCCTGCATGGCCTGCTAATTTAGAGGAGTGTCCCCAACGAAGAACTCTCTCTCTGTCGTTTTCAGCCACGAGTGTCTTACCAGGAGGGGGACAGGTCATCCTCAAAGGTGCCACCGTGATGATCTTGCAGGGATCCAAAATATGTGCTGGTTCTTCGTCCAAGTCTTCCGGCTGCGAAAGCCTGGACAGAGCGTCTGCTTTGACATTTTTGTCGCCGGGCCGAAAACGAAGCTCGAAATCGAAGCGAGCAAAGAACAGAGACCAACGAGCCTGCCGTGGATTTAGTCTTTGCGCAGTTTGAAGGTAGGCCAAATTCTTGTGGTCAGAGAAAATTACGAAGGGATGAACTGCTCCTTCGAGAAGATGTCTCCATTCCTCTAGGGCTAATTTAATAGCCAAAAGTTCTCGGTCACCAATGGTATAATTACGTTCAGATGCAGAAAACGTCTTGGAAAAGAATCCGTAAGGAACCAGATGACCCACTGAGGACCTTTGGGAGAGAACTGCTCCAGCCCCCGTGGAGGAGGCGTCCACCTCGAGAACGAATGGCTTGTTAATCTCAGGATGATGTAACACTGGAGCGGAGGAAAAGGACTGTTTCAAGAGCAAAAAGGCATTCTCGGCCTCCGGGGTCCAAGTCTTCGGGTTGGAACCTTTGTGGGTGAGAGCAGAAAGAGGGCGAATAGTTGAGGAAAAATGAGAAATGAACTGCCTGTAGTAGTTGGCAAATCCCACAAACCGCTGGATGGCTTTTATTCCATAGGGACGTGGCCAATTGAGAATGGCATTCACTTTCTCAGGGTCCATCTTGAGGCCGGAATCCGAAACAATATATCCAAGAAAGGGCAAAGAAGTTTGTTCAAATAAACATTTCTCATATTTAGCGTAAAGACGGTTCTCTCTTAGCCGCTGCAGGACCAGGCGAACACTTCTTCTGTGGGATGGCAAATCTGCTGAGAACACCAGGATGTCGTCTAAATATACCACAACACAGGAATAGAGAAGGTCTCTAAAAATGTCATTAACGAATTCTTGGAAGACTGCGGGAGCATTACAGAGGCCAAATGGCATGACCAAGTATTCATAATGGCCGTCTCGAGTATTAAAGGCGGTTTTCCATTCATCACCGGCGCGGATTCGGACAAGGTTATAAGCTCCACGAAGGTCTAATTTGGTGAAAATTCGCGCCCCTCTGAGACGATCAAAGAGCTCAGGGATGAGAGGTAGAGGGTACTTGTTCTTGACCGTGATGTTGTTCAATCCTCTGTAGTCGATGCAAGGTCTTAGTGAACCGTCCTTTTTGACGAAGAAGAATCCCGCACCTGCGGGAGACGAAGACTTACGAATGAAACCTTTAGACAAGTTCTCTTGGATGTATTCAGACATGGCTTTGGTCTCAGCCGGAGAAAGTGGATATATTCTCCCCCTAGGTGGGGTGGAACCGGGGAAAAGTTCGATAGGGCAATCATAGGCACGATGTGGAGGAAGGCTCTCGGCCTCCTTTTTATCGAAAACATCTAAGAACGACCAGTATGGAGAAGGTAGATCAGAAGGAACGGAGACTGTCGGAGGTGGAGACACAGGACGAACTGATTGCAGGCATTGCCTATGACAAGAAGAACCCCAACGAAGCACGTCACCCGAACGCCAGTCAAGAGTAGGTTCATGAGTTCGGAGCCATGGTAATCGAAGCAGAAGAGCATGGGCGAGGTTAGGAAGAACATAGAAAGAGATCTTCTCATGATGTAGGGCTCCGATCTGAAGTTCAATTTCTTCCGTTACCAGGGTGATGGCGTCTTGCAAAGGTCTTCCATCTACGGAGGCGATCAAACGAGGGGAATCCAAAGAGAGCACTGGAACGCGAAGCCTCCGAACCGCCTCAAGGCTGATAAAGTTGCCTGCCGCACCCGAATCCACATACGCTACCTCGGAAAAACGCTTCAGTTTAAAAATAAGCAAGACGGACAGAAACAAGGGTTGAGAGGGATCAGAATCACCTAGGGAGGCCTCTCTTACCTGTCCTAGGCGGAGGAGTTTTCCGGTCTCTCAGGGCAAGATCGTAGTAAATGCGAAGCACTACCGCAGTAGAAACAGAGTCCCTGGGAACGTCTCTCCTGACGACGTTGCTGAGCCAATTTGACGCGATCTACTTGCATAGGCTCCGGTACGGATGCAGTAGAAGGCAACAGGGGCCGTGGGCTCCCAGACCTGCGAACAGAGGGTAAAGAGCGAACGGACCTCCTCTCTCTTATGGACTCACGAGTTCGCTCTTGGAAGCGCAGGTCTATGCGTGTAGACAAGGCAATAAGATCCTCTAAAGAGGTTGGGGTATCTCTTCCTGCCAACTCATCCTTTATCCGAGAGGACAGACCTCGCCAGAACGCACCTACCAAAGCCTCATTGTTCCACCCAAGATCAGAGGCTAGGGTGCGAAAGCGGATTGCATACTGACCTACTGTTTGAGAGCCTTGTTGTAGGTTGAAAAGCGACTCGGTTGTGGAAGCTAGGCGTCCGGGCTCGTCAAAAACTCGGTGGAAAGTCTCAAGAAAAATAACCAACTGAGAAACTATGGGATCATCCCGCTCCCACAAGGGATTGACCCAAGCCAGAGCCTCTCCCTCTAAATGAGACACAATAAAAGCCACCTTGGCTCTATCGGTAGGATATTGCTGAGGGAGGAGTTCGAAGTGGAGACGGCACTGGTTTAGGAATCCCCTACAGAGTTTAGGATCCCCGTTATACCTGGGAGGTTTGCCTAAGCGAGGTGGCGGATGGGGTGAAACCGTAGAACTAGGATCCTGAGGGGCTACCTGAGCGGAGAGCGACTGCAAGTTAAATAAATGGTCATCAATAGAGGCCATATAAGAAAGCATGCGTGTCTGCGTATCGCGCTGCTGGGAGAGCTCTTGCTGCAGACCCGCAATTTGAGAAGCATTAGCTGGGTCGGAGGTTTGTAGAGCGGTCAGACGTGTCTCCAAGGTTTTTAAGAAAGACATGATGCGCTGCTGATTATCACGCAGATGCGCCAATTCTTTCTGAGCCGAAAACGCGGCACCTGCGGGGTCCATGGCCTGAGTATTCTATTACGTTCAAGGTTAGCAAAGAGTGGACCCTCTGGACCATGGAAGAGACCTACCCCTGGGTGAGCAGACCTAATGGCACCAACCCCTATACAGGGACTGTAAGGAGCAAGCCCAGAGGTCGCTAATCCACGGTAGCAGATACCAAGAGGGACGGCTCTGGAGGACAAAGAAAAAGACACAAACTGGAGTACAGGGGCGGAGGCACAAATGGCAACAGAGGAAGAGAAGGCACAAAAGAAACGGGAAAGAGGCGAGCAAAAGGGGCGAGAGCAAAGGAGAAACACTTAGAGCTGACTGAAGCACAGAAGCTCAAAGCAGAAGGGCCAGAGACAGAAGCAAAATAGCAAATGATACTCAGGCACCTCCTAACAGAGGAGGTGGCCTGAAATACCCTGAACCTACCCAGGATTGGCCGAGACAGGAGGAATCCTGGAAACAGAGGATCAGCGTCAGCTGTGAATCCCTGCACAGAAGCTAGACAAGGTGCCGGGAACGAGCGCGCCGCCCACCAGCAGGACAGCGGGAGCGCGCACCGAAGGCGGAAGGAGCAGCGCGACGAGAGCCAGGGACGGAACCGCAAAGGTGAGTAGCGGCCGTAACAATGGGGCAGATTGCTGGACACACCGGGGCAATACTGGAGACCATGGGGCAGAATGCTGGACACACTGGGGCAATACTGGAGACCATGGGGCAGAATGCTGGACACACTGGGGTAATACAGGAGACCATGGGGCAGATTGCTGGACACACTGGGGCAATACTGGAGACCCTGGGGCAGACTTCTGGACACACTGGGGCAATGCTGGACACTGGGGGTAATATGCTGGACACACTGGGGCAATGCTGGACACTGGGGGCAATATGCTGGACACACTGGGGGTAATATGCTGGACACACTGAGGCAGACTGCTGGACACACTGGGGCAATGCTGGACACTGGGGCAGATTGCTGGACACACTGGGGGCAGTGCTGGACATACTGGGGCAGATTGCTGGACACACTGGGGGTAATATGCTGGACACACTGGGGCAGATTGCTGGACAACATGGGGGTAATATGCTGGACACACTGGGGGCAGGACTTGAGGCATGGGCAGAATGTAGATACGGGGCATGATTGGAGACACGGGGCAGGATTGGATCATGGGGCAGGACGGATACGATTGAGGCTGGAGGGACAGGATGGGGAGATCATATGGGGTAGAATGGATACTCATGAGGGCAGGATGCGAGAACATATGGCTGGAGCCAGGAATGAGATAAACGGAGCCAGGGTGGGGAATAGTGTTACCATAGGGGCTAATTAAGGGATATTATTACTGCAGTGATGTATTTATTTTATTTTTTGAGTATACTGTTTTAAATGGGGGGGCGGTCCTGTTACTGTGCAGAGTGACACTATATCACCTTTTTTTCTTCATGTGATGTAATGTAGAAGTTGTGAAAAATTAAGTAATGTGTTCTGCAAGCGGAGCTCGAGATAACTGTGTTATTTCCTGCAGAAACGAGTCCTGGCTGGAAGGAATGATGGCGCTCTGTGCTGGATGAAAGATGAAGGACTTCACCTAGAGACGTCACTGGTGAGTCAGTGTTACCTATACACTGACACTATACACTGTATACTATATAGAAGTCCTGTGTATAATGTCACCAGTGATCTCTGTATTACCTCTACACAGACACTGCATACTAAGTACAGATCTCCTGTGAATACTGGCACTTATGGTGATAGTATTGTGTTTTTTTTTGTTTTTTTTTATTACTGATCAGTATTGTAGTATTCAGTCACTATGTGGTGGTAATATGTGGTCTGGAAATGGTGTTGTGGTATTTGTCCCTTGTATGTAGTATTATTCGGTCACTATGTGGCCTGGTCATGGTGTGGTGGTATTAAGTCACAGGTTTGGCAGTGGGGGTGACACCATTAGGCCCAGTTTAAGTTCTACAAAACAGGAAAACCATTTTTGGTAACCTTTGTGTGTATTGAGCCGGGGGAGGGGGGCGCCAAACTCGGGAACAGCCCCGGGCGGCAAAAGCTCTAGCTACGCCTCTGCAGATGAGGCACCATGTTCGGAGGCCAAAAGGCACATCATATCACCCCAAAAAACCCATACCAACAGTGAAGTTTGGAGGTGGGAACATCATGACGTGGGGCAGTATTTCAGCATACAGCACTGGCAAACTTTATATGATTGAAGGAAGGATGAATCGACAGATGTACAGACATTCTTCATAAAAATCTGCTGCAATCTACCAGGATGATGAAGATGAAACGAAGGTGGACACTTCAGCAAAACAATGATCCTAAAAGCACAGCCCAGGAAACTCTTAATTGGTTTAAGAGAAAGAAAAAAAAAAAAAAAAAACTTGATTGGCTGGGCAATTCTAGCAGACTTAAATCCAACAGAAAATGTATGGAAGGAACTAAACATCAGAGTTCATAGAAGGAGCCCACAGAACCTTTAGGTGTTTGTGTGGAAGAATGGGCCAAAATCATACCTGAGCAATGTATGTGGATAGTTTCACTTTACAGGAGGCATTGTGAAGCTTTTATCACCAACAAAGGCTTTTTTTATGGGGTATTAATTAAAATTAAGAGAGTGTCCAATAATGTTTCCCTGTGTTATTTCTCATTATTACAAAACAGGGATTTTTGAGTACTCACAGTAAAATCCTTTTCTCCGAGCCACTCATTGGGGGACACAGGACCGTGCGTGTATGCTGTTGCTGCTAGGAGGCTGACACTACGTTAATACAAAGACAGTTAGCTCCTCCTCTGCAGTATACACCCTCATGCTGGATCCTAGAGAACCAGTTCGGTGCAAAAGCAGTAGAACAACAACAACATATAAAAAGTACAACATGTCAAACTAACGAAAAACACCAGCCATTAGGCTAACAGGGTGAGTGCTATGTCCCCCAGTGAGTGGCTCGGAGAAAAGGATTTTACGGTGAGTACACAAAAATCCCTGTTTCTCCTTTGGGGGACACAAGACCATGGGACATCCCAAAGCAGTCCCTGGGTGGGAACAACAGAAAACATCAGGCTTCACGTAACAGCTGCCTAGTACATGAGTAACCCCCTGAATAAACGTCTTCACTTGAGGTTTTGTCACAATCCTCCGTTGGAATAAGACCGATAAGGCGGATATCTGGCCCTTGACCAAGCTGAGTGCCAGTCCTGAGTCCAGACCGGTCTGTGGGAACTCTAGAATGATGGGAATAGAGGAGCCGAGATGAAGACATCCAAGACCTTACACCAAGCAAAAAGTGTCTTCCAGGTACGATGATAAATGCGTACTGACACGGGCTTACAAGCACTGATCATCGTGGACACCACCTGTTGTGACAAACCAGCCTGGGTCAGAATCCAGACTTTGACAGCGAAGCCATTAACACCTTTCTGCCCTTGGACGGAATAGTACGTCCAAGGGCAGGACCCCCGCTTTGATGTGGGCTCCGGCGGTGAGCCCGCATCAAAGCCGGGACATGTCAGCCATTTTGAACAGCCGACATGTGCCCGCAACAGGCTCGGATGGAATCGAGATCCACCCGCACCTATTAACTAGTTAACCTGACAGCAGCATTTAACACACGCTTCCGGCCATCGGGCTGGAAATACGCGCACCGCTGACCCCGTCACGTGATTGGGAGTCATCGACATAACAACCAGAGGTCTCCTCAAGACTTCTATGGATGTTGATGCCAGATTGCTCTGAGCGCCACCCTGTGGTCTGCGCTCATGGCAATGAAGCAATTTGAAGCAATTCTGCAGCATAGGCGCAATCTGAGCATCGCCTCTATGTAGCAGAAGCGATCGAGATATTGCAGCTTCTAGCCTCCCATGGAGGTTATTGAAGCATGCCACAATTTTAAAAAAATGTTTTTAACCCCTTACCGACCTCCACCGTACTAGTACAGCGGAGGTCGCATCTCTTCCTTTGATGCGGGCTTCCTTTGATGCCCGCATCAAAGCCGGGACATGTCAGTTGTTTTGAACAGCCCCAAATCACGAAAAATGGAGACGCTATGGAAATGGCAATTTTTTTTTTTTTTTTTTAGCAAACTTTGATATTTTTTTCACCACTTAGATAAACCAGGACATGTTTGGTGTCTATGAATTTTAGCATTTTGTGAACCTAGAAAAACCCAAAGAAAAAAAACAAAAAAATGCAACAACTTTGCAATTTCACCGCACTTGGAATTTGCTTCCTGTTTTCGAGTACACGACATGCTAAAACCAATGAGGTCGTTCAAAAGTACCACTCGTCCCGCCAAAAATAAGCCCTCACATGGCAATATTGACAGAAAAAAAAGTTATGGCTCTGGGAAGAGAAAAACGAAAAAGCGGGGGTCATGAAGTGGTTAAACAGGGCCGCTAAGGTCTGGTGGTAAATCGGCCCCTGGGAGAGCAGATCTGGACGATCTGGGTACGTCGGCAACGAGGTGCACCAACTCCAGAGCGACCAGGATTACTGGAACCCCTTCCGCTTTGATCTTCTTGATGAGTCTCGGAAGAAGCGGCAGTGGGGAAAAAAAAAAATGTTCGGAACCTGAATTGGTGTCACGGAAGAACCAGAGAATCTATTCCGATGGCTTTTGGATCTTGAGACCGAGCTATGAACCTGGAAACTTTGGCGTTCAGTCTGGGCACCAAAAGATCCACATCCTGGGAGCCCAACAAAGGCAGATCTGTTGGAAAACTGCCGGATCAAGTTCCCACTCCTTGAGGCGAGACGCTGATGGCTGAGAAAGTCTGCCGCCCAGTTTTCCACACCTGGTATATGTACTGCTGAAATTACCGAGTGGTTCCTCTCTGCCCATCGAAGAATGTGGGATACTTTGCCCATGGCTGCTCTGCTGCATGTACCCCCTTGATGACTGACGTGGCATTGTCCGATTGAATTCGGATGGGGTAACCCACTAGGAGATAATGAAACTGCAGCAGCGCTAGCCATATTGCTCGGATTTCTAGGACATTGATTGGAAGTTCCGATTCCCGAGACAACCAGTGGTCCTGAGGAGTGTGGTGACGACCAATAGCCATTGAACCGGGAGAAAGGGATTTCCTCTGGTTGAGGGAAGAGCTCACTGTCTACTATTTCAGAGTCTGCTGACTCTCCGGGAGAATGGGTTCCCGTCCCAAGCCGCTAGCAGAGCATGCTGTAAGGGACGGAAATGCCTCTGTGAAAAGGAACAGCGTCCATTGCTGCTACCATTTTTCCCAGTACTCATAGCAAACTGAATGGAATGAAATGAAGACTTAGAAAGAGCGCAGGCTCCTTGCTGAAGGGCTAGGACCTTGTCTCGAGGGAGTATCACCAACCCTCGAGAGGTGTCCAGGGTCATACCTAGAAAGGATATCTGCTGGGCTGGAGTGGGGGAAGACTTGGTTAAGTTTATCAGCCAGCCCAGGAGAGAAAGGGTATCTCAAGTGATGCGAACGGAACCATGCAGTCGTGGAAAGACAGACCCTTGACTAGTAGGTCGTCCAGATAGGGCAGGGCAAGAGTGCAAGATGGACATGACGGCCGCCATGACCTTTGTGAACATTCTGGGAGCGGTAGCGAGACTGAAGGGCTAGGCTGTGAACTGAAAATGCTGGTCGCGAATGGCAAAATGCAGGAATTTTTGGTGGTGGTGGTGGTGGTGGGAAAAAAAAAAAAAAAAAATCGAGATATGCAGGTAAGCATCTCGAATATCGACAAATATAGAAACTCCCCTTTTTCCAAAGAGGTAATGACCGAACGCAGAGATTCAATGTGGAAATGACGGACCTTGACAAACCTGTTTAGAAGTTTGAGGCCTAGTATGGGGTCTCACTTTTCTGTCCTTTTTTGGTGACAACAAATAGGTTGGAGTAGAATCCCTCTCGAACCTTTCACTTTCCGGAACCAGGACAATGATGCCATCATGACACAAAGAATCTATGGCTTGGGAAAAAGCTTTTGCTTTTGAGATTGGAAGCCAGGAGATGAAGAAACGTGCTGGGGGGGGGAGGGAATGGGAGGGAGTGTTGCAAAAAAAAAACCTCAATTTTGTATCCGGAAGACATCAAGTCTCTGACCTATTCGTCGTGAACAACCGAGAGCCAGACCTGTTGCTGTCGACCGGATAACGGCAGGAGTCATTGAGGGGAAAATCTGAGTCCTAGATCCTTTAGATCCAGACTGTTTGACCCGACCCTTCCACTGCTGATTGGACCTATAGGATGCCTGGGGTCCTCTGTACCTACGTGGTGGAAGTCCTGATCCTGAAGAAGTAGTGGACTAACTCGGATTGGCACGAAAGAGTCGGAAACTGATTTGTTGCCTAAGCCTTTGCTGGGGAAGAAATTTGCTCTTTCTTCCCATAGTGTCCGAGATAAGCTGACCCAGCTTCTCTCCAAATAAATGCCCACTCTGGTAAGGGAGGGATGTCAGACTTTTTTGATGCAGAATCCGCTTTCCACTCTGAGTAATAAGGTCCTTCTGATCATGATGGCATTTGCCACAGAGAGCAGCACAGTTGGCCAAATCTAAAGAGGCGTGTACCAGGTAATCTTCTGCCTGAGAAATCAGGCTAGCCAGATGCGCTGCCTCTGGAGGAAGATTACTGCTCTGAATGGAATTAGCTAAGGTCTCCGACCAGGAAACCATTGATTTAGCTACTCAAGCTGCAGCAAATGAGGGATAGAGAGCCGCACCTGAGACCTCGAAGACAGATCGAGCCAAATTTTCAATCTGTGGGATTTTTAAAAGATGGATAGAAGGGTTTTGGATGCCAAGCGAGATACTCGCGGGTCTACCACAGGGGATTCAGACCAATCTTTCCTCTGATTGGCTGAAAAAGGGTACTTCGCCTCAAGAGGTTTTTGACCTGTGAAAAGCTTATCTGGTCACTCCCTGTGCCGATTAATTATGTCCCGAAACTCCGGGTGAATGGCAAATGTTTTATGAGGGTGTTTAGTCCTCAAAATGCACAGCGTGATCTGGCACAGAGTTGGAGTCTTCATCAACCTTCAGAGTCTGGTCGATTGCCTCAATAAGAGAATCCACTGTTTTCTGAAAATCTGACGAATCCGGATCCAAGGAGGCGTCCGATTCATACTCAGAATCGTGTTCACTACAAAGGTCTGGAGAGGGAGAGCGTGAAACTGAATTCACGGACACCAGGGTACGTGAATGCCTGGGAGATGTACTACGGATCTGTTTTCTGGATGCTTGTAAGACTCTAGACTGTGAGTGGCCCCTGCTAGCCGGCGGTTCCCGTGTAGAGGAGGGACACCCTACATCAGACGTGCCAACACCGCGATCCCCAGAAGGGACAGTGAAGTATTCAAGTGCTTTGGCCAGAGAAGTCATGGATTGCGACAGACACGAATCCGACTCAGGGGGGCTAGGTATACTAGGTTCAACGGCAGCGGGAGGCTCCTGAGCGCATTGGAGGTCACAGGTTTTAGAGTGGCAAACTCTGTGCTTTAGGAAATGCAGACTGGCAGGAGTTACACGAAGTGAAAAAGACTGTCATAGTCTTATGAGATTTCTTAGGAGCCTGAGGCTGGGACATGATGTACCCCTTTGTGCCTCTTATTTATAAGAAAAAAAACAAAAACAAAAAAAAGGATAGGATACAGCAGAGGTTAAAGAGATAGAGAGTTCATCACACCCTTACGCAGGCCCTGTGTCCCAGCTGTGCAGCGCGAGTCTCAGAGGGATTCTCAGACAATCAGCGCTCTCCTGTGCATAGGTTCACTGACAAGCAGGCGCTTCCTGATGTCAGCATGTAATGAGCGGGACCATGTGACCGCTCACACAGGACCTGCTGCAAGCGGCCGCTGAGAGGAGACATCGCAGGAGCTGGGTGAGTATTTCTGCTCACGCTGCTGGGGAGAAGGAATGAATGCCGCTTCAGCACCACACGCAGGGGGGACAGTGCTTACTGTAGCGCTGTCTCTCCTGCGGGCGGTACGTGCACATGGAGGAGAGTGTACACTGTTCTCCGTGTGCACGTGTGCTGTCCGTATTGTGGTCCGTACGGTCAGTAAAAAACGGACATGTCTACGTGTTTTGCACACGGACACACGGTCCGTGTGAAAACACATACATGTGCAGAAACACATAGATCCTAAAGGGTCTACGTGTGTCAGTGTCTCCGGTACGTGAGAAAACTGTCACTACACGTACCGGAGACACTGACATGTGAAAGAGGCGGAAGGGTGTGTGGACTTTTTTTGCGGTCTTGTTTTTGTAGTGTATCAGTATCCAAGACTACATTTTTGGTTACATCTCCATTAAAAATTTAATTTCCCTTTTTGCTTTCAAAATTCAGAGTTTTGACATTTTATGCATTTGTAAAGCCAGCTTTTCAAATAGGAATCTGTCACCAGGTTCTTGGTGTGTAATCTGAGAGTAGCATAATGTAGAGGGCAGAGAACCGGATTGCAGCAAGTAAAGCTAGGTTCACATTAGCATTTCTGTGCGCAGCGTATGATCCGCATGAGTACATCACTTTAACATGGTGTACGTAGGGACATGCGTTCGCATGCTGATGCATCGTTTCGGTGTGCGGCGGTGTCTAGCGAACGCAACATGTTGCATTTTTTTGAGCCATCAAATATTGCGCAATGGTCCGCATGCGGATGATTGCGCAAAAAAACACGCATTACTGTCTATGGGAACGCATTGGTAAGCAAGGTGTATATGTGTACGCATGCGTTCGATGCGCTTGCGTACTTCGGACTGCGCATGTCCAGGAACCGACTGAGACACGCCCCCTCCTGGAAATATGCGCATAAACAATACAAACGCAGGCAAAAAACGCACACAACGCAGGTTTTTTTGCGTCATGCGTAAGCGTATTCAGATGATACGCTGCGCACAGAAACGTTAACGTGAACCTAGACTTCGTGACATCGCTGCAGTATGTAAATCACTAGAGGATCAGTAAACCTTCTGCCATGTAGGCCACTCTGTAAAACTACACTAATTAGTATGTTTGTGCCTAGACACAGTGTACACAGAAAGCTGTCAATCAGTGGTGGGGCGGGGTTATACAGAGCTCAGAAGTGGTAGATCTGCAGTAGATAAATATATATACCCCTAGTGTTCGATCTGCTATCTTTTGGATAATCATTTGGCTATACAGAGTTAGCCCCCCCACCGATGTAAAGGGATATTTATATTGCCATTGCCCCACCCCCACACAGTAGTAATGAGACATCAGATCACTTACCTCCAGTTTACAAGAACGGCAGCATGACTTTGACTTTACTTTACAGGCCATATAGAGAATGGCGAGGCAGACACCCCAGATCATAATCAGCAAGCTCATATAGATCAGGCAACTTTGTAATAGCTGGAAAGGAGAGGAAAAACAAAGCTATATGAGAAACGTATTAACCGTTTTCTGAAACATGACATCATAAATGGTAATGGAAAGGAATGGCTTCCTGCTGTGTTATACTTGGGGAGAATTATGGCGTATTGGGGGGGTGGATTTCATGTGAAGGTCTCAATGTATAATGGGGGTTATGGCGCATCTCTGGGGTGCACGGTGATGGACATTACTCCAACCCTGCGGTGCAGGATAGGACAGGTTACCGGCACAGTACACTTGTGTGGCTGCCGCACATGTGATTTGCACAAACCAGCAGTGAGCGCAGTGATTTTTGGAGGGTCTAAGGGTGAGTGGTGCCAATATGTTTGGAGACGTTGTGCACAGTATGGAGAGAAGGGTTTTGTTGTGAAGAAGTGTGTATGAATGGAGAAAATCAAGGAAGGTCACAAGTGGCAGCCATGAAGAAGGCACCGGACGCCTGCCCAAGACTGCTGACAACATTAAGCATGCACGTGAACCCGGTTGTTGGTTTCGATCACCACCTATTTGATCACTTGTAGATCATTTCTGACTCGCGCTCATTTATGGGCCTCATGATGACTCAGTGGTTAGCACAGATTAAAGGCTTTCTTGTATTTGTGTGGGTTTCCTGTGGGATCCCCAAAGTAAAAACACACTAATATGTTGGCAATTTGTTTCCTCTATATTTGGTCTCATTATATGCGTTTGTACAAGAGGAGAGTGGCATCACTCTTAACAGCACTGCATAATATATTAGAAATACAGTACATAGTCAATAGGATATAGGTCAAAATCACTACTTAATTGGGTGTGAAAGAAATTCAGATAATTTTTTGCTAAACATCATATCATTATTACACATTTTCTGATATTTCCAAGCAGATATATTACAGCAGCACTTTTGTGAATATACGTATTAACCAAAAACAAACACTTGCATTGGATCTTTGGATTGTATCTTTGCATGTGCTCAGGTCATAGTTATAGGAGTTGTATCCATTGTAGTATCTTGGAGGTGGTGTTCTGTTGTAGTACTTAATGGATGCCTCAAGCAGATCGTCGCAGACTTGTTCATTTCCAAACCAGTATAAACGTTGTGCATCATTAACTGCCACGACCATGCCACCAATAGACACACTAAAGTTGACCACAATGGAAATTAAGGCAGCGGTCATCTATAAGGGTAGATGAGAAAAGACCAAGCAGTCAGTATTACAATAATACAGTACAATAAGGGATCACCAACTTAACTTAATGCATTCAGGAAAAAGCTAACCCTTTAAGCACACAAACAAGTTTTAGGCTTTCACTGAGAGAGAGGGAGAGAGAGGGGCAGAGAGAGAGAGGGAGAGGGAGAGGGAGAGGGAGAGGGAGAGGGAGAGGGAGAGGGAGAGGGAAGTAGGTAGAGGGAGAGATCTCTATCTATATTAGCTGAGGAGCCCGGCGTTGCCTGGGCATAGTAAATATCTGTGGTTAGTTATAGTACCTCACTTCTCTTATTCTCCCATCACGCCAAACTTACAAAATCAGCATATATACAGACACTATTTTTTTTTGGGGGGGGGGGGGGGGGGGGAGGGGAGGATTTTTTCTTTTTACAACATTTATTGTACAGGTAAACCAACTTCACATATTGAGAGATTGGACTTTTACGAACAATGAAATGAGGATTTTTTTTCTTCTTTTTTTAGATGGGCAAAAGGGGGACTGTTTGATGTTCTCTCTTGAACCTGTGATCCCCAGCCTAACAAAATATAGTTCAAATATTGGTCTCAGCAAGTCCCTTGTCTGCCAAGCCATCCATCAGCACAGCACCCACGCCAGGCAGAATAATGCAGCTTAAATGCCGCGTCAGTGATTTACAGCAACATGTAAATGGGTTAACAGCAGCTCACCCCGGCCACTGCCATTAGAGGCAGATGCCGGCTGTGTAACACATCTGGCATCTGCCTTGTGTGGAGCGGACTCTGCTCCTGAGCCCGCTCCATAAAGACGCTCTACATCATTGGCTAAGGCAGGGGATGTTCTAGTCACAGACTTACCCAGAATTTTTTGGGAAACTTATAGGCTACAAGATTCAGTATCCCAGATACAATGAACTGTGAAGAAATAGAACATAGGAAAATTAGTTTTTGGGATTTTCCAAGTCGACAAGTTAGGAAATAAGATTTCCAAGAACTATTTTTTTTTTTCAATAGGAAACACAAAACTTGGGAAGAAAAGTTCATACAGCGATACCATCCTGGGAGACAGTAGATGTTAAATACTATAACCTGGGCATCAGAATGATATTGTGGGTGTCTCATGTATTAGGGCACGGTGGGCATAATATGGTAGTTAATGGTGGCATTCTGAAGATGAAGTCAGTAAAAGAAGGTTTCAAATTTTCTATACCAAAAGGTTGTCCCTTATTGTGGCCCTGTCCTCGTGTCCGATGTTATAGAGGAGGATCCATAAGACCAGCTCCTACTTCCAGCAGACTAGAGCAGTGTTCAGATTGACCCTGCATCAGCAAATGGTTAAGGGTTTTCCTTGATGGGACAACCTCTTGATGGAAACCTGTCACCCCGAAAATCGCGGGTGAGGTAAGCCCACCAGCATCAGGGGCTTATCTACAGCATTCTGGAATGCTGTAGATAAGCCCCCGATGTATCCTAAAAGATGAGAAAAAGACGTTAGATTATACTCACCCAGGGGCGGTCCCGCTGTTGGTCCAGGTCCTCCCATCTTCATCAGATGACGTCCTCTTCTTGGCTTCACGCTGCGGCTCCAGCGCAGGCGTACTTTGTCTGTCCTGTTGAGGGCAGAGCAAAGTACTGCAGTGCGCAGGCGCCGGGCCTCTCTGACCTTTCCCGGCACCTGTGCCTTGGTGAGTATAATCTAACTTCTTTTTCTCATCTTTTAGGATACATCGGGGGCTTACCTCACCTGCGATTTTCGGGGTGACAGGTTCCCTTTAAAAGAGTTTTGGTTGATATAAGAATGGCCAATAACCACGGCGGTGGTCAGGGTGCAGTACACCAGTCTGAATAAGAAATCAGAAAAAAAAGCCAAGGTAATAATGAAAGGTACAAATTGGCTGAAACACGTCCACCCATTCGATTTTAGGGAAAGTTATTGTAGGAGGCCACGGTTATAGTCTAATATAACCTACTTGTACCATGAGTGCTCAAGTTTTTCCTGTCCATGTAAAGTTTACAAAAAGGAATAAAGAATCCTACCGCGATGATATGAAATTTTCTTTGGAAACTACAGGGACAAATTAGGGAAAGCGGATTTCAACATTCATAGTCCCAACCCCGATAGAGGTCAGGCCAGATCCAGGAAAGCCACAGGTGGACATTTAGTGATACTTACCGAAAATCCCACCCAGAAGTGGGCTCCACTGTAGAAGATCCCAAAATCTATCGGAACAACACAGAAAATAATGGCCAACATGACAGAGACCACACCCAAAGAAAAATAGGCAACCTAGATGAAAGGGAACACACAGTTACATATATGTGCTAGATCAGCCAGATCATACATGGTCACTTGGTTCACTTGCACATGGGGGATTAGTACCAAACTGGACTGAACCATAGGCAAATCTGGTGCCGTTATTTCAGTTCAACAATTTACAGCAATCGTAAAGTGGTTTTCAAGGACTCGGATACTGAATGTCTATCATTACGCTGGTTTATCAATATGAACTGGGTGAGGGTCTCGGCAACCCCTATGATCACCCGGAGGCCTGAGGTACAATGTATGGGGCTGGGAACGCACTGCTCTGTACACGATGTCTGCTGTTAGCTCCTGTTGAAGTGAACGGGAGCCGAGCAGCAACACCCGAGATCAACCACTACACAGTGAACAGAGCTGACCGTTTACAGCTGATAGGAAGTGCCACCAATCACATGTGCAGAGGATGGACCATTAATATCCCTTAGAGGAGCAAGCTGCAATAAAAGACACGTGGCTCTTGATGACCTTGGCACGGCAAAGATCTGCAGGAGAAGCGGAAATATATGCCAGCTATTCGCTGAAGTAGATTTCTGCTATCATTTACACTGGACGCACCCATCTGTTTTAGGACTTTCTGGGCTACGGAGGTTTGCTATTTTTCTGTTCAAATTCTCAATGTTTCTTTTAACCCCTTAACGACCGGAGGTATTTTTATTTTTACGTTTTCATTTTTTGCTCCCCTTCTTCCCAGAGCCATAACTTTTTTTATTTTTCGGTCAATATGGCCATGTGAGGACTTGTTTTTTGCGGGACAAGCTGTACTTGTACTTTTGAACTACACCATTGGTTTTAACTAGTGATGAGTGAGTGTACTCGTTGCTCAGGTTTTCCGGAGCACGCTTGGGTGATCTCCGAGTATTTACGACTGCTCGGAGATTTAGTATTCATTGCAGCAGCTGAATGATTTACAGCTACTAGCCAGCCTGAGTACATGTGGGGGTTGCCTGGTTGCTAGGGAATCCCCACATGTAATCAAGCTGTCTAGTAGCTGCAAATCATTCAGCTGCGGCAAGGAAAACAATCTCCAAGCAGTCACAAATACTGGGAGACCACCCGAGCGTGCTCAGGAAAACCTGAGCAACAAGTACCGTATATACCCGAGTATAAGCCGATCTGAGTATAAGCCGAGACCCCTAATTTTGCCACAAAAAACTGGTAAAACGTAATGACTTGAGTATAAGCCTAGGGTGGAAAATGCAGCAGCAACCAGTAAATGTCAAAAATAAAAATAGATACCAGTAAAAGTAAAATTGAGGCATCAGTAGGTTAAGTGTTTTTGAATATCCATATTGAATCAGGAGCCCCATATAATGCTCCATACAGTTTATGATGGGCCCCATAAGATGCTCCATATTAAAACATGCCCCATATAATGCTGCACAAATGCCGATTATGGCCTCATAAGATGCTCCATACAGACATTTGCTCCATATAATGCTCCACAAATGTTGATTATGGTCACATAAGATGCTCCATAGAGATATTTGCCCGCACATAATGCTGCACATGGCCCCATAAGATGCTCCATAGAGATTTTTGCCCCGTATAATGCTCAACAAATGCTGATTATGCCCCATAAGATACTCCATAGACTATTATGCCCCCATATGCTGTTGCTGCAATAAAAAAAAAAAAAAAAAAAAATCACCTGTCCTCCGATCCACCGCTGGGCGCTGCTCCTTCTTCCCAGTCCTCTGCAGTGACTGTTCAGGCAGAGGGCCGTCTGATCTGAGCGTCACTGCAGAGGACTGGGAAGAAGGAGCGGCGCCGGAACGGAGGAGAGGTGAATATCGCGTCCCCGTATACTCACCTGCTCCTGGCACGGTGCAGTCCCTGGTTCCCCGGTGCCAGCAGCTTCTTCCTGTAGTGAGCGGTCACATGGTACCGCTCATTACAGTAATGAATATGCGGCTCCACCCCTATGGGATTGGAGTCGGGTCCAAATTCATTACTGTAATGAGCGGTACCATGTGACCGCTCAATACAAGAAGAAGCTGCCAGCGCCCGGAGAACGAGGGACGTGCAGGGACTGCGCTAGGAGCAGGTGAGTATTATTAGACTCCCCTCCCCTGCCGACCCCTGGGTATGACTCGAGTATAAGCCGAGAGGGGGACTTTCAGCCCCAAAAAAATGGGCTGAAATTTTCGGCTTATACTCGAGTATATACGGTATATTTGCCCATCACTAGTTTTAACATATCGTGTACTGGAAAACAGGAAAAAAATCCTTTTAAAATTGCATAAAAGGGCAATTCCGTTTTTTTGGGGGTTTTTTTGTTCGCTAAATGCTAAAACTGACCTGCCATTCTGATTCTCCAGGTCATTACGAGTTCATAGACACCAAACATGTCTAGGTTCTTTTTTATTTAAGTAGTGAAAAAAAAATTCAAAATTGGGTAAAAAGAAGCAGTGAAAAAATAATTCCAAACTTTTGTTAAGAAAAAAAAAAATTGTGCCATTTTGCAAAACCAGTAGAGTCTCCATTTTTCGTGATCTCGGGTTGGGTGAGGGCTTATTTTTTGCGCGCAGAGCTGACATTTTTATTAATACTATTTTGGTGTAGATACGATCTTTTGATTGCCCATTATTGCAATGTAGCGACGATGAAAAAGAAACGTAATGCTGACGTTTTGAATTTTTTTCTTGTTAATTCTTTTTTTTTTAAACTGATAGATCAGGCGATTCTTAAGGCGGCGATACCAAATATGTGTTTGATTTTTTTTTATTGAGACTAGAAGCTGCAGCACTTTGATCGGCTCTGCTACATACAGGCGATGATCAGATTGCCTGTGTGTAGCAGAAATGCTCACTTGTTATGAGCGTCGACCACCGGGCGGCGATCATAGCAATCTGGCAATGGCAACCATAGAGGAAAGCTGGAGACCTCTGGTTGTCATGCCAACCCATCAGTGACCAGCAATCATGACGGGGTCACTGATGGGAGGGATTTCCCAAGCGCTTCCGGAAAGAGCGAATTAAAGGCCGCTATCAGAGATTGACAGCGGCATTTAACTAGTTAACAGCCACAGGTGGATCACGATTCCACCCGTGGCTGTTAGAGGCACATGTCAGCTTTTCAAAACAGCTGACATGTGCGGGAAAGATGTGGGCTCAGCACCAGAGCCAACATCAAAGGAAGGGTTTCCGATGTGGGTGTACTATTACACCCAACGTTGGAAAGCGGTTAAAGGGAAGGTGCCATGATTTTTATTTTTGTATTATTACCGTATGTTAATCAATAAAGTTTAATTAAAACATTTTCCAGCCACTGGGGGTTGCAATTTTCATTTGCTGGTGTTTAATTGTACGAGTATGACACTTCTCACACCTCAAATATGACAGCCCCTGTACATGTCCAATGGCATCTCCTGGATTGTGGTGGTCTCCAGCTGTGACCTGGGCAGCCACCCTGCTTCACTAATCAGGGAGGACATCTTTGGTGAGAACAGTAGGTTCACTAATCAACCTTGGCCATTAAAGGGCATGTGCCCTAAAAAATAAAAATATATATTTTTAATTTTTTTTAGGGCACATTCCTGTTAATGGCCCAGGTTGATTAGTGAACCTACTGTTCTCAGCAAAGATGGCCTCCCTGAAAAACGTGAAGATCGTACCTACTGTACTTGGAGAAGCTACTTGAGCAGTCTGAGAAGAGAAATAGGGATTTTTGTGTTACTCACCGTAAAATCCTTTTCTCCGAGACACTCATTGGGGGACACAGGACTGTGGGTGTATGCTTCTGCCGCCAGGAGGCTGACACTAAGTAAACATGAAAAAAAGTTAGCTCCTCCTCCATCGTATACACCCTGACACTGGCTACCAGAGACTCCAGCAGTAGGAGAACAAAACAAAAAATAATATAACAGCATAAATACAGAAAACTTATGTCTAGAAAAGATCCTACTGACTAATGAAATCAGAAATAGCAAAAGCAGCCAATAGGCTACCAGGGAGGGAGCTGTGTCCCCCAATGAGTGTCTCGGAGAAAAGGATTTTACGGTGAGTAACACAAAAATCCCTATTTCTCCTTCGCCTCATTGGGGGACACAGGACTGTGGGATGTCCTAAAGTAGTCCCTGGGTGGGAAAATAACTCACCAGTAAAAGTCATCCAAATAATGGTTGTCTATAAATGCGCCACTGCTGCTTGAAGAATCCCTCTACCCAGACTTGCATCCGCAGAGATCTGGGAGTGGACATTATAATGTTTGACAAACGTATGCAGACTAGACCAGGTTACAGCCTTGCAAATCTGTTCTGCTGAGGTCTGGTGCCGAATGTCCCAGGAAGCCCCCACTGCTCTAGTTGAATGAGCCTTGATTCCAGCCGGAACCATCACGCCACTGGTGCGATAGGCCTCCTGAATGGTCGCCCGTATCCACCTGGCCAGGGTAGATTTTGAGGCCGCGCAACCCTTCCTGCGACCTTCTGGAAGGACAAAGAGCATCTGTCTGGCGAAAAGGAGCCGTTCGGGAAACGTACCTCCTCAGTGCTCTCACCAGATCCAACGTATGGAGAGCTTTTTCTACACGGTGCATAGGCGCAGGACAAAAAGAGGGCAGAACAATATCCTCATTGATGTGGAATGAGGAAACAACCTTCGGCAAAAAGGACGGTGCTGGTCTGAGCACTACCTTGTCCTGATGAAAACGAAGAAAGGGGGTACGACAGGAGAGGGCTGCCAGCTCTGATACCCGCCTTATGGAAGTTATGGCCACTAAAAATACAACTTTCCAGGAAAGGAGAGTCAAGGAAATATCTTGAAGAGGCTCAAAAGGAGCGTCCTGTAAAGCCCTTAAGACCAAATTAAGGTCCCAAGCTTCCAAAAGGAGTCTTATAAGGAGGAACCTTATGAGCGACTCCCTGGAAAAAAGTCTTGACCTGAAGATTAGTAGCAATCCTGCGCTGAAAAAGAATTGATAAAGCCGAAATCTGCCTTTTAAGGGTACTTGGAGCAAGCCCAGAATCTATGCCTGCTTGAAGGAAGGCTAGAATGTTTGGAACGGAAAAACGCAGAGGCAGCCCGCGCTCTCTACACCAAGAAAGGAAAACTTTCCAAGTGTGATGGTAGATTCTGGCCGAAACAGTCTTGCGTGCACTGATCATAGTATTTTGCTACCTCTTGGGAGAACCCTGCCCAAGTTTAAACCCAAGATTCAACGGCCAGGCCGTCAAACGTAGGACCCTTGAGTTCTGGTGGTAGATCGGCCCTTGCGATAGAAGATCTGGCCGATCGGGGAGCCGCCATGAAACGCCGGCGAGAAGCTGCACCAGGTCTGCATACCAGGTCCGTCGTGGCCAATCCGGGGCGATCAGAATAGCCGGTACTCTCTCTGACTTGATTTTCTTGATTACCCTCGGAAGCAGAGCCAGAGGCGGGAACAGATAAGGGAAGTGAAATTGGTTCCAAGACCGTACTAGCGCATCTACCGCGATTGCCTGAGGATCTCGGTACCGAGCGACAAATCTGGGTACCTTGGCATTGCTCTTGGACGCCATTAGATCCATGTCTGGAGTCCCCCAACGATGGCATATCTGCAGAAATACCTCGGGATGGAGAGACCATTCCCCGGAAGCTAGACCCTGACGGCTTAGGAAATCTGTCGCCCAGTTTTCTTCACCCGGAATGTGGACTGCCGAAATCAGAGTGATTTCTCTCTGCCCAGAACAAAATCTGTTTTACTTCCTGCATGGCTGCCTTGCTGCGGGTGCCCCCCTGGTGATTTATGTAGGCCACAGCTGTGGCGTTGTCCGATTGAATTCGGACAGGGCGACCCGCCAGAAGATGGTGGAAATGAAGCAAGGCTATCCGAACTGCTCGAATCTCTAAGAGATTGATGGGGAGAGCTGATTCCTGAGGAGACCAGAGCCCCTGAGCTGTGTGATGAAACCCAACCCAGGAGACTGGCATCTGTTGTGACCACTAGCCAATTGGTTGGGGGAAAGGGCTTTCCCCTGAGTAGAGAGGAGCTGTTTAGCCACCAAGAGAGGGTCTGCCTGACCTGGAGAGATAACCGAAATCTGCGGTTGAGGGAGAGTGGATTTCTGTTCCACACTGCTAGAATAGCTTGTTGGAGAGGGCGAAGATGAAGCTGCACAAATGGAACTGCCTCTATAGTTGCAACCATCTTTCCTAACACCCTCATGCAAGACCGGATCGTATGAGAGTGCGTTTGTTGAAGCTTCCTCATTTCCCGCCGAAGGGCAAGGACCTTGTCCTGGGGGAGGATTGAAAGGGCTTGAGAAGTGTCGAAGATCATGCCTAGAAATGCGATCCTCCGAGATGGTTGAAGGGATGACTTCCTTAAATTTATTAGCCAACCTAGACGAGAAAGGGTGTCCAGGGTGATGCCGACATTTTCCTTGCAAGATTGAAAAGTCGACCCTTTGATCAGTAGATCGTCTAGGTAAGGCAAGACAACTATGCCCCGGGAGTGCAGAATGGACACCACAGTTGCCATGACTTTTGTGAACACCCTGGGAGCGGAGGCCAGCCCGAAGGGTAAAGCCGTGAACTGGAAGTGCAGATTGTTTAAGGCAAACCAGAGAAATCTTTGATGAGGCGGAAAGATGGGAATATGTAGATAGGCGTCCTGAATGTCTATCGAGGCCAAGAACTCTCCCTTTTCTAGTGAGGCGATGACTGACCGGAGCGATTCCATCCGAAAGTGACGAACGCGGACAAACCTGTTTAAAAGTTTTAGATCTAGAATAGGCCTTACCGTTCCGTCCTTTTTGGGGGACTACAAAAAGATTGGAATAAAAGCCCTGAAACCTTTCCTCCCTTGGAACCGGAGAAATTACTCCGCTGAGACAAAGAGACTATGGAGTTGTACAGGTGTTGTCGGAGGGACTCGGACCTGGGAAGACGGGATGGGAAAAACCGGGGAGGAGGTAGACGGACCAGCTCTATCTTGTAACCTGAAGATACGAGCTCTCCCACCCACCGGTCATGGATTATTCGAAGCCAGACTTGGTGAAACAAAAGCAGACGTCCGCCTACTCTGTTGGAGGTACTCCGAGGAGGCCTCCAGTCACTTTGCCGAAAACCTTTGAACCCTAGATCCTCTGGATCTAGTTGACTGGGAACGCATTCTTCCCCCCTGGTTGGCCGAATAGGGGATCCGAACGTCTCGGTCCTGATTGGGTCGATCCTGCGCAGCAGAACTTGATGCTGGGGCCAATCTAGCATTGCAAAAGGGTCTGAAACGAGCTTGAAATTGGCGGCGAAAAGGCTGTCTAATCCTCTGCTGAGGAAGAAACTTACTCTTCCCTCCTGTGGAATCCGAAATCAGCTGATCCAGTTTTTCACCGAACAAGCGAACACCCTGATACGGTAGAGTTGTAAGCGATTTTTTAGAGGTAGAGTCAGCACGCCGAGTTCTTAGCCAGAGAGCCCTTCTAATAGCAATAGCATTAGCTGCAGCTGCACAATCTGCAGCATCTAAGGATGCATTAGTCAGATAGCACTGGCTGGTAGTTATCTGAGAAGACATTTCCGCCAATTCAGCTGACAAATCACTCTCTAGAAGAGCCTTTGTTAAAGACTCTGACCAAGACATCATAGCCTTAGCAACCCAGGTTGCCGCAAAAGAAGGAAAAAGCGCCGAACTTGAAGCCTCAAAAACGGAGCGAGCCAAGCTCTCTATAAGACGATCCGTAGGATCCTTAATAGCCGAGCCATTAGGGAGAGATAATAAAGTGTTAGAGGCTAAACGGGACACCGGAGGATCCACAGCAGGATTTTCCGCCCAATTACTACAAAGTTCAGTAGCAAAGGGATACCTAGCTTTCAGAGCCCTCTGCCCTGAAAAACGTTTGTCCGGGTGCTCCCGGTTACGACAAATCAGGTCCTCAAATTCCGGATGAGAGGAAAATACCCTATGGGCCCTTTTGGCCCGCTTAAATGAGACCTTATGATCTGAGGATGAGGTGAGCTCGTCCTCAATCCCCAGGGACTGATTGACAGCTTCAATGAGGCTATCTACCGACTCCTGAAAACCAGGACTCTCAAAATTAAGGGACCCTTCAGACTCAGTCTGTCTCAACTTCCCTGCTCTCTGCAGGGGAAAGAGAACGAGATACAGAGCTCCAGGATGCGGAAGCACCTGAGGGCCTGGGCGACGCAGTGCGAATCCGCTTTCCACGCAACTGTCTAGTGCGAGTGCGGCCCTGCAGGCCGAAGGCTCCTGAGACCCCGAGGCCCTCTCCGAGACAGATGGACTGCTGGCCCTGACTGCCGGGGTCTGAAGGGATTGGATTGCTTCAGTAAGGGATGCCATGGATTGCGACAAGGACGTGACCCATTCCGGTGGAGCTGCCCCAGAATCTTGAGGGGCAGGAGCCGGAGGGATTGCTGGGGAGCAGGCAGGGGGGAGGGGGAGGGGGGGGGGGTTTGCTCCTGTGCGCATTCAGAGTCACAGGCCTCGCAGCGGCGATTACTCTGGGCACGACAATCTACACAACCGGTAAATGGGAATGGGGCACGACAATCTACACAACCGGTAAATAGAACCGTGTGAGACTTAACTCTTCTAAACACAGTGATCCGTAAAGCTATACACAGGGCCAGAGGCTGGGACAAAAATAATGCTTCAGCCAGCTGGAGGGAGAAGCAATTACCCCAGTCCTGAGTCCCCACGATTTGTAGAGACGGATCCGGTCGCACGCTGCGGAGCAAAAAAAGATGCTGCCTTTATCCTCTTCAGAGCCCTCCGAGCCAATTTGAGGGGACGGGACCGCCATACTGCGCTGCGGCCTGTAGTAGGCCTGAAGCCGGGACCTCAATTCCCCCCCCCCCCCCCCCCCCCGAGAGAGGAAAGGTGGAACCAGAAGTGGAGGGGAGGAGCCTAACTGCGCGGTCTGCTGGGCGGAAGCCCGGGCCCTGAGCTGCCTGGAAGTTGTCCCCAAGACTGCAGGAGACCTGGCCGCACCTGGAGCGACAGTGCGGCACCGGCCGCACCATAGCGCCGGAAGCACCGTAGCGCAGCGGAGCCAGCCGCATCGCAGCGCCGGCCGCAACACAGCACCGGCCGCAACACAGCACCGGCCGCAACACAGCACCGGCCGCAACACAGCACCGGCCGCAACACAGCACCGGCCGCAACACAGCACCGGCCGCAACACAGCACCGGACCCTGAAGTACCGCCAAGATGTCAGCAGCGTCAGGTAAAACAAAAGATAGAGCGCCCTGTCAGGAGCCCCCCCAGAGCATCCAGCGAGGGGGGAAGCAAAACAGACGGTGCAGGAACCCTATCTCCATTATCCGCCCAGGATAAGGAGAGGGACCGTCCACCACCCCATCTATCACCGCAGCAGAGCAGGGGTGTAGTAAACCGGGGGGGAAACACGGACGACTAGGGGCACCTGTACAGCCCAGGGTCTCAATACCTTAAGGTGGTCAGGGCCAAGTCCGGTGAAGAATCCCACGTAGCGGGAAAGGATACGTGGATATGAAATCACACGTGCTTGCCCGTTGATGGTTTGGGGAGATCGGACCCTCAAAAGGATCTGTCGCCCCTTCAATTCATAGCGTTGAAAATGGAGTCCAAAGGAACAGGACTCAGAGGTGTGCCTCCTTGAGACACTAAGCATAAACTGGAGTCTCTGGTAGCCAGTGTCAGGGTGTATACGATGAAGGAGGAGCTAACTTTTTTTCACGTTTACTTAGTGTCAGCCTCCTGGCGGCAGAAGCATACACCCACAGTCCTGTGTCCCCCAATGAGGCGAAGGAGAAATTTACAAGATTTATAATATCAGAAGAATATGGTGGACTATAGTACATTTTAATACAAGCCATAAGCCAAGAACCACGTAAGTTCTGTAGACCATACAAGTGGCTTCTTATGGAGATAGACATATATTTTTTAATGTAGCACAATTTGGAGAAAACAGACTATTACAACAGTAGTATAACAAAAACAAACTCTTTACCCCAAACCCTAGGGGTGCTGCACAAGCAGGTGTACTGGAGGGCATGGTCTTTTCTCCACTAATCCTCATATCCCGGAAGAAACGGAAGGTATCCAGCAAGCAGTCCAAGGAAGATTGCTGGTTAATATTAATGTGCACCACAGTTCCCTCTGCGGTCTCACAGGAGACTTTTCCATTTTCAGTCTTTACGGTGTTGATATTCATGGTGTAAGACTTATGGGGAGACTGCAAAAAAAATAAAAATTATATATATTTCCGGTAACCATTCAGAAAAACAGAGTGTGTATATGCTGAACAACACTAATTCTGTCTTTTGTATGACTTGTATCCTGCACTCCTCACTAGGCGCCTCTGCAGGCTCCAACACTACCTTTCAGTTCTCTCTGAGCTGGTATGTGGCAAATAACTACCTTCCCCATCCAAATATGCTCACCAATGTCCAGAATAAATAAAGCAGGCACTTCGAATACACTATAAACAACACATGGTCACCCAAAGGGTAACCATAACAAAGAGATCCAGAATGATATTGATTAAGGCTTTTATTGGAGAAATAAAAATGCATAAAAAATGCCCAAGCACCCTAACATAAGGTGGAGGCTATGTGCAATACATCACTACAAAATATCAATTTGCACGGTAATGATATCATAACAGCATATTAGACTGTGTAAGCATGCCCAGAGTATAGCAACAGTGACAGTGTACATAATCAGTTTATAGGACTCTATCTACCTGCAGGCAGCACAGCGTTCCACCTCACCCCAACGCACGTTTCGCACCAGGCTTCTTCCGGGGGCGCCATATATATGTGACTGACATCTTTATATCTATCTATTCTATGTGTATATATGTATTCTATCCATTCTAGCTTGTTGGGTCACACTCATTTTACTGTACGCGGCAGATGAACTGCCGGATTTTTAACCCCTTAGTGAGAGCCAATTTGGTACTTAATGACCAGGCCAATTTTTGCAATTCTGACCACTGTCACTTTATGAGGTTATAACTCTGGAACGCTTCAACGGATCCCGCTGATTCTGAGATTGTTTTTTCGGGACATATTGTACTTTATGTTAGTGGTAACATTTCTTCGATATTACTTGCGATTATTTATGAAAAAAACGGAAATATGGCGAAAATTTTTAAAATTTTGCAATTTTCAAACTTTGTATTTTTATGCCCTTAAATCAGAGAGATATGGCATGAAAAATAGTTAATAAATAACATTTCCCACATGTCTACTTTACATCAGCACAATTTTGGAAACAAAAATTTTTTTTTGTTAGGGAGTTATAAGGGTTAAAAGTTGACCAGCAATTTCTCATTTTTACAACACCATTTTTTTTAGGGACCACATCACATTTGAAGTCATTTTGAGGGATCTATATGATAGAAAATAATGAAGTGTGACACCATTCTAAAAACTACACCCCTCAAGGTTCACAAAACCACATTCAAGAAGTTTATTAACCCTTTACGTGCTTCACAGGAACTGAAACAATGTGGAAGGAAAAAATGAACATTTAACTTTTTTTTGCAAACATCTTAATTCAGAACCATTTTTTTTATTTTCACAAGTGTAAAAACAGAAATGTAACCATAAATTTTGTTATGCAATTTCTCCTGAATACGCCAATACCCCATATGTGGGGGTAAACCACTGTTAGGGCGCACCGCAGAACTTAGAAGTGAAGGAGCGCCGTTTGACTTTTTCAATGCAGAATTGGCTGGAATTGAGATCGGACGCCATGTCACGTTTAGAGAGCCCCTGATGTGCCTAAACAGTGGAAACTCCCCACAAGTGACACCATTTTGGAAACTAGACCCCTTAAGGAACTTATCTAGATGTGTGGTGAGCACTTTGAACCCCCAAGTGCTTCACAGAAGTTTATAACGTAGAGCCGTGAAAATAAAAAATCGCTTTTGTTTACACAAAAATGATCTTTTCGCCCACAAGTTTTTATTTTCACAAGGGTAACAGGAGAAATTGGACTGCAATAGTTGTTGTCCAATTTATCCAGAGTACGCTGATGCGCCATATGTGGGGGTAAACCACTGTTTGGGCGCACGGCAGAGCTCGGAAGGGAAGGAGCGCCTTTTTGGAATGCAGACTTTGATAGAATGGTCTGTGGGCATTATGTTGCGATTGCAGAGCCCCTGATGTACCTAAACTGTAGTAACCCCCCACAAGTGACCCCATTTTGGAAACTAGACCCCCCAAGGAACTTCTCTAGATGTGTGGTGAGAACTTTGAATGCCCAAGTGCTTCACAGAAGTTTAGAATGCAGAGTCATGAAAATAAAAAATATATATATTTTTTTTTTTCACAAAAAAGATATTGTAGCCCCCAAGTTTTTATTTTCACAAGGGTAACAAGAGAAATTGGACCCCAGAAGTTGTTGTCCAATTTATCCCGAGTACGCTGATGCCCCATATGTGGGGGTAACCCACTGTTTGGGCGCACGGCAGAGCTCAGAAGGGAGGGAGCACCATTTGACTTTTTGAGCGCAAAATTGGCTGTCGTGTTTGGAGACCCCCTGATGTACCTAAACAGTGGAAACCCCCCCAATTCTTGCTCCAACCCTAACCCTAATCCCAACCTGATCCATAATCCTAATCACTAACCCTAACCATAATCACAACCCTTACCCCAAAACAACCCTAATGTCAACCCTAACCATAACCCTAATCAAAACCCTAAATCCAACACACCCCTAACCTCAAACCTAACCCTAATCCCAATACACCCCTAATCACAACCCTAACCTTAACCCCAATCCCAAACCTAACCCTAATCCCAAGCGTAACCCTAATGCCAACCCTAACCCTAATACCAACCCTAATCCAAACCCTAACCCTAATCCCAACTCTAACCCTAACTTTAGCCCCAACCCTAGCCCTAACTTTAGCCCCAACCCTAAGGCTACTTTCACACTTGCGTCGTTTGGCATTCCGTCGCAATCCGTCGTTTTGGACAAGAAACGGATCCTGCAAATGTGCCCGCAGGATGCGTTTTTTGCCCATAGACTTGTATTGCCGACGGATCGTGACGGATGGCCACACGTCGAGTCCGTCGTGCACTGGATCAGTTGTGTTTTGGCGGAGCGTTGGCACAAAAAAACGTTCAATGAAACGTTTTTTTTGTACGTCGCATCCGCCATTTCTGACCGCGCATGCGTGGCCGTAACTCCGCCCCCTCCTCCCCAGGACATAGATTGGGCAGCGGATGCGTTGAAAAACTACAGCTGCTGCCCACGTTGTGCACAATTTTCACAACGTGCGTTGGTATGTCGGGCACGCATTGCGACCCTAACCCTACCCCTAATTTTAGCTCCAACTGCTGTTCTCCTGCCGGCCGGCAGATGGAGACAGATGGCGGGCGCACTGGGCATGCGTCTGCCATGTTCTTCTGCCGGCGGCCAGGAGGAGCAGCAAGAGGATCCAGGGACCTAGGTGAGTATGCTAGGGTCCCCGAATCCCCCTATTTCTCTGTCCTCTGATGTGCGATCACATCAGAGGACAGAGAACACTTTACTTTTTTTTTTTTTTGCGGTCGCCGGTAAACAGTTAATTACCGGCGATCGCAAATGCGGGGTGGGTTAAAAAAACCCCGAATCATGTTCTCTGGGGTCTCGGCTACCCTCGGCAGCCGAGACCCCGGAGAAAATCGGCCTCTGGGGGGCGCTATTGACTTTTTCCACAGCGCCGTTAATTAACGGCGCTGTGGTTTAAGTACCCTTAGCGGCCGCCGTTAAAAGGCGTATCGGCGGTCGCTAAGGGGTTAAAGAACAGAGATAGAGATATATTAAAAAAACGAACAGCATTTTTTTTTAAATCACACCCATTGACTTGCACAAGCAAGTGTCATCCGAGATACGAGGACAATCATGGCATGCTGCGATTTTTTTTCTCATCCTGATGAGACCGGAGTTTACAAAAAAAAAAAAAAAATTCGCAGATGAGCTGTGACTCAGATTAACATTGGTCATGGAGCCATCTGATTTATGGGATTGCACTCGTCCGCTTTCCTTGCAGATGAGTACGAGTCCTTAGAGAGATGAGCTTTCTGTGCATGTGGAGACATGTCTGAACATACCACAGACACAGAAGTTCAGTCTCATGTCTTATACAGACTACTTGTTCCCCTATTTGAACAAAAAAAAAAAAAAAAAAAAATCTATTTTTTTTTTCTTAGCGATGTTCAACATATGGGTAAAACACATGGTGTTTTTATAGTTCAAGTCATTACCGACCTGACCGTTACCAATTATGGGCAGATTTACATTTTTGTTTTATTTTTTTTATTTTACAGGCAAAGGGCCGATCCACTAAAACACACCTTCCATCCCAGCGCTGCCCTAGTGACATCAGCAAACCTCCCAAGGCTTGCGTGACATTATGCTACGCGAGCCCTGCAGCCAATCAGCGGCCGGTATTGGGCTGATATGCCTACTTCCTATAGACTAACCAGGAAGGTGTGAGCACCGCAGCCCATCGGCGGCCGCTGACTGTTTGGCTGCAGGGCTTATGTGGTGTAACATCACGCAAGTCTCAGGAGAACCGGAGCAGATACTGCAGGAATGGCGCCGGTATGGGAGGCAAGTAGAAGGCGATTTCATTTTACAAGGTAGAATATAGTAATTAAGGAAAAGGTTGCCTGAGTAGTGGACAACCCCTTTTAAGCAAAAAATTATTTTTAAATGCTAATTGTTAGGCACCGAATCATTTTTGGATCAGGCTTTCTCTGTGGTGCCACAGGGATAAAACTGCAATGTGCTTGTAAAAAGAATCAACTTTTCAATTTCCCTGATAATAAAAATTGTCAGCGCTTTTAAGAACATAAGTATTTTTCATATTATTGCTGGTTGCCTAGGTTACCGACCACCAATACAATCCATCAGCTGTGGCTGGTCCCCTAGGCAAGAAGTCCAGCACTTACAAGATCTTTGCGGTAGAGCTTGTAAGAGCTGTTCTGTAGCTGACTGGATCTGGCAAGCATCAGTGCTACTCCACTACTCTGACACGGAAGATGCATAGTTCACAGTTTGGGCAAAGATCGAGCTAGAGTAACCATTAATCAGGAGCACACTCATCCCTGGCAAGCAGGAAGCCATGAGGATGGGGGGCTCCTAAAACAAACAAGGAAAAACCCTTGAATGGAATCAGCCATAGCCCTCTCCTTACTAAGACCACCAAAACGCTACAGACACTAGTGAACGCAGGATCTAAGGGGTTACAGAATTCTCCGATCATGACGGTTGCAGCAGGAACCAGACATTAAGGCTGGCTCCTACACCAGACATTAAGGCTAGCTCCTACACCAGACATTAAGGCTGGCACCTACACCAGACATTAAGGCTGGCTCCTACACCAGACATTAAGGCTAGTTCCTGCACCAGACATTAAGGCTGGCTCCTGCACCAGACATTAAGGCTGGCTCCTGCACCAGACATTAAGGCTGGCTCCTGCACCAGACATTAAGGCTGGCTCCTGCACCAGACATTAAGGCTAGCTCCTACACCAGACAGTAAGGCTGGCTCCTACACCAGACAGTAAGGCTGGCTCCTACACCAGACAGTAAGGCTGGCTCCTACACCAGACAGTAAGGCTGGCTCCTACACCAGACAGTAAGGCTAGCTCCTACACCAGACAGTAAAGGCCCCTTCACATTTAGCGACGCTGCAGCGATACCGACAACAATCCGGATCGCTGCAGCGTCGCTGTTTGGTCGCTGGAGAGCTGTCACACAGACCGCTCTCCAGCGACCAACGATGCCGGTAACCAGGGTAAACATCGGGTAACTAAGCGCAGGGCCGTGCTTAGTAACCCGATGTTTACCCTGGTTACCATGCTAAAAGTAAAAAAAAAAAAACAGTACATACTTACCTACCGCTGTCTGTCCTCCAGCGCTGCGCTCTGCTTCTCTGCTCTCCTCCTGTACTGTCTGGGAGCCGGAAAGCAGAGCGGTGACGTCACCGCTCTGCTTTCCGGCTCACAGACAGTACAGGAGGAGTGCAGAGCACAGCGCTGGAGGACAGACAGCTGTAGGTAAGTATGTACTGTTTGTTTTTTTTTACTTTTAGCATGGTAACCAGGGTAAACATCGGGTTACTAAGCGCGGCCCTGCGCTTAGTTACCCGATGTTTACCCTGGTTACCAGTGAAGACATCGCTGGATCTGTGTCACACACGCCGATCCAGCGATGTCTCCAGGGAGTCCAGCGACGAAATAAAGTTCTGGACTTTATTCAGCGACCAACGATCTCCCAGCAGGGGCCTGATCGTTGGTCGCTGTCACACATAACGATTTCATTAACGATATCGTTGCTACGTCACAAATAGCAACGATATCGTTAACAATATCGTTATGTGTGAAGGTACCTTTAGGCTGGCTCCTACACCAGACATTAGGGCTGGCTCCTACACCAGACATTAGGGCTGGCTCCTACACCAGACATTAGGGCTGGCTCCTACACCAGACATGTACCACGGTTTGTAGAACTTATCAACATTCGTCTGGAGCTGGTGCAGATCGCTGCAGTTTAACACACTGGATGCCAAGCTGAACAACGACCATAACATGCAAGTAGTCAGAGGTGTCCTTCACCTTCGCTTCAGCACAATTGTGGGCACGTGCGTATTTGGCATCACAACATCCAAGTTCAAATTATTATTATTGGGGTGCAGAAACATTTACAGGGGTATTCCAGGTGCAATACATTTTTCACCTATCCACTTAATAGGCGATAACTTGTAGTTTGGTAAGGAGCCGACCACGGAGATCTGCACCACCCGCCCTAATAGGACATTTGTTTTTCGCCAACCACACATGTGGTCCTACCCTTACGATCTGTATCTTCATTTTATGGGTGCAGCTACAGCTCCCTTCGAAAAATTAATGATTGTTCAACAAACATTGAAAAACCTTTTTTTTTGTCATCTGGGCCGCTCCCTCCGGCTTTATCAATACACTGTGTGCAGAATTGTTAGGCAAGTTGTATTTTGATCACATGATACTTTTTATACATGTCCTACTCCAAGCACTTCAGGCTTGAAAGCCAACTACCAATTAAGTAAATCAGGTGATGTGCATCTCTGTAATGAGGAGGGGTGTTGTCCAATGACAGCATTTGGAAGCGACGCCCAATGGATCAGATAACACCCAGTGTCATAGTTCAGGCTCATCAGGCAGTTCACATGACAAGATTAAAAATCATCAGAGAAATACAAATTGATATTTTACACATTTAGCCTTATTTTTGTTTGTAGGATAACAAAAATTGAAAAGAGAAAAAAAAAAAAAAAAAAAAAAAAAAAAAAAAGAGAGAAGCACGGTCTCACAGAGTGGAACCGAACTCACATCGGAAAAAGAATGAAACATTCAGAGGTGAAGGCATTTACTTTGAGCTACTGAGCTGGAACGATAGACTCTTGGAGAACACAGGTTGGCAGTGTTGAACCATAGTTAAAATACTTTTTATTAATAAATATTAAAATAATTTTTTATATTAAAAGTGGAAATGTGTTTGTCAAATTATTTGGGAGTATGTCATACCACAAACAGAAATAATTAAGAAACGGGGAGTTAAAACGCTGGAGCATACACCAAATGAAGATCACTTCACTAGGAGTGAGAGAAAATGGGCACATCTGATCACTTCATGGAGAGTCCAGAGGACAAATGCTCCCCCAGTAATATGGAATAAAGCTGACGGGTCCAAGCGCCAGCAGAGCGCAAAAAAGGGGTTCGGCTTCCCAGAAAGGCACAGAAACTTAATTATTAGACCAAGAAGAAGCACAAAGAAATTATATATATATATATATATATATATATATATATATATATATATATATATATATATATATATATATATATATATATATATATATATATACACATATATATTTAGGACCAGAAATATTTGGACAGTGACATAAGTTTTGTTATTTTAGCTGTTTACAAAAACATGTTCAGGAATACAATTATATATATAATATGGGCTGAAAGTGCACACTCCCAGCTGCAATATGATAGTTTCCACATCCAAATCGGAGAAAGGGTTTAGGAATCATAGCTCTGTAATGCATAGCGTCCTCTTTTTCAAGGGACCAAAAGTAATTGGACAATGGACTCTAAGGGCTGCAATTAACTCTGAAGGCGTCTCCCTCGTTAACCTGTAATCAATGAAGTAGTTAAAAGGTCAGGGGTGGATTCCAGGTGTGTGGTTTTGCATTTGGAAGCTGTTGCTGTGAGCAGACAACATGCGGTCAAAGGAACTCTCAATTGAGGTGAAGCAGAACATCCTGAGGCTGAAAGAAAAGAAAAAATCCATCAGAGAGATAGCAGACATGCTTGGAGTAGCAAAATCAACAGTTGGGTACATTCTGAGAAAAAAGGAATTGACTGGTGAGCTTGGGAACTCAAAAAGGCCTGGGCGTCCACGGATGACAACAGTGGTGGATGATCGCCGCATACTTAATTTGGTGAAGAAGAACCCGTTCACAACATCAACTGAAGTCCAGAACACTCTCAGTGAAGTAGGTGTATCTGTCTCTAAGTCAACAGTAAAGAGAAAACTCCATGACAGTAAATACAAAGGGTTCACATCTAGATGCAAACCATTCATCAATACCAAAAATAGACAGGCCAGAGTTAAATTTGCAGAAAAACACCTCAAGAAGCCAGCTCAGTTCTGGAAAAGTATTCTATGGACAGATGAGACAAAGATCAACCTGTACCAGAATGATGGGAAGAAAAAAGTTTGGAGAAGAAAGGGAACGGCACATGATCCAAGGCACACCACATCCTCTGTAAAACATGGTGGAGGCAACGTGATGGCATGGGCATGCATGGCTTTCAATGGCACTGGGTCACTTGTGTTTATTGATGACATAAGAGCAGACAAGAGTAGCCGGATGAATTCTGAAGTGTACCGGGATATACTTTCAGCCCAGATTCTGCCAAATGCTGCAAAGTTGATTGGACGGCGCTTCATAGTACAGATGGACAATGACCCCAAGCATACAGCCAAAGCTACCCAGGAGTTCATGAGTGCCAAAAAGTGGAACATTCTGCAATGGCCAAGTCAATCTCCAGATCTAAACCCAATTGAGCATGCATTTCACTTGCTCAAATCCAGACTTAAGACGGAAAGACCCACAAACAAGCAAGACCTGAAGGCTGCGGCTGTAAAGGCCTGGCAAAGCATTAAGAAGGAGGAAACCCAGCGTTTGGTGATGTCCATGGGTTCCAGACTTAAGGCAGTGATTGCCTCCAAAGGATTTGCAACAAAATATTGAAAATAAAAATATTTTGTTTGGGTTATGTTTATTTGTCCAATTACTTTTGACCTCCTAAAATGTGGAGTGTTTGTAAAGAAATGTGTACAATTCCTACATTTTCTATCAGATATTTTTGTTCAACCCTTCAAATTAAACGTTACAATCTGCACTTGAATTCTGTTGTAGAGGTTTCATTTCAAATCCAATGTGGTGGCATGCAGAGCCCAACTCGCGAAAATTGTGTCACTGTCCAAATATTTCTGGCCCTAACTGTATATATACACATACATATACACACACTGGGGCAAAAAAGTATTTAGTCAGTCAGCAATAGTGCAAGTTCCACCACTTATAAAGATGAGAGGCGTCTGTAATTTACATCATAGGTAGACCTCAACTATGGGAGACAAACTGAGAAAAAAAAAATCCAGAAAATCACATTGTCTGTTTTTTTAACATTTTATTTGCATATTATGGTGGAAAATAAGTATTTGGTCAGAAACAAAATTTCATCTCAATACTTTGTAATATATCCTTTGTTGGCAATGACAGAGGTCAAACGTTTTCTGTAAGTCTTCACAAGGTTGCCACACACTGTTGTTGGTATGTTGGCCCATTCCTCCATGCAGATCTCTAGAGCAGTGATGTTTTTGGCTTTTCGCTTGGCAACACGGACTTTCAACTCCCTCCAAAGGTTTTCTATAGGGTTGAGATCTGGAGACTGGCTAGGCCACTCCAGGACCTTGAAATGCTTCTTACGAAGCCACTCCTTCGTTGCCCTGGCGGTGTGCTTTGGATCATTGTTATGTTGAAAGACCCAGCCACGTTTCATCTTCAATGCCCTTGCTGATGGAAGGAGGTTTGCACTCAAAATCTCACGATACATGGCCCCATTCATTCTTTCATGTACCCGGATCAGTCGTCCTGGCCCCTTTGCAGAGAAACAGCCCCAAAGCATGATGTTTCCACCACCATGCTTTACAGTAGGTATGGTGTTTGATGGATGCAACTCAGTATTCTTTTTCCTCCAAACACGACAAGTTGTGTTTCTACCAAACAGTTCCAGTTTGGTTTCATCAGACCATAGGACATTCTCCCAAAACTCCTCTGGATCATCCAAATGCTCTCTAGCAAACTTCAGACGGGCCCGGACATGTACTGGCTTAAGCAGTGGGACACGTCTGGCACTGCAGGATCTGAGTCCATGGTGGCGTAGTGTGTTACTTATGGTAGGCCTTGTTACATTGGTCCCAGCTCTCTGCAGTTCATTCACTAGGTCCCCCCGTGGTTCTGGGATTTTTGCTCACCGTTCTTGTGATCATTCTGACCCCACGGTGTGGGATTTTGCGTGGAGCCCCAGATCGAGGGAGATTATCAGTGGTCTTGTATGTCTTCCATTTTCTAATTATTGCTCCCACTGTTGATTTCTTCACTCCAAGCTGGTTGGCTATTGCAGATTCAGTCTTCCCAGCCTGGTGCAGGGCTACAATTTTGTTTCTGGTGTCCTTTGACAGCTCTTTGGTCTTCACCATAGTGGAGTTTGGAGTCAGACTGTTTGAGGGTGTGCACAGGTGTCTTTTTATACTGATAACAAGTTTAAACAGGTGCCATTACTACAGGTAATGAGTGGAGGAAAGAGGAGACTCTTAAAGAAGAAGTTACAGGTCTGTGAGAGCCAGAAATCTTGATTGTTTGTTTCTGACCAAATACTTATTTTCCACCATAATATGCAAATAAAATGTTAAGAAAACAGACAATGTGATTTTCTGGATTTTTTTTTTTCTCAGTTTGTCTCCCATAGTTGAGGTCTACCTATGATGTAAATTACAGACGCCTCTCATCTTTTTAAGTGATGGAACTTGCACTATTGCTGACTGACAATACTTTTTTGCCCGTGTGTGTGTGTGTGTGTGTGTGAGAGTGTGTGAGAGTGTGTGTGTGAGTGCGTGTGCGAGAGAGAGCGAGAGTGCGAGAGAGAGAGAGAGCGAGAGTGCGAGAGAGAGAGAGAGTGCGAGAGAGAGAGAGAGCGAGAGTGCGAGAGAGAGAGAGAGCGAGAGTGCGAGAGAGAGAGAGAGCGAGAGTGCGAGAGAGAGAGCGAGAGTGCGAGAGAGAGAGCGAGAGTGCGAGAGAGAGAGCGAGAGTGCGAGAGAGAGAGCGAGAGTGCGAGAGAGAGAGCGAGAGTGCGAGAGAGAGAGCGAGAGTGCGAGAGAGAGAGCGAGAGTGCGAGAGAGAGAGCGAGAGTGCGAGAGAGAGAGCGAGAGTGCGAGAGAGAGAGCGAGAGTGCGAGAGAGAGAGCGAGAGTGCGAGAGAGAGAGCGAGAGTGCGAGAGAGAGAGCGAGAGTGCGAGAGAGAGAGCGAGAGTGCGAGAGAGAGAGCGAGAGTGCGAGAGAGAGAGCGAGAGTGCGAGAGAGAGAGCGAGAGTGCGAGAGAGAGAGCGAGAGTGCGAGAGAGAGAGCGAGAGTGCGAGAGAGAGAGCGAGAGTGCGAGAGAGAGAGCGAGAGTGCGAGAGAGAGAGCGAGAGTGCGAGAGAGAGAGCGAGAGTGCGAGAGAGAGAGCGAGAGTGCGAGAGAGAGAGCGAGAGTGCGAGAGAGAGAGCGAGAGTGCGAGAGAGAGAGCGAGAGTGCGAGAGAGAGCGAGAGAGAGAGCGAGAGCGCGAGAGAGAGCGAGAGCGCGAGAGAGAGCGAGAGCGCGAGAGAGAGCGAGAGCGCGAGAGAGAGCGAGAGCGCGAGAGAGAGCGAGAGCGCGAGAGAGAGCGAGAGCGCGAGAGAGAGCGAGAGCGCGAGAGAGAGCGAGAGCGCGAGAGAGAGCGAGAGCGCGAGAGAGAGCGAGAGCGCGAGAGAGAGCGAGAGCGCGAGAGAGAGCGAGAGTGCGAGAGAGAGCGAGAGTGCATGTATGTATGTATGTATGTATGTATGTATGTATGTATGTATGTATGTATATATATATATATATATATATATATATATATATATGTCAAAAATTGTGAGATGTCTTGCAGAGGGATGCAGCAGTCTTGAAATTGCCAAACTTTTGAAGCGTGATCACCGAACAATCAAGTGTTTCATGGCAAATAGCCAAAAGGGTCGCAAGAAGCGCGTTGGGCAAAAAAAGGTGCAATATAACTGCCCATGAATTGAGGAAAATCAAGCGTGAAGCTGCCAAGATGCCATTTGCCACCAGTTTTGCCATATTTCAGAGCTGCAACGTTACTGGAGTAACAAAAAGCACAAGGTGTGTGATACTCATCCTTTGAACAAGAAACAAGATAAAATGTCAAGACTGGGCCAAGAATTATCTTAAGACTGACTTTTCAAAGGTTTTATGGACTGATGAAATGAGAGTGACTCTTCATGGACCAGATGGATGGGCCAGAGGCTGGATCAGTAAAGGGCAGAGAGCTCCACTCCGACTCAGACGCCAGCAAGGTGGAGGTGGGGTACTGGTATGGGCTGGTATCATCAAAGATGAACTTGTGGGACCTTTTCAGGTTGAGGATGAAGTGAAGCTCAACTGCCAGACCTACTGCCAGTTTCTGGAAGACAACTTCTTCAAGCAGTGGTACAGGAAGAAGTCGGTATCGTTCAAGAAAAACATGATTTTCATGCAGGACAATGCTCCATCACATGCCTCCAACTACTCCACAGCGTGGCCGGCCAGTAAAGGTCTCAAAGAAGAAAAAATAATGACATGTCCCCTTTGTTCACCTGATCTGAACCCCATAGAGAACCTGTGGTCATCATAAAATGTGAGCTCTACAGGGAGGAACAGACAAAGCTGAAGTTGGTTTCTTATTCGGCAATTTTTTCTTTTCTGTTTTTTATAGGTTTAACAACAAAAAATAAATCATCACAATAATAAAATACAATGCAGCAAGGAGCCCTGATGTGAATACTCTTAAAAACTGCTACAAAAATAATAAAACTGGCACAAAAATGGGCATCAAAGAGCGCTGAAGAAAGGGTTAAATGCCTTTGGGCCACTGATCTCACACTGCAGGCATATAGAACAGGGCGCCCCACATCCAAACCAGTTATTTCCAACCTGGCCCAAATGGGTTCTGGGCATCAGAACTGGCATCAAAGTGGGCAGTCAATTTTGGCCATTTGAACAAGTAACTGATGTTTTTAAGGGGTTAACTGCCTTTGGGCCACTGATCTGACACTTAAAATGCACAGTGATGCACAGTGCCCTGCATCAATCCCAGGTCCCGCCAGCCTGGCCCAAATGGGTTCTGGGCACCAAAACTGGCATCAAAGTGGGCAAACAGCCCATTTTCTCAGATTTGAACAAGTAACTGATGTTTTTAAGGGGTTAAAGGCCTTTGGGCCACTGATACCACAGTACATACATATAGAACAGGGAGCCCCACATCAAAATCAGGTCCCTCCAGCCTGGCCCAAATGGGTTCTGGGCATCAGAACTGGCATCAAAGTGAGCTCACGGCCAATTTTCATAGATTTGAATAAGTAACTGATGTTTTTTCGGGGTTAAATGCCTTTGGGCCACTGATCTGACACTTAAAATACACAGATATTGATGCCCTGCATCAAACCCAGGTTCCTCCACCCTGGCCCAAATGCGTTCTGGGCACCAGAACTGGCATCAAAGTGGGAAAACAGCCCATTTTCACGGATTTGAATAAGTAACTGATGTTTTTAAGGGGTTGAATGCCTTGTGGCCACTGATACCACAGTACATACGTATAGAACAGGGAGCCCAACATCAAAAACAGGTCCCTCCAGCCTGGCCCAAATGGGTTCATTGCATTTAACCCCTTAAAAACATCAGTTACTTATTCAAATCTGCGTAAATGGGCTGTTTGCCCACTTTGATGCCAGTTCTCGTGCCCAGAAGCCATTTGGGCCAAGGTGGAGGGACCTGGGATTGATGCAGGGCATCACAGTCTGTGTATTTTAAGTGTCAGATCAGTGGCCCAAAGGTATTTAACCCCCCAAAAAAATCAGTTACTTATTCAAATGTGTGAAAATGGGCTGTGTGCCCACTTTGATGCCTGTTCTGATGCCCAGAACCCATTTGGGCCAGGCTGAAGGGATTTGTTTTTGATGTTGGGCTCCCTGTTCTATATGTATGCACTGTGGGATCAGTGGCCCAAAGGCATTTAACCCCTTAAAAACATCAGTTACTTATTCAAATGTGTGAAAATGGGCTGTTTGCCCACTTTGATGCCAGTTCTGGTGTCCAGAACCCATTTGGGCCAGGCTGCAGGGACCTGGGATTGATGCAGGGCATCACTGTCTGTGTATTTTAAGTGTCAGATCAGTGGCCCAAAGGCATAACACCCCTTAAAAACATCAGTTACTTATTCAAATGGCCAAAATTTACTGTCTACAAAAAAACCCTATTTGGGAGAGAAGAACAGACAAATTGGGCGCCCTAAGTGCGTAAACACAATATTATAGTCTTTAAAGGGTGCACAATTTTATGCACTCACCTGATAAAAGACTAAAATGGCTTTAGATCGTGTATCCTCCAAATTCCCTCTGAGATACTTTTCAATGTACAGGGCTTGCAGCTTGCCTCGGGTGGATCCAAGTGAGAGAGCCAGAGTAAGGCCGCCGTCACACATGCGAGTTTTACGGACGTAAGAGCGCAGAATCTACGTCCGTAAAACTCGCAAAAAATACGGCACAATTATTCTCTATGCCCCTGCTCCTATTTGCCGTATTTTACTGATCAGTATTATACGGCTTTCTACGGCCGTACAAAATCGCAGCATGCTGCGTTTGTCACCGTACTGCGCAAGAAATACGCCAATGAAAGTCTATGGAAGCGTGAAAAATACGGATTACACACGGACAAGCAGTGTGACTTGCGAGAAATACGCAGCGCTGTTAGAGAGAAAAGCCGGTAATTCAGTGCGGTGTACAGTAAAATCACACTGACAGCTTACAGTAGAATAGGTAGAATAAATGTGTACACATAGAATAGGTATATATATATATATATATATGTCATTAGACACATATATGTATATATATTAATATTTATTCCAGCGCTAGACAGCTTGAAAGCCGGTAATTCAATTACCGGCTTTTTCCTTCTCCTTCCTAAAACCCGACATGATTTGAGACATGGTTTACATACAGTAAACCATGTCTTCTCTCCATTTTTTTTGCAGATTCCACACTACTAATGTCAGTAGTGTGTATCTGCAAAATTTGGCCGTTCTAGCTCTTAAAATAAAGGGTTAAATGGCGGAAAAAATTGGCGTGGGCTCCCGCGCAATTTTCTCCGCCAGAGTAGTAAAGCCAGTGACTGAGGGCAGATATTAATAGCCTGGAGAGGGTCCATGGTTATTGGCCCCCCCCTGGCTAAAAATATCTGCCCCCAGCCACCCCAGAAAAGGCACATCTGGAAGATGCGCCTATTCTGGCACTTGGCCACTCTCTTCCCATTCCCGTGTAGCGGTGGGATATGGGGTAATGAAGGGTTAATGCCACCTTGCTATTGTAAGGTGACATTAAGCCTAATTAATAATGGAGAGGCGTCAATTATGACACCTATCCATTATTAATCCAATACTAGTAAAGGGTTAAATAAAACACAAACACATTATTTAAAATTATTTTAATGAAATAAAAACAATGGTTGTTGCAGTATTTTATTCAACGCCCAATCCAGTCACTGAAGACCCTCGTTCTGTGAGTAAAAAAACATAATAAACCAACAATATACTTACCCTCCGCAGATCTGTAACGTCCAACGATGTAAATCCTTCTGAAGGGGTTAAAACATTTTGCAGCAAGGAGCTGTGCTAATGCACGCTGCTCCTCGCTGCAAAACCCCAGGGAATGAGGCTAAAAATAGATCAATGATCTATATTTAGCATCATTTGCGGTGAGGCGCCCTCTGCTGGCTGTTCATAGATCGTGGGAAATTACCTAGAAAGCCAGGGAGCTTTCTAGGTAATTTCCCACGATCTATGAACAGCCAGCAGAGGGCGCCTCACCGCAAATGATGCTAAATATAGATCATTGATCTATTTTTAGCCTCATTCCCTGGGGTTTTGCAGCGAGGAGCAGCGTGCATTAGCACAGCTCCTTGCTGCAAAATGTTTTAACCCCTTCAGAAGGATTTACATCGTTGGACGTTACAGATCTGCGGAGGGTAAGTATATTGTTGGTTTATTATGTTTTTTTACTCACAGAACGAGGGTCTTCAGCCAGGGAGCTTTCTAGGTAATTTCCCACGATCTATGAACAGCCAGCAGAGGGCGCCTCACCGCAAATGATGCTAAATATAGATCATTGATCTATTTTTAGCCTCATTCCCTGGGGTTTTGCAGCGAGGAGCAGCGTGCATTAGCACAGCTCCTTGCTGCAAAATGTTTTAACCCCTTCAGAAGGATTTACATCGTTGGACGTTACAGATCTGCGGAGGGTAAGTATATTGTTGGTTTATTATGTTTTTTTACTCACAGAACGAGGGTCTTCAGTGACTGGATTGGGCGTTGAATAAAATACTGCAACAACCATTGTTTTTATTTCATTAAAATAATTTTAAATAATGTGTTTGTGTTTTATTTAACCCTTTACTAGTATTGGATTAATAATGGATAGGTGTCATAATTGACGCCTCTCCATTATTAATTAGGCTTAATGTCACCTTACAATAGCAAGGTGGCATTAACCCTTCATTACCCCATATCCCACCGCTACACGGGAATGGGAAGAGAGTGGCCAAGTGCCAGAATAGGCGCATCTTCCAGATGTGCCTTTTCTGGGGTGGCTGGGGGCAGATATTTTTAGCCAGGGGGGGGCCAATAACCATGGACCCTCTCCAGGCTATTAATATCTGCCCTCAGTCACTGGCTTTACTACTCTGGCGGAGAAAATTGCGCGGGAGCCCACGCCAATTTTTTCCGCCATTTAACCCTTTATTTTAAGAGCTAGAACGGCCAAATTTTGCAGATACACACTACTGACATTAGTAGTGTGGAATCTGCAAAAAAAATGGAGAGAAGACATGGTTTACTGTATGTAAACCATGTCTCAAATCATGTCGGGTTTTAGGAAGGAGAAGGAAAAAGCCGGTAATTGAATTACCGGCTTTCAAGCTGTCTAGCGCTGGAATAAATATTAATATATATACATATATGTGTCTCACTGACATATATATATATATATATATATATATACCTATTCTATGTGTACACATTTATTCTACCTATTCTACTGTAAGCTGTCAGTGTGATTTTACTGTACACCGCTCTGAATTACCGGCTTTTCTCTCTAATATATGTGTCTACTGACATATATATATATATATATATATATATATATATATATATATATATATATATATATAGACAGTATATATATATTTTCTTTTCTTTTTGGGACACATGGATCACTTCTATAGCGGTATGTTGGTTTTGCTAGCCTGCGAGAAAACCACGCAGTACGGATGCCATACGGATTACATACGGAGGATGCCATGCGCAAAAAACGCTGACACACCCTGCCTACGGAGGAGCTACGGACCACTTTTTTCGGGACTTTTCAGCGTATTACGGCCGTAATATACGGACCGTATTGTTTTACGCTGTGTGTGACGCCGGCCTAAGGCTCACACAGGATGAGTAGTTCAAGAAAAGCACATCCAGCCCATGAATGGCAGCGCTTCCCAGGACTCACATTCAAAGATGATATTTCATATTTTTTTATTTCATAACTTAAAATAGAAGATATACAACGCGTTTCGGATACAGTATATATATCCTTCTTCAGGTATCATAAAAACACAGTACAAATCCTACTAGTATAAAATTCAATTACACTTATATATAGTATCACACCTTTTATCCCTATCTCAGAAACTTGATTTGGGGTGTGGACCAAGTTCAGGAAAACACCCACTGATTGATACAGCCTTGTTAACATTGATGCAAGAAAGAGAGGAAAAAAAAATTAAATAAATAAAGATAAATAAAAAAATATATCAAAGGGAAAAAAAACAAAAAAAAAACACGAGAAAATAAATAAAAAAATAAAAAAAAATAAAGAAAGAAAAAAGAAAAAAAATCCTTTAAACTCTCTCTATGATATCATTCAATCCATTTGGAAATAATGTTCCCAAACGATATATCCAAAACGTTTCTTTCCTGTTTAACCCCTTAGTGACAGAGCCAATTTGGTACTTAATGACCGAGCCAATTTTTGCAATTCTGACCACTGTCACTTTATGAGGTTATAACTCTGGAACGCTTCAACGGATCCCGCTGATTCTGAGATTGTTTTTTCGTGACATATTGTACTTCATGTTAGTGGTAACATTTCTTCGATATTACTTGCGATTATTTATGAAAAAAACGGAAATATGGCGAAAATTTTTAAAATTTTGCAATTTTCAAACTTTGTATTTTTATGCCCTTAAATCAGAGAGATATGTCACGAAAAATAGTTAATAAATAACATTTCCCACATGTCTACTTTACATCAGCACAATTTTGGAAACAAAATTTTTTTTTGTTAGGGAGTTATAAGGGTTAAAAGTTGACCAGCAATTTCTCATTTTTACAACACCATTTTTTTATTAGGGACCACATCACATTTGAAGTCATTTTGAGGGGTCTATATGATAGAAAATAATGAAGTGTGACACCATTCTAAAAACTACACCCCTCAAGGTTCTCAAAACCACATTCAAGAAGTTTATTAACCCTTTACGTGCTTCACAGGAACTGAAACAATGTGGAAGGAAAAAATGAACATTTAACTTTTTTTTGCAAACATCTTAATTCAGAACCATTTTTTTTATTTTCACAAGTGTAAAAATAGAAATGTAACCATAAATGTTGTTATGCAATTTCTCCTGAATACGCCAATACCCCATATGTGGGGGTAAACCACTGTTAGGGCGCACCGCAGAACTTAGAAGTGAAGGAGCGCCGTTTTACTTTTTCAATGTTGAATTGGCTGGAATTGAGATTGGATGCCATGTCGCGTTTGGAGAGCCCCTGATGTGCCTAAACAGTGGAAACCCCCCACAAGTGACACCATTTTGGAAACTAGACCCCTTAAGGAACTTATCTAGATGTGTGGTGAGCACTTTGAACCCCCAAGTGCTTCACAGAAGTTTATAACGTAGAGCCGTGAAAATAAAAAAATCGCTTTTGTTTACACAAAAATGATCTTTTTGCCCACAAATTCTTATTTTCACAAGGGTAACAGGAGAAATTAGACCACAAAAGTTGTTGTGCAATTTCTCCTGAGTACGCTGATACCCAATATGTGGGGGTAAACCACTGTTAGGGCGCACCGCAGAGCTTGGAAGAGAAGGAGTGCCGTTTTACTTTTTCAATGTAGAATTGGCTGGAATTGAGATCGGACGCCATGTCGCGTTTGGAGAGCCCCTGATGTGCCTAAACAGTAGAAATCCCCCACAAGTGACCCCATTTTGGAAACTAGACCCCCCATGGAACTTATCTAGATGTGTGGTGAGAACCTTGAATGCCCAAGTGCTTCACAGAAGTTTATAATGCAGAGCCGTGAAAATAAAAAATATTTTTTTTTTCCACAAAAAAGATATTGTAGCCCCCAAGTTTTTATTTTTACAAGGGTAACAAGAGAAATTGGAACCCAAAAGTTGTTGTCCAATTTGTCCTGAGTATGCTGGTACCCCATATGTGGGGGTAAACCACTGTTTGGGCGCACGGCAGAGCTCGGAAGGAAGGAGCGCCGTTTTGGAATGCAGACTTTGATAGAATGGTCTGCGGGTATTATGTTGCATTTGCAGAGCCCCTGATGTACCTAACCAGTAGAAACCCTCCACAAGTGACCCCATTTTGGAAACTAGACCCCCCAAGGAACTTATCTAGATGTGTGGTGAGAACTTTGAATGCTCAAGTGCTTCACAGAAGTTTAGAATGCAGAGTCGTGAAAATAAAAAATATTTTTTTTTTCACAAAAAAGATTTTGTAGCCCCCAAGTTTTTATTTTCACAAGGGTAACAAGAGAAATTGGACCCCAGAAGTTGTTGTCCAATTTATCCCGAGTACGCTGATGCCCCATATGTGGGGGTAATCCACTGTTTGGGCGCACGGCAGAGCTCAGAAGGGAGGGAGCACCATTTGACTTTTTGAGCGCAAAATTGGCTGTCGTGTTTGGAGACCCCCTGACGTACCTAAACAGTGGAAACCCCCCAATTCTAGCTCCAACCCCTAACCCTAATCCCAACCTGATCCATAATCCTAATCACTAACCCTAACCATAATCACAACCCTTACCCCAAAACAACCCTAATGTCAACCCTAACCATAACCCTAATCAAAACCCTAAATCCAACACACCCCTAATCCTAATCTCAACCCTAACCTCAAACCTAACCCTAATCCCAATACACCCCTAATCACAACCCTAACCTTAACCCTAATCCCAAACCTAACCCTAATCCCAAGCGTAACCCTAATGCCAACCCTAACCCTAATACCAACCCTAATCTAAACCCTAAACCTAATCCCAGCTCTAACCCTAACTTTAGCCCAAACCCTAACCCTAGCCCTAAGGCTACTTTCACACTTGCGTCGTTTGGCATTCCGTCGCAATCCGTCGTTTTGGACAAGAAACGGATCCTGCAAATGTGCCCGCAAGATGCGTTTTTTGCCCATAGTATTGCCGACGGATCGTGACGGATGGCCACACGTCGCGTCCGTCGTGCACTGGATCAGTTGTGTTTTGGCGGAGCGTCGGCACAAAAAAACGTTCAATGAAACGTTTTTTTGTACGTCGCATCCGCCATTTCTGACCGCGCATGCGTGGCCGTAACTCCGCCCCCTCCTCCCCAGGACATAGATTGGGCAGCGGATGCGTTGAAAAACTACAGCTGCTGCCCACGTTGTGCACAATTTTCACAACGTGCGTCGGTATGTCGGGCCGACGCATTGCGACGGCCCCGTACCGACGTAAGTGTGAAAGAAGCCTAACCCTAAATTTAGCCCCAACCCTAACCCTAAATTTAGCCCCAACCCTAACCCTAAATTTAGCCCCAACCCTAGCCCTAACCCTACCCCTAACCCTAGCCCTAACCTAACCCTACCCCTAACCTAACCCTACCCCTAACCCTAACCTAACCCTAGCCGTAACCCTACCCCTAACCCTAACCTAACCCTACCCCTAACCTAACCCTAGCTGTAACCCTACCCCTAACCTAACCCTAGCCCTAACCCTACCCCTACCCCTACCCCTAACCGCTGTTCTCCTGCCGGCCGGCAGATGGAGACAGATGGCGGGCGCACTGGGCATGCGTCCGCCATGTTCTTCTGCTGGCGGCCAGGAGGAGCAGCAAGAGGATCCAGGGACCTAGGTGAGTATGCTAGGGTCCCCGAATCCCCCTATTTCTCTGTCCTCTGATGTGCGATCACATCAGAGGACAGAGAATTACACTTTACTTTTTTTTTTTTTTTGCGGTCGCCGGTAAACAGTTAATTACCGGCGATCGCAAAACAGGGGTCGCTAAAACCGACCCCCGATCATGCTCTTTGGGGTCTCGGCTACCCCAGGCAGCCGAGACCCCAAAGATTCTCCCGGTGCCGGCCGGCGGGCGCACTGCGCATGCGCCCGCCATTTTGAAGATGGCGGCGCCCACCGGGAGACACGAGGAGCATCGGGGGAGCTAGGTGAGTATTGGGGGGCCACCTGGGACCCCTTTTCTCTGTCCTCCGATGTGCGATCACATCGGAGGACAGAGAAATTAAAAAGAGATCGCTTTTTTTTTTTTTTTTTGCGATCGCCGGTAAACGGTTAATTACCGGCGATCGCAAATGTGGGGAGGGTTAAAAACCCCCCGAATCATGTTCTCTGGGGTCTCGGCTACCCTCGGCAGCCGAGACCCCGGAGAAAATCGGCCTGTGGGGGGCGCTATACACTTTTTCCACAGCGCCGTTAATTAACGGCGCTGTGGTGTAAGTACCCTTAGCGGCCGCCGTTAAAAGGCGTATCGGCGGTCACTAAGGGGTTAAAGGAGCATTCCTGTTTGCAACTCCAGAGGGTATCTGCTCCACTGGAGTTACTTTTATGTTAAAAATTTTATTATGTTTAAGTAGTAGATGCCTTGAGAGACTATGTTTTAAAAAGCCATTTTTTGCTCTATTTCTGTGGCCATTAATGCGGGACCGCAGTGTCTGTACAGTGCGTCCCACTGTACAGACACTGCGGTCCCACATTAATGGCCACAGAAATAGAGCAAAAAATGGCTTTTTAAAACATAGTCTCTCAAGGCATCTACTACTTAAACATTTTTTTTTCTTGTGATTTTTTTTTTTCCTTTGATATATTTTTTTATTTATTTTTATTTATTTAAATTTTTTTTCCTCTCTTTCTTGCATCAATGTTAACAAGGCTGTATCAATCAGTGGGTGTTTTCCTGAACTTGGTCCACACCCCAAATCAAGTTTCTGAGACTGGGATAAAAGGTGTGATACTATATATAAGTGTAATTGAATTTTATACTAGTAGGATTTGTACGGTGTTTTTATGATACCTGAAGAAGGATATATACTGTATCCGAAACGCGTTGTATATCTTCTATTTTAAGTTATGAAATAAAAAAATATGAAACATCATCTTTGAATGTGAGTCCTGGGAAGCGCTGCCATTCATGGGCTGGATGTGCTTTTCTTGAAAAATTTACTGTCTGCCCACTTTGATGCCAGTTCTGATGCCCAGAACCCATTTGGGCCAGGCTGGAAATAACTGGTTTGGATGTGGGGCGCCCTGTTCTATATGTCTGCAGTGTGAGATCAGTGGCCCAAAGGCATTTAACCCTTTCTTCAGTGCTCTTTGGTGCCACTTTGATGCCCATTTTTGTGCCATTTTTATTGTTTTTGTAGCCGTTTTTAAGAGTATTCACATCATGGCTACTCGCTGCATTGTGTTTTATTATTGTGCTGATTATTTTTTGTTGTTGAACCCATAAAAAAACAGAAAAGAAAAAATTGCCAAATAAGAAACCAACTTCAGCCTCGTGAGGAACAGTGTCTGGGAGGCTGTGGTGGCTGCTGCACACAATGTTGATCGTAAACAGATCAAGAAACTGACAGAATCTATGGATGGAAGGCTGTTAGTGTCATCATAAAGAAAGGTGGCTATATTGGTCACTCATTTTTTGGGGTTTTGTTTTTGCATGTCAGAAATGTTTATTTCTAAATTTTGTGCCGTTATATTGGTTTACCTGGTGAAAATAAACAAGTGAGATGGGAATATATTTGATTTTTTATTAAGTTGCCTAATAATTCTGCACAGTAATAGTTACCTGCACAGATATCCTCCTAAGATAGCCAAATCTAAAAATAACCCACTCCAACTTCCAAAAATATTAAGCTTTGATATTTATGAGTCTTTTGGGTTGATTGAGAACATAGTTGTTGATCAATAATAAAGATAATCCTCTAAAATACAACTTGCCTAATAATTCTGCACGCAGTGTATGTTCACCAAGGAAGTAGGGAAATTAAAAGGGAACTGTGTAATCAATGACTTATTGTTTTCCTCCGGTTACAACACACGCACAGAGCAATAAGGGGATGTGCACACGATCAGGCTTTGCCGCAGGTGAATTTCCACATGAATTCGGCACCTCCGCTCACTTGTGTTTTTGTAAAGTATAGATAGATATTAGTGAGATTAATCGGTGCCTTGCGTACTTGTATTAACCCAATAAATGACGTATTCTTGATAACCAGCCATGGTAAAGCACACAGCTGGGGGCTTATATTATCAGGCTGGAAAGGTCTGTGGTTATTGGGTCCTTCCCACCCCACATCAGATGCACCAATTCTGGCACTTTGCCGCCTCTTCCCGAGCGCCTTGGTGTCTGCACAGAAGACCGAGCGTCCTCACAAGAGACGTTGACCTGCTGCTGCTCGGAAACTCGCACCACAGGAGATTTTATAATCCCATCCACTGGGCAATGTAGCGCTTTGGACGCTGCGATCATCCGCCAGTAATATTGACTGCGGGTGTGCTGCCTAATACAGCTGTGGTAACCAGTGTCACATTGGTAAGATTACGCCCCCACGTTACTCGCCCCGGCCTTGGTGGCTGCATTGTCCGTGGCGCTCACATGACAACGCTCAGTGGCCAGGGATGGGCTGCAGACCCCATTTAGAGAGTACATCTATTCTGACAAGTATTGATTGGCTGCAGCGTTAAAGTAACAGAATGTGACAAGCACCAGGAGACAGAGCCATGCAGAGGACTAGCTGCTTTTCTGATTTCACCCTAATAATAGACAACCCCTGTAACTCCCCCTCCCTCCAGCCCCCACTGTACAGACGGGCCCCGCGCTATGGCGCCTCAGTACCTGCCAACTCGACCTCTCTGCTTCATAAAACTGCGCAACGACTAAACATCCCGTGCAGCGGTCTATATAGTCCTGGGTCACATGACTCCTTGACATAATGGGGCGGAGTTATCAGGGAATTTCCCGGGACATTTTTATCAGAAATCTTCTCTGAAAATGTATTCTTAGCGGCCCCTAGCGGATATGTCTGGTATTACGCCTTGAAACAAATGGAGTGACGTAAATGGAGAATACGGCGCTCTATGATTGGCTCCTGCCCCACGTGACAGCAGAAAGCGGAAGTTACCGGAGAGAGGCCGCTGAATGAGGTGAGGAGGTAGCGGTGGGTACGTGCGGCGGCGGCGGATGTTATCACTCTCCGTACTATTCATTCCATGCCGTTGTTGTGCTGCAGAGTAGGGCGGCCTCACACTGTAGAGCGCGGGTCCTGTAATGACATGCTTCTGGGGACCGTACACGGGACTGCCCAGTCTGGCGCACTTATCTCCCAGCCTGATGATATCAGATGCTGGGGCCCAGTTGTCATGGTTACAAGTCCGCATGTAGCACGTGCCCTGCTCTGTGAAAAGGCTAGGACTCTGCTGATAACCGCCATAGTGTCAGTCCCTCTTCCATAATAAGCCCCATTGTGCGGCCATTGCCTAATGGCGATATATCATAAGGAAATGACCAGGATTTTGTGCTACATGTATTTTTTACAATATTTGTCAATAGCCAAGTGTTAGCCATTTATTTTCTGATGATACATTCCCTTTAAAAGAAGAATACTTTACTCCACCTTCATATAAACCACAGTGTACATCATCATGGTCAGAAAACCACTAACCTGTAGTGAGGGCAGCCACCCTCTTAGGCCACGTTCAGTATTTGGCCAGTTTCCAAAACCAGGAGAGGAACAATCAGAGGAAAAGTATAATACAGTGCTCAAAAAAATGAAGGAAACCCTTAAACAACAGAATATAACTCCAAGTAAATCAAACTTCTGTGAAATCAAACTGTCCACTTAAGCTTTAGTCACACTAAACGACTTACCAACGATCACGACCAGCGATACGACCTGGCTGTGATCGTTGGTAAGTCGTTGTGTGGTTGCTGGGGAGCTGTCACACAGACAGCTCTCCAGCGACCAACGATCCGGGGAAAGACTTTGGCATCATTGAAACTGTCTTCGACGATGCCAAAGTCCCCGGGTAACCAGGGTAAACATCGGGTTACTAAGCGCAGGGCCTCGCTTAGTAACCCGATATTTACCCTGGTTACCATTGTAAAAGTAAAAGAAAAAACACTACATACTCACATTCTGATGTCTGTCACGTCCCCCGCCAGCGTCCACAGGGTTAAAACTGCTTTCGGCAAGAGCGCTGCTAATACACGTGCTGCTGCCGAGAGCTTCCCTGCACTGACTTGTCAGCGCCGGCAGTAACAGCGTGTGCTCTGCTTTACGGCCGGCGCTGACACATTAGCAGCGCTCCTGCCGAAAGCAGTTTTAACCCTGTGGACGCCGGGGGACGTGACAGACATCAGAATGTGAGTATGTACTGTTTTTTTTTTTAACTTTTACAATGGTAACCAGGGTAAATATCGGGTTACTAAGCGCGGCCCTGCGCTTAGTAACCCGATATTTACCCTGGTTACAAGTGAACACATCGCTGGATCGGCGTCACACACGCCGATCCAGCGATGACAGCGGGTGATCAGCGACCAAAAAAAAGGTCCTGATCATTCCCCAACGACCAACGATCTCCCAGCAGGGGCCTGATCGTTGGTCGCTGTCACACATAACGAGATCGTTAGCGGGATCGTTGCTATGTCACCAAAAGCGTGACGTTGCAACGATATCGTTATGTGTGACTCCCCCTTTAGGAAGCAACACTGTTTGACAATCAATTTCACATGGTGCTGTGCAAACGGAATAGACAACAGATGGAAATTATTGGCAATTATCAAGACACACTCAATAAAGGAGTGGTTCTGCAGGTGGGGACCACAGACCACATCTCAGTACCAATGCTTTCTGGCTGATGTTTTGGTCACTTTTGAATGTTGGTTGTGCTTTCACACTCATGGTAGCATGAGACGGACTCTACAACCCACACAAGTGGCTCAGGTAGTGCAGCTCATCCAGGATGGCACATCAATGCGAGCTGTGGTAAGAAGGTTTGCTGTGTCTGTCAGCGTAGTGTCCAGAGGCTGGAGGCGCTACCAGGAGACAGGCCAGTACATCAGGAGACTAGAGGGGGCTGTAGGAGGGCAACAACCCAGCAGCACGACCGCTACCTCAGCCTTTGTGCAAGGTGGAACAGAGCCCTGCAAAATGACCTCCAGCAGGCCACAAATGTGCATGTGTCTGCACAAATGGTTAGAAACCGACTCCATGAGGATGGTCTGAGTGCCCGACGTCCACAGATGGGGGTTGAGCTCGCAGCCCAACACCATGCAGGACGCTTGGCATTTGCCACAGAACACCAGGATTTGCAAATTCGCCTCTTCACAGATGAAAGCAGGTTCACATTGAGCACATGTGATAGACGTGACAGAGTCTGGAGACGCCGTGGAGAGCGATCTGCTGCCTGCAACATCCTTCAGCATGACCAGTTTGGCAGTGGGTCAGTAATGGTGTGGGGTGGCATTTCTTTGGAGGGCCGCACAGCCCTCCATGTGCTCATCTAGGTAGCCTGACTGCCATTAGGTACCGAGATGATATCCTCAGACCCCTTGTGAGACCATATGATGGTGCGGTTGGCCCTGGGTTCCTCCTAATGTAGGACAATGCCAGACCTCATGTGGCTGGAGTGTGTCAGCAGTTCCTGCAAGATGAAGGCATTGAAGCTATGGACTGGCTCGCCCTTTCCCCAGATATGAATCTGATTGAACATATCTGGGACATCAGGTCTCGCACATTCCACAAATGTCACGTTGCACCACAGACTGTCCAGGAGTTGGCAGATGCTTTAGTCCAGGTCTGGGAGGAGATCCCTCAGGAGACCATCTGCCGCCTCATCAGGAGCATGCCCAGGCATTGTATGGAGGTCATACAGGCACGTGGAGGCCACACACACTACTGACCATCATTTCCTTGTCTTGAGGCATTTCCACTGAAGTTGGATCAGCCTGTAATTTGATTTTCCACTTTGATTTTGAGTATCATTCCAAATCCAGACCTCCGTGGGATATTCATTTTGATTGACATTGATAGTTATGTTTTATTGTTCTGAACACATTCCACTATGTAATGAATAAAAATTTACAACTGGAATATTTTATTCAGTGATATCTATTTTAGTGTTCCCTTTATTTTTTGAGCAGTGTAGAAACACGTCACCACTTCTGTATTTATCACCCACTCCTGGTTTTGGCTTACAGATACTGAGAAAAAATACTGACCAAATACTGAACGTGTGACCGTTGCTTTAGGCTTGTTTCAGTCGTCCGACATTCACTATATTAGGGGAAACGTCCCTTCCCAACTCCACATACAGCAATCTGGATCAATGTGCCATCACAGAATCTAATGCCCATTACTTGTAATGTTAGATTTTTCTAGAAAAGCATTCTGGCCTCCTTGTACTTTTGCAGTGAATCACTCATTACACCAGCATGTGGCAGAGTTCTATAATCTCACTGCTCTTACTGTAAAGAATCTCCTGTGATTATGATTAAACCTTCTTTCCTCTGGAACAGGGATGTCAAACTCAAATACACAGAGGGCCAAAATTAAAAGCCTGGGTAAAGTCGCGGGCTAAGCTTGGTTTAAAAAAAAACTCAACAATTCTACAATGGAGGAAGTTTTTACTTAAAATCAAATATAACCATTAACTTTTTCATATGGAAACAAACTTAAAGGGGTTGTCCCATGAACAAAGTACCGAATTCTGCAGATTATAAGATGCATCGGTTTTTAAGATGCACCCCAAATTTTGGCGAGGAAAATAGGAAGAAAAGTTTTTTGTTTGTTTTATTTATTTTTTCTAGAAAATGATGCGTGTTATAATCCGCTTTTGCGTTAGCTTACCTGCGGGGGCAGCAGTGGTGGAGCAGGATCCCAGGTGGCAGGGTCGCTGCTGGCAGAGGCAGGAGATGCTTCGGGCTCCAGGCAGGTAGGACGGGGTGTTTGGCGGCGTCAGGAGTTGGGCCATGGCTGCAGGCACTGACATTTTGTGAGCCCCTCACTTTCCATACTCTTCTATGGGGTGGACTCAGGAAAAATGGCCGCCGGAGGCGGCACATGCGCAAATGAGAACTCTGTGCCTGCGGCGGCGATTCTTACAGAGTCCACCACATCGAAGAGTATGCAAAATGCAGGGCTCCATTCTTTCACAAAATGTCGGTGGAGCCCCCACACAGCCGAACACCTCCTTGTACTAGTCTGATGCCCACAGCCATCACCCGACTCCGCCACCGTACGAAGAAGAAGCTTCCAGCATCAGCGACCCTGGGATCCTGCCCCACTGCAGCTATAATTCAGATTATAAGACGCACCCCCATTTCCCCCCCAAATTTTGGGGAAAAATAGTGCATCTTATAATCCGAAAAATACGGCACATTTTAATTAATAGATCTTAGAATAAAACACTGAAATAGTGTTTTATGTAAAAGCAGTAAAAAGCATATGGCCCAATTACCTAATTTAAATATGTAATAACAAAGGATGAAAAACCTTGAATAATACAGATAAACTATTATGCAAACTAACCTCCCCCACCCCCCCAAACACAGTATGATACCCCCATAGTGAATTCCACCAAGTACCCTCCTCACGCATGGTATGATGACCCTACTGTACCCCCCACCCTAAATCCTCAGACAAAGAATGGTGACACTATGATTCTCTAACTGTAATCCCCACACAGCATTCCATAAAGTATAATGGGCCCCACATAGTCCTCCATACAGTATAATGGGCCCCACATAGTCCTCCATACAGTATAAAGGGCCCCACATAGTCCTTCATAAAGTATAATGAGCCCCACATAGTCCTCCATAAAGTATAATGGGCCCCACATAGTCCTCTATACAGTATAATGGGCCCCACATAGTCCTCCATACAGTATAATGGCCCCCACATAGTCCTCCATACAGTATAATGGCCACAAACCGTGCTCCATACAGTATAACGAGGCCCTGCATGTCCTTCCATAAAGTACAATGGCCCCACATACTGCTCCATACAGTATAATGCGCCCACGTAGTGCTCCATAGAGTATAAAATACCCTAAAAAGCACTCCATGCAATATAATGGGCCCCTGCATAGTGCTCGATACAGTATAACAGGGTCTTGCATTGTGTTCCATACAGTATAAAGACCCCTACATAGTGCTCCATACGGTATAATAGGACCCCATGTAGTGCTCCATACGGTATTTTAGGACCCCACGGAGTGCTCCATGCGGTATAATTGGACCCCATGTAGTGCTCCATACGGTATAATGGGACCCCACCGAGTGCTCCATACGGTATAATAGGACCCCACGTAGTGCTCCATATGGTATAATGGGACCCCACGTAGTGTTCCACACGGTATAATACGGCCCCACTGAGTGCTCCACACGGTGTAACGGCCCCACGTAGTGCTCCACACGGTTTAATAGGGCCCCACCTAGTGCTCCACATGGTATAATAGAGCCCCACGTAGTGCTCCACACGGTATAATAAGGCCCCACGGAGTGCTCCACACGGTGTAACGGCCCCACGTAGTGCTCCACATGGTATAATAGAGCCCCACGTAGTGCTCCACACGGTATAATAGAGCCCCACGTAGTGCTCCACACGGTATAATAAGGCCCCACGGAGTGCTCCACACGGTGTAAAGGCCCCACGTAGTGCTCCACACGGTATAATAAGGCCCCACGGAGTGCTCCACACGGTGTAACGGCCCCACGTAGTGCTCCACACGGTTTAATAGGGCCCCACCTAGTGCTCCACATGGTATAATAGAGCCCCACGTAGTGCTCCACACGGTATAATAAGGCCCCACGGAGTGCTCCACACGGTGTAACGGCCCCACGTAGTGCTCCACACGGTATAATAAGGCCCCACGGAGTGCTCCACACGGTGTAACGGCCCCACGTAGTGATCCACACGGTATAATAGGGCCCCACGGAGTGCTCCACATGGTGTAACGGCCACACGGAGTGCTCCACATGGTATAATAGGGCCCACATTAAAATAAATAAATAGTACTTCTTTCCGTTCCCCTGCTGCTCCGGTCTCTTCATGGTGTCTTCAGATCCTCTGTGTCCTGCGTAGCCTTCGCGATGCTGCCGTTCCCAGTGATGCATAGTGAGACAATGACCTGTGATGACGTAGCGGTCATCAGAGAGAGAGAGCGAGAGAGAATTTCCCTGACGGGAAATTCTTCCGCGTATGCTCAGTTTGAAAAGACGGCATTTGTCGCTGATTCCTGCTTTTCTCAGTCAGCGACGGATCCTGCGTCCATAGGCTTCCATCATAGCCAACGACGGACAGCGCAGGATCCGTCGCTGAGTGATTTTACGACGTACATAAAAAACGTTTCTATGTGCGTTGTCTCCGCCCGACAGACAGCAATTTTACAACGGATCCAGTGCACGGCGGATGAAACGGAAGGCCATCCGTCACAATCCATCACTAATACAAGTCTATGAGAAAAAAACGAACCCAGCAGAAACATTTGCTGGATCCGTTTTTTTCACAAAACAACGCATTGTGACGGAAAAAGAAAGACGGAAGTGTCAAAGAGGCCTTAGAATTTCCTGATCCTTCCTTGCTGTGTGTTCTGCTGTCGGGGAAAGTCTGGACAACCCCATACACATGAATGGTTTGGTGGGCCCGGACACAAACAGTGAGTTTGGTTAATGTGGTTAATGCTTACAGCCACCTTCTGACCTCACTCTGGGACGTACAATTGCCTAGGAAACTTACCATGCCCCAATTCTCCCCTCCACAACTCCTTATTTAACGGAGCTGTATATGGGGGGCTTTGGGCATGTTACAGTGCTTCTTTACATGACGGATGTCCGGTTGTGTAGGTAACGGGGAAGGGTTGCAGTATTGTCTTCTGTTTATCTTGTTTATCCTCTCTGCCTATGATTTATCAGTGACTTGTTTCTTTACAGGCCTCAGCTATGTGGTTCCTGCTCGTTGTTCTCCCGCTCAGTGTCAGACTGGCAGGTGCAGTAGACAATGAGTGGGTACATCTTCCCAATAAATGTGAAGGTATGTAGTTGTTCAAAATAAAATTCTGTTTCTGAGAAACTATTTACTTCTGGCACATACAGATTTTATTTTTATTGTCGTAGGGAATCCCTATGATTTGTGCCCAAATCATATGAGTAGGCAGATCAAAGTCCATTTAAAGGGTCACTTGCAACATTTATAGTTGCCACCTATTCAAACTTCATTGTGAGCAGGTATCCATCCACTAGGACCCCGTTAATCCATAGAGCAGGGCTCTGAAATGCCCTGTTGGAATGGAGCATGCCCACCACTGCATTCCTTCCCTACAGGATTGCTGGAGTTAGCAGAGTTGAGTGCTCGGCTTCTTCACCCAGTTCCAAAGACCATGAATGGTGATAACTTTTAGGGTATGAATTTAAAAAAACTGACCATCACATCCAAACATAGACTAGGTGTAAATAGGTGCCTACCTAAGAGTCACCAACTCGTATACAATCAAATAAATAAGGCAGCACTCTGTAGCGCCATAGCTTGCAAACATGAAATATGAAAATTGAATTGTAATACTGCACTAGAAATATGAAAAATTTACAAAGCTTAGAGCATAAATTGGCCAATTCATGTGTACCTGGAAGCCACGTTAAGGCGTTTTCTCTTTTCCAGGTACACATGAATTGGCCAATTTATGCGCTAAGCTTTCTCACTTTTTCATATTTCTAGTGCGGTAATGCAATTCAATTTTCATATTTCATGTTTGCAAGCTATGACGCCACAGAGTTCTGCCTTATTTAACTTTTAGGGTATGCGCACACGATCCACAGTTGCTGAGGGTTGAACGTTGTGTACTTGTGCAGCCTCAAACCCGCAGCGACCAGATGTTACAGCATAGGGGATGGGATTTCAAGTAATCCCATGTCCACTATGCGTCCACAGACCCCCCGAGATACGCTAATGTCCGCAAGAGAAATGATATCAATAGAATGTATTGAACACAGTGAATCCGTACGGTTCAGTGACCACATGCGGCTTCATCTGTGTTCAATAGAAGGCAGCGCCTTTGACGTAGCGATCATACGCTGCTTCCAAAACGCTGCTAGTCTCGATCATGGGCACCAGGTCTTACACCTATCTCTGCCAAGGATGTATCTCATATTTATTCGGTCGTCCATGACAGCACTACGGAGAGAGGGGATCCGCCCTTCAGGAACAGGAAACCTACAGATATATAAGGGCGGCACCTCTCCCACGCATCAGTTGGTTTCCTGTTCCTGGAGGACAGGATTCCCTACAGATTTTCTTTAGTCACCTATCAAGCACCCAGGCCGGCTGTCCGACCCAGGTAGCGAGGGGGTCTCCTACCTCGGGCAGTGCGGGTCCCTGGAAGCGCCACGGTGGGCCCGGGTAGGGCTCCACGGCAGTGAGCTGTGCAGAGGGGAGCAGCGTCCGGAGGAGGTCTGTCTCTGGGGTCAGCGTGGTAAGTATGTTCCCCCCCTCCCCCCCGGGCAGGGGGGAGACTAATTACTGACCATTCACACCTGCACATGTACCGGCGGGGGAAGGCTATTTATAGCTGATTAGATTGCTGCAGAGCTGCTTGTGGCATCTGCAGCTATGGATGTGCCAGAAGCTGCCGGTGATCTGCTGGAGCAGGAGCAGGACAGATCCTTGGAGACCCTTGCGAAACCCCAGCAGAAAACCCGCGGACGCAGTAATCAGGCCAGTCGCAGATCAAGGCAAAAGGATCTGGACCGACCCCCCCAGTGATCCGGTACCTACCGCTACTGCCTGGGTAAGAGATCTTCGTGAATGTACCCTGATGCAGTCTTTTCCTATGTTTATTTCCGTAGGGGAAAAAAAGCGCTGGTAAATCAAAAAACAAGGAGTGCGCGCTATGCGCTTGCCCTTTGCCAGACGCCTACCCTAAAAGACTTTGTCAGTCGTGTGTGCGGCAGACGGTAGGAAATAGTTGTATAGGATACTGTATAGCGGTAGCACCGGATAAGTGACATAGCCTTTTCTCCGCTCCCATAGGTGGCGGAGGAGTCTCCCGATTTTACTTCAAATCTTAGGGAGATTATCAGGAAGGAGGTGAAGGATTCCCTGAAATCCCTATCCCGGGCAGAACCTTCCAAGAGAAGAAGGGAGCCTAGTGCCTCAAATTCAGATTCGTCCGCTGGGCCAAGTAGGGAGATTGATTCAGACGCCTCTGTCTCCTCAGCGTCCTCTTCGGAAGAAGAGTCAAACCGTTTTTGTTTCCCGTTGGACCAAATGGACAAACTAATTAAATCAGTTAGATCCACCATGGTGGTGGCGGATGAAAGGCCAGAACGTTCAACGCAGGACCTAATGTTTGGCGGTCTAGACCCTAAAAAAACGTAGGTCTTTTCCGCTCAATGACAGGGTGCAGAACCTCATCAAAAGAGAATGGAAGAAGCCGGAGAAAAAAGGCTCTTTTCCACCGGCCTTTAAACGAAGATACCCCTTTGAGGACCCCATGGTGAACACCTGGGATAAGGCGCCAAAATTAGACGCGGCCGTGTCTAAGGCATCTAAGAGATCGTCTATCCCCTTTGATGACATGGCTTCCCTAAAGGATCCTCTAGATAAAAAGGCTGATTCGTTCCTTAAAGGGACATAGGAGATGTCGGCTGGTGCCTTGAGACCTGCTGTGGCTGCGACATGCGCAGCCAGATCAATGATGGTGTGGCTGGATCAGCTAGGGTCTAAATTGGAAGAAGGTGTTTCCAGAGATTCCATGTTGAAATTCCTGCCAACGATCCAAAATGCTGCTGCCTTTCTCGCAGACGCTTCTGCGGATTCGGCAAGAATGGCGGCTAGAGTGGCAGGATTATCGAACGCAGCGCGCAGGGCCCTATGGCTGAAATGTTGGCTGGGTGACCTTCAATCCAGATCTCGTCTGTGCTCTATTCCATGCGAAGGGGAATACCTGTTTGGGCCAGTCCTAGATGAGTTGCTAGAGAAGGCCGGAGATGAGAAGAAGAAGTTTCCTAATCTACCAACCGCTTCTTACAGGCGCCCCTTCGCAGGAAAAAGGTTCTTTTGGAAGAGACCAGCCAGAGACCAGAGCAGATGGGACGATAAAAAGAAGAGAGGTACTGGGTTCATATTTGGTGGAGGACGTCAGGAGCCACCACGTGAAATCAAAAAACCTCCCCAATGACTAGTCGCCCCGGTGGGAGGTAGACTATCTGCCTTCTACCCGGCCTGGTCCAAGATCTCCAGTAGTGATTGGATTTTGGGGTTGATAGCTACGGGTCTGCGGCTAGAATTCTCCTCTATCCCTCAGAACTTCTTCAGAATCACCCCTCTCAGGTCCTCTCCAGCGGAACAGGCGGCCCTGGAAGCGGAAGTTCACGATCTGCTCAATAAAAATGTCCTATCTGAGGTTCCGGAAGGAGAACAGGGTAGTGGATTCTACTCTCCTCTATTCCTAATAAGTAAACCAGACAGCTCCTTCAGAACAATCATTAACCTTAGAGCGCTGAATAATTTTCTGACCGTTCAACCATTTAAAATGGAAACTATTAACACCGCAATAAAGCTGCTGTTCAAAAACTGCTTTATGGTAGTATTGGATTTGAAGGACGCCTATTACCATATCCCTATTTATGCAGGTCACCAACGATACCTAAGGGTGGCGGTACGGTTGGATGGGGTAATAAAACACTTCCAGTATAGGGCCCTTCCCTTTGGGATTTCGGTCGCCCCTCGGGTATTTACCAAAGTAATGGCGGAAGTTATGGCACACCTGCATGAGTCCAACATTCTAATAATCCCCTACCTGGACGATCTCCTTATCGTAGGTAAATCGGCGGATCACTGTCTAGAACAGTTACATAAAGTGATGTTGGCTCTAGAGCGTCTGGGGTGGATGCCAAACGTTAAAAAATCACGGTTACAGCCCATGACGGTGCAGCGATTTTTGGGCCTGACCCTGGATTCCCAGGTTCAGGAATGCCGTTTGCCTCAAGAAAAAATTGATCGCCTGCACCTTCAAGTGCTGAATGCCTCTAAAAACCCCACCATGTCCCTACGAAAAGCCATGTCTCTGCTAGGCTCTCTCTCGTCCTGTATTCCAGCGGTCCGATGGGCTCAGTATCATACGAGGATACTTCAGGGCGAGGTGCTGTTACATCAAAAAAGGTTGGGGGGATGTCTGGAGAGCCTGCTGACCCTATCCCAAGACGCTATTGTATCCTTCGGGTGGTGGTTAGATCAAGAGAATCTGTCCACAGGGGTCCCCTGGGAATATAATATAACTCGTATTGTCACCTCGGACGCTAGCCCTTCTGGGTGGGGGGCTCACATGGGGGATACATTGGTCCAAGGGCTTTGGGATCATGATCAGATGGAAATGTCTTCCAATCTAAACGAGTTAACGGCTGTGGAGCAGGCGGTTAAAACACTCCTTGTCTGTCTACAGGGCCACCACGTGCGGGTATTCTCGGACAATCGAGTCACCGTGGCATACATAAATCACCAAGGCGGGACTCGTTCCAGATCCCTGATGTGTGTAGCAGATCGTCTGTTTCATCTAGCAGAGCAACATCTTCTCTCGTTGACGGCTCTACACATAAAAGGGGCAGAAAACACTACAGCGGATTTCTTAAGTCGCAACACATTAAGGCAGGGAGAGTGGTCCCTGAACGGCACCATCTTCGACCTTATCGTGGAAAGGTGGGGACAACCAGAGGTAGACCTGTTTGCCACAAAAGAAAACAGGAAAGTGGCACAATTCTGCTCTCTGAACCCCAGAGAAAATCCCCTGGCAGTAGACGCCCTCCTCATAAACTGGGACTTCAGGCTTGCCTACGCCTTTCCTCCCCTGTCTCTACTTCCTCTGGTGGTGAGGAAAATCAGGAAGGACAAAGCCACAGTAATATTAATTGCCCCCTTCTGGCCCAGAAGGACGTGGTTTCCATGCCTGAGGGCTATGTCGATGTCCGATCCATGGGTCTTGCCAGACATTCCGGATCTCCTATCCCAGGGCCCAGTCTACCATCCTCGAGCGGTTGGCCTTCATCTGACGGCGTGGATTTTGAGCGGGCGCTGCTAAAAGATAGGGGGTTCTCGCCGGCCCTCATTAACACGCTGCTGAAAAGCAGGAAAGTGATAACCACAAAAATCTATGTCAGAATCTGGAAGAGATTTCTTCAGAACTCGGGGGTAATAGCTGGTCAGTCAATACCAATAGACCAGATCTTGGAATTCTTACAAAGGGGGTTAGATATGGGGTTATCCCCAAATACTCTTAAGGTGCAGGTATCAGCCTTGGGGGCCCTCTTTGGCTGCAACATCGCTGAGAATCACTACGTCAGCAGATTCATCATGGCAATAAAACGGTCTAGGCCAATTGTGAAGAATAGAGTCATGCCTTGGGACCTGAACCTAGTCCTCTCAGCCTTGACAGAGGCCCCATTTGAGACAATTACTTCAGCCTCTATTGAAAATCTATCCCTTAAAGTAGCCTTCCTGGTGGCCATAACATCGGCGCGTAGGATAGGCGACAACCAAGCATTATCCAGGGTTCCCCCTTACATGCAGCTTAGGGATGATAGTGATACTATCCCCTGATCCAGCATATCTCCCTAAGGTAGTGTCCAGTTTCCACAGAACACAGGAAATAGTCCTTCCATCTTTCCTCCCCAATCCTACCAACGATAAGGAAAGGAAGTTACACACTTTAGATGTAAGAAGATGTATCCTGCAGTATCTAGCGGTAACTGATCCCTGGAAGTTAGATAATGCCTTATTCGTGTCCTATCAGGGTAGTAGGAAAGGGCATAGAGCATCAAAATCTACCTTAGCTAGGTGGATTAGGGAGGCTATCTCGCTGGCATACATCTCAAAGGGCAAGCCGGCGCCTGAAGGTCTTAAAGCGCATTCCACTAGAGCTATGGCGGCTTCGTGGGCGGAAAGATTGGAGGTGTCGATCGACCAGATTTGTAAGGCTGCTACTTGGTCTTCTCCAAACACTTTCTATAACCATTATAGATTGAACCTGGGTGCCTCCTCTGACCTCTCTTTTGGTGTAAGGGTGCTGCAAGCTGTAGTCCCTCCCTAGTTAGTTACTCTCTGTAATTCTCTCCGTAGTGCTGTCATGGACGACCGAATAAAGTCTTAGTTACTCACCGGTTAACGGTGTTTTTCGGAGTCCATGACAGCACCTGTACATACCCTCCCGTCTTCTTAAGTTCTGGGTGTACACCTCTTCCTTCATTTATATGTAATTCACGGGTAGTGAATAGTTAGTTATTGTATTATTGTTTATTATGTATGCTATTAACCTTGGTGGTCCTCTTGTGCTCTGTAAACCAACTGATGCGTGGGAGAGGTGCCGCCCTTATATATCTGTAGGTTTCCTGTTCCTGAAGGGCGGATCCCCTCTCTCCATAGTGCTGTCATGGACTCCGAAAAACACCCTTAACTGGTGAGTAACTAAGACTATACCAGCTGGATAACTACTGTTGGTCCAGGACGTATGCGAAATCTCCCGGGCTCTAATGGCCATATCTTGGCCTAGACTGCAGCCACAGCAGTGATCTAGTGTTTGTTTTAATTGAGATTCTCTCTTCTCTGACAGTAAAAAATTGATACATTCTGGTTATTTCAGCATGATAATGTTGTTCTCTAATGGAGCCCCTTCCCCTCTGAGCCCTGCTGTGCACCCAAGCAGTAGTATACCACCACATATGGGGTACTCAGGTGAAATTGTGTAATTCATTACAGGGTACCTTTTTATGTTTGCTCATTGTAAAAGTGAAAAATTTTGTAAAAACATGATTTTTAATTTTCACAGCAGTGAAGAAAACCTGTGGGTTAAAATGGGGGTTTAGTTTTCAAAATGGGGTTACTTATGGGTTTTTTCACTTTATTGGTGCCTCATGCACTCTGCATATCCAATATAGCAACTGAAAACTCTGAACTGCTGTTATAATTGCATAACAAATTGCAGTACATGTTTTCTCTTAGGCCATGTTCACACGATCCTTTTTTTCATGCGGAATTGCCGCGATTTTCCCGCTGCGGGTCCGCAGCTGTTTTCCATGCCGGGTACATTACATTGTACCCTATGGAAAACAGGAACTGCTGTGCCCAAAATAAAAAAAAAAACCGCGCTGAATAGCTGCGGGAAAAAAGAAGTACCATGTCACTTCTTTTTTCGGAGCCGCAGCGGTTCTGCACCCATTGACCTCCATTGTGAGGTCAAACCCGCAGTAAAACCCGCAGATGAAAAAAATATCTGCGGGTTTTACTGCGGTTTGTGGTTCCGAACCGCTGCAGCAGGAAGTGCGGGGAAGCGGGAGGAAGTGCGTGGGCGGAGTGTGGCTGTCCCCCCGTGCTCCGATCCCGCCCCCCCGTGCTCCAATCCCACCGCCCCGTGCTCCGATGCCCTCCCCCAGTGCTCCGATGCCCCCCCCCCCAATGCTCCGATGCCCCCCCGTGCCCTAATCTCCCCCCCTTATACTTACCCGGCGTCCCGGTGTCCGTCCGGCCGTCTTCTCCCTGGGCGCCGCCATCTTGCAAAATGGCGGGCGCATGCGCAGTGCGCCCGCCGAATCTGCCGGCCGCCAGATTCGTTCCAAAGTGCATTTTGATCACTGAGATATAACCTATCTCAGTGATCAAAATAAAAAAAAAAATAGTAAATGACACCCCCCCCTTTGTCACCCCCATAGGTAGGGACAATAAAAAAAAATTAAGAATTTTTTTTTTTTTTTCCACTAAGGTTAGGGGTAGGGGTAGGGTTAGGGTATTTTCAGCCATTTTAACTGCATAGAAAACTGCATAAAAAAAGGATAAAAAAAAAAGGATCAAAAAAAGGATCAAAAAACGCATCAAAAAAGGACCAAAAAAAGGACCTGCGTTTTCTGCCAAGAGCTGCAGTTTTTTAAAAAACAGTCCTGAAAAAAAAAGGATGGAAATCAGGAACGTGTGAACATACCCTTATTCTTTCTGGGGAAAAAACATCAGCAAAACAAAATAATTTTTAAATATAATGTTCAATTTCATTGCCCAATGCTATAAAAATCTATGTGGGGTCATAATGCTCCTTACACCATTAGATGAACTCTTTGAGGGTTATAGTTTCCAAATTAGGTCTGATTTTGGATGTTTTTGCTTTTCTGGTACCTCGGGGGCATAAATGCTACATGGCGCCTGCAGACAATTCCAGTAAATTGAGCCCTGTCATGGCCTTCCCGTATTCGAGAGAAATTGGAAAACAAGTTGCAGCGAGCTTTTCTCTTATTCCTCCTTTTAGGGATAAAAGCTTTATTTTAATGGAAAAAAATATTTATTTTAGTTTTTTTATTTCTACTTTGCGTTAGTTCATGTGAAGTTCCTGTAGGGTTAACAAACTTGATTTTGAATGGTATCATAAATGCACTTTTTAAAATAGTCTACCGTAATTTGTGGGGTGGGGGGATAAAATACAGACACTCTCAAAGGCACTTAAGAACTAAATTGGTCTTTAAAAAAATAGGTTTCTTTAAAATTTCTTAATGTGGAAAATTGATTCTAAACTTATAAGCAGTCTAATGTACACTAAAAATGAGTGGATGATAAAAATGATGCCAACATAAAGCAGACATATGGGAACTGTCAATCTTTAACTATTTTTGTGTTGCTATTGCTAACCGCTTTCAAGGGAACCTGTAATTTCCCCAAACGCTGATAACCTGCAGATATGGGGTTAATTTGCAGGTTAAGGCGATATTAACCTGCAGATTAATAGCGTTTTTTGATATGACAGATTCCCTTTAAGGGGAGACACATCGAAAGTTTGAAGAGTGGCAATTTTTCCAATTTCTTTTGTATATCTTCGCTTTCTTTTTAATGAATTAAAAGCATATTCACCTCAACTTAACGTAAAGTACAATGTATCACGAATAAAGCGTCTTTAGAACGACAGGATATGTTAAGGTATTCTAAAGCTATTGCTGCGTAAAATTACACGACAGGTTTTAATTTTCCAGTGTAAATCCCGATTTTTCTTGTCTCCAGTTCTGATGATTTTATAAAGATGTATGATATGTAGACATAGGCCTAGGAGCTATGTATGGACTCTGTACAGGCTATACCGTTATTCTACGGTGGTGTGGTGTACCTGATTATCTCTTTATCGACTAATATACATTTGTATGCAGTTTTTGCATATAGGTATGGATGAAGGTTTAATACCAATTTTCTTTTTGGTGTTATTTAGCTTTTGTTTGCACATGTCAGAAATGCAAACCTTGTCCTGAGAAGGTGGTGATGGCGAACTCAGTCGAGGGGTTCAAGAGAGGCCTGGATGTCTCCCTGGAGCAGAACAATATTGTATCATACAATTATTAGGTTCTGTAGAAGGACGTAGATCTGGGGATTTATTATGATGGAATATAGGCTGAACTGGATGGACAAATGTCTTTTTTCGGCCTTACTAACTATGTTACTATGTTACTATATGTCCTGACTGCTTGTGGCATAAAAAGGCAGTTGGCGGAGCTGTGCTGTGCTGCTCCACAACCGATAACCTCCTCCAGCTGATCGGCGAAGGTCCCTTCAGGTTGTTATGATATGTGCACAGGCCCTAAGCTGGTATTTGAGAATCGACTTGACTGCTGTGCCCTCCGGTCTGCCATTGCCAGCTAGTTAAATAAGCACTACATTTCTCTCTTGCAGTCTGTAAGTATGTTGCCCTGGAGCTGAAATCCTCATTTGAAGAGACGTCCCGTACACGGGAAGTTATTGATACACGCTATGGGTTTCTTGACGGGGAAAAGAAACAAAACAAGATCAAGTACACAAATTCGTGAGTTATCCATTTATGTACTTCTGGTAGCAGATTCCATGAGCTTTAGCTGTGATGCATGGTACAGTATGCCGCCATAGTGTGTTATTTCCTGCGTGGCAGAGCTTCGCCCATCACTCTTTTTGGGACTACCACATGTGCCAGTATGCTGCCGCCCTACAGTCAGGGATGGGTATTGCCTCTTTCATTTTTGGCAGTAGAGATGGAGATCTCATTTTTGGACATCTTGCCATGTGTCTACTCTCCATTATGATTATTACATTTCTGTCTTTTCTCAGGGATATCCGCCTGATAGAAGTCACAGAAGGGCTCTGTCAAAGACTGCTGGACTACAATCTCCATAAGGAACGTACTGGCAGTAATCGCTTTGCCAAGGTATTGTCAGTATATGGAGGACTGTACACATACTCCTGGCAGTGTATAAATGAAAGTATATGTCATCACTCAACATATGGGTGACAAATGACACTGTCAGAACTTGTACAAGGGTTTGGATCTGGATAAACCTGTATACCGTATATACTCGAGTATAAGCCGAGACCCCTAATTTTGCAACAAAAAACTGGGAAAACTTAATGACTCGAGTATAAGCCTAGGGTGGAAAATGCAGCAGCTTCCGCCTAAATGTCAAAACTAAAAATCGATACCAAATAAAAGTAAAATTTATTGAGACATCAGTAGGTTAAGTGTCTTTGAATATCCATATTGAATCAGGAGCCCCATATAATGCTCCATACAGTTCATGGTGAGCCCCATAAGATGCTCCATATTAAAATATGCCCCATATAATGCTGCACAAATGCTGATTACGGCCCCATAAGATGCTCAATACAGACATTTGCCACATATAATGCTCCACAAATGTTGATTATGCTCCACACAGTTCATTATGGTCCCATAAGATGCTCCATATAAAAATGTGCAACATGTAATGCTGCTGCAATAAAAAAAAAAAAAAGACATACTCACCTCTTGTTGCTGCCCACTGCTCCTGAGCGTCCCCTCTCTCCGCACTCACTGTTCAGGCAGAGGGCGGCACGCACACTAAATACGTCATCGCGCCCTTTGACCTGAACAGTCACTGCAGAGGACATGGAAGACAGGGCGGCAGTGAAGTGAGGAAAGGTGAATATGAAATACCTGCTCCCGGCGCGGTCCCTGGTAGCTCCTCCCGGACAGATGGTCTGCGGCGCTGGCAGCTTCTTCCTCTGTTCAGCGGTCACTGGTACCGCTCATTACAGTAATGAATATGCGGCTCCACCCCTATGGGAGTGGAGTCCATATTCATTACTTTAATGAGCGGTACCACGTGACTGCTGAACAGAGGATGAAGCTGCCGGAGACCATGGGACATGCAGGGACCGTGTCAGGAGCAGGTGAGTATGTGACAGTTGTTGCTCACCCGCCGACCATGACTTGAGTATAAGCCGAGAGGGGCACTTTCAGCCCCAAAAAATGGGCTGAAAATCTCGTCTTATACTCGAGTATTTGGAAATAATACCAAGGGTAATATTCTGAGCACTGTGAAGCATTATTATGGAGCTACTAAAATACAGGTCCTTCTCAAAAAATTAGCATATAGTGTTAAATTTCATTATTTACCATAATGTAATGATTACAATTAAACTTTCATATATTATAGATTCATTATCCACCAACTGAAATTTGTCAGGTCTTTTATTGTTTTAATACTGATGATTTTGGCATACAACTCCTGATAACCCAAAAAACCTGTCTCAATAAATTAGCATATCAAGAAAAAGTTCTCTAAACGACCTATTACCCTAATCTTCTGAATCAACTAATTAACTCTAAACACATGCAAAAGATACCTGAGGCTTTTATAAACTCCCTGCCTGGTTCATTACTCAAAACCCCCATCATGGGTAAGACTAGCGACCTGACAGATGTCAAGAAGGCCATCATTGACACCCTCAAGCAAGAGGGTAAGACCCAGAAAGAAATTTCTCAACAAATAGGCTGTTCCCAGAGTGCTGTATCAAGGCACCTCAATGGTAAGTCTGTTGGAAGGAAACAATGTGGCAGAAAACGCTGTACAACGAGAAGAGGAGACCGGACCCTGAGGAAGATTGTGGAGAAGGACCGATTCCAGACCTTGGGGAACCTGAGGAAGCAGTGGACTGAGTCTGGTGTGGAAACATCCAGAGCCACCGTGCACAGGCGTGTGCAGGAAATGGGCTACAGGTGCCGCATTCCCCAGGTAAAGCCACTTTTGAACCATAAACAGCGGCAGAGGCGCCTGACCTGGGCTACAGAGAAGCAGCACTGGACTGTTGCTAAGTGGTCCCAAGTACTTTTTTCTGATGAAAGCAAATTTTGCATGTCATTCGGAAATCAAGGTGCCAGAGTCTGGAGGAAGACTGGGGAGAAGGAGATGCCAAAATGCCTGAAGTCCAGTGTCAAGTACCCACAGTCAGTGATGGTGTGGGGTGCCATGTCAGCTGCTGGTGTTGGTCCACTGTGTTTCATCAAGGGCAGGGTCAATGCAGCTAGCTATCAGGAGATTTTGGAGCACTTCATGCTTCCATCGGCTGAAATGCTTTATGGAGATGAAGATTTCATTTTTCAGCACGACCTGGCACCTGCTCACAGTGCCAAAACCACTGGTAAATGGTTTACTGACCATGATATTACTGTGCTCAATTGGCCTGCCAACTCTCCTGACCTGAACCCCATAGAGAATCTGTGGGATATTGTGAAGAGAAAGTTGAGAGACGCAAGACCCAACACTCTGGATGAGCTGAAGGCCGCTATTGAAGCATCCTGGGCCTCCATAACATCTCAGCAGTGTCACAGGCTGATTGCCTCCATGCCACGCCGCATTGAAGCAGTCATTTCTGCCAAAGGATTCCCGACCAAGTATTGAGTGCATAACTGAACATTATTATTTGATGGTTTTTTGTTTGTTATTAAAAAACACTTTTATTTGATTGGATGGGTGAAATATGCTAATTTATTGAGACAGGTTTTTTGGGTTATCAGGAGTTGTATGCCAAAATCATCAGTATTAAAACAATAAAAGACCTGACAAATTTCAGTTGGTGGATAATGAATCTATAATATATGAAAGTTTAATTGTAATCATTACATTATGGTAAATAATGAAATTTAACACTATATGCTAATTTTTTGAGAAGGACCTGTATAAGGCATCTGTATTTGCTCAGTGTGGATGTATTGCCTTCAGTGGCTCAGCTCAGTTCAGATTTTTGTGATTGGAGACTATGTTCCCCAAGTTTATGCTCTCATTTTGGCCAATAGTTACCAATATTTTACCACTCACTATGGTTATTTGTGTACTTTCCTATTAAGTTCTCAATTAGACCAATTAGCTTATGATAATGCAAATCACGGGCAGCATGAGTCAGATCCTGGCTGTATGATGGATGCCACGGTTAATGTTCTCTGAAACTCTATGTTTTATTGGAGAAAATATAGCTAGAAGAAAATTTAGACAGAAGATTCAGCCTTGGCCTATTTCAGAGGAAAATACAGCTGACTACAACTGATTCTTCCTGCTTGTGGTTTGAGCAACATGAATCCGCTGACAATTGTCCGGCGCGGCAGTTGCATGTGTCATTGCTGTATGACAGTCACAACACATGCATGGAGAGCCCAACACACAGGCTGTCACACAGTCACAACACATGCAGCTGCGGCTCCGAACAGCTGATTATCGGGAGCGCTCCAGGTATCTGAGTTCCCGAGGCAGCTATTTAGTAAGCGCTAAAGCTATTCAGATAAGGACTTAGCCAAAGCTATTCGCTCATCCCTAGTTATAGTATTTTGTATGCTACACTCAATGATGAGCACTAATGTGGCATTTTTATGTATCTCAACAACTCAACACTTTGTTTCATTTAGGGGATGTCGGAAACCTTCCAGACTTTGCATCATCTTGTACACAAGGGTGTGAAAGTGGTGATGGACATACCGTACGAGCTGTGGAATGAGACGTCCGCTGAGGTGGCGGATATGAAGAAGCAGGTAAATGGCGAGATTCTAGAGGATGTGTTTATATTGGTGCCATCCCTGGTGACGCTGCTGTTTACACATAGCTTGCTCTTTACAGTGTGATGTCATGATGGAGGAGTTTGAAGACGTTATTGAAGATTGGTATCGGCACCACCAGCAAGATGACATCACTGACTTTCTGTGTGCGAAACATGTCCTGAAGGGGCAAGATAAAAGTGAGTTGTTTAAGAAGTGATATGATGTGGTTGCATGTTTTCCAAGTATCTGTAACCCCTTCCTGGTGTAGGACATAATAGTGCAAGCTGATTCTCCATATATGAAGCTGGCTCAGGAGCTGAGCCTGCACCATACACGACAGATGCTGGCTGTGTTATGCATCCAGCATTCGTCCATAACAGGAGTAGTAGGAGCTTGCTATGATTATTGCTGTTTAACAATTTAAATTCCGCTAGCGGTGACGCGATTGGCCCATAATGGTGCAATTTCAGGCTGCCGATAGGTTGTAATGGCACCTGGGGGCCTGGTAAAAGTCTCAGTGGCTGCCCTCTTTGCTCATTTGTGAAGTCCATCTTGTCTCTGGCTTTATAGAACATAATTTTGATTATATACTGCATAACAGTATTATTGCGGTATCTAGAACAAGCGAACAATCGATCACAGGTTCAGAGTAAATGAGACCTTACAAGCAACGGGGGTCATTGGGAAGCAATATTAAGGGAGTGATCATTATGAATTTCATAATTCCAAATGACTGGGCTCGAGGTTTTTCGGTTGCAGAATTTCATGTATGTTTATATCAAAGAAGGCATTTCTTGTAACGTTGTGCTGGTTTTAACCAGGCTGCCTCTCTGAGACATGGACTGGTAAGAAAGGGGACCCTGGCCCATCGTCTGGAAAGAAGAAAACCAAGAAAGGAGAAAAAAAGAAATCCAAGAAGGTGTCAAAAGACTCAAATGGTAAGCGCAATAATGAAGAAGTCCCAGGGAAACTGGAGGCCCTGGAGACACAGATTCCTGAAAGCAGGCCTAGTGATGAGCTCTGACCCTAACCTCAGCTCTTCAGTGGACTGGTTGAGTTAACACTTTCACCCCAGGCAGGATGGATATGCTGGGATCTTGGCTTTCTTACTGGTTACAATCCAGGATTTGGGAAGACTGGTGAAGACAATGGACATCATGTGAAGGATCTGATGATGGTTCCTATAGACAAAAGAAAAATTACTCGGACTTGTTGCTCTATTTTTACATTCTCTGAGTTAGTGACTTCTGAGGCCAGGAATGCCATTTTGTCTTGCTGAATAGGTCAATAATACTGTGCTGACATATGTGCTGTGAGAAGGGGATTTTCCTTATAAGTCCTGTTGCATGGAAAGCATCAGTGTCGTGACGATTAAGGGTCCATAATGCGTTATGTGCCTGGTCCCAGCCAGTATTATTTTTATACTGTTTCTTTCTTTGCAGTTCTATCATATATATCTCTGTCTGGAGATTTGCCTATCTCTTGCTTTCCCTGCTATTTTTCAACTCTCTCTCCATGCCCATCAGGTCTTCGTCTGGAATTCTTTTCTCTCTATTGCTTCCTTATCATCTTGCCAACCCATTACCTTTTCTGTTTTTACAAGTCTTTCTACTTTTTCCTTTTGTCTAGCACATTCTTGCTTAATGTCATGTAAATTTCTTGTGTGTCAGTTTTCGATTGATTGTGGCTTTCTTTTCTGCAGACTGGTTTTATTTTCTTACAATAAATATAAAGAAATAAAAAATACTGGATGATAGAAGTGAGTTTTATCTGGTGGTCTGCCCTCCTTACAATATGTCATGTGTCGTATGCTAGGCTGAAATCAAACATGGTCCCAACCATTACACCAGGGGTCCCCAAACTTTTTACACAGGGGGCCAGTCCACTGTCCCTCAGAACGTTGGAGGGCCGGACTATAAAAAAAAACTGTGAAAATCCCTTTTACCCGGCCCCCGCTGCTTCCCGGGGCTTCAGGAAAATGGCCACGGGATGCCATCTGCGCACGCGTGGCCTCCGGAAGATGGCCGCCGCCAGGCTCCAGCAATAATCCGGGGTATATCTTCAGCCTGCCGCGGCCCGGTGAACCACCCCCCGCCCCCGCATTGTGCCGCCCGGTGCGGCCCGCCCCCCCCCTTCCTACGCCACTGGACGTGCTCATCTAGGTCTGGAGGAACTTTCGCTTCTGCATAGCGCCGGGCGCTCAGAAGCGAGAGGAACATGTGAATTGCGGCGGGGGCCGGGTAAAAGGCCTCCGGGGGCCGGATGCGGTCCGCGGGCCGTAGTTTGGGGACCCCTGCATTACACCAGCACAGTTAAGCCCAGTAATTGGCTGGAGCTCTCATGTTCTGCAGCCTGCCAACAAAGACCAGGACCATTGGTAGAGGCATTGCTCTGCGCCCAGTAATTGGCTGGAGCGCTCATGTGCTGCAGCCTGCTAACAAAGACCAGGAGCAGCGGCAGAGAGGCATAGGCCTAAGTCCAGTAAATGGTTGGAGTGCTTCATGTGTGCTGCTGCCTGCCAACACTGACCAGGAGCAGCAGCAGCGACGCATGATCCCGAGCCCAATAAATGGCTGGAGTGATCAAGTGTGCTGTAGCCTGCCAACAAAGACTAGGAGCAGCAGCAGAGGCATTGCTCTGCGCCCAGTAATTTGTTGGAGCGCTGAATTGTGCTTTAGCCTGCCACCAACAAAGACCAGAAGCAGCGGCAGAGAGGCATCGCCCTGAGCCCAGTAATTGGCTGGAGCACTCGTGTGCTGCAGCCTGCCAATAAAGGATCAGGAGCAGCGGCAGAGAGGCATCGCCCTGAGCCCAGTAATTGGCTGGAGCGCTCATGTGTGCTGCAGCCTGCCAAAAAAGACCAGGAGCAGCGGCAGAGAGGCATCGCCCTGAGCCCAGTAATTGGCTGGAGCACTCATGTGTGCTGCAGCCTGCCAATAAAGGATCAGGAGCAGCGGCAGAGAGGCATCGCCCTGAGCCCAGTAATTGGCTGGAGCGCTCATGTGTGCTGCAGCCTGCCAACAAAGACCAGGAGCAGCGGCAGAGAGGCATCGCCCTGAGCCCAGTAATTGGCTGGAGCGCTCGTGTGCTGCAGCCTGCTACCTACAAAGACCAGGAGCAGCGGCAGAGAGGCATCGCCCTGAGCCCAGTAATTGGCTGGAGCACTCATGTGTGCTGCAGCCTGCCAATAAAGGATCAGGAGCAGCGGCAGAGAGGCATCGCCCTGAGCCCAGTAATTGGCTGGAGCGCTCATGTGTGCTGCAGCCTGCCAACAAAGACCAGGAGCAGCGGCAGAGAGGCATCGCCCTGAGCCCAGTAATTGGCTGGAGCGCTCGTGTGCTGCAGCCTGCCAACAAAACCCAGGAGCAGCGGCAGAAAGGCAGGCATCATCCTGAGCCCAGTAATCGGCATGAGCGCTCACATGTGCTGCAGCCTGCTACCTACAAAGACCAGGAGCAGCGGCAGAAAGGCAGGCATCATCCTGAGCCCAGTAATCGGCATGAGCGCTCACATGTGCTGCAGCCTGCTACCTACAAAGACCAGGAGCAGCGGCAGAAAGGCAGGCATCATCCTGAGCCCAGTATTTGGCATGAGCGCTCACATGTGCTGCAGCCTGCTACCTACAAAGACCAGGAGCAGCGGCAGAAAGGCAGGCATCATCCTGAGCCCAGTAATCGGCATGAGCGCTCACATGTGCTGCAGCCTGCTACCTACAAAGACCAGGAGCAGCGGCAGAAAGGCAGGCATCATCCTGAGCCCAGTAATCGGCATGAGCGCTCACATGTGCTGCAGCCTGCTACCTACAAAGACCAGGAGCAGCGGCAGAAAGGCATCATCCTGAGCCCAGTAATCGGCATGAGCGCTCACATGTGCTGCAGCCTGCTACCTACAAAGACCAGGAGCAGCGGCAGAAAGGCAGGCATCATCCTGAGCCCAGTATTTGGCATGAGCGCTCACATGTGCTGCAGCCTGCTACCTACAAAGACCAGGAGCAGCGGCAGAAAGGCATCATCCTGAGCCCAGTAATCGGCATGAGCGCTCACATGTGCTGCAGCCTGCTACCTACAAAGACCAGGAGCAGCGGCAGAAAGGCATCATCCTGAGCCCAGTATTTGGCATGAGCGCTCACATGTGCTGCAGCCTGCTACCTACAAAGACCAGGAGCAGCGGCAGAGAGGCATCATCCTGAGCCCAGTAATTTGCTGGAGCACTCATGTGTGCTGAAGCCTGCCAACAAAGACCAGGAGCTGCATTGCTGGAACAGTGGAGGGAGATTATAGATGTTTTTTGTTATTTTCACTTACAGCAAACTGATTGGGATTGCAACATTTGTTAATTGAAAATTCTTTTTTTAAGGGAATCTGCAGGTTAATAGCGTTATTATGTTGGCCGGGGCCTGCACTTAGCCTAACGATGTGAGGAGAAAGTTAACTTTATTTTCCCCGGCATCATTCTCGTTTCAGTCACCACTTTGAGATACATAGTGGTGGCTGTAACCGCGTCTCCGGCCCTGACTGACAGCCGGCCGTAATGCCGAGCATTAGTCGGCCAGTTACAGCCGCCGCTTTGTATTCTCAGTGATGACTGAACTGGCATCTCCCTGACTGACACTGGCTCTGCATTTGCGCTGGCTTTCAGTCAGGGCAGTGGGGCGTGGCTCCTTTCACGGGGGCGGTGCCCCGGCATAGGTTCAATCACTGCTCTAAGTATAAAGTTAATTTACTCACCGGTGCGTTCGGCTGAGTGCAGGCGCCGGGCAGCATATTAACTCTATTAACCTTCAAATAGGAATCGCGGTCTCTGCCTCAACATACTGCTTCTCTCAGATTACGTAGCAAAAAACTTCTGACAAATTCCCTTCAACTACGCAATGATAAAGCCACACTTAGAAAATTTGTTCATTTCCAGCAATGTCACTTACTGGTCTTGTTTTTCAATAAAATCACTTTTATTAGCAGGAGATTATCATTAGAGGACTAGTTATCTCTTGCCAAGTAGTACTGCTCTTTAGCCCCCCTCCCCACACACGCCTTTCTGGGCTTTTTGCTTGTGCCCAGTGTACAACAACGGAAGGAGATGGGTTAACTGCGCTGCTGATGATAGCCAAAGGAAGATTCCAGGAGATAAGACTTTTCTGTGCAGTTTATTGTCAAGGCATTTCAAAGGAATCAGACTTCACCATCAGGATATACCACAAGTCCTTGATCAGAAGTATGATGATTTTAAAACGCGTTGATAATAAACTGCACAGAAAAGTCTTTTGCCTCCTTGAATCTTCATTTGGTTTTCAGCAATGCAATTAACCTGTTTCCTTCCATTATTGTTCTCATTGGTTTTTGGGCATGGGTGTGCAGCAACTGACATTCTGAGCTACATCATTAGTATCATACAGAAAGCTGCCATTCAGGGGCAAGGTTATACAGAGCTCAAATTCAGAAAACTGGTATTGCAACAGCCAAAACTGATTTTATGAGATCTGCAGCAAGCAGTCCAGTAAGGGCTCGTATACATTTGCGATGAAATTGGATGCATGGAATCCGATAAAAAATCTGATTGTATTTGGACCAATGTTATTTCGTGATTCAGTGCTTAACTGCGATTTATCAGATAAAAAATCGCAGCATGCTGCGAATGGATGCGAATTTTGGATGGCAATCACCAATATAAATCAATGAGTGCAAGAAAAAAAAAAAAGAAAAAAAAATCACACGGCATTCAGACCATTCATGTTTTGTCCGATTTTTACCCACCCAACTCCTAGAAAACCTGACATTTCATCAGCCGAGTACAGTAAAATTACATCATGTCAAGTCAGAATAATATATATACTGTGTGTGTGTGTGTATATATATGTATATATGTATATATATATATATACATATATATATATATGTGTGTAATCTAAATAGATGGCTACAAATATGTGAGTGACATATATAATTAGTACAGTGCGTTTGAAGCTTACTGTACATGTATTTTAGTCATAAATTCCTGAAAAAAATGATGTGGGGTCCCCCCAAAATTTTTTAACCAGCAGAGGGAAAGCAGACAGCTTGGGGGCTTATGTTCATAGCCTGGGAAGGTTGTAATGCACATGGAACTTCCCAGGCTATTAATATTAGCTCACAGCTGTATACTTAGCCTTTGCTGGTTATTTAAATTGGGAGACCCCCTCCGCCCCCACAAAAAAAAATTACGTTGGGTCCCCCTATAATTAATAACCAGCAAAAGCTAGGCAGACAGCTGCGGGCTGATCTTAATAGCCAAAGAAGGGGCTATGGATATTGTCCTCTTCCTAGACTAAAAACATCAGCTCTCAACCGACCCAGAAAAGGCTCATCCATAAGATGCGCCAATTCTGTTGCTTAGCCCCCGCTCTTCCCACATGTCCTGGTGCATTGGCCAAGGTTACAAAAGAATTTCTGCAGTACTCAAGGTTCCTAAGAGCACTGTGGCTTCCATAATCCTCAAATGGAAGAAGTTTGGGACCACCAGAAATCTTTCTAGACCTGGCCGTCCAGCCAAGCTGAGCAATCGGGGGAAAGAGCCTTGGTGAGAGAGGTAAAGAAGAACCCCAAGATCACTGTTGCTGAGCTCCAGAGATGCAGTAGTGGAGATGGGAGAAAGTTCCATAAAGTGAGCTATCACTGCAGCCCTCCACCAGTTGGGCCTTTATGGAATAGTGGCCTCTCCTCAGTGCAAGACCTATGAAAGCCCCGCATAGAGTTTGCTAAAAACCACATGACGGTCTCCCAGACTATGAGAAATAAGATTCTCTGGTCTGATGAGATGAAGATAGACCTTTTTGGTGATAACTTCTGTCAGGGAGTGTAGAATTATGTCGCTTATCCATGTTATGTAGATAAAAGCTTATTAACCTGGTGTTAAATTCATCCATTGGTTGTATCAATTATTCTTTTGAAAGCTGAAACCCTCCGAAATGTGGTTTAGGTTAAGAAAATAAATTGGCGTCCGCCATTTTCTACCGCGCATGCGCGGCCGAACCTCCGCTCCCTCCTCCCCGGCCTTCAGAATGGGCAGCGGATGCGTTGAAAAACTGCATCCGCTGCCCACGTCGTGCACAAATTTCACAACGTGCGTCGTACCGTCGCTATGCGTCGGCTCGACGCATAGCGACGGCCCCTACCGACACAAGTGTGAAAGTAGCCTAAGCGGTATGTGTGCTCATCACCTGCCCAATACAATCCCAACAGTGAAACGTGGTGGCAGCATCATGCTATGGGGGTGTTTTTCAGCTGCAGGGACAGGACGACTTGTGGCCATTGAAGGAAGCATGAATGCGGCCAAGAACAGAGATATCCTGGAAGAAAACCTCTTCCAGAGTGCTCTGGACCTCAGACTTGGCTGAAGGTTCACCTTCCAACAAGACAATGACCCTAAGCACACAGCTAAAATAACAAAGGAGTGGCTTCAGAACAACTCAGTGACCATTCTTGACTGGCCCAGCCAGAGCCCTGACCTAAACCCAATTGAGCATCTCTGGAGAGACCTGAAAATGGCTGTCCACCAACGTTCACCATCCAACCTGACGGAACTGGAGAGGATCTGCAAGGAAGAATGGCAGTGGGTCCCCAAATCCAGGTGTGAAAAACTTGTTGCATCATTCCCAAGAAGACTCATGGATGTAGTAGCTCAAAAGGGTTCTTCTACTCAATACTGAACAAAGGGTCTGAATACTTATGACCATGTGATATTTCAGTTTTTCTTTTTTAATAAATTTGCAAAAATTTCTACATTTCTGATTTTTTTTCAGTCAAGATGGGATACAGAATGTACATCAGTGAGAAAAAAATGAAATTTTGAATTTATCAAATGGCTGCAATGAAACAAAGAGTGAAAAATTTAAAGGGGTCTGAATACTTTCCGTACCCACTCTACAAAGCCTCTGGAAAAGTGTCGTGGCTCCCACCACAAGAAATCCAGCAAAATATGCTCTTCCAAATCCAAATGCCCCACTCCTCCAGAGCCCCTCAGTGTGCCCAAACTGAAGTTAGTGTTTATATCTTCGGCATTACTGTAGCGATGAGCGCCTACTTAATTTACGGGGTGCGTGTTTCTATAAGCACAAGCTAGGCATAATGTACTGGGCCCTACAATGGTATATTTGCATTTTCACATGGCAACATCCATTGCTGCTCGTTTATGGAAAACTCCCATGAAGTCAAAATCATCACTACACCTCTAGATAAATTCCCAGAGGGGGTGTAATTTCCAAATTGGGGTCAACTGACCGGGAAACTCTGTTCTTCTGGCTCTTAGGTGCTCTGTATATGGATATATATATACCTACATAGGAAAGAAATACCAATAGAGGTAACAAGATAGGATGCCAAAACACTAAAAATCCAAAAAGAAAAAAACAGGTACCCAAGCAATGAAGTAAATAAATTATAAACTTTATTAAATAGTGTGAAGAAAAGAAAATATAGTTGTGCAACATAATTTAAAAAGCATGAAAATCATGCTAGACATATAATAAAAACAATATTGAAGAGAGGGGGCGTAGCATGCCAATTGGCCAGTTTAATCAGTCATTGGAAATTAGTAACAAGGGTATTGCTGCCAAATAACAATACAAAAAGAGTCAATACATACCGTATATACTTTACAGTGAAAGTGCATAGTATAGGATATTATCATATTGGTAGTAATAATAATGTCCATAGGCAACATCAACAAATAGAATATAAGATGGAAGGTATTAATCATGAGAAATACTGACCAGTGTGTACACGCTGCCCCCTCACTCCACTCTAAGGCGCGTTTCGCTTCTGCTTTGTCAGGGAGTGAGGAGGGCGGGGTGTATGGGGTTTAAATAGTGCGATATCAGCTGTAGTCACTGCCAATCAAGGACGCTACATTACATGGTGCCGCACTCGCCCATGAGCCCGCCAGGTCACAGCCGAACAGGAAGCGCGCCACCGAGTGCGACATGAGTCACAGTCAGCGGCGCACATCACAGCACCTGAAGGCAGGACGAGCCGGGCGCATGCGCAGAGCGGCGCACAGCGACCCCGCAGCCATTTTAGTAGATGGAAGAATACTAATAAAGGAGAAAAGGTATACTATTTGAAAAATGAAATTAAAAAAAGGGGAATAAAGATAAATCTATTAATGTAGAAATAAAGTAAAATAACAAAAAAGAAAAAATTATTAAAAAAATTATGAAAAATAACTATAAAAATATATAATGAAAAAATATGAGGACAATAATGCAGACAAAAGCTGCAGCATAACTAAATTGGGGAAACCAAATAGAAAAAATATCCCAAAATGGAAATATAAGGCATTCATAAATATTTGTTAAATGGCAGCGGGATTATATCGCAAACCCATACCAACAAAAATTGGCTGCACATCAAATTTAAAAATAAAAAAAACATTCAAAGGACAAAACAAAAAGGAAGGAAGCAAAAAGGAAAGAAGGGGGAAATAGGGACAAGGAAAATGGGAGGGAAAAGGAGGGTATATGGAGTCTGCAAACCATTCTATGAAAATTTGTTCTCCGAGTCAAATGGTGCTCCTTCCGTCCCGAGTGTCACCATGTGGCCACACAGTACTGTACAGCCACATATGGAGTATTGCCTCATTCACAAGAAATTGTGTAACAAACTATGTGGTCATTTTTACTTATTTCTCCTTGTGTAAATATAAAATCTGGGGTTAAAACAACTTTATAATGGTAAAAAAAATTTTTTTTTCCATTGCTTAATGTTATAAAATGTTGTTAAATATCTATGGTGTCAATATGATCACGGCACCCATAGATGCTTTCATTAAGAGGTGTAGTTTATAAAAATGGGGGTTATTGCTGTCCTGACACCTCAGAAGCTCTGCCAATGTGACTTTTGTGAGCTTTCCATTGTGCCTAAAAAGTAGTTTTTGACCACATATGGGGCACTGTCATACTCAGGAGACAATGCATAATACATTTTTTGGTCTATTTTTTCCATTGACCTTTGTGAAAATAAAAAATTTGGGGCTAAAACAACATTTCTGGGGGAAAAACCATAATTTTTAATTTTCGCTGTCCAATGTTTTAAAATTCTGCGAAGCACCCGTGAGTTCAATATGCTCACCACACCCCTAGATGAATTCCTTGAACTGTGTAGTTTCCAAAATGGGGTCATTTGTGGGGGTTTCCAATGTTTAGGCACATCAGGGGCTCTGCAAACACGACTTGGCATCTACTTTTGCGCTTCAAAAGTCAAACGGCGCTCCTTCCGTTCCGAGCTCTGCTGTGTACCCAAACAGTAATTTTCCACCACATATGGGGTAGCGGCGTACCCAGAAATTGCACAACACATTGTATGGTCCATTTTCTCCTGTTACCCTTGTGAAAATGAATAATGTAGGGGGCAAAACAAAATTTTTGTGGGAAAATCTAGATAAATTCCTAGAGGGGTCTAGTTTCCAAAATGGGATCACTTGTGGTTGGTTTCCATTTTTTAGGCACATCAGGGGCTCTCCAAACGCTACATGGCGTCCGTTCTTGATTCCAGCCAATTTTGTGTTCAAAAAGTCAAACGGTGCTCCTTCCCTTCCGAGCCCTTCCATGTGTCCAAATAGTAGTTTTCCACCACTTATGAGGTATCGATGTACTCTAGAGAAATTGCACATCAAATTTTGAGTTTTCTCCTGTTACCCTTTTGAAAATAAAAAAACAAAACAAACATTTTTAGGGAAAAGATATGTTCATTTTTTTCCTTCCACTTTCCTTTAATTCCTGTGATGCACCTGAAGAGTTAATAAACTTCTTGAATATGGTTTTGAGCACCTTGAGCTGTGCGGTCTTTAGAATGGTGTCACACTTGGGTATTTTCTGTCATATAGACCCCAAAGTCACTAAAATAATGGTTTTGTAAATTTTTATGGAAAAATTAGAAATTGCTGGTCAACTTTTAACCCTTCTAGCTCCTAACAAAAAAAAGTTTTAAAAATTATTCAGAAATGCAATAGACATGTGGGAAATGTTAATAATTTACTATTTTGTGTGGTATAACCTTCTGATTTAAGGGCATAAAAATGTAAAGTTTGAAAATTGCAAGATTTTCACATGATCTTAATAATAATAATCTTTATTTTTATATAGCGCTAACATATTCCGCAGCGCTTTACAAAATTATAACATTTTTCATTTTCATAATTAAGCGCAAAGCACATCAACCAAAATTTACCATTAACATGAAGTATAATGCCTCACGAAAAAACAGGCTCAGAATCACTGGGATATGTTAAAGTGTTCCAGAGTTATTACCACGTACTTGGCTTGGTCATTAACGTACAGAGTGATGTGGTCCTGAAAGGGGTTGTCCACTACTAGGACAACCCATTCTTGATTTAAATAAAATAAAAAAGCTTATACTCCCCCCTCCCATTCCTGCGCAGCTCCAGCAGTGTTGGCACTTGCAGCCCGGGGGCACTTGTGCGGTTGTTCTGACTTGTTAGCCAAGCGCCCAATCCGCACTGGTGTCACTGTCCCCACCTTCGAACGAGTTGAACATGAAGAGGAAGTCCGGGTTGCAGCTGATCTCGTACTTTCCCGGGTCCGCGAGTTCTGGAACTGCGCCGGCATAGGAGGTGAGTATAGGCTTTATTATTTCATCGGGGTGAAACATTTAGATCAAGAATGGGTTGTCCTAGTAGTTGACAACCCCTTTAAGGGGATAAAAGAAAAAAAACTTTACAGGTTTGCTATCACTGTAATTGTATGGACATAGAAAATAATGTTGCCAGGTTATCTCTGCCAAACTTTTATTTATTTCCGTCCCCAAAAAACAATGGCAGCATAATTTTATTTTGCATTTCACTGCACTTTGATTTTTTTTTCCATGTTATTTTGTAGAAAACTTTCATGTAAAGGGGATATATAATCAGAAAAATTACCCATTATTTAAATCGAGTTTTTATGTTAGATGCATTACTTTTTATATGTTTGTGAGTTTTTGTGTTAGATGTATTACTTTTTATATGTTTGATAATGTTTTTTTTCTTTTCAATTCTCCATATCACTACTTAAAGAAAAAAAAATCGGAATTTTGCAATCTTCTCATTGACCTATAGACCTTATATCATACTTCCTGTTCTGACATTCTTAGCACAGAAATTATAACAATGACAGATGTCACCTCCATATACAGCAGATAACACAGGATTCACCAATCACAATTGGCGATTTGACAGCTTATCGCCTTTCACAATGACCTTTGAGCATACGAAGATAAATAAAGTCAATCTGTTGCTGCAACTGTCCATATGGGATACTGAGAAGAATAGGAAATAAGTCTGATGTCAGGCCTAGTGGAGAGGAGGATGAAAATTGTAAGTCCCGCAATAAGTAACATAAAAATATGATATAAAACAGTAGGTCATTTTTTGATGTGTGCTTCGGGCTCCACTTTTCCCCTGTCGTCACACACACTGTTCAGTCAGTGCATGCGATGACAGGAACCTTCAAGGGAGGAGGTGCCGTGGAGCGGAGGTCCGGGGTGAGGTAAGTGCAGCAGCGGTGATCGCAGCCTGTCATCAGTATTACAGTACAGGCTGTGATCACAGCTCCCCGCCGACATGTTCAGAGCACACAGAATAAAACACAGTCAGTGCTGCGTGGGAGTGCAAGGAAAGTTTGTTATTTTTCTATAAATTGAATATATGAGGGCCATATGCCAGAATGGGGGCCATATACACAGGATGGGAGGCCATATACACAGGAGGAGCATATGTACCAGGATGGGGGCCATATACCTGGAAGGGGGCCATTAACCCGAATGGTGGGCCATATACAAAGGATGGGGACATATACACACGATGGGGTCCATATACGAGGATATGGACATATACACAGGATGGAGGCTATATACACAGGATGGGGCCATATACAAAGGATTGTGGTTATATACACATGCTGAAGGCCATATACCAGGATGTAGGGCCATATAGCAGGATGGAGAGCCATATACAAAGGATGGGGGCCATATACACAGGATGGGGGCCATATATTAGGATTGAGCCATATAGACAGGATGGGGGCCATATACCAGGATGGAAGGTCATATGCACAAGATTGGGGCTAAATAGACAGGATAGGGGCCGAAAACTAGAAAGGGATCCACATACCAGGATGTGGCCCAGGATTTAGGCCATATGCCAGGATGGGGGAAGCATATACCAGGATGGGACCGTATACCAGGATGCACTATATGGAGCCATTATACTGTGGGGCACTAGATGGGGCCATTATACTGTGGGGCACAACACGGGGCCATTATACTGTGGGACACTAAATGTGGCTATTATACTGTGGAGCACTATATGGGGAAAAAAATCACTCCTTGTTTTTTTTTACTAAGGGCAGGGATCTGCTAACAGGATTTGGTTGATCTTGAATTATACATCCAGAATTTGTTGTGTGTATGTATTACCACATTTGCTGTCCTTTAGTGATAGGTGTTTTTATAGGGTGTTGAGGGATAATCGACGTTGGAGCAGCGGTGCAATTTCGCACTTATTAGGGTGCCAACCTCCACTGACAGGTAGGACACCTTAGGGAATTCTAGGGTTTGTTAGTTCTCTTGAATTACGGTATATCCTGTCAAATATATTGTGACCCTCATAGACCTTGATAGTATTTTTTGGCACATACCTTAAACTAATTTTATTTTTTTTGTAGAGTTTCTAAAATGATTAATTAAAGGTTATATTTTAGGGGTAAATTTTTTTCGGTTTTGCAAATTGATTAAGGCACTATAGTCCGTGTTTTTTTTCGATTTCTTCCCATAAGAACACTATATGGGACCATTACACTGTGGAGCACTATATGGGACCATTATACAGTGGGCCTGGTGATTCTGATGAGCGGTGTAGTTACTGGCATTAGCACTCATCACATCTCGTGGAGTGGCTGCTGCTACAACCTATGAAGCTTTATTCTCTGAACAAGCCTCCATAGACTTTGGATGTTGGATTTGAGATCGTCATGGGAACATCATGGGTTAAGTTGGACTAGCATGGGAACTCTGATTACAACCTCGGTGGCACACCCCCATATTGGATGTAGGAGAACCTCAGTAGATGACCGCGCTGTTACTAAAAATATAAAATACTTCATATAGTATAATGTATCTCATAGTCCTTCATATAATATAATGAGCTCCCCATAGGCCTCCATATAGTATAATGCACTCCTCATAAGACTCCATGTAGTATAATGCACTCCCCATAGGCCTCCATATAGTATAATGCACTCCCCATAGGCCTCCTTATAGTATAATGCACTCCTTATAGGCCTATATATTTTATAATGCGCTCTCCATAGGCCTCCATATAGTATAATGCACTCCCCATAGGCCTCCATGCAGTATAATGCACTCTCCATAAAAAAATATAAACATATATATACACAATACTCACCTCTCCTCCTCATTCCCCCTCTGCTACGGTCTCTGCCGCGAGCTCCCGCACATCTTAGCACAGCGAGCGCCAGGTAGTGACATCATCGCGCCCGCTGTCAGTGTCTGTGTCAGTGACTTCAGACGCAGAGGGGGATTGATGGGAGAGGGAGCATCATGCTCCCTCATCATTGCTTTCAACTGTATTGGTATCCACAATACAGATGGACAATGACCCAAAATATACTGTGAAAGCAACCCAGGGGTTTAACCCCTTTAGTCCCGAGGGTGGTTTGCACGTTAATGACAGAGACAATTTTTACAATTCTGACCACTGTCCGTTTATGAGGTAACAACTCTGGAACGCTTCAAAGGATCTTGATGATTCTGAGACTTTTTTCGTGACATATTGTACTTCACGTTAGTGGTAAAATTTCTTCGATATAACTTGCTTGTATTTGTGTAAAAAACGGAAATTTTGCAATTTTCAAACTTGGAATTTTTATGCCCTTAAAACAGAAAAATATGTCACACAAAATAGTTAATAAATAACATTTCCCGCATGTCTACTAAACATCAGCACAATTTTGGAAACAAATTTTTTTTGTTAGGAAGTTATAAATTTACAAAATCATTTTTTTTAGGGACCACCTCACATTTGAAGTCAATTTGAGGGGTCTATATGGCAGAAAATACCCAAAAGTGACACCATTCTAAAAACTGCACCCCTCAAGCTGATCAAAACCACATTCAAGAAGTTTATTAACCCTTCAGGTGTTTCACAGGAGAGGAAGCAACGTGGAAGGAAAAAATGAACATTTAACTTTTTAGTCACAAAAATGGATCTTTTAGCAACAATTTTTTTTCCACAAGGGTAAAAGAAGAAAATGGACAGAAAGTTTTTGTGCAATTTCTCCTGAGTACACCGATACAGCATATGTGGGGGAAAACCACTGTTTGGGCACACGGCAGGGCTCGGAAGGGAAGGAGCGCCATTTGACCTTTTCAAACCAAAATTGGCTGGAATTGAGATCAAACGCCATGTTGCATTTGGAGAGCCCCTGATGTGTCTAAACAGTGGAAACCCCCCACAAATGACCACATTTTGGAAACTAGACCCCCAAGGAACTTATCTGAATGTGTGGTGAGCACTTTGAAACCCGAAGTGCTTCATAGAAGTTTATAACATAGAGCCGTGAAAATAAAAAATCATATTTTTTCCACAAACATGATCTTTTAGTCCCCAATTTTTTATTTTCCCAAGGATAACAGGAAAAATTGGACCCCAATCGTTGTTGTCCAATTTGTCCTGAGTACGCTGATGCGCCCAATTAGTGGTTCCCCCCACATATGGGGTACCAGCATACTCAGGAACAATTGGACAACTTTAGGGGTCCAATTTCTCCTGTTACCATGGGAAAATAAAAAAGCCGGTCATTATAAACTTTAGTGAAATACTTGGGGGTTCAAATTCTCACCACACATCTAGATACAGTAAGTTCCCTAGGGGGTCTAATTTCCAAAATGGGGCCACTTGTTGGGGGTTTCTACTATTTAGGCACATCAGGGGCTCTCCAAACGCGACATGGCATCCGATCTCAATTACAGCCAATTTTGGTTTGAAAAAGTCAAACGGCGCTCCTTCCCTTCCAAGCTCTGCCTTGCGCCCAATTAGTGGTTCCCCCCACATATGGGGTAAGGCAGAGCTTGGAAGGGAAGGAGCGCCGTTTGACTTTTTCAAACCAAAATTGGCTGTAATTGAGATCGGATGCCATGTCGCGTTTGGAGAGCCCCTGATGTGCCTAAATAGTAGAAACCCCCAACAAGTGGCCCCATTTTGGAAATTAGACCCCCTAGGGAACTTACTGTATCTAGATGTGTGGTGAGAATTTGAACCCCCAAGTATTTCACTAAAGTTTATAATGACCGGCTTTTTTATTTTCCCATGGTAACAGGAGAAATTGGACCCCTAAAGTTGTCCAATTGTTCCTGAGTATGCTGGTACCCCATATGTGGGAGAAAACTACTGTTTGGGCACACGTTGGGGCTCCGAAGGGAAGTAGTGATGTTTTGGAATGTAGACTTTGATGGACTGGTCTGTGGGCATCATGTTTCGTTTGCAGAGCCCTTGATGTGCCTAAACAGTAGAAACCCTCCACAAATGACCCCATTTTGGAAACTAGACCCCCCAAGGAACTTATCTAGATGTGCCTATACAGTGGCAATGCCCAACAAGTGCCCCCTTTTTGGAACTAATCTACTGTTTCCTGTTATGTAAATTTAAGTAAATTAGTAGTGCATGGAGGTGTGGTACAGTTTGAAACATTCTTCCATACACAGGCCAGGTTTTTCGGGGCAGGTTTCGCATTGATAAATAGTGTCCTTGCGTATTCCCCTTTTGTAACACAGTCGGCACCTTTCTTCCGACTTACCTTTTTTTGCAGTTTGAGGGACCTTCCCCGGGAAATGCTGAACTGGTGCGATACGAGCACCTTCAGTTCTGGAAGTACTGGGGCCCGCTCCTTCCTGAGTGCCAAATATCTGGGCCTTAATCACTACCTCCTGGAACTGAAAGTATAACGTATCGGTGTGGCCTGCACATCGTGACAGCAAGAAAGCATTGAGCATTGCCATCTGTACGATATGCATGGCCAGCTTTTTGTACCACACCTTGGCCTTTCTCAAAGCACTGTACGGTTGGAGGAGTTGATCAGAGAGATCAATGCCCCCCCATGTTTTTGTTGTACCCCAGTACACTGGTCAGTTTGCTGACCTGTGCAGAGGTACCTCGTACAGTGTCGAGGACGCTGCCATCACGTGTATGGTTGTCAAGAAAAAGACATGCCTCTTGTACTTGACCACCAGTAGGTGGTTGCTTCATTGGGCTCTGCTGTCACCCCTTCTGAGTATCTGCCCAAGTATCATTTTCGGGAGGCCTCTCTCATTTTTGCAGACAGTACGGCAGGCTGTGATCCCTCACGCAGAGAGGGATTTGAAGAGTGGGATGCTGGTCTAAAAGTTATCCGTGTAGAGGTGATAACCTTTGTCCAGCAGTGGGTGCACCAAATCCCACACAATTTTCCCCACTCACTCCAGGACAGGGGGCATTCAGGGGGTTCAATCCGGGTGTCCTTCCCTTCGTAAATTCTAAACCTCTGGGTGTTCCCTGAGGTACTCTTATAGAGTTTAATTGCGTACCTGGCCCTCTTGCTGGGCAGGTACTGACTGAATCTGAGCCTTCCCTTAAAATGAACTAAGGACTCATCCACGCAGATGTCCCTTTGTGGCACGTACACTTCAGCAAACTTTTTGTTTAACCTTTGTCAGGCTGCATAATTTTACAACGTTAACAGGCTGCAGAGGTACAATTGTACCTTCATATATATTTTATTGAATTTGGCCAATATATTCTGGACCAAAACTGCAGAGATGTCACGAAATTTCAGCCCTCTACGGCTTTTCGAAAAAAAAGTTATTGCAATTTTAAAACGGAATAGTTACAATTGTACCTACTCAGCCGGACGAAGGTTAAGTGTTCGATGACCGGTTGAACTTTGAACAGACGGTCAAAGTTTGGGTCATCTCGCGGGGGACACAGTGCATTATCGGTATACTGCAGGAATTTGTGGATGGCCTCATAACGTGTCCGGGCCATGACCAGTTTGAACACTGGAGTGTTTTATAAAACATCAGCACTCCAATATTGCAGAAGTTCTGGCTTCTTCAAGATCCCCATGTGAAGGACCAGACCCCAAAACTGCATCATTTAAACTGCATCTACAGGAGACCAGTTAGAAAATGATGAACCGGGGTTTTTCCAAAAATTGATGAGCATATAAATTAGTTTGGCTCACCATGAGGTTTACAAAATTCTCAGAGAAAAATACTTTGAAAAAGTCTAGTTCTGTGAGGCCGGTGGTGTCAAACTTGATTCCTGATTCTGCCACAAAATCAGGATTCAGTGGCTCATAATTTTCGGGGGGGGGGGGGAAGGGAGGCGAGGTCCATGCGGGGTCCGTAATGGGGTGCGCAGCTTCATCTTCTGTCCTGGGACGTGTGCGTGGCGGTTCAGCAGGACCTGAGGAGGAAGATGATGAGGAGGAAGAGGACAATGAATCTGAGAAATAAAGAAATGTGGGATCCTCTCCCTCGCTATCAGTGTCGGAGGCAAGGATAGCATATGCCTCCACCACTGAATAGCGTTGTTGGGACGAACAGGACGGGCGGGACAACATTTTTTTTATGAATATGGTGATTGTGTCAGTACTTTATTTTTAACTGTGTGGGGGGGGATAGTGCTTGGTGCAATCTTTTGTCTGAAACAAAAAAAAGCGAAAATAAAAAAAGCACAACCAGGGAGAAAAAAAAATGTCTGTGAAAAGAAAAGTGTAAAACAGCAGGCACGAGCTCTGATGTGTGAACTGCATCACTAATCAAAGCTCAGCGGCTGCTGAATTTTTGCATGGGGGTGGTGCAGGGAGGGGGGAGAAGGAAAAATGTAAAACAGCAGGCACGAGCTCTGGTGAGTGAACTGCGTCACTAATCAAAGCTCGGCGACTCCTGGATATGCCCACGGAGGTGGCGCATAGGGGGTGAAAAAGAAAGTGAGCACGAGTGTTGTCCGGTGAACTGCATCACCAATCAATGCTTGGCAGCTGCTAAATGTGTGTGTACGGGGTAGCCCAAGGGGGGGTGAGACAGAAAAATGGAAAACAACAGGCACGAGCTCTGGTGAGTGAACTGCGTCACTAATCAAACCACAGGCTTCTGTGGCACCACAAGGCCCAGCACAGCAACAGATCCTGTAGCATGACCACTCTGCACGAATCCTCAGCTAGTGTGAGGACCTGCAGAGCGGTCACAGACAGGTGACAAGACAGATCACAGAGCGATCATACTGCTGCTGTACCCTGTCATTGGTGTGATCGATGATTATATCAATCACACCATTCAGAGCTGGCCCTGGTGATGCTGGTGTTGCTAGGCACTGGCCTAGGATCAGCTTTGATCCTAGGCAGGTCACCGGCAGGTCACACCGTGGCTGTCCCCTGTGATTGGTGCAGTCGATGTAATCGTCCAATCATCCAATCAGTCGTTTTCGGCGATGCCTGATGTTGCCAGGCACCAGCCTAGGATCAGTGCTCTTGAATCTGATTGGCTGAAACACTAAGAAATGCTGCAATTGGCTTTTCAGAATTGAACAGCCAATCACAGCGTTCGTGGGTGCGGGAGGGAAGTGACATCCTCCAGGATGATGGCACCATCTACCCACAGGTAACATGGCGCCGGAATTATAATGCAATTACCGTGACTTTATTTGCAGTGTCCCATTAAAGATATGATGTAATATTCTGTCCATGGTCAAACTGGCCCAAGTCACATGGACGGAATATTACGTCGGATGTCAGAAAGGGGTTAAGGCAAAGAAGTGGAATATTCTGTGATGGCTGAGTCAATATCTAGATTTCAAATGCTTAAGACAAAACTTAAGGCAGAAAGACCCACAAACAAGCAACAACTGAAGTCAGCTGCAGTAACGGCCTGGCAAAGAATCAAAAAGGAGAAAACCCAGCATTTTCTGACATCCATGGCCTCCACACTTCAGGCAGTCATTGCCTGCAAATGATTCTCTACACAGTATTAAAAATGAACATTTTATTTATGGTAAATTTAATGTGTCCAATGACTTTTGAGCCCCTGACATGAGGACGCTTTGTAGAAAAATGGTTACAATTCCTAAACGTTTCACAGGATATTTTTATTGACCCCTTAAATAAACCTGAACGTCTCCACTTCAATTACATCTCAGTTGTTTCATTTTAAATCCAAAAATAGTGTCATGCAGAGGCCAAATCACCAGGACTCGGTCACTGCCCAAATATTTCTGGACCTAACTGTACATCAATGAAACAGAACTGCTATTGTCGTGTGCAATAAAAGTCCAGTGTATGAAAATCTTAAATGATTTAAATTGTATGTTAAACGCCAAAAAGAAAAAACGAATCGGAACAACAGAATTGCCATTTTGTGGTCGCACAATCACACTTGCAAAATAAGAAACAATAACCAGCAATCAGAATGTTCTATATGTCCCAAAATGTTATCAATTAAAGGCACAAAAAGGAAGTTGCCAGTCTCAGGAAAGGGCGGCACAAACAACATTTTGTTTATTTGACACGTTTCTGAGTTTTTTTTCACCACTTTTTTTGTGTTGCAATCTCATTACCCTTGGAATTTTTTCCTGTTTTCCAGGACATTGAATGGTAAGGTGTCATCAATACTACAACTTGTCCCCTAAAAAGATGGAAACATTAAAAAGTTATGGATCCTGAAACAAGAGGAGGAGAAAACGGAAGTCGAAAATAAAACATTCCCAGCTTTAATAAAACTACAATGTTTTCCCATTAACCCTAATTTACCTTTCACAATATGAAGTGTTCACCCCCCTACATCTATAGATCCATTAATTAATAACCCCTACCTGTCAAGTCTCCGTGTAAGTTGTCGAATAATATTAACCTGTTCATGTCTTCATACCCCTAACTCCATCGTGACTTTGCTTCTATAATAGCACAAGCCATTTTTGCAGTTTTAATGTCCGACCATCCTTCGAATTGGAAATCTCTAATGTCTGGCTGCTGGATCGGAGATAAATGGCTAAGAATAACAGTTACATGTGACGCAATGTCAATTACAAGTACTTCTGCAGCGTCCATTCTCACTTTGATGCCGAGAGCTCGCCGTTTTTAATCTCTTCCCCGCAGCTCAAGCCCCGTCTGCTGCTTCACCCTTGCTACTTCTTTATCTACTATTACTAATTATATCCAGTTTCCTACAGGCTGACAGGAAGTTCATATCTGCAGTTTCCAGGCCAGTTTTAACCTCTAACAAATGCATAATAAAAACAGTGACAAGGAGGTAAACATCTCATTATGCTGGGGTGACGCTGATAAGGATGAACCCTCATTCAGCCCAGTAATGAGCAAGAATTTTTAACAAAAAAAATTGGAAGAGTTTTAACAATAACTGGACTGAACACTGGGTGGCGCTCTACTTCACAAAGATATTAAATGGAACTTGTACATCAGGCTGTAGTTTCTCATAGCCCTACTACTTATTAGGAGTGTGCTGTATGTGCATGTCAATGGGACAGGGTATGATTTTTGACTGCCATGCTCAGGGACCCCTTCTCCGATTTTTATGATCATTTTCGCAGTTACTCGGTTTTAGAAACATTTCTAGGGAGATCTGATCCAATTTAAATAACCCACATTACAAAGTGAAGCCCCCATCATTTAACCCAGAGATATGGACTTTTTTATTTAGTGCTGATTTTCATGACCTTTATAAGGGGGCATGGCACATAGGGTATTTATGAAGAGCAGACTTGGCACAAAGGAATTCTGTGAGCCATGACCCCTTGGTAAAGACTACAAATGTCAGCACATAATAAAAAGGCCTCTATCTGGAACCGTATGGCAGATATAAAAAAAAACTAACTAAAAATCAGTAATACAATTATAGCAAAGACTGACTTCTTTTGACCTGGTGACAAGTCAAGTCTAGGGTATGCAGAAATGGAGGTCTCACCCATGCCCAAGAGTTAACCCATAAGGTGTATTTTGTATTGTTTTGTGTACATTTATTTAGGCAATAACTAATGTCTACACACAGGATTGGAAGTTTGAATGAAGCAATTCTATGGTATGTCATGGGTGCACAAAGATGGGTGCTAGAGGGTGGCACTATTGTGTGGGGACAGTCCACAGTGATTGCTTCTATTTGGAACAGAAAATATTTTTTTATTAGTTATCATTACTTCTAGAGGAGAATATCTTCCAAATTAGATGTCTTGTAGATGCAGCATATGGGGGTACATGGGGCGCCAACTGTTATATTGTATGGAATCTGTGCCCTTTACAGGCTTTGTCCACATGGCTTAGACATGTACAGGGTGCTCGATCATGGACAGCCCAATATTGTGGAAATGGTAAATTGACCAGGTTGAGCTTTAACTCCACGCTTTGCACAAAGATTGCTTTTTAACAGATTGACCAAGACTTGTCGGGTCAGGAGAGAAGTTAGGTCTTTCTAAGGCCGGAGTCACACTTGCGAGTGTGATGCGAGAAACTCGCGCATCAATACCCGGCACTGCCGCCGGCATTCGGACCGGAGTGTGCAGCTTTATGTATTTCTATGCAGCCGCACACTCCGGTCCGAGACTCCTTGAAAAAGCCACGCTGGCGAAACGTACGTTGGAGTCCTGGGGAGTCACGGATCACTGCTAATTGGTATCCATAATTTCCCTTGTATATTTCTTATGCACTTTATTCCAAGCTTTGCACACAGTCTGCCTATTTTTGCACTTTATGAAGATTATTTAGGGATGGTATATATATTTTTATGTTATGTGATCCGTGCCTCCAATCATGTATTTATCTCCTTAGACTATGGTATTTTTCATGTTATCTGTTGTCAGTTTCTCCTTGTTGTTAATATTGTGATCAATAAAATTATTTTGTTTCCGAAATGTGGATTCTTTTATATTCACTTTGTGAGCAGGTTTTGCATTTGAATATTAGTGAATATTTTTCATTTCTTTTGGTGAGTTTCTCACTGCGCTGTTGATTTGATCTAACATTCCGTGTTGATTCATTTCTTACTATATATTCTGTTTAAAGTTATATTCCAATGTAAAGCTCCAAATACCCGGCATAGGCATGTGATAAAATCCTATCTGCCAGTCACCACTAGAGGGCGCCTACCTAATACTGTTTATCCATTGAACTTGTTAATAACACAAAGCCAAAGAAATGAGCCGATTAGCTGGTATTCTTGCAAAGTATAAGAGCATGTTCACACTGTGGCCATTTCACAGACAAAATCCAAGAAAAAATCTAAATGAGCATGTACCCTACAGTAAGTAAATAGTAATAGTACATGTGCATAACATAGGGTATTTAGTTAATGCTATTTTGATCAAAAAGGCATAAAAGCCATCCCACCCACAACAAGGTGTACCCATTGGGATTGTCCTAACCTATCTCTAGTATTAAAACAGATTAGGACCATCCCGATGGGTACACCTTGTCATGGTGGTATGGCCTTTATGCTGTTTTGATCAAAATAGTGTTATCTTGGTACCCTATGTTATGCACATGTACTATTACTATTTACTTATTTACATGCTGTAGGGTATATGCTCATTTGGTTTTTGTTGTTTTTTGTATTTCTTGCATTTTCTCAATAATAACACGATAACGGTCCACTCCCTGTAGTGGTAACTAAACGTAGTGGAGCTTTATAGCAGCACATAGCTCTGACTGCTACTTTGATATATATTGTGATATAAGAAATCGTCCACTTTTGGGGACCGTTTATTTTTTTTTTATTTAAATGCATGTAATTGGCACTAAAAATATTTTTTCCAATTTCCAGGTTCAAGATTCTTCAAGAATGAGCATGTCACTTTTCTTAACCGCTTCCATGTTTCCAAACCCTGAAAGCGGTTAACCCCTTTACCCCCAAGGGTTGTTTGCGCGTTAATGACTGGGCCAATTTTTACAATTCTGACCACTGTCACTTTATGAGTTAATAATTCTGGAACGCTTCCATGGATCCCGGTGATTCTGACATTGTTTTTTCATGACATATTTTACTTCATTATAGTGGTAAAATTTCTTTGATATGACTTGCATTTGTTTGTGAAAAGAACGACATTTGGTGAAAATTTCGAAAAGTTCGCAATTTTCCAACTTTGAATTTTCATGCCCTTAAATCACAGAGATACAGTACAGACCAAAAGTTTGGACGCACCTTCTCATTTAAAGATTTTTCTGTATTTTCAAGAATATGAAAATTGTAAATTCACACTGAGGGCATCAAAACTATGAATTAACACATGTGGAATTATATACTTAACAAAAAAGTGTGAAACAACTGAAAATATGTCTGATATTCTAGGTTGTTCAAAGTAGCCACCTTTTGCTTTGATGACTGCTTTGCACACTCTTGATGAGCTTCAAGAGTTAGTCACCGGAAATGGTCTTCCAACAATCTTGAAGGAGTTCCCAGAGATGCTTAGCACTTGTTGGCCCTTTTGCCTTCACTCTGCGGTCCAGCTCACCCCAAACCATCTCGATTGGGTTCAGGTCTGGTGACTGTGGAGGCCAGGTCATCTGGCGTAGCACCACATCACTCTCCTTCTTGGTCAAATAGCCCTTAAACAGCCTGGAGGTGTGTTTGGGGTCATTGTCCTGTTGAAAAATAAATGATGGTCTAATTAAACGCAAACCGGATGGAATAGCATGCCGCTGCAAGATGCTGTGGTAGCCATGCTGGTTCAGTATGCTTTCAATTTTGAATAAATCCCCAACAGTGTCACCAGCAAAGCACGCCCACACCATCACACCTCCTCTATGCTTCACGGTGGGAACCAGCCATGTAGAGTCTATCCGTTCACCTTATCTGTGTCGCACAAAGACACGGTGGTTGGAACCAAAGATCTCAAATTTGGACTCAGACCAAAGCACAGATTTCCACTGGTCTAATGACCATTCCTTGTTCTCTTTGGCCCAAACAAAGCTATTCTGCTTGTTGCCTGTCCTTAGCAGTGGTTTCCTAGCAGCTATTTTACCATGAAGGCCTGCTGCACAAAGTCTCCTCTTAACAGTTGTTGTAGAGATGTGTCTGCTGCTAGAACTCTGTGTGGCATTGACCTGGTCTCTAATCTGAGCTGCTGTTAACCTGCGATTTCTGAGGCTGGTGACTCGAATAAACTTATCCTCAGAAGCAGAGGTGACCCTTGGTCTTCCTTTCCTGGGGCGGTCCTCATGTGAGCCAGTTTCTTTGTAGCGCTTGATGGTTTTAGCAACTGCACTTGGGGACAAAGTTTTCCCAATTTTTCAGATTGACTGACCTTAATTTCTTAAAATAATGATGTCCACTCAGTTTTTTTTTACTTAGCTGCTTTTTTCTTGCCACAATACAAATTCTAACAGTCTATTCAGTAGGACTATCAGCTGTGTATCCACCAGACTTCTGCTCAACACAACTGATGGTCCAAACCCCATTTATAAGGCAAGAAATCCCACTTATTAAACATGACAGGGCACACCTGTGAAGTGAAAACCATTTCCGGTGACTACCTCTTGAAGCTCATGAAGAGAATGCCAAGAGTGTGCACAGCAGTCAAAGCAAAAGGTGGCTACTTTGAAGAACCTAGAATATAAGACATATTTTCAGTTTCACACTTTTTTGTTAAGTATATAATTCCACATGTATTAATTCATAGTTTTGATGCCTTCAGTATGAATTTACAATTTTCATAGTCATGAAAATACAGAAAAATCTTTAAACGAGAAGGTGTGTCCAAACTTTTGGTCTGTACTGTATGTCACACAAAATACTTAATAAGTAACATTTCCCACATGTCTACTTTACATCGGCACAATTTTGGAACCAAAATTTTTTTTGTGAGGGAGTTATAAGGGTTAAAAGTAAGTTAACCATCGATTTCTCATTTTTACCTAACCATTTTTTTTAGGGACCACATCATATTTGAAGTCACTTGGAGGGGTCTCTGTGATAGAAAATACCCAAAAGAGACACATTCTAAAAACTGCACCCCTCAAGGTGCTCAAAACCATATTCAAGAAGTTTATTAACCCTTCAGGTGCTTCACAGAAATGTTTGGAATGTGGAAACAAATATAAACATTTAACTTTTTTTCACAAAAAATTACTTCAGATCCAATTTTGTTTTATTTTGACAAGAGTAACAGGAAAAAATGGACCCCAAAAGTTGTGTAAATTCTCCTGAGTACGCCGATACCCCATATGAGGGAGAAAACCACTGTTTGGGTGCATGGCAGGGCCCAGAAGGGAAGTAGTGCCATTTGACATTTTGAATGCAAAATTTTCTGGAACAATTGGAGGACGCCATGTTGCGTTTGCAGAGCCTCTGATGTACCTAAACAGTGAAAGTCCTCCACAAATGACACCATTTTGGAAACTAGACCCCTCAGGGAACTGTTCTAAATGTGTAGTGAGCACATTGAACCTTCAGGTGCTTCACAGAAGTTTATAATGTTGAGCCGTAAAAATAAAAAAAAAATCAAATTTTCCTAAAAAATATGTTTTTAGTACAAAATATTGCATTTTCTTAAGGGTAACAGGAGAAATTGCACCATACAATTTGTTGTGCAATTTCTCCTGAGTACGCCGATATGTAAGGGAATAATACTTTTGAGGCACAGTGCAAAGCTCAGAAGAGAAGAGGCGCCATATTGGAGTTCAGATTTTGCTGGAATGGTTTGAGGGTACCATGTCACATTGCCAGAGCCCATGAGGTGCCAGAACAAGGGGTGCAGTGATCATATTGACACCACATGAGCCTCACAGAATTTTATGCCACTGAGCGGTGAAGAAAGAATAAATTAAATTTTTACCACTAAAATGTTGTTTTAGCCCCAGGTTGATAATTTTTCTAGGAATAGGAATTTTTTTTACAACAAACGGAGGTCATTTTTTTCCTGAGAGCGCCAATACCCTACATGTAATCGGGAAATATTTTTCAAGCACAGTGCAAGGCTCAGAAGGCAAGGAGTTCCAGATTTTACTGTAATGGTTTGCTGGTGCCATGACCCACTGGGAGAGCCCATGAGGTGCCAGAACAGTAGAACCCCCTATAAGTGACCACTTTTTACAAACTAAACCTCTCAATTAATTCATCTAGGGGTGCAGTGATCATATTGACACCATGGGTGTGTCACAGAATTTTATAGCATTGGGCAGTGAAGACAAAATAACTATTTTTACCCAAAATTTTGTTTTAGATCTCTGCTTTGGAGGGGTGGAACGGCTCGTATTAAATTGGAAACTCTGCAGAGGGACAAATCAGACGGGGGTTTAGCAGTTCCTAACCCGTGGGTCTATTTCTTGGCAGCCCAGGCTCAATATTTTAGAGGATGGGAGGATACAGGTAAAAAATTTGTTAAAGGATCTCTTACAGTGGGGGTTAAATAGCCGATCTTTATATGAAGCTCTGGAGGGTAACAAATTCAAATCCTTTCCGAAAAATACTTCCCACATTATCGTTAATGCATAAAATATGGTGGTAAATAAGAGATCTGCAACAAATAGAGAGTTGCTCACAATTTACATCAATGTGGAACACCCCATGATTAGTTAATCTGAGAAGTTTGGTGGGTTTTGGGAAGTGGAGGGAGAGGGGGGTGGGCAGGGTATCTCAGCTGCTATTAAATAATGTACTCAAATCTTATGCACAATTACAGGAGTAGTTTGATCTCAATCCAAAAGACTTTTATAAATCCCTCCAGCTATGTCATGCGTTCAATGCGGACTTTACGGGGGGTGGATTGAAAGTCTATGTACCAAATACTGTTGTACAGTTAATTAGTAGATCAAATAGTTCATCTGGGCTAATATCGCAGCTATATAGATCTTTATTACCATTAGTGCTAAGCAAACACCCAATTCATAGTAAAGAGAGATGGGAGGCAGAGATCGGCCCAATAGAAGAAGGTCAATGAGATATTGGAAAGGGTACCTCAACTCTCTCTTAGTGAAGGGCATAGACTTTCTCAACTTTGTCTAATACATAAGGTGTATTGAACACCGGAGTTTCTATGTAAGATTGGGGCCAGAGCAGACGCATGCTGTCCTAGGTATGGGGTGGAGCCGGCTACTCTACTTCATATGCTGTGGTCATGTCGTAAACTGGAGGGATACTGGAGGAAGGTGCTAGGATTAATTGGACGAGTGTTTAAGGTGGTATTGGAAACAATGCCTTTAGTTTGTGTGCTGGGGTATGTGGAAGATCTACAGACAACTGAGCCTGGTAAAATAGCTATAGCACGAATGCTGTCTTTAGCAAGGAAACTAATAGCGCAACACTGGTTGGATACTGAGAGCCCAACAAAAAAGGAATATATCAACAAAATAAACTGGCTTATAAGTTTGGAAAAAGTAGTGTACAAAAAAAGAGGCAATATTAATAAATTTGCACAGCTTTGGGCTGCCTGAATGGATGAACCAGGGCTCCCTTCGAGGGAATTAGTGAGATATAGATTGGGCTTGATTTAATAAAGAGGAGTACGAGAGATATGATCCATGTTTATCCCATGAGCAATAATAATGATTGCACTTCTAGGAGCTCCAAAAGGAGATGTTTTCTTTCTAGGCATTACAGTGGTAATGACTACAGTGGGTACGGAAAGTATTCACACCCCTTTAAATTTTTCACTCTTTGTTTCATTGCAGCCATTTGCTATATTCAAAAAAGTTCATTTTTCTCATTAATGTACACTCTGTGTCCCATCTTGACTGAAGAAACAGAAATGTAGTATTTTTGCAAATTTATAAAAAAAAGAAAAACTGAAATATCACATTGTCATAAGTATTCGGACCCTTTGCTTTTATTGAGTAGAAGCACCCTTTTGAGCTAGTACAGCCATGAGTCTTCTTGGGAACGATGCAACAAGTTTTTCACACCTGGATTTGGGGACCCTCTGCCATTCTTCCTTGCAGATCCTCTCCAGTTCAGTCAGGTTGGATGGTGGACAGCCATTTTCAGGTCTGTCCAGAGATTTTCAATTGGGTTTAGTGTTATGATGCGGTGGTTAGGAGCAACATGGAACGAATTCTGAAGGAAGTGGTATCTGTACTGACCGCAGTCCCTAAGCTCAACACAACACTAGAAGTAGCCGTGCGATGCTCCTAACTCTCCCTAGGCACCTCGACACAGCCTAAGAGTTAACTACCCCTAAAGATAGAAGCAGGAAAATTATCTTGCCTCAGAGAAAATCCCCAAAGGATAGATTAGCCCCCCCACAAATAATGACTGTGAGTGGAGAGGGAAAAGACATACACAGAATGAAACCAGGATGAGCACAGGAGGCCAGTCTAGCTAAATAGATAGGACAGGATGGAATACTGTGCGGTCAGTATAAAACACTACAAAAATCCACGCAGAGTTTACAAAAATCTCCACACCTGACTAAAGGTGTGGAGGGTAAATTTGCTTCCCAGAGCTTCCAGCAAGACAGGATTAATTCATACTGATAAGCTGGACAAACATAGAAAGCACAGAACGGATAAGTCCACAATCTGTGGACAGAAAAGAGCAAGCAAGAACTTAGCTTTGCTGAGCTGGTCAGGATAACAGGGAAATCCAAAGAGATGTGAATCCAACCAGAAACCATTTACAAGTGGCACTGGCTGAAGGAAAGAGCCAGGCATAAATAGCAGAGCAGAAAAGACAATCAGTGGAAGCAGCTGCTAACAGCTAAATCCAAGGAGCAGCCATACCACTTGAAACCACAAGAGGGAGCCCAAGAGCAGAACTCACAAAAGTGCCACTTACAACCACCGGAGGGAGCCCAAGAGCGGAATTCACAACAGTTTAGGTCAGGGATCCGGCTGGGCCAGTCAAGAATGGTCACAGAGTTGTCCTGAAGCCACTCCTTTGAAATTTTAGCTGTGTACTTAGGGTCATTGTCTTGTTGGAAGGTGAACCTTCGGCCGAATCTGAGGTCCAGAGAACTCTGGAAGAGGTTTTCATCCAGGATATCTCTGTACTTGGCCGCAATCATGTTTCCTTCAATGACATCCAGTTATCCTGTCCCTGCAAAAAGGTCTATATTCATCTTATCAGACCAGAGAATCTTATTTCTCATAGTCTGGGAGTCCTTCAAGTGTTTTTTAGCAAACTCTATGCGGGCTTTCATATGTCTTTCACTGAGGAGAGGCTCCCGTCGGGTCACTCTGCCATAAAGAGCACAGCGAGGTCAAAAATACTCTGTTGTAAAGAAGTCACAGTAAATGAGCAAGTGCTAGTCAAAAAATGAAAAAAATACAGGGTATTTAGTTAATACTTTTTTTTGCAAAAAAATGTATATCAAGCTGCTCCACCAATCGCCAAGGTATACCCATAATAGAGCAGTCCTATCTAATGTTACATTAGATAGGACTGCTCTATTATGGGTATACCTTGGCGATTGGTGGAGCAGCTTAATATACATTTTTTGCTACATTAGATAGGACTGCTCTATTATGGGTATACCTTGGCGATTGGTGGAGCAGCTTAATATACATTTTTTTGTCTTTTTGTGTCTTCAAGTTTCTTGGTGGTGTGAACAGGTTTCTATAGACTTGTTCACTGTGCAAGTAGCCCATGTGTTTTTGACTCTGCCATAAAGGCCTGACTGGTGAAGGGCTGCAGTGACAGTTGACTTTGTGGAACTTTCTCCCATCTCCCTACTTCATCTCTGGAGCTCAGCCACAGTGATCTCGGGGTTCTTCTTTACCTCTCTCACCAAGGCTCTTCTCCCACGATTGCTCAGTTTGGCTGGACGGCCAGGTCTAGGAAATCTTCTGGTGGTCCCAAACTTCTTCCATTCAAGGTTATGGAGGCCACTGTGCTCTTAGGAACCTTGAGTACTGCAGAAATTCTGTTGTAACCTTGGCCAGATCTGTGCCTTGCCACAATTCTGTCTCTGAGCTCTTGGCCAGTTCCTTTGACCTCATGATTCTCATTCGGTCTGACATGCACTGTGAGGTCTTATGTATACAGGTGTGTGCCTTTCCAAATCAAGTCCTATCAGTTTAATTAAACACAGCTGGACTCCAATGAAGTAGAACCATCTCAAGGAGGATCACAAGGAAATGGACAGCATGTGACTTAAATATGAGTGACTGAGCAAAGGGTCTGACTACTTATGACCATGTGATATTTCAGTTTTTTATTTTTTATTAAATTTGCAAACATTTCTACATTTCTTTTTTTCAGTCAAGATGGGGTGCAGAGTGTACATTAATATGAAAAAAATCAACTTTTTTGAATTTACCAAATGGCTGCAATGTAACAAAGTGAAAAATGTAAAGGGGTCTGAATATTTTCCGTACCGACTGTATATGTTTTGTCCCCCTTTTTTTTCTTTATTTCTTTGTTTGTGGAATGGTAATTTTTGGTTTTTAATTTAATTTGGTCTTTCCCTTTCCATGTCACATTTTCCCCCCTTCCCAGTTGTTCTTAATTTTCTGTGTTTACCCGAAGTTGGTAGTATGTTTGTGTAAAAATTGTTGAAAAACTTCAATAAAGATACTTTATTACAAAAAAAATTTGTTTTAGCCCCAGATTTTACATTTTCACACGAGTAGGTACAAATTGCACCCAAATTTGTTCCACAGTGTAGTGACGATTTTGTTTCCATGGGTATTTTCCTGAAACAAGCAGCAATGAATGTTGCCAAGTGAAAATTGCAAACTGCCGTTGTAGTGACCATTTCATTATGCCCAGCCTTTGGTTCTGGAGACATGCACCTGTAAGTTATGCAGGCTCTCATCGCTTCATAAATGCCAAACGTGGACCCAATATGTGGTTTAGGTATACTGTGGGGCTCAGAATGGAGGGGCATTTGGATTTGAGAGCTCAGAATTTGCTGAATTTCTTTTAGCAGGTGAGGAGCCATTTTGCTTTTCCAGAGCCTTCGTGCTACCAGTAGTGTGGAAGCCCCCTTATTTCCGTTAGCAGATGACAGATCTGAGTGGGGACTTGCTTTTTTTATGGATTGAGTGGAAGCTTTTATTGGGAACATTTTACATAACATTTGGGATCACATTTATCCGGCACTCTATGCTGAGCACTTATTTGGGGTTTCCATCTAAATCTCTGAGTGACGTGATTCAGATGAAACCCCTGAGGGCTCTATTCACTATAATGAGGCAGCAGAGTTACTCTGGACTCCATCTGGCCTCTGTTCCATGGTGTCTGTTATGATCTGGTAATTCAGTGCCACAATAGACATAGAAGTCAGAGCACATACAGTGACCTGACAATAACCCAAAAATATAGAACGAGCTCTGAGACGTGGAAACTCTGCTGACCGCAATCCCTAATCCTCTCCAACCACACTAGAGGCAGCCGTGGATTGCGCCTAACGCTTCCTATGCAACTCGGCACAGCCTGAGAAACTAGCTAGCCTGGAGCTAGAAAATAAGCCTACCTTGCCTCAGAGAAATACCCCAAAGGAAAAGGCAGCCCCCACATATAATGACTGTGAGTTAAGATGAAAAGACAAACGTAGAGATGAAATAGATTTAGCAAAGTGAGGCCCGACTTTCTGAATAGAGCGAGGATAGGAAAGGTAACTGTGCGGTAAACACAAAACCCTACAAACAACCACGCAATGGGGGCAAAAAGACCCTCCGTACCGAACTAACGTCACGGAGGTACACCCTCTGCGTCCCAGAGCTTCCAGCAAGCAAGAAAAAACAAAAAAGCAAGCTGGACAGAAAAAACAGCAAACAAAATAGCAAAAGCGGAACTTAGCTATGCAGAGCAGCAGGCCACAGGAACGATCCAGGAGGAAACAGGTCCAATACTAGAACATTGACTGGAGGCCAGGATCAAAGCACTAGGTGGAGTTAAATAGAGCAGCACCTAACGACTTCACCACATCACCTGAGGAAGGAAACTCAGAAGCCGCAGTACCACTCTCCTCCACCAACGGAAGCTCACAGAGAGAACCAGCCGAAGTACCACTTGTGACCACAGGAGGGAGCTCTGCCACAGAATTCACAACAGGTGTCCTTCTTTTCAGAAGTGCACAAAACTGTGGCCAACGGCACTTTTATGCAATCCTAAAATGATGAACGCAGTGGGATCACGGGTCAGATGACATCTACAGTGCCTCCATCTGCCTCATTATAGGGAATCTTCCGCCAGAGGTTCCAACTGATTCACGTGTTTCAAAGATTTATACGGAAACCCCGGTGTAAGCGCTCAGCGCAGAGGCAAGGATAGATGTGCGCCGAGCCTTACTGCGATCTTTGGGAGGCAGAATGAAAAAATCCACAGCAGGTGAAGAATTGGTTTAATTTATTTTTTATGCCATTCCTTGTGTGGTATAAGTGATTAAGCGACTTTATTCTTCGAGTTGGTGCGATTACAGCTATACCAGATTTATATCGGGTTTTTATGTTTGGCTGCTGTCACACACTAAAAAGACACTTTGTATTGCGAAAACTAGTTTTTACATCACCACATTTTGAGAGGTATAATTTTTCCATATTTCGACCGACAGAGTCATGTGAGGTCTTGTTTTTTGATCACTTTCTATTCCGATTTTTGGGAGGCAGAATGAACAAAAAACAGCAATTCAGGAATTTCTTTTGGAGGGGTGGGGTGTTATGCTGTTCCGTGTGTGGTAAAATTGATAAGGCATTTTTATTCTTTGGGTCAGTACGATTACAACGATACCTCTTTTATATTTTTTTATGTTTTGGCACTTTTATACAATAAAAACTATTTTATAGAAAAAATAATTATTTTTACATCGCTTTATTCTGAGAGCTATAACTTTTTTATTTTTCTACTGATGAAGCTTGTATGGCAGCCTGTTTTTTGCAGGACAAGATGATGTTTTCAGCGGTACCATGTTTGTTTATATCCGTCTTTTTGATCATGTTTTATTCCACTTTTTGTTTGGAAGTATGATGATAAAGCATTGTTTTTTTATTTTTTGTTTATGGTTTTCACTAGAGCTGTTAACTAGTGGGTAAGTATTATAAGTCGGGTCGTTGTGGACACGGCGATACCAAACATGTACTTTTATTGTTTAGATTTTTTTCACTCAAACATTTATTTAGAGATACAATATCTTTAGATTTTTTTATTATTTTTGATTTTTTTTTAAATGGTTTTACAATTATTTTAAACATTTTTTTTTTACTTTTCTCTAACTATTTTACTTTGTCCCACTATGGGGCAATCATTTATTGCAGGCTGATTGCTTCTATAGCATATAGATCACGGGTGGGGATCACGGGCAGGTCCCCGGACTCCACAATGCTTGGGCGGCAGCCATATCCTGCCGGCCCATTAACCCCCAAGTGCACGGCACGCAGCGTTCATTACAGAACGCTGCCTGCCTGCACTTGAATGATGACATCATTTGGGTTGGTGGGGCTAGCTCCGGGTTACGGGTTAGTGCCGTAGTGGGCAGGGTTAGCGTCCAATGCGCTCCTGTCCTGGAAGAGGAGCTGCTGCCCTGTGGGAGTCCAGAGCGATCTCTGTGCAAGCAGCTCTGTGCCTTCCCAGGGATCTCTGTGCCAGCAGATGTGCCGGTCTGCTGGTGATATGTGTCCCCGTAATCTTTGTTCCCCCAGCTATGTGCCCCTATGTGATCACTGTGCCCCTCGACTATATGCCCCCTGTGATCTCTGCCTCCCAGGTATGCACCCCGCTGTAGTCTCTGTGGCCCCAGCTATGTGCCCCCCTGTGACCTCTGTGCCCCATAGCTATATGTCCCCCAGTGATGTCTGTGCCCCCAGCTATGTGCCCCCTGTCATCTCTCTACCCCCCAGCTATATGCCCCCTGTGATTTGTGTGCCCTCCAGCTATATGCCCCCGTGATCTCTGTGCCCTCCAGCTATATGCCCCCATGTGATCTAGGTGCCCTCCACTTTTGTACCCCAGCGTGATCTCTGTGCACCCCTGTGATCTGTGCCCCCAGCTATGTGTCCCCTGTGATCTATGTGATCTCTGTGCCCCCTAACTATATGCCCCACTGTGATCTCTGTGTCCCCAGCTATGTGCACCCTGTGATCTCTGTGGCTCCCTGCTTTGTACCCCCTTGTGATCTATGTGCCCCCCTGTGATCCCTGTGCCCCCTGCTATGTACCCCTGTGATATTCGTGCTCCCACGTGATCTGTGCCCCTTGTGATCTCTGTCCCCTCCAGCTATGTGCCCCTCTGTGATCTCTGTGCCCTCCAGCTATGAGCCCCCTGTGATCTTTGTGCCCCCTGTGATCTTTGTGCCTCCCCCTGTGATCTTTGTGCCTCCCCTATAATCTTTGAGCCACCCCCAGTGATCTCTGTGCCTCCTCTGCGATGCCTGTCCCCCAGTTCTGTATATCGCCCCTCCCCCAGTGCTGTATACCCCCCAGGGCTGTATGTGCCCCCAAGTGATGTGTATATTCCCCAGTGCTGCATTTACCCCAAAAGTACTGTCTATCCCCCAGTGCTGTTTATCCACCCACCTGTGCTGTATATAGGCCCCAGTACTGTATATAGCCCCCAGTGATGTATGTGACCCCCACCGGTGATGTATATTCCCCCCAGGGATGACATATTTACCCCCAGTGCTGTCTGTGCTTTCTAGTGATGTAAATAGCCCCTGAGTGATGGCTATTCCCCTCCAGTCTCCCCGGTGATGAATATCTCCCAGCACCTCCTGTGATGTCTCTGCCCCCCAGCCCCTCCTGTACTTTATATGACCCCAGAGTCTCCTGTGATTCATATACAGCAGTCTCAATGTTTCCTATGTTATGTATGTACAGCAGTCCCAGTGTCTCCTATGTGATGTATATACAGCCGTCCCAGCTTCTCCTATGTGATGTATATACAGCAGTCCCAGCGTCTCCTGTGTGATGTATATACAACAGTCCCTGTGTCTCCTATGTGATGTATATACAGCAGTCTCAATGTTTCCTATGTTATGTATGTACAGCAGTCATAGTGTCTCCTATGTGATGTATATACAGCTGTCTCAGCATCCTCTATGTGATATAGATACAGCAGTCTCAGCATCTCCTATGTGATGTATATTCAGCAGTCACAGTGTCTCCTATGTGGTGTATATACAGCAGTCCCATCGTCTCCTATGTGGTGTATATACAGTAGTCCCAGTGTCTGTGTATGTGATGTATATGATTTACAAAACTTATGATAAAAAGTTGGCTGCTCTCACGGCCGACATAAACCTGAAAAAGCAGCTGTGAGAAGCAACATGAGAAGCAACACCTAACATCACAGCTGCACCAAAGAGAAGCAGCTCCAGCCGTCACATTAAAGGGACTCTGTCACCTTAATTTGGAGGGAACAATTTTCAGCCATAGGGGCGGGGGTTTCGGGTGTTTGATTCACCCTTTCCTTACCCGCTGGCTGCATACTGGCTGCAATATTGGATTGAAGTTCATTCTCTGTCCTCCATAGTACACGCCTGCGCAAGGCAAGATTGCCTTGTGCAGGCATGTACTACGGAGGACAGAAAATGAACTTCAATCCAATATTGCAGCCAGCGGGTAAGGAAAGGGTGAATCAAACACCCGAAAACCCCACCCCTATGGCTGAATATTGTTCCCTCCAAATTCAGATGACAGAGTCCCTTTAAGGGTGAGTTACCATAATTAATTGTTTGACTAACATAGTAACATAGTAACATAGTTAGTAAGGCCGAAAAAAGACATTTGTCCATCCAGTTCAGCCTATATTCCATCATAATAAATACCCAGATCTACGTCCTTCTACAGAACCTAATAATTGTATGATACAATATTGTTCTGCTCCAGGAAGACATCCAGGCCTCTCTTGAACCCCTCGACTGAGTTCGCCATCACCACCTCCTCAGGCAAGCAATTCCAGATTCTCACTGCCCTAACAGTAAAGAATCCTCTTCTATGTTGGTGGAAAAACCTTCTCTCCTCCAGACGCAAAGAATGCCCCCTTGTGCCTGTCACCTTCCTTGGTATAAACAGATCCTCAGCGAGATATTTGTATTGTCCCCTTATATACTTATACATGGTTATTAGATCGCCCCTCAGTCGTCTTTTTTCTAGACTAAATAATCCTAATTTTGCTAATCTATCTGGGTATTGTAGTTCTCCCATCCCCTTTATTAATTTTGTTGCCCTCCTTTGTACTCTCTCTAGTTCCATTATATCCTTCCTGAGCACCGGGGTAATTTTCAAGGTGATCATTTTTGTGTGGCCCCCGAATGATGGTTGAAATTCCCAAATGGCCCCTGGCCGGAAAAAGGTTACCCACCCCTGATATAGATGAAACAGCATCTGCATGCTATAGAAACTGTCAGGCCGGCTTCACACTTGCGAGTTTTACGGACGTAAGAGCGCAGAAACTACGTCCGTAAAACTCGCAAAAAATACGGCACAATTATTCTCTATGCCCCTGCTCCTATCTGCCGTATTTTACTGATCAGTATTATACGGCTTTCTACGGCCGTACAAAATCGCAGCATGCTGCGTTTGTCACCGTACTGCGCAAGAAATATGCCAATGAAAGTCTATGGAAGCGTGAAAAATACGGATTACACACGGACAAGCAGTGTGACTTGCGAGAAATACGCAGCGCTGTTAGAGAGAAAAGCCGGCAATTCAGTGCGGTGTACAGTAAAATCACACTGACAGCTTACAGTAGAATAGGTAGAATAAATGTGTACACGTAGAATAGGTATATACAGTGGGGCAAAAAAGTATTTAGTCAGTCAGCAATAGTGCAAGTTCCACCACTTAAAAAGATGAGAGGCGTCTGTAATTTACATCATAGGTAGACCTCAACTATGGGAGACAAACTGAGAAAAAAAAATCCAGAAAATCACATTGTCTGTTTTTTTAACATTTTATTTGCATATTATGGTGGAAAATAAGTATTTGGTCAGAAACAAACAATCAAGATTTCTGGCTCTCACAGACCTGTAACTTCTTCTTTAAGAGTCTCCTCTTTCCTCCACTCATTACCTGTACTAATGGCACCTGTTTAAATTTGTTATCAGTATAAAAAGACACCTGTGCAAACCCTCAAACAGTCTGACTCCAAACTCCACTATGGTGAAGACCAAAGAGCTGTCAAAGGACACCAGAAACAAAATTGTAGCCCTGCACCAGGCTGGGAAGACTGAATCTGCAATAGCCAACCAGCTTGGAGTGAAGAAATCAACAGTGGGAGCAATAATTAGAAAATGGAAGACATACAAGACCACTGATAATCTCCCTCGATCTGGGGCTCCACGCAAAATCCCACCCTGTGGGGTCAGAATGATCACAAGAACGGTGAGCAAAAATCCCAGAACCACGCAGGGGGACCTAGTGAATGAACTGCAGAGAGCTGGGACCAATGTAACAAGGCCTACCATAAGTAACACACTACGCCACCATGGACTCAGATCCTGCAGTGCCAGACGTGTCCCACTGCTTAAGCCAGTACATGTCCGGGCCCGTCTGAAGTTTGCTAGAGAGCATTTGGATGATCCAGAGGAGTTTTGGGAGAATGTCCTATGGTCTGATGAAACCAAACTGGAACTGTTTGGTAGAAACACAACTTGTCGTGTTTGGAGGAAAAAGAATACTGAGTTGCATCCATCAAACACCATACCTACTGTAAAGCATGGTGGTGGAAACATCATGCTTTGGGGCTGTTTCTCTGCAAAGGGGCCAGGACGACTGATCCGGGTACATGAAAGAATGAATGGGGCCATGTATCATGAGATTTTGAGTGCAAACCTCCTTCCATCAGCAAGGGCATTGAAGATGAAACGTGGCTGGGTCTTTCAACATGACAATGATCCAAAGCACACCGCCAGGGCAACGAAGGAGTGGCTTCGTAAGAAGCATTTCAAGGTCCTGGAGTGGCCTAGCCAGTCTCCAGATCTCAACCCTATAGAAAACCTTTGGAGGAAGTTGAAAGTCTGTGTTGCCAAGCGAAAAGCCAAAAACATCACTGCTCTAGAGGAGATCTGCATGGAGGAATGGGCCAACATACCAACAACAGTGTGTGGCAACCTTGTGAAGACTTACAGAAAACGTTTGACCTCTGTCATTGCCAACAAAGGATATATTACAAAGTATTGAGATTAAATTTTGTTTCTGACCAAATACTTATTTTCCACCATAATATGCAAATAAAATGTTAAAAAAACAGACAATGTGATTTTCTGGATTTTTTTTTCTCAGTTTGTCTCCCATAGTTGAGGTCTACCTATGATGTAAATTACAGACGGCTCTCATCTTTTTAAGTGGTGGAACTTGCACTATTGCTGACTGACTAAATACTTTTTTGCCCCACTGTATATATATATATATATGTCAGTGAGACACATATATGTATATATATTAATATTTTTTCCAGCGCTATACAGCTTGAAAGCCGGTAATTCAATTACCGGCTTTTTCTTTCTCCTTCCTAAACCCGACATGATTTGAGACATGGTTTACATACAGTAAACCATGTCTTCTCTCCATTTTTTTTGCAGATTCCACACTACTAATGTCAGTAGTGTGTATCTGCAAAATGTGGCTGTTCTATCTACTAAATTAAAGGGTTAAATGGCGGAAAAAATTGGCGTGGGCTCCCGCGCAATTTTCTCCGCCAGAGTAGTAAAGCCAGTGACTGAGGGCAGATATTAATAGCCTGGAGAGGGTCCATGGTTATTGGCCCCCCCCTGGCTAAAAACACCTGCCACCAGCCACCCCAGAAAAGGCACATCTGGAAGATGCGCCTATTCTGGCACTTGGCCACTCTCTTCCCATTCCCGTGTAGCGGTGGGATATGGGGTAATGAAGGGTTAATGCCACCTTGCTATTGTAAGGTGACATTAAGCCAAATTAATAATGGAGAGGCGTCAATTATGACACCTATCCATTATTAATCCAATTGTAGTAAAGGGTTAAATAAAACACAAACACATTATTTAAAATTATTTTAATGAAATAAAAACAATGGTTGTTGGAGTATTTTATTCTACGCCCAATCCAGTCACTGAAGACCCTCGTTCTGTAAGTAAAAAAACATAATAAACCAACAATATCCTTACCCTCCGCAGATCTGTAACGTCCAACGATGTAAATCCATCTGAAGGGGTTAAAATATTTTGCAGCCACGAGCTTTGCTAATGCAATGATGCTCATGGCTGCAAAAACCCCGGAAAATGAAGGTAAAGTAGGTCAATGACCTATATTTACCTGCATTTGCGGTGAGGCGCCCTCTGCTGGCTGTTTCTAGATCGTGGGAACTTTCCTAGAAAGCTCCCAGGCTCGAGTTCATAAGAGGCGCCCTCTGCTGGTTGTCCTCATGCAATCACGCTACAGTAGCATCTATTGGATCGCCGATTTGAGAATTTTTTTTTTTCTGAATAAATTTATATCACCAAATAAAATAACCCCAAACTTAATGTATGTGCACCCTAAGTCTTGTAAACCCGACAAGTTTTTTAAGTAGAAAATGCTTCTTTTCTGTTTTTTTTTATTGTTTCCTCAGTGATCTTCTGAAGGCCCTAGCCACCAGTCTTTTGGAGGGTTTTTCCATGGTTTTTGTGAAGTTCTTTTTACCGTTCTTTGATTATCATGTGGTGCTCTGATTAGATATTCATCTTTATGGCTTCTGACAGGTCACGGATCCCTCACTGACCTGTCCCCCTATTTTACATACTGAATATAATATGTTTTGGAAAAAAAAAGTCACATTCAGCAGACAGGTGCTGACGGTGGCGGCGGCCCTTGTGCTGTAGCGTGATTGCATCTATAATATCCAAGTAATTATTTTATTTGGTGATATAAATTTATTCAGAAAAAAAAAATTCTCAAATCGGCGATCCAATAGATGCTACTGTAGCGTGATTGCATCTATAATATCCAAGTAATTCTTTTATTTGGTGATATACATTTTTTCGGAAAAAAAAATTCGCAAATCGGCGATCCAATAGATGCTACTGCGCAGGCGCCACCAACGCCATCTGAGTGGAGACAATTTTTTCGTCTAGTAAAATGGCGCTGATGGCGCCTGCGCAGTCACCAAATAAATTAATTACATGGATGTTAGAGATGCGATCATGCTACAGCACAGGCTCTGCCGATGGCGCCTGCCTGCTTTTTGTCAATATTCAATATGTAAACTAGGGGGTGGGTCACTGAGGGAAGCCATACTGGGTCACCTGTCAGAAGCCATACTGGTGAATTCCTAATCAGAGCACCACACGAAGACCCCCCACAGGCCGCCCCGGGGCATGTGCATATCATTAACTCAAAAGTGAAAATAAAGCAACAACCACAAGACGGATTTCATCAACCCGGGTATCATTTTAATTAGTATTATGGCGCCGACCTGACACTGTCCGTAGGTTACTGTGCACAATCCTGCTGACAGGTTCCCTTGAGAAGGTATCACAAAGTGTCAGGCGTTCATGGATTTTTTTTTTTTACATTTTTTAGCAGAGATGTGAATACAATGTACGGTACTTTCTTTCTTAGTCAATTGTTTTACTGTAAACATATAATAAGCAGAAAAAAGATATTGACTTCTAATTTTAGCCAAAAACTGGTCACTTCTGGCAGGACTCACAGGATTTACCGAAAAGAAGCAAAAATATTCTTAGGCAGCTTTATTTTCTTGTCACCGGGAGAAGAAGAATTTATGAGAATGTACAATTTGGCTTGCTAAATAAAAGCAAAGCACTGGTGATATATCCTTCCAGCATGGGGCTGTAAATGTAGGTTTCTCCAATTTACTAAGGGCAAAACATTTAGTTTCTTGTCAAAATAAGAGTTAAAGGGGTTATCCCGGATTAGAAATTAGCTTCCACACCACTCTTGTCCATGGGCTGTGTCTGGTATTATCGCTCATCACCAAGCACTTGAAGAGTAACTGTCGTTTTAATTTTTATTTTATAAATCAACAATATACATGAAAATAAGCAACTTTGAAATAAAACTTATCAGAGAAATCTGTTTCTCCTCCTGGACTGATCTTTCATTCACAATTTATGCATAAAATCTGTATTCTAAGATAGTAGATGACACTTGGTGCTTTTATAATTATATGGAAAGTAGAGGAGCTAGATGCAGACACATTCTACTGCAAGTTCTCCTGAAACAACAGTTACATTTTTCCATGGAACTTTATGAGCACCAACTGTCTTCTATCTCATCTTAAATTTATTGCAAGTTCTATTCATTATAATATATTTTGTTTGTAGGAAAACCCCTTTAAGCAGCTAATATAGATGTAACATATGTATTGTGGACCCATTGTGCCACTATCCGGACTTACCTAGGAGGGGCATAGCTAAGCGGCTACTGGTCTTCGCTAGAGGTCCTGATGGTGGAGTTAGATTTAATCTGCAGATAGCCACTAGGTACCACTCATAGGCAGTCCCCGATACCGCAGCTGCTGACCCCAATGGTCAGGTTGGCTGACATGGATGCTGGCTCAGAGGAGCAGGACTCAGACACTATTCATACAACACAGGTACTGTATCGGCTGGCAGAGCAGATATTGACACGGAGTCACAGGCAGGGCTGGATTCAGATAGAACAGACTCCGGCAGTACGGACACTGGAACGCTAACCATGGGAAACACTGGTGCTGGTTCAAGTACCGTTGGAATGGTTTCAAGTTCGGGTACCGTGGGTGCAGCTTCAGGGTTCAGGTACCACGGGTGAAGCTTCAGGGTTCAGGTACTGCCGGTGAGACTTCAGCTTCTAGTTTAAACAACTCAGGATACAGAGTAATGTTCAGACTAAAACCGGTTTACAGGAACAATAACAAACTATTCAGAATATTAGGATAGGAGACTTGGCAACTTAGAGTTGCACAAACACTCAATGTAAGGATTTACAGGGGTTGCTCCGGCACCTCCCTACTGGTGAGGGTGCCTTATATACAAGATGCCTCCCAGCTATTGGCTGGGATCCACAACGAGGACCTTGCAATGCGGCCGGATCAATAAGTATGTCGCCATCCCTGCATGGGGGAGGACAGGGGACCATGCAGAGGCACTGGCATTACCGTTACAGTACCCCCTTACGCCCGCTCTTCTTCAAACCCACAAAGAATCTCTGCAGAAGAGGTGGAGCCTGACCCTTCTCCCAAGACTTCTCTTCAGGTCCATGTTCTCTCCAGTACACTAGAAGAAAGGTTACTTTTCCCACCTTCTTCATGATTAGGATGCTTCTCATCAGCAAGACTTCCTCAGAGCAGACCAAAGCAGGCATGTTAACAGGATCCTTGAATTGCTGAGTCTTTCTCTGCCTGGCAAGACCAGTTACCACCTTAGAAGAATTGAAGACAGACTGGAGTTCTTCCTGGTCAGTGGACAGTAAAGACTTGGAAGATACCTCCGCTTTGACGTTCTCATCAACCTGCCACTTGGGAACTGAAGATACCCTCTCAGGATCCATCTGCAAACTGGTGTCCATGATGTTACGTCCAAGAGGTGGGGAAGTTCCCTGGAGCAGGTCACTGGAACAATCAACGGAACTCTGGAGATATTGTCTCCACTTCCCTTCTTTCGGAGACATCCACACAAGATGAATCTGCAATAAGCAGACATGGCGTTGAAGATGGAAACACAGGCAGTCAAACTGGACACACACGGATCAGACACCTCTCGTGACACGACTGTCCCCCACGAAGCACTTCACCAGATCTCCAGTCTAGAACGGGCTCATGAGTTATCAGCCACAGACGACCTTAGAAAAGTGGATGAAATAAACTAAACAGCACATAGACGGTGATCGTCTCCGTATGCATTGCTCCAATCTGGAGCTCTACTTGCTGAGTAACGACTTGAACGACTTCAGATAGGGCCTTTATTTCGATGGATGATACCCTCAGTGGATTCTTGAGGCATTGGGATGGGAATCTGATACCAATACACCACGTCATGCTGCAAAAAATTTTCCACTGAACCGAAGTCAAGGTAAGTTGCTTTTATTAACCGGTTACCTCCACATGATATGGATTGGTTCACAGTCAATGGTGGAGACGTATTACTCTTGCCTTGGATGGCCTCTCCCACAGGCCCTAGGCTTCAGAGTCTCTCAGGTTTCTCAGGGCCACTAGGAATGAAATGTTTAGTGCAACTGTAGCTGCAGCCTAATCCCTTGGCATGACAGTGTTCCGGCTGCAGCTCAGCCAGCCTGACAAGGTTCGACTTACATGGATTCAGAGGAAACCGCTTTCTCAGACAGCTGAAAAAAAAAATAAGTGGTCTCTGAAAAGACACAGCCACACACGACGGATTCCTCTCATGCGCCATCTCTCTGGTCTATTCCTATAACATGAGAAGGGGAGTTGCAGCAGAAGAGTCGCGACCCGGCTCATCGAAGACCTTACTGAAGGCCAACAGGAAGGCCTGCAGATCTGAGGTCACAGGATCCCCTTTCTCCCTTTAGGGGTTGAGCCACGCTAGGGACTATCCTGCTAGGCAGGACATTAGGAATCCCACCATAACCCTATCAGAGGGAAACTGATAGGCCAGTAATTCATAGTGCTGCATGTACAAGGAACCCAAGGCACTGCTTAGGATCACCGTAATACTGTAACAGAGGAGGCAGGACGGGCTGAGCTCCAGAAGCACAAGAGGCGGGCTTACTAGTCACAGCGACAGATACTGCAACTTGGGCTGGAGTGAATGAAGCAGCCAACGTCAGGATACGTAGTATTCACAGTCCAAAGATAGGACAATTTTTTTTCCTGCTGATCTCATGATGGATTAACTGTTGATACAGCTCTGAGCATAAATGTGCCTGGGGATCAGCAGGGTCCATAGGCTGAACAAACTGTAACACGTGGATCCACTGTGCCAAGATCCTACATACCTAGGAGGGGAGTAGCTAGGCAGCTACCTGGTCTGCTCTCGAGCTCCTGATGGTGGAATTAGACTTGAGCTGCAGGCAGCCGCCAGTCCCTTCTACCACAGCTGCTGATGCCAAGGGTCAGGTTTGCTGACACGGACATGAGCTCAGAGGAACTGACAGGACAGGACTTGGACACTATTCAGATAACATGGGTACTGGTCAGCGGACAGGACACGGAATCACAGCTAGATTCGGATACAGGAACAGGCTCAGGAACGCTAACCAAGGGAGACACTGGTGCTGGTTCAAGTACCGTCAGAATGTTTCCCGTCCAGGTATCGCTGGTGCGGCTTCAGGGTTCAGGAACCACTGGTTCGGCTTCAGGTTCTAGTTCAACTCAGAATACAGGCTAACATTCAGGCTAAACACGCTTACTGGAACACTAACAAACTACACAGGATACTAAAACGGGGGACCTGACAACTTTACAGTTGCACATAAGCTCAGTGTAAAGAACTACCAGTCATGCTCAGGCACCTCCGTAATTGGATGGGAGCCTTAATATACAAATTGCTTCCCAGCTATTGGCTGGGGGCATTTTCAAAGTGTGAGCACTGCCCTTTTAAGAAAAGGGGACTGCGCGTGCACTAGGTACGCCACCGGGAAACCTGTGTGGCATGTCCAGACCAGGAAGTAGGGAGCCACGACAGGGAGTAGTGAGTCAGAGTTCTTCATGGAGGAGGACAGGAAACCACACAGGAGTGCCGGAATTACCATTACAATAGACAGCTGAGTACAGCTGTTCCTCTTGGAAACCTGCTAGACCCCACTTATTTGTGCGTCCCTGCTATACCCCACGCAATTGTGTGTCTCTGCCGCATTGGAGATAACACGAAAAAAGGAACCGCTGTGAAGTCTTACATAAGAACCCGTATGCAAGTCATTTAGGAAGGGAGGGTGTTGTTAGAATTTTATAGCCGTTATGGCTACTATTGTTTCTGCTTGGACATCCTGGAGCCAGTGGGCATGAAGTCAGTGCCATCTTGGTAACCATTCACCACCAGCTCTACAGTCTCATCTATTCCTTTTCAGATCGTCTTAAAGCTCTTCAAATTGAGCATCATTGTATTATTACTTAGAAAAAAACTATAATATCTTATATGTTCTGTAGTAAATCTGGTAAAGCTAAAGAAACAGTAGTCCGTCTTTCAGACCTTAATAGGTTAATGAACCAGAGGAGCTCCTGCTGCTTCTGGGGGGTGTCAGTAACCAGAACCTCTGTCTCTGCTGCAGGGCGGATATTTGGTGTTTGTGGAAGTCCAGTGAAAATAATCTGGGTGCCAGCAGCATGGCTCCCCGCAGGACTACACACGGAGTGTCTTAGTATGTGTGAGGTGCGCTCCTACAGAGCACCCTGCTGTGAGGTGCTGCCCCTGCCTGACTTTTTAAAAATGCTTCTTACTAAGCTGTGCTGAGGCCGGAGTGGACTCCTTAACCAGCTCCTTATGTCGCCTGTGTGTGAAACTCACCACTTAGAAGTTATGAAGTTGCATTAAAATAAAACATTTCTTTGCAGTCGCCTGTACTCTACTTAACATAATGCACAACATATGCTTCATACATTCAGTCTTAGTGCTACTGTACTGAGAGAAGTCCCACTGGTCCATTAAAAACAAGAGCCTTTGCCCTAAAAAGTCTTGAGGAGCAGCCAGAAAAAAAATAGAAGTGCCTTTATAGATCCCATAGGGATGGCCATCTTATACCACATCTGCCATGCTCCAATAATGAAGTGTGATAAGGTACATCTGCAACTGTAGATGTAGGCACTGTCAGACTGGCCCACCAGAATACCAAAGAATCATGGAGTGGTCCCAGTCTTTGACACAAAAATAAATTGTTGACTTAAAGCTACTGAAAGTGTATGGGCCCCTTAAAGAATCAGACCATCAAATTCTTCTATTTTTTTTTTTACTTAGAAACAAAATAATAATAAAATTATTACTATAATTATTAAGAAAATATAGAGTGTTTTGCGTGCCATGTAGTTGGAGCACCCCCAGACACAGGGCCACAGGTTACTCGGTACCGGTCCTTTCTGCTCAGTTATGCGGTTGTCACGGTGGCTGGACCCGGTCGTGACCCTGCTAAGGGGCGTCCAAAAAAGGTGATAGTACAGTCTGTCAGGGGTTCGTGACGCCACCTGTGGTGTTCGGTCAGGGTGACCGACGCTGCTGTGGGGTCCGCTGGGGTGATGGAATGGCAGCTGGATGGTATACCTTCCCACAGGTGAAGTATGTCCCCAGGGCTTCCCAGTAAGGTAGATGGTGATGGTGTGAGGTGCAGGCAATAACGAGGACACAAGGTTGCAGTCTCTTTACCTCTTTACTGAAGGCTTCAATATCCTCAGTCCAAAGCACGTTCAACCGGGCTATCAGAGACCGGCCGGTCCGATGGGCACATCCAGAGTTTCCCTCGCAGATGGAAATCGTTGCCTACCAATAGCGCCTGTGTGTTGCAGTCCTACCCTGCTGAGCATTCAGAATAGTCCTCACAACTGCTGCTCTCGTTCGTTCATTCTCTACAGCATTCTTTCTCTCGTTCTTTGGTTCCAGATGTTACTACTTTCTAACGTCCCCCAGATATGTTATGGCTAGGACGCCACCCGTTTGACGGGAAGGCTTGGAGGTCTTCCGTGACCCTAGAGACGCCCCTCTCCCAATGTTGCCCCCAATGTTGCCCCCTATGTCTTCGTAGGTGTAGAAGGTAGACAGCCAACCTATGATTAACTGTCCTGCTGAATTTGAAGTAAGGCCTGAAGTCAGTTACTCCTATGGTGATCCGGCCACCGACTACGCGCCTCAGTAAGATGTTGCCTTTCTCTCTCGGCACGACTCTTACTGGCTCTCCTTTGTGCTGATCTCGTTTACACTGTTCCACAATATCCTTCCCTTCGTGTCTCTCTCCTGGATACCGCCGCAGGGTGTGCAGGCGCGGTTCCGTTACGTTCTGTTCTGTTCGCTAGGCACCTGCCAGGTTCCCACGCCTGACAGGGACCCCCCTGTGCCTTCTCCCTGCAACACCCCCTGCCACGGGATGTTGCCTGGTTCCAACCCAGTCAGCTTCTGACTAACTTCCTCCCCAGCCCCTAGTTTTACCAGTGTGAGGAGTGGCCCAATAAATAAAGCATTGTTCTCCCCCTAGTGGCCGGAGTGTGAAGTGTAATGTGTTCTGGTGATACCTGGTCAGGAGAACTCCTTAGTGCCATCAGACGTACCGCTGCTCCCCTTAGTGGCAGAGCACTATACTGCAACGACCAGGTCTCTGGGGCGCTGCAATCCCCCCCCCGGTTAAATCCAGTACTCCTGGACTGGGAAGAAGAACAACAATATAATGCAGTGAAAGACATACAAAATTTTTGAATGCTAAGAACAAGTACATAGAAAAGGTGCTTCCCTGTATGGGAGGTGAGGACGCTTAAACGTTACAAACAATAACAAGATTAAATATTTTAACGAACATTTAGAGTATAAATAACTTTCAGTACCCAGCCGGGTATTCTACTAAGTGCAAATTTTTGAACAATAAACTAACTTTTCCTTTAAGGGCGTATACGCTGAACCCACTAAAGGCCTACCATAAAATATTATTACAACATTTCAACTTCCTTTCCGTTCCAACTTCACCAATGCAGGACCGCCTAGCTCCTTAGCTGAGCCTACTGCCATTGTGCCGACCATCTTTCTACATCTCTCAAGAGGACCCTCTCTCTAACCCCTACGGGTTGATGGTAGCAGCAGGAACACAATGAACTATGTACATATTTCGGATCTTCGAGGTTTAGTGCTGTAATGCTGATAACCGGGACAACTCCGCCGGCAGCAGTGGGCGGCGCCATCCCGCCGGGTACGCGCGGGCACTCGGCGTGGTCACAGGAGATTCTGGGCTCCAATCCGGGGTCTGAGTAGCAACGGTTCTAAATCCCGCAACACCCGAGGAACTGACCGTCCCAGGGGCGGAGCTTTCAGTCACCACCGCGACAGTGTCCACAGTGCAGGTAGTAGTTTCCACAACAGTACATGTGGGGAGCACCACCGTGGTCTCGGTGACGGTCGTGGTTCGGTCACAAGGGGGCACCCTCGCTACGGTGGACGACTTCTCCGCCGCCTTAGTGGATGACATCATGGGGGCTGGCCGCTTACGCATATTCAGGGCGAACCAACCCCTCTCCCCGAAGTGCCGGGTGTAGGTGACCTCGTCCCCCTTGTATAGATCCCGATCCGGGTGGCCCTCTTTGAGATGGGACTCTACATCCCTTCGGTTTACAAAAACCTCGGAATATAGGTCCGGCTCCTTAATAAAGCCCCATCCTCCACGGAGCCGGAACTCGACAACGGTGCCCTGCCTGCGCGGGGCCTGGTGGGCGGTATGGTCTTTGCGGGCCCGTTCCTTCACCTCAAGGTCTCACCGGTAGTGGGCCTCCCGCTGGGCCTGGCGATGCTTCTCTGACTCCTTCCACCGCTGATCCAGCTGGGCCTGGTACTGCTCCCAGCTAAGGGCCTCGACCAGCTCTCCCTCCTGCGTCTGCATTCCGGGAAACCCCATGATGTTCGACCCCGGGTTCACCCATCGGCACACCGTATGCTCTGCGTAGACCTCGCCTGGCGTGGTAAGCGGCGAGATTGGGGCCTTAAGGAAGTGCTCCATGCCCGTGGGTTGATCCCATTGTGGGAGTCGCTGAAGTCTATGGGTCCCAGGGAGAGGGGGCGCTGCGAAGGGGCCGATTAACAGGTCCTTCGCCTGCGGGATGGGGTCAGCTGTTATGATCTGGTGGCCTAGGAGCAGCATGAGACGTACTCTGGAGAAGGTGGTACCTTTACTGACCGCAAACCCTGAACTAGCAGCGCAACTAGAAGTAGCCGTGGGGGGTACCTAACACACCCTAGACCCCTCGACACAGCCTAAGAACTAACTACCCCTAAAGACAGAAACGGGAAAACTATCTTGCCGCAGAGAAAATCCCCAAAGGATAGACAGCCGCCCACAAATATTGACTGTGAAAGGAGAGGGAAATAACATACGCAGACATGAAATCAGGATTTAGCATAGGAGGCCATACTAGCTAAAAAGGAAGAATAGGACAGAGTACTATGCGGTCAGTATTAAAACACTAGAAAATATCCACCACAGAAAATACAAAACACCACATCTGACTAAAGACATGGAGGGTATATCTGCATCTCCAGAGACACAGCTAGGCTGCAAAAAATCCTTCACAGACAAATCTGGACAAAACAAAACAAGAAAATGCACAGACTATAAGGTCCTCAGCAGGTGGACAGCAAAAACAAGGCCAGAACTTATCTTTGAAGAAATGAACAGCAGACCAGGAGAGACCAAGTATGGACCAGATGATACAAAACTATGTAAAGCAGTTAATACAAGAGAAGATAGTATTCTGCTACAGATGGATCTGGATAAGTTGGAAACTTGGGCTGAAAGGTGGCAGATGAGGTTTAACAATGATAAATGTAAGGTTATACACATGGGAAGAGGGAATCAATATCACCATTACACACTGAACGGGAAACCACTGGGTAAATCTGACAGGGAGAAGGACTTGGGGATCCTAGTTAATGATAAACTTACCTGGAGCAGCCAGTGCCAGGCAGCAGCTGCCAAGGCAAACAGGATCATGGGGTGCATTAAAAGAGGTCTGGATACACATGATGAGAGCATTATACTGCCTCTGTACAAATCCCTAGTTAGACCGCACATGGAGTACTGTGTCCAGTTTTGGGCACCGGTGCTCAGGAAGGATATAATGGAACTAGAGAGAGTACAAAGGAGGGCAACAAAATTAATAAAGGGGATGGGAGAACTACAATACCCAGATAGATTAGCGAAATTAGGATTATTTAGTCTAGAAAAAAGACGACTGAGGGGCGATCTAATAACCATGTATAAGTATATAAGGGGACAATACAAATATCTCGCTGAGGATCTGTTTATACCAAGGAAGGTGACGGGCACAAGGGGGCATTCTTTGCGTCTGGAGGAGAGAAGGTTTTTCCACCAACATAGAAGAGGATTCTTTACTGTTAGGGCAGTGAGAATCTGGAATTGCTTGCCTGAGGAGGTGGTGATGGCGAACTCAGTCGAGGGGTTCAAGAGAGGCCTGGATGTCTTCCTGGAGCAGAACAATATTGTATCATACAATTATTAGGTTCTGTAGAAGGACGTAGATCTGGGGATTTATTATGATGGAATATAGGCTGAACTGGATGGACAAATGTCTTTTTTCGGCCTTACTAACTATGTTACTATGTTGTGAATCCTCCAAAAACAATGGACAACTGGCACTGACTAAAGGATAAAGCAGGACTTAAATAGCCCAGCCCAAATTGCAAAAAATGGATACACCTGATAAATGCTGCGATCCAACTACCGCAGCACTACCACTCATAACCACCGGAGGGAGCCCAAGAGCAGAATTCACAACAGTACCCCTCCCTTGAGGAGGGGTCACCGAACCCTCACCAGAGCCCCCAGGCCAATCAGGACGAGCCAAATGAAAGGCACGAACCAAATCGTCAGCATGAACATCGGAGGCAACAACCCAAGAATTATCCTCCTGGCCATAACCCTTCCATTTGACCAGATACTGAAGCTTCCGCCTCGAAAAACGAGAATCCAAAATCTTCTCAACCACATAGTCCAACTCCTCATCAATCAACACCGGGCCCGGAGGATCAGCAGAGGGAACAACGGGCACCACATACTTCCGCAACAAAGATCTATGGAACACATTATGGATGGAAAAAGAGGCTGGAAGGGCCAAACAAAAAGACACCGGATTGATAATCTGAGAAATCCTATAAGGACCAATAAACCGAGGCTTGAACTTAGGGGAAGAAACCTTCATAGGAACATGACGGGAAGACAACCAGACCAAATCCCCAACCCGAAGCCGGGAACCAACACACCAACGACGGTTAGCAAAACGCTGAGCCTCCTCCTGAGACAACACCAAATTGTCCACCACATGAGCCCAAATCCGCTGCAGCCTGTCAACCACTGAATCCCCACCAGGACAATCAGAAGGTTCAACCTGCCCTGAAGAAAAACGAGGACGAAAACCAAAATTACAAAAAAAAGGCGAAACCAAGGTAACAGAACTAGCCCGATTATTAAGGGCAAACTCGGCCAATGGCCAATGGCAAGAACGCCACCCAATCATCCTGATCAGCAGACACAAAGCATCTGAAATAAGTTTCCAAAGTCTGATTAGTTCGCTCCGTCTGGCCATTTGTCTGAGGATGAAATGCGGAAGAAAAAGACAAATCAATGCCCAGCCTAGCACAAAAGGCCCGCCAAAACCTAGAAACAAACTGGGAACCTCTATCGGACACAATATTCTCCGGGATGCCATGCAAACGAACCACATGCTGAAAAAACAACGGAACCAAATCAGAAGAGGAAGGCAATTTAGGCAAAGGTACCAAATGAACCATCTTTGAAAATCGGTCACAAACCACCCAGATAACCGACATCCTCTGGGAAACCGGAAGATCTGAAATAAAATCCAAGGAAATATGCGTCCAAGGTCTCTCAGGGACGGGCAAAGGCAGAAGCAACCCAATAGCGTGGGAACAGCAAGGCTTAGCCCGCGCGCAAATCCCACAGGACTGCACAAAAGAACACACATCCCGTGACAAAGAAGGACCTACCAACCAAATCTCTGGTACCAAAAATCCCAGGATGGCCAGCCAACACAGAACAATGAACCTCAGAAATCACTTTAATAGTCCATCTATCAGGAACAAACAGTTTCCCCACTGGACAGCGGTCAGGTTTATTAGCCTAAAATTCCCGAAGAACCCGTCGTAAATCAGGGGAGATGGCAGAAAGAATCACCCCTTCCTTCAGAATGCCGACCGGCTCAAGAACCCCAGGGGAATCAGGAAAAAAACTCCTAGAGAGGGCATCCACCTTAACATTCTTAGTACCAGGAAGGTACGAGACCACAAAATCAAAACGGGAGAAAAACAGGGACCATCGAGCCTGTCTAGAATTCAGCCGCTTGGCCGACTCGAGGTAAATCAGATTCTTATGATCGGTCAAGACCACAATACGGTGCTTGGCCCCCTCAAGCCAATGACGCCACTCCTCAAATGCCCACTTCATAGCCAACAACTCCCGATTGCCGACATCATAATTGCGTTCCGCAGGCGAAAACGTCCGAGAAAAGAAGGCACACGGTTTCATCAAGGAACCATCAGAATTCCTCTGAGACAAAACGGCCCCTGCCCCAATCTCAGACGCGTCAACCTCAACCTGAAATGGAAGAGAAACATCCGGCTGACGCAACACAGGGGCAGAAGTAAATCGGCGTTTGAGCTCCTGAAAGGCAGAAACAGCCGCAGAGGACCAATTCGTCACATCAGCGCCTTTCTTCGTCAAATCGGTCAGAAGTTTAACCAGACTGGAGAAGTTGGCAATGAAACGACGATAAAAATTAGCAAAGCCCAAGAATTTCTGAAGGCTCTTCACAGATGTGGGCTGAATCCAAACATGAATGGCCTGAACCTTAACTGGATCCATTTCTATAGATGAGGGAGAAAAAATGAAGCCCAAAAAAGAAGCCTTCTGCACTCCAAAGAGGCACTTCGACCCCTTCACAAACAAAGCATTATCATGGAGGATCTGAAATACCATCCTGACCTGTTTCACATGAGACTCCCAATCATCGGAAAAAATCAAAATATCATCCAAATATACAACCATGAACTTATCAAGATAACTCCGAAAGATATCATGCATGAAGGACTGGAACACAGATGGGGCATTAGAGAGTCCGAATGGCATTACTAGGTATTCAAAATGGCCTTCGGGCGTATTAAATGCAGTTTTCCACTCGTCACCCTGTTTAATACGAATAAGATTATATGCCCCTCGAAGGTCAATCTTAGTAAACCAGCTAGCCCCCTTAATACTAGCAAACAAATCAGTAAGCAAAGGCAAAGGGTATTGAAATTTGACCGTGATCTTATCCAAGAGGCGATAATCAATACACGGTCTCAAGGAGCCATCCTTCTTGGCAACAAAAAAAAACCTGCTCCCAATGGTGAAGAAGATGGCCGAATATGCCCCTTCTCCAAAGACTCCTTAATATAGCTCCGCATGGCGGCATGTTCTGGCACAGACAGGTTGAAAAGTCGACCCTTAGGGAACTTACAACCAGGAATCAAGTCAATAGCACAATCAAAGTCCCTATGTGGTGGAAGGGAACTGGATTTAGGCTCATCGAATACATCCTGGAAATCTGACAAAAACTCAGGAATTTCAGAAGAGGGGGAAGAGGAAATCGACATCAAAGGAACGTGATCATGAACCCCCTGACAACCCCAACTAGCAGCGTCGGACTGGAGCACCTTGGGCCCACCAGAGAAAATCATTCTTGGGGCCCACTATGTAGCTACATAGAAATAGATACAAGACCACCAATTGTGTGGTAAAAAGCGCTAATATTAGGGTATAATATAAGGTAGTTCACGTCTTAATTATGTAGCAAGGGTTGTGGTAGCCCCCTCACAGAATATAATGTAGCCCCCTCATAAAATATAATGCAGTCCCCCCTCATAGAATATAATGCAGCACCCCACAAAATATAATGCAACCCTCTCAGGTATGACGCAGTCCCCACCACAGAATATAATGTAGCACCCCATAGGGTATAATGCAGCCCCCCCCCATATAGTATAATGCCACCCACCACAGAATATAATGTAGTCCCGAGAGAATGCAGTTCCACCACAGAATATAATACAGCCCCCCATAGAGTATACTGTAACCCCTCATATAGTATGATGTAGCCCCCCATAATATAATGTAGTACCTTGAGTATAATGCAGTCCCCCCACAGAATATAATGTAGCCCCCCAGAGCCGTATTTAGTGTTTCTGCTGCCCTAGGCACTTTTAGTGCTGCCTCCCCCATTGGTGAGTATGACACTATCGGCAGTGACTCTGGCAAGAATCGCTGATGTGAAAGTCGCCTTTTGCAGCAGATCGGGCAGTTTTTCTGCATCTGCCGTGTAACGGATCACTTACGGCAACACTGCGTTCGGCCTCATTCATTCCCTATGGGATTTGCGGCACTTGCCATGATCTGGCAAATGCGGTACCATACCTCCCAACTTTTGAAGAAGGGAAGGAGGTATAAAGTTTGCGGCGCGCGTAGTGCACCGCGGCAAATTTTAGGCCACGCCTCTGACCAGACCCATTTCACAACTAGTCACACCCATATCCACGTCCCAACCACAGCCATTTAGCACTGCTGATCACACTGTTATATATACGATAATTATAAGCAAACAAAAATATGGCCACACAGTGCTCCATACTGTATAATGGCCACACATGATGTTCAATACTGTATAATGTCCACCAGACATGATGCTCCATACTGTATTATGGCCACACATGATGCTCAATACTGTATAACGGCCACCACACATGATGCTCCATACTGTATAATGGCCACACATGATGCTCCATACATACTGTATAATGGCCACACATGATGCTCAATACTGTATAATGGCCACACATGATGCTCCATACTGTATATTGGCCACACATTGCTCCATACTGTATAATGGCCACACATTGCTCCATACTGTATAATGGCCAGACAGTGCTCCATACTGTATAATGGCCACACATGATGCTCCATACTGTATAATGGCCACACATGATGCTGCATACTGTATAATGGCCACACACAGTTCTTCATACTGTATAATGGCCACACATGATGCTCCATACTGTATAATGGCCACTGTTGTGAATTCTGTGGCTGAATTCACTCCTGTGGTCACAAGTGGTACTGCAGCTTCTGAGCTTCCTCCCTCAGGTGTTCTGGTGAGCTCGTTAACTGCTTCATTACTTAACTCCGCCTGATGCTGCTATCCTTGCTCCTTGTCAATGTTTCAGTGTTGGATCTGAGCTTCTCCTGATTGTTCCTGTGACCTGCTGCTCTGTATAGCTAAGTGCTTTTTGCTTTTTTGTTGCTTTTTTTCTGTCCAGCTTGTCTTTTGTTTTGCTGGAAGCTCTGAGACGCAAAGGGTGTACCGCCGTGCCGTTAGTTCGGCACGGTGGGTTTTTTTTTGCCCCCTTTGCGTGGTTTTGCTTTAGGGTTTTTTGTAGACTGCAAAGTTCGCTTAACTGTCCTCGCTCTGTCCTAGAATATCGGGCCCCACTTTGCTGAATCTATTTCATCCCTACGTTTTGTCTTTTCATCTTACTCACAGTCATTATATGTGGGGGGCTGCCTTTTCCTTTGGGGAATTTCTCTGGGGCAAGTCAGGCCTATTTTTCTATCTTCAGGCTAGCTAGTTTCTTAGGCTGTGCCGAGTTGCCTAGGTAGTTGTTAGGCGCAATCCACAGCCGCTTTTAGTTGTGTTTAGGATAGGATCAGGTGTGCAGTCTACAGAGTTTCCACGTCTCAGAGCTCGTTCTTGTATTTTTGGGTATTTGTCAGATCACTGTGTGCGCTCTGATCGCTAAGCACACTGTGTTTCTGGATTGCCTTCATAACACCTGTCATTAGCAAACATAACAGTACAAGGAGCCAAACTAATGATTCTCAATAGAGGGAAAGAAAAAGTTCTGACATCATTTTTTTTTTTTTTTTTTCTGCTCTGTGTTCACTTTTTTTTTTTCTCCTAGACATTTGGGTGATTCTGGACACAGGTGTGGACATGGATATTCAGGGTCTGTGCTCTTCAATGGATAATCTCGTTATAAATGCACAAAAAATTCAAGATACCATTGATCAGAAATCTATGTTAGAACCAAGAATTCCTATTCCTGATTTGTTTTTTTGGAGATAGAACTAAGTTTCTAAGTTTCAAAAATAATTGTAAGCTATTTCTGGCCTTGAAACCTCATTCTTCTGGTAATCCTATTCAACAGGTTTTGATTATTATTTCTTTTTTGCGCGGCGACCCTCAAGACTGGGCATTTTCTCTTGCGCCAGGAGACCCTGCATTGAGTAGTGTCGATGCGTTTTTCCTGGCGCTCGGATTGCTGTACGATGAGCCTAATTCAGTGGATCAGGCTGAGAAAAATTTGCTGGCTTTGTGCCAGGGTCAGGATGATATAGAAGTATATTGTCAGAAATTTAGGAAATGGTCAGTACTCACTCAGTGGAATGAATCTGCGCTGGAAGCTTTGTTCAGAAAGGGTCTCTCTGAGGCTCTTAAGGATGTCATGGTGGGATTTCCTATGCCTGCTGGTTTGAATGAGTCTTTGTCTTTGGCCATTCAGATCGGTCGACGCTTGCGCGAGCGTAAATCTGTGCACCATTTGGCGGTACTGCCTGAGGTTAACCCCTTCCCGACCTGTGACACAGCGTATGCATCATGAAAGTCGGTGCCAATCCGACCTGTGACGCATATGCTGTGTCACAGAAAGATCGCGTCCCTGCAGATCGGGTGAAAGGGTTAACTCCCATTTCACCCGATCTGCAGGGACAGGGGGAGTGGTAGTTTAGCCCAGGGGGGGTGGCTTCACCCCCTCGTGGCTACGATCGCTCTGATTGGCTGTTGAAAGTGAAACTGCCAATCAGAGCGATTTGTAATATTTCACCCATTATAACGGGTGAAATATTACAATCCAGCCATGGCCGATGCTGCAATATCATCGGCCATGGCTGGAAATACTAGTGTGCCCCCACCCCACCCCACCGATCGCCCCCCCAGCCCTCCGATCTGGCCGGTACACTGCTCCGGCTCCCCTCCATCCAGTGCTCCGCTCCCCCCCGTGCTCTTGTCCGCTCCCCCCGTGCTCCAATCACCCCCCCGTGCTCCAATCACCCCCCCTGCATTCAGATCCACCCCCCCGTGCTCCGTTCCACCCCCCCATGCTCCGTTCCACCCCCCCGTGCTCCGTTCCACGCCCCCCGTGCTCCGTTCCACGCCTGCCGCGCTCCGATTCCCCCCCCCGTGCTCCGATCCCCCCCGTGCTCCGATCCTCCCCCCCGTGCTCCGATCCCCCCCCCGTGGTCCCCCCCACCCCATGGTCCCCCCCACCCCATCATACTTACCGATCCAGCCGGGGTCCCGTCCGTCTTCTCCCTGGGCGCCGCCATCTTCCAAAATGGCGGGCGCATGCGCAGTGCGCCCGCCGAATCTGCCGGCCGGCAGATTCGTTCCAAAGTGCATTTTGATCACTGAGATAGATTATATCTCAGTGATCAAAATAAAAAAAATAATACATGACCCCCCCCCTTTGTCACCCCCATAGGTAGGGACAATAAAAAAATAAAGAATTTTTTTTTTCCACTAATGTTAGAATAGGGTTAGGGTTAGGGGTAGGGTTAGGGTTAGGGGTAGGGTTAGGGTTAGGGGTAGGGTTAGGGGTAGGGTTAGGGTTAGGGCTAGGGTTAGGGGTAGGGTTAGGGCTAGGGTTAGGGTTTCGGTATGTGCACACGTATTCTGGTCCTCTGCGGATTTTTCCGCTGCGGATTTGATAAATCCGCAGTGCTAAACCGCTGCGGATTTATGGCGGATTTACCGCGTTTTTTTCTGCGCATTTCACTGCGGTTTTACAATTGCGATTTTCTATTTGAGCAGTTGTAAAACCGCTGCGGAATCCGCACAAAGAAGTGACATGCTGCGGAATGTAAACCGCTGCGTTTCCGTGCAGTTTTTCCGCAGCATGTGTACAGCGATTTTTGTTTCCCGTAGGTTTACATTGAACTGTAAACTCATGGGAAACTGCTGCGGATCTGCAGCGTTTTCCGCAGCGTGTGCACATACCTTTAGAATTAGGCTATGTTCACACGGTGCGGATTTGGCTGCGGATTGGCCGCTGCGGATTCGCAGCAGTATTCAGGTTTACAGTACCATGTAAACATATGAAAAACCAAATCCGCTGTGCCCATGGTGCAGAAAATACCGCGCGGAAACGCTGCGTTATATTTTCCGCATCATGTCAATTCTTTGTGCGGATTCCGCGTCTTTTTACACCTGTTCCTCAATAGGAATCCGCAGGTGAAATCCGCACAAAAAACACTGGAAATCCGCGGAAAATCCGCAGGTAAAACGCAGTGCCTTTTACCCGCGGATTTTTCAAAAATGGTGCGGAAATATCTCACACGAATCCGCAACATGGGCACATAGCCTTAGGGTTAGGGTTGGAATTAGGGTTGTGGTTAGGGTTGTGATTAGGGTTATGGCTACAGTTGGGATTAGGGTTAGGGGTGTGGGGGGGTTAGTGTTGGAGGTAGAATTGAGGGGTTACCACTGTTTAGGCACATCAGGGGTCTCCAAACGCAACATGGCGCCACCATTGATTCCAGCCAATCTCGTATTCAAAAAGTCAAATGGTGCTCCCTCAATTCCGAGCCCTGAAGTGTGCCCAAACAGTGGTTTACCCCCACATATGGGGTATCAGTGTACTCAGGATAAACTGCGCAACAATTACTGGGGTCCAATTTCTCCTGTTACCCTTGTGAATCTAAAAAAATGCTTGCTAAAACATCATTTTTGAGGAAAGAAAAATGATTTTTTATTTTCACGGCTCTGCGTTGTAAACGTCTGTGAAGCACTTGGGGGTTCAAAGTGCTCACCACATATCTAGATAAGTTCCTTGGGGGGTCTAGTTTCTAAAATGGGGTCACTTGTGGGGGGTTTCTACTGTTTAGGCACACCAGGGGCTCTGCAAACGCAATGTGACGCCCGCAGACCATTCCATCAAAGTCTGCATTTCAAAAGTCACTACTTCCCTTCTGAGCCCCGACGTGTGCCCAAACAGTGGTTTACCCCCACACATGGGGTATCAGCGTACTCAGGAGAAACTGGACAACAACTATTGGGGTCCAATTTCTCCTGTTACCCTTGGGAAAATAAAGAATTCTGGGCTAAATAATTATTTTTGAGGAAAGAAAACGTATTTATTATTTTCACGGCTCTGCATTATAAACTTCTATGAAGCACTTGGGGGTTCAAAGTGCTCACCACACATCTAGATAAGTTCCCTTGGGGGTCTAGTTTCCAAAATGGGGTCACTTGTGGGGGGTTTCTACTGTTAAGCCACATAAGGGGCTCTGCAAACGCAACGTGACGCCCACAGAGCATTCCATCAAAGTCTGCATTTCAAAACGTCACTACTTCACTTCCGAGCCCCGGCATGTGCCCAAACAGTGATTTACCCCCACATATGGGGTATCAGCGTACTCAGGAGAAACTGGACAACAACTTTTGGGGTCAAATTTCTCCTGTTACCCTTGGGAAAATAAAAAATTGCAGGCTAAAAGATCATATTTGAGAAAATAATTTTTTTTTTTATTTTCATGGCTCTGCGTTATAAACTTCTGTGAAGCACTTGGGGGTTCAAAGTCCTCACCACACATCTAGATTAGTTCCTTTGGGGGTCTAGTTTCCAAAATTGGGTCATTTCTGGGGGATCTCCAATGTTTAGGCACACAGGGGCTCTCCAAACGTGACATGGTGTCCGCTAATGATTGGAGCTAATTTTCCATTTAAAAAGCCAAATGGCATGCCATCCCTTCCGAGCCCTGCCGTGCGCCCAAACAGTGGTTTACCCCCACATATGGGGTATCAGCGTACTCAGGACAAACTGGACAACAATATTTGGGGTCCAATTTCTCCTATTATCCTTGGCAAAATAGGAAATTCCAGGCTAAAAAATCATTTTTGAGGAAAGAAAAATTATTTTTTATTTTCATGGCTCTGCGTTTAAACCCCCAGGTGCTTCACAGAAGTTTATAAGTGCTCAATGTGCATCTAGATAAGTTCCTTGGGGGGTCTAGTTTCCAAAATGGGGTCACTTGTGGGGGAGCTCCAATGTTTAGGCATACAGGGGCTCTCCAAACGCGACATGGTGTCCGCTAACAATTGGAGCTAATTTTCCATTCAAAAAGTCAAATGGCGCGCCTTCCCTTCCGAGCCCTGCCGAGTGCCCAAACAGTGGTTTACCCCCACATATGAGGTATCGGCGTACTCGGGAGAAATTGCCCAACAAATTTTCTGATCCATTTTATCCTACTGCCCATGTGAAAATGAAAAAATTGAGGCGAAAAGAATTTTTTTGTGAAAAAAAAGTACTTTTTCATTTTTACAGATCAATTTGTGAAGCATCTGAGGGTTTAAAGTGCTCACTAGGCATCTAAATAAGTTCCTTGGGGGGTCTAGTTTCCAAAATGGGGTCACTTGTGGGGGAGAGCCAATGTTTAGGCACACAGGAGCTATCCAAACGCGACATGGTGTCCGCTAACGATGGAAATAATTTTTCATTCAAAAAGTCAAATGGCGCTCCTTCCCTTCCGAGCCTTACCATGTGCCCAAACAGTGGTTTACCCCCACATGTGAGGTATTGGTGTACTCAGGAGAAATTGCCCAACACATTTTAGGATCCATTTTATCCTGTTGCCCATGTGAAAATGAAAAAATTGAGGCTAAAAGAATTTTTTTGTGAAAAAAAGTACTTTTTCATTTTTACGGATCAATTTGTGAAGCACCTGGGGGTTCAAAGTGCTCACTATGCATCTAGATAAGTTCCTTGGGGCGTCTAGTTTCCAAAATGGGGTCACTTGTGGGGGAGCTCCAATTTTTAGGCACACGGGTGCTCTCCAAACGTGACATGGTGTCCGCTAAAGAGTGGAGCCAATTTTTGATTCAAAAAGTCAAATGGCGCTCCTTCCCTTCCAAGCCCTGCCGTGCGCCCAAACAGTGGTTTACCCCCACATATGAGGTATCAGCGTACTCAGGACAAATTGGACAACAACTTTCGTGGTTCAGTTTCTCCTTTTACCATTGGGAAAATAAAAAAATTGTTGCTAAAAGATAATTTTTGTGACTAAAAAGTTAAATGTTCATTTTTTCCTTCCTTGTTGCTTCTGCTGCTGTGAAGCACCTGAAGGGTTAATAAACTTTTTGAATGTGGTTTTGAGTACCTTGAGGGGTGCAGTTTTTAGAATGGTGTCACTTTTGGGTATTTTCAGCCATATAGACCCCTCAAACTGACTTCAAATGTGAGGTGGTCCCTAAAAAAAATGGTTTTGTAAATTTCGTTGTAAAAATGACAAATCGCTGGTCAAATTTTAACCCTTATAACTTCCTAACAAAAATAAATTTTGTTTCCAAAATTGTGCTGATGTAAAGTAAACATGTGGGAAATGTTATTTATTAACTATTTTGTGTCACATATCTCTCTGGTTTAACAGAATAAAAATTCAAAATGTGAAAATTGCAAAATTTTCAAAATTTTCGCCAAATTTCCGTTTTTATCACAAATAAACGCAGAATTTATTGACCTAAATTTACAACTATCATGAAGCCCAATATGTCACGAAAAAACAATCTCAGAACCGCTAGGATCCGTTGAAGCGTTCCTGAGTTATTACCTCATAAAGGGACACTGGTCAGAATTGCAAAAAACGGCAAGGTCTTTAAGGTCAAAATAGGCTGGGTCATGAAGGGGTTAAACCTGAGCCTATGCAGTGCGATAGGACTATAATTAGAGTTGAACGGCAGGAATACAGACGTCTGAATGGTCTGTGTTTCTACTGTGGTGATTCCACTCATGCTATTTCTGATTGTCCTAAGCGCACTAAGCGGTCCGCTAGGTCTGCCGTCATTGGTACTGTACAGTCCAAATTCCTTCTGTCCATTACCTTGATATGCTCTTTGTCGTCGTTTTCTGTCATGGCGTTTGTGGATTCGGGCGCTGCCCTGAATCTGATGGATTTGGATTATGCTAAACGTTGTGGGTTTTTCTTGGAGCCTTTGCGGTGTCCTATTCCATTGAGAGGAATTGATGCTACACCTTTGGCCAAGAATAAACCTCAATACTGGGCCCAGCTGACCATGTGCATGGCTCCTGCACATCAGGAAGTTATTCGCTTTCTGGTGTTGCATAATCTGCATGATGTGGTCGTGTTGGGGTTGCCATGGCTACAAACCCATAATCCAGTATTGGATTGGAATTCCATGTCGGTATCCAGCTGGGGTTGTCAGGGGGTACATGGTGATGTTCCATTTTTGTCGATTTCATCATCCACCCCTTCTGAGGTCCCAGAGTTCTTGTCTGATTATCAGGATGTATTTGAAGAGCCCAAGTCCGATGCTCTACCTCCGCATAGGGATTGTGATTGTGCTATCAATTTGATTCCTGGTAGTAAATTCCCTAAAGGTCGATTATTTAATTTATCCGTGCCCGAACACGCCGCTATGCGCAGTTATGTGAAGGAATCCCTGGAGAAGGGACATATTCGCCCATCGTCATCACCACTGGGAGCAGGGTTCTTCTTTGTAGCCAAGAAGGATGGTTCGCTGAGACCGTGTATTGATTACCGCCTTCTTAATAAGATCACTGTTAAATTTCAGTATCCCTTGCCATTGTTATCTGACTTGTTTGCTCGGATTAAGGGGGCTAGTTGGTTCACTAAGATAGATCTTCGTGGTGCGTATAATCTGGTGAGAATCAGGCAAGGAGATGAATGGAAAACTGCATTCAATACGCCCAAGGGTCATTTTGAGTATCTAGTGATGCCGTTCGGACTTGCCAATGCTCCATCTGTGTTTCAGTCTTTTATGCATGACATCTTCCGTGAGTATCTGGATAAATTCCTGATTGTTTACTTGGATGACATTTTGATCTTCTCAGATGATTGGGAGTCTCATGTGAAGCAGGTCAGAATGGTTTTTCAGGTCCTGCGTGCTAACTCTTTGTTTGTGAAGGGATCAAAGTGTCTCTTCGGTGTGCAGAAAGTTTCATTTTTGGGGTTCATCTTTACCCTTTCTACTATCGAGATGGATCCAGTTAAGGTCCAAGCCATCCAGGATTGGATTCAGCCGACATCTCTGAAAAGTCTGCAAAAGTTCCTGGGCTTTGCTAATTTTTATCGTCGCTTCATCTGTAATTTTTCTAGCATTGCCAAACCATTGACCGATTTGACCAAGAAGGGTGCTGATTTGGTTAATTGGTCTTCTGCTGCTGTGGAAGCTTTTCAGGAGTTGAAGCGTCGTTTTTGTTCTGCCCCTGTGTTGTGTCAGCCAGATGTTTCTCTTCCGTTCCAGGTCGAGGTTGATGCTTCTGAGATTGGAGCAGGGGCGGTTTTGTCACAGAGAGGTTCTGATTGCTCAGTGATGAAACCATGTGCTTTCTTTTCCAGGAAGTTTTCGCCCGCTGAGCGTAATTATGATGTGGGCAATCGAGAGTTGCTGGCCATGAAGTGGGCATTCGAGGAGTGGCGTCATTGGCTTGAGGGAGCTAAGCATCGCGTGGTGGTATTGACTGATCATAAGAACTTGACTTATCTCGAGTCTGCCAAGCGCTTGAATCCTAGACAGGCCCGTTGGTCGTTATTTTTTGCCCGCTTCGACTTTGTGATTTCGTACCTTCCGGGCTCTAAAAATGTGAAGGCGGATGCTCTGTCTAGGAGTTTTGTGCCCGACTCTCCGGGTTTATCTGAGCCAGCGGGTATCCTCAAGGAAGGAGTCATTGTGTCTGCCATCTCCCCTGATTTGCGGCGGGTGCTGCAAAAATTTCAGGCGAATAAACCTGATCGTTGTCCAGCAGAGAAACTGTTCGTCCCTGATAGGTGGACTAATAAACTTATCTCTGAACTTCATTGTTCGGTGTTGGCTGGTCATCCTGGAATCTTTGGTACCAGAGAGTTAGTGGCTAGATCCTTCTGGTGGCCATCTCTGTCACGGTATGTACGTACTTTTGTGCAGTCCTGTGGGATTTGTGCTAGGGCTAAGCCCTGCTGTTCTCGTGCCAGTGGGTTGCTTTTGCCCTTGCCGGTCCCAAAGAGGCCTTGGACACATATTTCGATGGATTTCATTTCTGACCTTCCCGTTTCTCAAAAGATGTCAGTCATTTGGGTGGTCTGTGATCGCTTTTCTAAAATGGGCCATCTGGTGCCCTTGGCTAAATTGCCTTCCTCCTCTGATTTGGTACCTTTGTTCTTTCAGCATGTGGTTCGGTTGCATGGCATTCCTGAGAATATTGTTTCTGACAGAGGTTCCCAGTTTGTTTCAAGGTTTTGGCGAGCCTTTTGTGGTAGGATGGGCATTGACCTATCCTTTTCCTCGGCTTTCCATCCTCAGACTAATGGCCAGACCGAACGAACCAATCAGACCTTGGAAACATATCTGAGATGTTTTGTTTCTGCAGACCAGGATGATTGGGTGTCCTTTTTGCCGTTGGCTGAGTTCGCCCTTAATAATCGGGCCAGCTCGGCTACCTTGGTTTCTCCATTTTTTTGCAATTCTGGGTTCCATCCTCGTTTCTCTTCAGGACAGGTTGAGTCTTCGGACTGTCCTGGTGTGGATTCTGTGGTGGATAGGTTGCAGCAGATCTGGACTCAGGTAGTGGACAATTTGATCTTGTCCCAGGAGAAAGCTCAACTTTTCGCTAATCGCAGACGCCGTGTGGGTCCCCGACTTCGTGTTGGGGATCTGGTTTGGTTATCTTCTCGTCATATTCCTATGAAGGTTTCCTCTCCTAAATTTAAACCTCGTTTTATTGGTCCGTATAGGATTTCTGAGGTTCTCAATCCTGTGTCTTTTCGTTTGACCCTCCCAGACTCCTTTTCCATACATAATGTATTCCATAGGTCGTTGTTGCGGAGATACGTGGCACCTATGGTTCCATCTGTTGAGCCTCCTGCCCCGGTTTTGGTGGAGGGGGAATTGGAGTATATTGTGGAGAAGATTTTGGATTCTCGTGTTTCTAGACGGAAACTCCAGTATCTGGTTAAATGGAAGGGTTATGCTCAGGAAGATAATTCCTGGGTTTTTGCCTCTGATGTTCATGCTTCCGATCTTGTTCGTGCCTTTCATGCGGCTCATCCTGGTCGGCCTGGGGGCTCTGGTGAGGGTTCGGTGACCCCTCCTCAAGGGGGGGGGGGTACTGTTGTGAATTCTGTGGCTGAATTCACTCCTGTGGTCACAAGTGGTACTGCAGCTTCTGAGCTTCCTCCCTCAGGTGTTCTGGTGAGCTCGTTAACTGCTTCATTACTTAACTCCGCCTGATGCTGCTATCCTTGCTCCTTGTCAATGTTTCAGTGTTGGATCTGAGCTTCTCCTGATTGTTCCTGTGACCTGCTGCTCTGTATAGCTAAGTGCTTTTTGCTTTTTTGTTGCTTTTTTTCTGTCCAGCTTGTCTTTTGTTTTGCTGGAAGCTCTGAGACGCAAAGGGTGTACCGCCGTGCCGTTAGTTCGGCACGGTGGGTTTTTTTTTTGCCCCCTTTGCGTGGTTTTGCTTTAGGGTTTTTTGTAGACTGCAAAGTTCGCTTTACTGTCCTCACTCTGTCCTAGAATATCGGGCCCCACTTTGCTGAATCTATTTCATCCCTACGTTTTGTCTTTTCATCTTACTCACAGTCATTATATGTGGGGGGCTGCCTTTTCCTTTGGGGAATTTCTCTGGGGCAAGTCAGGCCTATTTTTCTATCTTCAGGCTAGCTAGTTTCTTAGGCTGTGCCGAGTTGCCTAGGTAGTTGTTAGGCGCAATCCACAGCCGCTTTTAGTTGTGTTTAGGATAGGATCAGGTGTGCAGTCTACAGAGTTTCCACGTCTCAGAGCTCGTTCTTGTATTTTTGGGTATTTGTCAGATCACTGTGTGCGCTCTGATCGCTAAGCACACTGTGTTTCTGGATTGCCTTCATAACACCTGTCATTAGCAAACATAACAGGCCACACATGATGCTCCATAGTGTATAATGGCCACACATGATGCTCCATAGTGTATAATGGCCACACATTGCTCCATACTGTATAATGGCCAGACAGTGCTCCATACTGTATAATGGCCACACATGATACTCCATACTGTATAATGGCCACCCACATAGTGCTCCATAGTGTATAACGGCCACACAGTTCTCCATACTGTATAATGATCCCACATAATGCTCAATACTGTATAATGGCCACAAATGATGCTCCATACTGTATAACGGCCACACATGATGCTCCATATTGTATAATGACCCCCCCCCTATGCATGGCTCATATCCCCCCCCCCTGTATGCATGGCTCATATTCCCCCCTGTATGCATGGCTCATATTCCCCCCTGTATGGCTCATATTCCCCCTGTATGGCTCATATTCCCCCCTGTATGGCTCATATTCCCCCCTGTATGGCTCATATATTCCCCCCTGTATGGCTCATATATTCCCCCCTGTATGGCTCATATATTGCCCCCTGTATGGCTCATATATTCCCCCCTGTATGGCTCATATATTCCCCCCTGTATGGCTCATATATTCCCCCCTGTATGGCTCATATTCTCCCCTGTATGGCTCATATATTCCCCCCTGTATGGCTCATATATTCCCCCCTGTATGGCTCATATATTCCCCCCTGTATGGCTCATATATTCCCCCCTGTATGGCTCATATATTCCCCCCTGTATGGCTCATATATTCCCCCCTGTATGGCTCATATATTCCCCCCTGTATGGCTCATATATTCCCCCCTGTATGGCTCATATATTCCCCCCTGTATGTCTCATATATTCCCCCCTGTATGGCTCATATTCCCCCCTGTATGGCTCATATTCCCCCCTGTATGGCTCATATATATTCCCCCCTGCATGGCGGCTTATCTCTCTGCACCCACTCGGCGCGCCGGCTTATGTCCTCCTTCATCCCCTCCCCGTCCCCCCGTCCCCTGGCCCCGTCCCTCATACTCACCTGTCCCACTGCACGGCCGTGCCGACATCCCTCGCGCTCTGTCCCGACTCCAGGCGGCGGCGCCGGCGCAGCACCTTCTTCCTGCTTGAGCGGTCATGTGACACCGTTCATTAAGATCATGAATATGCGCATATTCATGATCTTAATGAGCGGTGTCACGTGACCGCTCGTTCAGGACGAGCTGCAGTGCAGACGCCGAGACCATCGCTGGAGCAGGGTGAGTATTCAAGGCGGGCAGCGGGGGGGGGCCTGGAGCGGGGAGGGGGGGGCCTGGGGGGACCTGGGGGGGGGCCTGGAGCGGGCGGGTGGGCGGGCGCGGGGGGGCCTGGAGCGGGGGTGTCAGTGCCAGGGCCCACCGGAGGATCCTCCGGTTCCCCGGTGGGCCAGTCCGAGCCTGCCAACTAGTCACAGACATGTATTTCCAATATAACACCGGATTATGTAGCTGTAACCATGGAAAACCCAGCACAATATCATCATGCAAATTATGCAACACCAGAAAACGACAATCTTCCTGATGGGCTGGCGCCATGCGCATGGTCAGCTGTGTCCAAAACTGAGGTTTATTTTTAGCCAACGGTGTAGCATCAATCCCCCTTAAAGGAATAGGGTTCTGCAAAGGCTGCAAGGAGAAACCACAACGTCTGGCAAATTCTAAGTCCATTAAATTCAGAGCGGCGCCTGAATCCACAAATGCCATGACAGAAAATGACGATAATGAGCAGATCAAGGTCACAGATAACAGAAATTTTGGTTGTACAGTACTGATGGTAACAGAACTAGCGATTCTCTTTGTACGCTTAGGGCAATCAGAAATAACATGAGCAGAATCGCCGCAGTAAAAACACAACCTATTCTGACGCCTAAATCCTTGTCGTTCAGCTCTAGACAAAATCCTATCACACTGCATAGGCTCAGGGCTCCTCTCGGAGGACAACGCCACAGTGTGCACAATTCAGCGCTCGCGCAAGCGCCGATCAATCTGAATGGCCAGAGACATAGAATCACTCAGACCAGCAGGCGTGGGGAACACCACCATAACATCTTTAATGGATTCAGAAAGAACCTTTCTGAAAATTGCCGCCAAGGCATCCTCATTCCATTTAGTCAGTACAGACCATTTTCTAAATTTCTGGCAATACGATTCTGCCGCTTCTTGACCCTGACACAGGGCCAACAAGATCTTCTCAGCTTGATCCACAGAATTAGGCTCATCATACAATAACCCCAATGCTTGAAAGAAAGAATCAACATTAAGCAAAGCAGGATTGCCAGTTTCCAGGGAAAATGCCCAATCCTGTGGGTCACCACGCAGCAAGGATATGATGATTTTAACCTGTTGAATGGGATCACCAGAAGAACGGGGTCTCAATGCAAAAAACAGTTTACAATTATTTTTGAAACTCAAAAATTTGGATCTGTCACGAAAAAATAAATCAGGAGTGGGAATCTTAGGTTCTAAGGCAGGAGTCTGAATAATAAAATCTAAAATACCCTGTACCCTAGCAGCAAGCTGATCCACCCCAGAAACTAACTCCTGAACATTCATGTTAATACTAGGTTCCATAGCCACCCAGAGATTAAGAGGGAAGAGAACACAGAATAGATTGGAGAAAAAAAAATGGCTCAAGAGCTTCCTTCCCTTCTTCTGAGATGCATTTAACTCATTGTTGGCCAGTTGTACTGTTATGATCTGGTGGCCTAGGAGCAGCATGAGACGTACTCTGGAGAAGGTGGTACCTTTACTGACCACAAACCCTGAACTAGCAGCGCAACTAGAAGTAGCCGTGAGGGGTACCTAACACTCCCTAGACCCCTTGACACAGCCTAAGAACTAACTACCCCTAAAGACAGAAACGGGAAAACTATCTTGCCTCAGAGAAAATCCCCAAAGGATAGACAGCCGCCTACAAATATTGACTGTGAAAGGAGAGGGAAATAACATACGCAGACATGAAATCAGGATTTAGCATAGGAGGCCATACTAGCTAAAAAGGAAGAATAGGACAGAGTACTATGCGGTCAGTATTAAAACACTAGAAAATATCCACCACAGAAAATACAAAACACCACATCTGACTAAAGACATGGAGGGTATATCTGCATCTCCAGAGACACAGCTAGGCTGCAAAAAATCCTTCACAGACAAAGCTGGAAAAAACAAAACAAGAAAATGCACAGACTATAAGGTCCACAGCAGGTGGACAGCAAAAACAAGGCCAGAACTTATCTTTGAAGAAATGAACAGCAGACCAGGAGAGACCAAGTATGGATGTGAATCCTCCAAAAACAATGGACAACTGGCACTGACTAAAGGATAAAGCAGGACTTAAATAGCCCAGCCCAAATTGCAAAAAATGGATACACCTGATAAATGCTGCGATCCAACTACCGCAGCACTACCACTCATAACCACCGGAGGGAGCCCAAGAGCAGAATTCACAACAGTCAGCAGACTCACCCGTCGGGACGACTTCCTCCCTTGCGGTCGGCTCCGGTGATGGCAGAGGATCCGGGGTTGAGAGTTCCCCCGCCGGCGTCTCCTGGTACGGGGTCTTGGTCTCCAGCCGCCACTGGAGAAGCTGTTCCATGAGATCCTCCATCTCACTCTGCAGGAGACCGGTCCCAGTGGTGGAGGTTTGGCTGCTGGGCTCGTCCGGGTAGCTGGGGGAGCCCTCTGCTTCCACCCCGCAGTCTGGGTCTGAGCTACTGGCCATGGCGTCCTCCACGTGAGTCGCTTCCTGGTCTCTTTCCCGCTCTCTTCTTCGTGGGCGGTTTCGTTTCTTGTTCCTCCGCCCCCCATTGAGAATCAGTCCTCAAGGTGCAGAAATATTTAGACTGGGCGGCCATTTTCGTTCGCGCTCTCCATTTCTTCTACACCCACTTCCAAGCCCTTCTTCTTCTCTTGTGCTCCTTGTGGCGCTATAATGGCGGCAGTTTTGGCGGGAATCTTGCGGCAGATAGCAGCACACAGTCTTTGCAATAAATCACAGTCCAACACGTTTCAATCACAGTTCCAAGGCACACATGACCTGCTTCTCAGGCTTGAGTAGGATCCTGTTCGTGACGCCAAGTTGGAGCACCCCCAGACACAGGGCCACAGGTTACTCGGTACCGGTCCTTGCTGCTCAGTTATGCGGTTGTCACGGTGGCTGGACCCGGTCGTGACCCTTCTAAGGGGCGTCCAAAAAAGGTGATAGTACAGTCTGTCAGGGGTTCGTGACGCCACCTGTGGTGTTCGGTCAGGGTGACCGACGCTGCTGTGGGGTCCGCTGGGGTGATGGAATGGCAGCTGGATGGTATACCTTCCCACAGGTGAAGTATGTGCCCAGGGCTTCCCAGTAAGGTAGATGGTGATGGTGTGAGGTGCAGGCAATAACGAGGACACAAGGTTGCAGTCTCTTTACCTCTTTACTGAAGGCTTCAATATCCTCAGTCCAAAGCACTTTCAACCGGGCTATCAGAGACCGGCCTGTTGTGAATTCTGTGGCAGAGCTCCCTCCTGTGGTCACAAGTGGTACTTCGGCTGATTCTCTCTGTGAGCTTCTGTTGGTGGAGGGAAGTGGTACTGCGGCTTCTGAGTTTCCTCCCTCAGGTGATCTGGTGAGGTCGTTAGGTGCTTCTCTACTTAACTCCACCTAATGCTTTGATCCTGGCTTCCTGTCAATGTTCCATTGTTGGACTTGCTTTTCCCTGGATCATTCCTGTGGCCTGCTGCTCTGCATAGCTAAGTTCTTCTTTGCTATTTGTTTGCTATTTTTTCTGTCCAGCTTGTCTATTTTGTTGCTGGAAGCTCTGGGACGCAAAGGGTGTACCTCCGTGCCGTTAGTTCGGTACGGAGGGTCTTTTTGCCCCGTTTGCGTGGTTTTCTTTAGGGTTTTGTGTAGACCGCAAAGTTACCTTTTCTATCCTCGATCTGTTAAGAAAGTCGGGCCTCACTTTGCTGAATCTATTTCATCTCTACGTTTGTCTTTTCATCTTAACTCACAGTCATTATATGTGGGGGGCTGCCTTTTCCTTTGGGGTATTTCTCTGAGGCAAGGTAGGTTTATTTTCTATCTTCAGGCTAGTTAGTTTCTCAGGCTGTGCCGAGTTGCATAGGCAGAGTTAGGCGCAATCCACGGCTGCCTCTAGTGTTGTTTGGAGAGGATTAGGGATTGCGGTCTGCAGAGTTCCCACGTCTCAAAGCTCGTTCTATGATTTCGGGTTATTGTCAGATCACTGTATGTGCTCTGACCGCTATGTCCATTGTAGTACTGAATTGCCTTTCATAACAGTACAGGAAGCCAAAAGTACTAATGATTCTCAATAGAGGGAAAAAAGAAGTTCTGAGACCATTTTTTTTTCTTTGCACTGTGTTTTGCAACTGGACTGGGCATTTTCTCTTGCGCCAGGAGATCCTGCATTGAGTAATATCGATGCGTTTTTCCTGGCGCTCGGATTGCTGTACGATGAACCTAATTCAGTGGATCAGGCAGAGAAAAATTTGCTGGCTCTTTGTCAGGGTCAGGATGAGATAGAGGTATATTGTCAGAAATTTAGAAAGTGGTCCGTGCTCACTCAATGGAATGAATCTGCGCTGGCAGCTATGTTCAGAAAGGGTCTCTCTGAAGCCCTTAAGGATGTCATGGTGGGATTTCCTATGCCTGCTGGTTTGAATGAGTCTATGTCTTTGGCCATTCAGATCGGTCGACGCTTGCGTGACCGTAAATCTGTGCACCATTTGGCGGTATTACCTGAGCTTAAACCTGAGCCTATGCAGTGCGATAGGACTTTGACCAGAGTTAAACGGCAAGAACACAGACGTCTGAATGGGCTGTGTTTCTACTGTGGTGATTCCACTCATGCTATCTCTGATTGTCCTAAGCGCACTAAGCGGTTCGCTAGGTCTGCCACCATTGGTACGGTACAGTCAAAATTTCTTCTGTCCGTTACCTTGATCTGCTCTTTGTCATCGTATTCTGTCATGGCATTTGTGGATTCAGGCGCTGCCCTGAATTTGATGGACTTGGAGTATGCTAAGCGTTGTGGGTTTCTCTTAGAGCCCTTGCAGTGTCCTATTCCATTGAGAGGAATTGATGCCACGCCTTTGGCCAAGAATAAACCTCAGTACTGGACCCAGCTGACCATGTGCATGGCTCCTGCACATCAGGAGGTTATTCGCTTTCTGGTGTTGCATAATCTGCATGATGTGGTCGTGTTGGGGTTGCCATGGCTACAAGCCCATAATCCAGTATTAGATTGGAAATCCATGTCGGTGTCCAGCTGGGGTTGTCAGGGGGTACATGGTGATGTTCCATTTCTGTCAATTTCGTCATCCACCCCTTCTGAGGTTCCAGAGTTCTTGTCTGATTACCGGGATGTATTTGATGAGCCCAAGTCCGATGCCCTACCTCCGCATAGGGATTGTGATTGTGCTATCAATTTGATTCCTGGTAGTAAATTCCCAAAAGGTCAACTGTTTAATTTATCCGTGCCTGAGCACGCCGCTATGCGCAGTTATGTGAAGGAATCCCTGGAGAAGGGGCATATTCGCCCGTCATCGTCACCATTAGGAGCAGGGTTCTTTTTTGTAGCCAAGAAGGATGGTTCGCTGAGACCTTGTATAGATTACCGCCTTCTAAATAAGATCACGGTTAAATTTCAGTACCCCTTGCCATTGTTATCTGATTTGTTTGCTCGGATTAAGGGGGCTAGTTGGTTCACCAAGATAGATCTTCGTGGTGCGTATAATCTGGTGCGAATCAGGCGAGGAGATGAATGGAAAACTGCATTTAATACGCCCGAGGGTCATTTTGAGTATCTAGTGATGCCATTCGGACTTGCCAATGCTCCATCAGTGTTTCAGTCCTTTATGCATGACATCTTCAGAGAGTACCTGGATAAATTCCTGATTGTGTACTTGGATGACATTTTGATCTTCTCAGATGATTGGGAGTCTCATGTGAAGCAGGTCAGAACAGTTTTTCAGGTCCTGCGTGCTAATTCTTTGTTTGTGAAGGGATCAAAGTGTCTCTTTGGTGTGCAGAAGGTTTCATTTTTGGGGTTCATCTTTTCCCCTTCTACTATCGAGATGGATCCTGTTAAGGTCCAAGCCATCCATGATTGGACTCAGCCGACATCTCTGAAAAGTCTGCAAAAGTTCCTGGGCTTTGCTAATTTTTATCGTCGCTTCATCTGCAATTTTTCTAGTATTGCCAAACCATTGACCGATTTGACCAAGAAGGGTGCTGATTTGGTCAATTGGTCTTCTGCTGCTGTGGAAGCTTTTCAGGACTTGAAGCGTCGTTTTTCTTCTGCCCCTGTGTTGTGTCAACCAGATGTTTCTCTTCCGTTCCGGGTAGAGGTTGATGCTTCTGAGATTGGAGCAGGGGCTGTTTTGTCGCAGAGAGGTTCTGATTGCTCAGTGATGAAACCATGCGCTTTTTTTTCCAGGAAGTTTTCGCCTGCTGAGCGAAATTATGATGTGGGCAACCGAGAGTTGCTGGCCATGAAGTGGGCATTCGAGGAGTGGCGTCATTGGCTTGAAGGAGCTAAGCATCGCGTGGTGGTATTGACTGATCATAAGAACTTGACTTATCTTGAGTCTGCTAAGCAGTTGAATCCTAGACAGGCTTGTTGGTCGCTGTTTTTTGCCCGTTTTGACTTTGTGATTTCGTACCTTCCGGGCTCTAAAAATGTGAAGGCGGATGCTCTGTCTAGGAGTTTTGTGCCCGACTCTCCGGGTTTGTCTGAGCCGGCGGGTATCCTCAAGGAAGGAGTAATTGTGTCTGCCATCTGCCCTGATTTGCGGCGGGTGCTGCAAAGATTTCAGGCTAATAAACCTGATCGTTGTCCAGCGGAGAGACTGTTTATCCCTGATAGGTGGACCAATAAAGTTATCTCTGAGGTTCATTGTTCGGTGTTGGCTGGTCATCCTGGAATCTTTGGTACCAGAGAGTTGGTGGCTAGATCCTTTTGGTGGCCGTCTCTGCTGTTCTCGTGCCAGTGGGTTGCTTTTGCCCTTGCCGCTCCCGAAGAGGCCTTGGACACATATCTCTATAGATTTTATTTCTGATCTTCCCGTTTCTCAAAAGATGTCAGTCATTTGGGTGGTCTGTGATCGCTTTTCTAAGATGGTCCATCTGGTACCCTTGTCTAAATTGCCTTCCTCCTCTGATTTGGTGCCATTGTTCTTCCAGCATGTGGTTCGTTTACATGGCATTCCAGAGAATATCGTTTCTGACAGAGGTTCCCAGTTTGTTTCAAGGTTTTGGCGAGCCTTTTGTGGTAGGATGGGCATTGACTTGTCTTTTTCCTCGGCTTTCCATCCTCAGACTAATGGCCAGACCGAACGAACCAATCAGACCTTGGAAACATATCTGAGATGCTTTGTTTCTGCCGATCAGGATGACTGGGTGTCCTTTTTGCCTTTGGCTGAGTTCGCCCTTAATAATCGGGCCAGCTCGGCTACCTTGGTTTCGCCATTTTTCTGCAATTCGGGGTTCCATCCTCGTTTCTCTTCAGGACAGGTTGAGTCTTCGGACTGTCCTGGTGTGGATACTGTGGTGGACAGGTTGCAGCAGATTTGGACTCATGTAGTGGACAATTTGACCTTGTCCCAGGAGAAGGCTCAACGTTTCGCTAATCGCAGACGCCGTGTGGGTCCCCGACTTCGTGTTGGGGATCTGGTTTGGTTATCTTCTCATCATATTCCTATGAAGGTTTCCTCTCCTAAGTTTAAACCTCGTTTCATTGGTCCGTATAGGATTTCTGAGGTTCTTAATCCTGTGTCTTTTCGTCTGACCCTTCCAGATTCTTTTTCCATACATAACGTATTCCATAGGTCATTGTTGCGGAGATACGTGTCACCTATGGTTCCATCTGTTGATCCTCCTGCCCCGGTTTTGGTGGAGGGGGATTTGGAGTATATTGTGGAGAAGATTTTGGATTCTCGTGTTTCTAGACGGAAACTCCAGTATCTGGTTAAATGGAAGGGTTATGCTCAGGAAGATAATTCCTGGGTTTTTGCCTCTGATGTCCATGCTCCCGATCTTGTTCGTGCCTTTCATGTGGCTCATCCTGGTCGGCCTGGGGGCTCTGGTGAGGGTTCGGTGACCCCTCCTCAAGGGGGGGGTACTGTTGTGAATTCTGTGGCAGAGCTCCCTCCTGTGGTCACAAGTGGTACTTCGGCTGATTCTCTCTGTGAGCTTCTGTTGGTGGAGGGAAGTGGTACTGCGGCTTCTGAGTTTCCTCCCTCAGGTGATCTGGTGAGGTCCTTGGGTGCTTCTCTACTTAACTCCACCTAATGCTTTGATCCTGGCTTCCTGTCAATGTTCCAGTGTTGGACTTGCTTTTCCCTGGATCATTCCTGTGGCCTGCTGCTCTGCATAGCTAAGTTCTTCTTTGCTATTTGTTTGCTATTTTTTCTGTCCAGCTTGTCTATTTTGTTGCTGGAAGCTCTGGGACGCAAAGGGTGTACCTCCGTGCCGTTAGTTCGGTACGGAGGGTCTATTTGCCCCCTTTGCGTGGTTTTCTTTAGGGTTTTGTGTAGACCACAAAGTTACCTTTTCTATCCTCGATCTGTTAAGAAAGTCGGGCCTCACTTTGCTGAATCTATTTCATCTCTACGTTTGTCTTTTCATCTTAACTCACAGTCATTATATGTGGCGGGCTGCCTTTTCCTTTGGGGTATTTCTCTGAGGCAAGGTAGGCTTATTTTCTATCTTCAGGCTAGTTAGTTTCTCAGGCTGTGCCGAGTTGCATAGGCAGAGTTAGGCGCAATCCACGGCTGCCTCTAGTGTTGTTTGGAGAGGATTAGGGATTGCGGTCTGCAGAGTTCCCACGTCTCAGAGCTCGTTCTATGATTTCGGGTTATTGTCAGATCACTGTATGTGCTCTGACCGCTATGTCCATTGTAGTACTGAATTGCCTTTCATAACACCGGCCGGTCCGATGGGCACATCCAGAGTTTCCCTCGCAGATGGAAATCGTTGCCTACCAATAGCGCCTGTGTGTTGCAGTCCTACCCTGCTGAGCATTCAGAATAGGCCTCACAACTGCTGCTCTCGTTCGTTCATTCTCTACAGCTTTCTTTCTCTCGGTCTTTGGTTCCAGATGTTACTAGTTTCTAACGTCCCCCAGATATGTTATGGCTAGGACGCCACCCGTTTGACGGGAAAGCTTGGAGGTCTTCCGGGACCCTAGAGACGCCCCTCTCTCAATGTTGCCCCCTATGTTTTCGTAGGTGTAGAAGGTAGACAGCCAACCTATGATTAACTGTCCAGCGGAATTTGAAGTAAGGCCTGAAGTCAGTTACTCCTACGGTGATCCGGCCACCGACTACGCGCCTCAGTAAGATGTGCAAGCGCGGTTCCGTTACGTTCTGTTCTGTTCGCTAGGCACCTGCCAGGTTCCCACGCCTGACAGGGACCCCCCTGTGCCTTCTCCCTGCAACACCCCCTGCCACGGGATATTGCCTGGTTCCAACCCAGTCAGCTTCTGACTAACTTCCTCCCCAGCCCCTAGTTTTACCAGTGTGAGGAGTGGCCCAATAAATAAAGCCTTTTTCTCCCCCTAAGGGCCGGAGTGTGAAGTGTAATGTGTTCTGGTGATACCTGGTCAGGAGAACTCCTTAGTGCCATCAGACGTACCGCTGCTCCCCTTAGTGGCAGAGCGCTATACTGCAACGACCAGGTCTCTGGGGCGCTGCACTATGTCCACCCATCTGCTATGCAACCTTCATTAGAAAGTCTCCACTGGGTGCTCGAGCTTGAAGCTTCCGACATCAGGGGTGGAACAATAACCGTAGTAGCCACTAGAGCGACCAAAAAAGTCCTTCGGTTGCTCTGTAACAATAAGCATGCCTACAGAACGCTTCTTTCCCGGTCATCGAGAGAACTGTGGAGCTGCACAAGTCTATCTCTTCCTGGCCGACACCGATCTATCTGTGCAGAGCAGGAGTGGAAGCTAAACAGGACCTGCCTAGATCTCACCATGCTGCAAGACCTGAAAAAGCATATCACAGGACAGCAAGGCAGGAAATCAAAAGTCCTAATTAACTGTAGAATCCTATAGGATGTCACAGGGACGTGATCTGTTATGCTGTGCTATCAGGCAACACAGTGTGCAGTAATCAGCGCACATACAGTGATATGGCAATAACCCAAAAACAATAGAACAAGCTCTGAGACGTGGAATCTCTGCAGACTGCAATACCTGAACCTATCCTCACACAACTAAAAGCAGCAGTGGATTGCGCCTAACACTACCTATGCAACTCGGCACTGCCTGAGGAGCTGACTAGCCTGAAGATAGAAATACAAGCCTGACTTGCCTCAGAGAAATACCCCAAAGGAATAGGCAGCCCCCCACATATAATGACTGTTAGCAAGATGAAAAGACAAAACGTAGGAATGAAATAGATTCAGCAAAGTGAGGCCCGATATTCTAGACAGAGCGAGGATAGCAAAGAGAACTATGCAGTCTACAAAAAACCCTAAAGCAGAACCACGCAAAGGGGGGCAAAAAGACCCACCGTGCCGAACTAACGGCACGGCGGTGCACCCCTTGCGTCTCAGATCTTCCAGCAAAAGAGAATAGCACAGCTGGACAGAAAAAACGGAAACAAAAACAAAGTAACACTTATCTAGCAGAGCAGCAGGCCACAGGAAAGATGCAGTAGCTCAGATCCAACACTGGAACATTGACAAGGAGCAAGGAAGACAGACTCAGGTGGAGTTAAATAGCAAGGCAGCCAACGAGCTCACCAAAACACCTGAGGGAGGAAGCCCAGAGGCTGCAATACCACTTGTGACCACAGGAGTGAATTCAGCCACAGAATTCACAACAGTGATCAGTCACACTCCTACAAGGAACGTTCAAATGTGGGTGATGCAATAAGAAGACAACTTTACACCTGGTACCGAACTATTCATAAATAATACTTATCAAAAGTTGTGTATGTGTGTGTAGCACAGCTGTGTTTGTATGCATGCACAGAGTTGTGTGTGCAGTAGCGCTCTGTACAGCTGTGCTGCAAGTATATATAGTATTTCAGCAGCAGAGCCGTGTGTGTCCATCTTCTGTGCATACAGAAATATGTATGTGAGCACGTTGTGTGTCCATCTACTGTGCATTCAGAAATATGTATATGTGGACTGTTGCTCAGTGATACAAGGTGTTGTTTTCACATGAAAGTAAATTGTGCATTTCATTTGGAAATCAAGGTCCCAGAGTCTGGAGGAAGAGAGGAGAGGTACACAATCCAAGCTGCTTGAGGTCTAGTGTGAAGTTTCCACAATCAGTGATGGTTTGGGGAGTCATGTCATCTGCTGGTGTAGGTACATGTTATGGCTGGCAATCAGGCAACACAGCGTGCAGTAATCAGCGCACATACAGAGATCTGGCAATAACCAAAAACAATAGGACGAGCTCTGAGACGTGGAATCTCTGTAGACTGCAGTACCTGATCTATCCTCACACAACTATAAGCAGCAGTGGATTGCACCTATCACTACCTATGCAACTCGGCACTGCCTGAGGAGCTGACTAGCCTGAAGATAGAAATACAAGCCTGACTTACCTCAGAGAAATACCCCAAAGGAATAGGCAGCCCCCCACATATAATGACTGTTAGCAAGATGAAAAGACAAACGTAGGAATGAAATAGATTCAGCAAAGTGAGGTCCGATATTCTAGACAGAGCGAGGATAGCAAAGAGAACTATGCAGTCTACAAAAAACCCTAAAACGAAAACCACGCAAAGGGGCAAAAAGACCCACCGTGCCGAACTAACAGCACGGCGGTGCACCCCTTTGCTTCTCAGAGCTTCCAGCAAAAGTTAATAGCAAGCTGGACAGAAAAAACAGAAAACAAACTAGAAGCACTTATCTAGCAGAGCAGCAGGCCCAAGGAAAGATGCAGTAGCTCAGATCCAACACTGGAACATTGACAAGGAGCAAGGAAGACAGACTCAGGTGGAGCTAAATAGCAAGGCAGCCAACGAGCTCACCAAAACACCTGAGGGAGGAAGCCCAGAGACTGCAATACCACTTGTGACCACAGAAGTGAACTCAGCCACAGAATTCACAACAGTACCCCCCCCTTGAGGAGGGGTCACCGAACCCTCACCAGAACCCCCAGGCCGACCAGGATGAGCCACATGAAAGGCACGAACAAGATCTGGGGCATGGACATCAGAGGCAAAAACCCAGGAATTATCTTCCTGAGCATAACCCTTCCATTTGACCAGATACTGGAGTTTCCGTCTAGAGACACGAGAATCCAAAATCTTCTCCACAATATACTCCAATTCCCCCTCCACCAAAACAGGGGCAGGAGGCTCCACAGATGGAACCATAGGTGCCACGTATCTCCTCAACAACGACCTATGGAATACATTATGTATGGAAAAGGAGTCTGGGAGGGTCAGACGAAAAGACACCGGATTGAGAATCTCAGAAATCCTATACGGACCAATAAAACGAGGTTTAAATTTAGGAGAGGAAACCTTCATAGGAATATGACGAGAAGATAACCAAACCAGATCCCCAACACGAAGTCGGGGTCCCACACGGCGTCTGCGATTAGCGAAAAGCTGAGCCTTCTCCTGGGACAAGGTCAAATTGTCCACTACCTGAGTCCAGATCTGCTGCAACCTGTCCACCACAGAATCCACACCAGGACAGTCCGAAGACTCAACCTGTCCTGAAGAGAAACGAGGATGGAACCCAGAATTGCAGAAAAATGGAGAGACCAAGGTAGCCGAGCTGGCCCGATTATTAAGGGCGAACTCAGCCAACGGCAAAAATGACACCCAATCATCCTGGTCAGCGGAAACAAAACATCTCAGATATGTTTCCAAGGTCTGATTGGTTCGTTCGGTCTGGCCATTAGTCTGAGGATGGAAGGCCGAGGAGAAAGATAGGTCAATGCCCATCCTACCACAAAAGGCTCGCCAGAACCTCGAGACAAACTGGGAACCTCTGTCAGAAACAATATTCTCAGGAATGCCATGTAAACGAACCACATGCTGGAAGAACAAAGGCACCAAATCAGAGGAGGAAGGCAATTTAACCAAGGGCACCAGATGGACCATTTTAGAAAAGCGATCACAGACCACCCAAATGACCGACATTTTTTGAGAAACGGGAAGGTCAGAAATGAAATCCATCGAAATATGTGTCCAAGGCCTCTTCGGGACCGGCAAGGGCAAAAGCAACCCACTGGCACGTGAACAGCAGGGCTTAGCCCTAGCACAAATTCCACAGGACTGCACAAAAGCACGCACATCCCGTGACAGAGATGGCCACCAGAAGGATCTAGCAACCAACTCCCTGGTACCAAAGATTCCTGGATGACCGGCCAGCACCGAACAATGAAGTTCAGAGATAACTTTACTAGTCCACCTATCAGGGACGAACAGTTTCTCGGCCGGACAACGATCAGGTTTATTAGCCTGAAATTTCTGCAACACTCTCCGCAAATCAGGGGAGATGGCAGACACAATGACTCCTTCCTTGAGGATACTCGCCGGCTCAGATAACCCCGGAGAGTCGGGCACAAAACTCCTAGACAGAGCATCCGCCTTCACATTTTTAGAGCCCGGAAGGTATGAAATCACAAAATCAAAACGAGCAAAAAATAACGACCAACGGGCCTGTCTAGGATTCAAGCGCTTGGCAGACTCAAGATAAGTAAGGTTCTTATGATCAGTCAATACCACCACGCGATGCTTAGCACCCTCAAGCCAATGACGCCACTCCTCGAATGCCCACTTCATGGCCAGCAACTCTCGGTTGCCCACATCATAATTACGCTCAGCAGCAGAAAATTTCCTGGAAAAGAAAGCACATGGTTTGAACACTGAGCAACCAGAACCTCTCTGTGACAAAACCGCCCCTGCACCAATCTCAGAAGCATCAACCTCGACCTGGAACGGAAGAGAAACATCAGGTTGACACAACACAGGGGCACAGCAAAAACGACGCTTCAACTCCTGAAAAGCTTCCACGGCAGCAGAAGACCAATTAACCAAATCAGCACCCTTCTTGGTCAAATCGGTCAATGGTCTGGCAATGCTAGAAAAATTACAGATGAAGCGACGATAAAAATTAGCAAAGCCCAGGAATTTCTGCAGACTTTTTAGAGATGTCGGCTGAGTCCAATCCTGGATGGCCTGAACCTTAACCGGATCCATCTCGATAGTAGAAGGGGAAAAGATGAACCCCAAAAATGAAACTTTCTGCACACCGAAGAGACACTTTGATCCCTTCACGAACAAGGAATTAGCACGCAGTACCTGGAAAACCATTCTGACTTGCTTCACATGAGACTCCCAATCATCTGAGAAGATCAAAATGTCATCCAAGTAAACAATCAAGAATTTATCCAGATACTCACGGAAAATGTCATGCATAAAAGACTGAAAAACAGATGGAGCATTGGCAAGTCCGAACGGCATCACCAGATACTCAAAATGTCCCTCGGGCGTATTAAATGCCGTTTTCCATTCATCTCCCTGCCTGATTCTCACCAGATTATACGCACCACGAAGATCAATCTTAGTAAACCAACTAGCCCCCTTAATCCGAGCAAACTAGTCAGAAATCAATGGCAAGGGATACTGAAACTTAACAGTGATCTTATTAAGAAGACGGTAATCAATACACGGTCTTAGCGAACCATCCTTCTTGGCTACAAAAAAGAACCTTGCTCCCAATGGTGACGACGATGGGCGAATATGTCCCTTCTCCAGGGACTCCTTCACATAACTGCGCATAGCGGTGTGTTCAGGTACGGACAAATTAAATAAACGACCCTTAGGGAATTTACTACCAGGAATCAAATCGATAGCACAATCACAATTCCTATGCGGAGGTAGGGCATCAGACTTGGAATCTTCAAATACATCCTGAAAGTCCGACAAGAACTCTGGGATGTCAGAAGGAATGGATGACGAAATAGACAAAAATGGAACATCACCATGTACTCCCTGACAACCCCAGCTGGTTACCGACATAGAGTTCCAATCCAATACTGGATTATGGGTTTGTAGCCATGGCAACCCCAACACGACCACATCATGCAAATTATGCAGTACCAGAAAGCGAATAACTTCCTGATGTGCAGGAGCCATGCACATGGTCAGCTGGGCCCAGTACTGAGGCTTATTCTTGGCCAAAGGTGTAGCATCAATTCCTCTCAACGGAATAGGACACCGCAAAGGCTCCAAGAAAAATCCACAACGTTTAGCATAATCCAAATCCATCAGATTCAGGGCAGCGCCTGAATCCACAAACGCCATGACAGAATACGATGACAAAGAGCACATTAAGGTAATGGACAAAAGGAATTTGGACTGTACAGTACCAATAACGGCAGAGCTATCGAACCGCCTAGTGCGTTTAGGACAATTAGAAATAGCATGAGTAGAATCACCACAATAGAAACACAGTCTGTTCAGACGTCTGTGTTCTTGCCGTTCTACTTTAGTCATAGTCCTGTCGCACTGCATAGGCTCAGGTTTACTCTCAGACAATACCGCCAGATGGTGCACAGATTTACGCTCGCGCAAGAGACGACCGATCTGAATGGCCAAGGACATAGACTCATTCAAACCAGCAGGCATAGGAAATCCCACCATAACATCCTTAAGAGCTTCAGAGAGACCCTTTCTGAACAAAGCCGCTAGTGCAGATTCATTCCACAGAGTGAGTACTGACCACTTCCTAAATTTCTGACAATATACTTCTACATCATCCTGACCCTGGCATAAAGCCAGCAGATTTTTCTCAGCCTGATCCACTGAATTAGGCTCATCGTAAAGCAATCCCAGCGCCTGGAAAAATGCATCAACATTACTCAATGCAGAATCTCCTGGTGCAAGAGAAAACGCCCAGTCCTGTGGGTCGCCGCGCAAAAAAGAAATAATAATCAAAACCTGTTGAATAGGATTACCAGAAGAATGAGGTTTCAAGGCCAAAAATAGCTTACAATTATTTCTGAAGCTCAGGAACTTAGTTCTGTCACCAAAAAACAAATCAGAAATCGGAATTCTTGGTTCTAACATCGATTTCTGATCAATAGTATCTTGAATCTTTTGTACATTTACAACGAGATTATCCATTGAGGAGCACAGAGCCTGAATATCCATGTCCACAGCTGTGTCCTGAAGCACTCTAATGTCTAGGGGAAAAAAAAGACTGAAGACAGAGCTAAGAAAAAAAAATGATGTCAGGATTTCTTTTTTCCCTCTATTGGGAATCCTTGGTGTGGCTCCTTGTACTGTTATGGCTGGCAATCAGGCAACACAGCGTGCAGTAATCAGCGCACATACAGAGATCTGGCAATAACCAAAAACAATAGGACGAGCTCTGAGACGTGGAATCTCTGTAGACTGCAGTACCTGATCTATCCTCACACAACTATAAGCAGCAGTGGATTGCACCTATCACTACCTATGCAACTCGGCACTGCCTGAGGAGCTGACTAGCCTGAAGATAGAAATACAAGCCTGACTTACCTCAGAGAAATACCCCAAAGGAATAGGCAGCCCCCCACATATAATGACTGTTAGCAAGATGAAAAGACAAACGTAGGAATGAAATAGATTCAGCAAAGTGAGGTCCGATATTCTAGACAGAGCGAGGATAGCAAAGAGAACTATGCAGTCTACAAAAAACCCTAAAACGAAAACCACGCAAAGGGGCAAAAAGACCCACCGTGCCGAACTAACAGCACGGCGGTGCACCCCTTTGCTTCTCAGAGCTTCCAGCAAAAGTTAATAGCAAGCTGGACAGAAAAAACAGAAAACAAACTAGAAGCACTTATCTAGCAGAGCAGCAGGCCCAAGGAAAGATGCAGTAGCTCAGATCCAACACTGGAACATTGACAAGGAGCAAGGAAGACAGACTCAGGTGGAGCTAAATAGCAAGGCAGCCAACGAGCTCACCAAAACACCTGAGGGAGGAAGCCCAGAGACTGCAATACCACTTGTGACCACAGAAGTGAACTCAGCCACAGAATTCACAACAGGTACACTGCGTTTTATCAAGACTAAAGTCATCGCAGCCGTCTACCAGGAGATTTTAGAGCACTTCATGCTTCCCTCTGTCGACAAGCTTTTTGGAGATGGAAATTTCATTCTCCAGCAGGACTTGGCACCTGTCCACACTGCCAAAAGTACCAATACCTGGTTTACAAACAACAGTATCACTGTGCTTGATTGGCCAGCAAACTCACCTGACCTTTACCCCATAGAGAATCAATAGGGTATTGTCAAGCAGAAGATACCAGACCAAACAATCCAGACGAGCTGAAGGATGCTATCAAAGCAACCTGGGCTTCCATAACATCTCAGCAGTGCCACTGGCTAATCACCTCCATGCCACGCCGCATTGATGCAGTAATTGATGCAAAAGGAGCCCTGACCAAGTATTGAGTGCATTTACTGAACATACATTTCAGTAGGCCAACATTTCCAATTTTAAAATCATTTTTCAAGCTGGTGTTATAAAGTATTCTAATTTACTGACATAATGACATAATGACTTTTGGATTTTCGTTGGCTGTAAGCCATAATCATCAACATTAACAGAAATAAACATTTGAAATAGATCACTCTGTTTGTAAAGACAGTATATAATATATGAGTTTCACTTTTTGTATTGAAGAACTAAAATAAATTAACTTTTTGATGGTATTCTAATTTTATGAGAAGCACATGTATGTATATGTGCGCGTTGTATGTCCATCTACTGTGCATACAGAAATATGTATATGTGCATGTGTTGCACAGTTGTTTGTGTAAATAATATGAATGCTGCTATAAAACAGAAGTAGCTTTCTATGTGCATTCTATAGTCTGAAAAATAGTGTGTGTTTCCCAACCAACCTGAGCTTACAGGACAGGATGTCACTTGAGGGAGACCCATTCTGCTCTGCCCTCCACATCACTGTAAATCTTAATCTGTAAAAGTGAGCTCTCTCTGCACTAAACGATTTCCAGAACACCTAGGTAGCAGTTTTTAAGGCAGTGAGAGCTCTTTTGTCTTTTCTGTAAAGGGAACCTGTCACACCGTTTTTTCAATATGAGCTAAAAATAGCGTTAAATAGGGCCTGAGCTGTGCTTTACAATAGCATCTTTATTGTCCCCTGATTCCTCACCTTTGTTGCCAAAATACCTTAGTAAAGTCGCCGTTTTCGCCTATCAATCACGCTGGTCCGGTCAAATGGGCATTGTGAAATCTCTGTTTCTCCCCCACCTCTTGCTTTTCCCTAAGAAATTTCTTCCCAGCGTTGGCGTAGTGTTTCGCACCTGCGCAGTAAAGTCTAATCTCGCGCCTGCGCATTATGCTTTGCCCAACTGTGGGCATAGCATACAGCACATCACTGCGCATGCGCGGCTCTTCACTGTAACCTGTGTGCCCCGGAAGTCCATAACAACACAATTTGCATATGATGACTTCCGGGGCACAGAGGTTACTGTGGAAAACCGCGCATGCGCAATGATGTATTGTATGCTTTGCCAACAGTTGGTAAATACATACTGCGCATGCGCAAGAGCCGAATGCACTGTGCAACTGCAAAAAAAGAGCGCGATCTGTGCTATTCACAGGTCGAGTTACGTCAGACACGCCGAGGAGCGGGGGGAGAAACAGTGATTTCACGATGCCCATTTGACCAGACCAGCATGATTGACAGGCGAAAATGGCGACTTTACTAAGGTATTTTGGCAGCAAAGTTGGCGAATCAGAGGATAATAAAGGCACTATTGTAAAGCACAGCTCAGGCCCTATTTAACGCTATTTTTAGCTCATATTGAAAAAACGGGGTGACAGGTTCCCGTTAATGTGATACATTCTCCCACAGTTGAAGCAAAAACAACATGTCAACCATGTAGTTTTTGGAGAGTGTTCCTATTGTGAAAGTGGCATAGGTAAAAGTTACGATGAACACAGTACTGTGGAATGTAAAAGTTAGGGTACCCCTGTCAAAATTATTGTTATTAACATAGTAACATAGTTAGTAAGGCCGAAAAAAGACATTTGTCCATCCAGTTCAGCCTATATTCCATCATAATAAATCCCCAGATCTACGTCCTTCTACAGAACCTAATAATTGTATGATACAATATTGTTCTGCTCCAGGAAGACATCCAGGCCTCTCTTGAATCCCTCGACTGAGTTCGCCATCACCACCTCCTCAGGCAAGCAATTCCAGATTCTCACTGCCCTAACAGTAAAGAATCCTCTTCTATGTTGGTGGAAAAACCTTCTCTCCTCCAGATGCAAAGAATGCCCCCTTGTGCCCGTCACCTTCCTTGGTATAAACAGATCCTCAGCGAGATATTTGTATTGTCCCCTTATATACTTATACATGGTTATTAGATCGCCCCTCAGTCGTCTTTTTTCTAGACTAAATAATCCTAATTTTGCTAATCTATCTGGGTATTGTAGTTCTCCCATCCCCTTTATTCATTTTGTTGCCCTCCTTTGTACTCTCTCAAGTTCCATTATATCCTTCCTGAGCACCGGTGCCCAAAACTGGACACAGTACTCCATGTACGGTCTAACTAGGGATTTGTACAGAGGCAGTATAATGCTCTCATCATGTGTATCCAGACCTCTTTTAATGCACCCCATGATCCTGTTTGCCTTGGCAGCTGCTGCCTGGCACTGGCTGCTCCAGGTAAGTTTATCATTAACTAGGATCCCCAAGTCCTTCTCCCTGTCAGATTTACCCAGTGGTTTCCCGTTCAGTGTGTAATGGTGATATTGATTCCTTCTTCCCATGTGTATAACCTTACATTTATCATTGTTAAACCTCATCTGCCACCTTTCAGCCCAAGTTTCCAACTTATCCAGATCCATCTGTAGCAGAATACTATCTTCTCTTGTATTAACTGCTTTACATAGTTTTGTATCATCTGCAAATATCGATATTTTACTGTGTAAACCTTCTACTAGATCATTAATGAATATGTTGAAGAGAACAGGTCCCAATACCGACCCCTGCGGTACCCCACTGGTCACAGCGACCCAGTTAGAGACTATACCATTTATAACCACCCTCTGCTTTCTATCACTAAGCCAGTTACTAACCCATTTACACACATTTTCCCCCAGACCAAGCATTCTCATTTTGTGTACCAACCTCTTGTGCGGCACGGTATCAAACGCTTTGGAAAAATCGAGATATACCACGTCCAATGACTCACCGTGGTCCAGCCTATAGCTTACCTCTTCATAAAAACTGATTAGATTGGTTTGACAGGAGCGATTTCTCATAAACCCATGCTGATATGGAGTTAAACAGTTATTCTCATTGAGATAATCCAGAATAACATCCCTCATAAACCCTTCAAATATTTTACCAACAATAGAGGTTAGACTTACTGGCCTATAATTTCCAGGTTCACTTTTAGAGCCCTTTTTGAATATTGGCACCACATTTGCTATGCGCCAGTCCTGCGGAACAGACCCCGTCGCTATAGAGTCCCTAAAAATAAGAAATAATGGTTTGTCTATTACATTACTTAGTTCTCTAAGTACTCGTGGGTGTATGCCATCCGGACCCGGAGATTTATCTATTTTAATCTTATTTAGCAGGTTTCGCACCTCTTCTTGGGTTAGATTGGTGACCCTTAATATAGGGTTTTCATTGTTTCTTGGGATTTCACCTAGCATTTCATTTTCCTCCGTGAATACCGTGGAGAAGAAGGTGTTTAATATGTTAGCTTTTTCCTCGTCATCTACAACCATTCTTTCCTCACTATTTTTTAACCCCTTTCTGCCATTAGACGTACTATTCCGTCCATGTGGGGTGGGCTTTACTTCCCAAGGACGGAATAGTACGTCATAGGCGATCGCCCGCGCTCACGGGGGGAGCGCGGCCGATCGCGTCCGGGTGTCAGCTGCTTATCGCAGCTGACATCCAACACTATGTGCCAGGAGCGGTCACGGACCGCCCCCGGCAAATTAACCCCCGGCACACCGCGATCAAACATGATTGCGATGTGCCGGCGGTGCAGGGAAGCATCGCGCAGGGAGGGGGCTCCCTGCGTGCTTCCCTGAGACCCCCGCAGCAACGCGATGTGATCGCGTTGCTCTGGGGGTCTCCTACCTTCCTCCCTGCAGAAAGTCCCAGATCCAAGATGGCCGCGGATCCGGGTCCTGCAGGGAGGGAGGTGGCTTACCAAGTGCCTGCTCAGAGCAGGCACTTGGTAACGCTGCACTGCTCTCAGACAGATCGGTGATCTGTCAGAGTGCTGTGCAAGCTGGCAGATCACCGATCTGTATTGTCCCCCCCGGGACAAAGTAAAAAAGTAAAAAAAAAATTTTACAAGTGTGTAAAAAAAAAAAAAAAAAATCCTAAATAATGAAAAAAATAAATAAATATTATTCCCATAAATACATTTCTTTATCTAAATAAAAAAAACCAAACAATAAAAGTACACATATTTAGTATCGCCACGTCCGTAACGACCCGACCTATAAAACTGTCCCACTAGTTAACCCCTTCAGTAAACACCGTAAGAAAAAAAAAAACGAGACAAAAAACAATGCTTTATTATCATACCGCCGAACAAAAAGTGGAATAACACACGATCAAAAAGACTGATATAAATAAGCATGGTACCGCTGAAAGCGTCATCTTGTCCCGCAAAAAACGAGCCGCCATACAGCAACATCAGCAAAAAAATAAAAAAGTTATAGTCCTCAGAATAAAGCGATGCAAAAATAATTATTTTTTCTATAAAATAGTTTTTATCGTATAAAAGCACCAAAACATTAAAAAAATGATATAAAAGAGGTGTCGCTGTAATCGTACTGACCCGCAGAATAAAACTGCTTTATCAATTTTACCAAACGCGGAACGGTATAAACGCCTCCCCCAAAAGAAATTCATGAATAGCTGGTTTTTGGTAATTCTGCCTCACAAAAATTGGAATAAAAAGGGATCAAAAAATGTCACATGCCCGAAAATATTACCAATAAAAACGTCAACTCGTCCCGCAAAAAACAAGACCTCACATGATTCTGTGGACTCAAATATGGAAAAATTATAGCTCTCAAAATGTGTTAACGCAAAAAATATTTTTTGCAATAAAAAGCGTCTTTCAGTGTGTGACGGCTGCCAATCATAAAAATCCGCTAAAAAACCCGCTATAAAAGTAAATCAAACCCCCCTTCATCACCCCCTTAGTTAGGGAAAAATAAAAAAAATAAAAAAAATGTATTTATTTCCATTTTCCCATTAGGGTTAGGGCTAGGGTTAGGGCTAGGGTTAGGGCTAGGGCTAGGGCTAGGGTTAGGGCTAGGGTTAGGGCTAATGTTAGGGCAAGGGCTAGGGCTAGGGTTAGCGTTAGGGCTAGGGCTAGGGTTAGGGCTAGGGCTAGGGTTAGGGCTAGGGTTAGGGCTAGGGTTAAGGCTACAGTTAGGGTTGGGGCTAAAGTTAGGGTTAGGGTTTGGATTACATTTGCGGTTGGGAATAGGGTTGGGATTAGGGTTAGGGGTGTGTCTGGGTTAGAGGTGTGGTTAGGGTTACCGTTGGAATTAGGGTTAGGGGTGTGTTTGGATTAGGGTTTCAGTTATAATTGGGGGGTTTCCACTGTTTAGACACATCAGGGGCTCTCCAAACGCGACATGGCGTCCGATCTCAATTCCAGCCAATTCTGCGTTGAAAAAGTAAAACAGTGCTCCTTCCCTTCCGAGCTCTCTCGTGTGTCCAAATAGGAGTTTACCCCAACATATGGGGTATCAGCGTACTCAGGACAAATTGGACAACAACTTTTGGGGTCCAATTTCTCCTGTTACCCTTGGGAAAATACAAAACTGGGGGCTAAAAAATAATTTTTGTGGGAAAAAAAAAGATTTTTTATTTTTACAGCTCTGCGTTATAAACTGTAGTGAAACACTTGGGGGCTCAAAGTTCTCACAACACATCTAGATAAGTTCGTGGGTGGTCTAGTCTCCAATATGGGGTCACTTGTGAGGGGTTTCTACTGTTTAGGTACATTAGGGGCTCTGCAAACGCAATGTGACGCCTGCAGACCATTCCATCTAAGTCTGCATTCCAAATGGCGCTCCTTCCCCTCCGAGCCCTCCCATGCGCCCAAACGGTGGATCCCCCCCACATATGGGGCATCAGCGCACTCAGAACAAATTGGACAACAACTTTTGGGGTCCAATTTCTCCTGTTACCCTCGAGAAAATACAAAACTGGGGGCTAAAAAATAATTTTGGGGGGAATTTTTTTTTTATTTTCACGGCTCTGCGTTAGAAACTGTAGTGAAACACTTGGGGGCTCAAAGTTCTCACAACATATCTAGATAAGTTCCTTGGGGGGTCTAGTTTCCAATATGGGGTCACTTGTGGGGGGTTTCTACTGTTTAGGTACATTAGGGGCTCTGCAAACGCAATGTGACGCCTGCAGACCATTCCATCTAAGTCTGTATTCCAAATGGCGCTCCTTCCCTTCTGAGCCCTCCCATGCGCCCAAACGGTGGTTCCCCCCCACATATGGGGTATCAGCGCAGTCAGGACAAATTGCACAACAATTCTTGGGGTCCAATTTCTCCTGTTACTCTTGGGAAAATACAAAACTGGGGACTAAAAAATAATTTTTGTGGGAAAAAATTTTTGTTTTATTTTTACGGCTCTGCATTATAAACTTCTGTGAAGCTCTTGGTGGGTCAAAGTGCTCACCACACATCTAGATAAGTTCCTTAGGGGGTCTACTTTCCAAAATGGTGTCACTTGTGGGGGGTTTCAATGTTTAGGCACATCAGTGGCTCTCCAAACGCAACATGGCGTCTCATCTCAATTCCTGTGAATTTTGCATTGAAAAGTCAAACGGCGCTCCTTCCCTTCCGAGCTCTCCCATGCGCCCAAACAGTGGTTTACCCCCACATATGGGGTATCAGCGTACGCAGGACAAATTGTGCAACAACTTTTTGGTTCCAATTTCTTCTTTTACCATTGGGAAAATAAAAAATTGGGGGCGAAAAGATAATTTTTGTGAAAAAAAAATGATTTTTTATTTTTACGGTTCTGCATTATAAACTTCTGTGAAGCACTTGGTGGGTCAAAGTGCTCACCACACCTCTAGATAAGTTCCTTAGGGGGTCTACTTTCCAAAATGGTGTCACTTGTGGGGGGTTTCAATGTTTAGGCACATCAGTGGCTCTTCAAACGCAACATGGCGTCCCATCTCAATTCCTGTCAATTTTCCATTGAAAGGTCAAACGGCGCTCCTTCCCTTCCGAGCTCTCCCATGCGCCCAAACAGTGGTTTACCCCCACATATGGGGTATCAGAGTATTCAGGACAAATTGTGCAACAACTTTTTGGTTCCAATTTCTTCTCTTACCATTGGGAAAATAAAAAATTGGGGGCGAAAACATAATTTTTGTGAAAAAAATGATTTTTTATTTTTACGGTTCTGCATTATAAACTTCTGTGAAGCACTTGGTGGGTCAAAGTGCTCACCACACCTCTAGATAAGTTCCTTAGGGGGTCTACTTTCCAAAATGGTGTCACTTGTGGGGGGTTTCAATGTTTAGGCACATCAGTGGCTCTCCAAACGCAACATGGCGTCCCATCTCAATTCCAGTCAATTTTGCATTAAAAAGTCAAATGGCGCTCCTTCGCTTCCAAGCTCTGTCATGCGCCCAAACAGTGGTTTACCTCCACTTATGGGGTATTGTCGTACTCAGGACAAATTGTACAACAAGGTTTGGGGTCCATTTTCTCCTGTAACCCTTGGTAAAATAAAACAAATTGGAGCTGAAGTAAATTTTTTGTGAAAAAAAGTTAAATGTTAATTTTTATTTAAACATTCCAAAAATTCCTGTGAAACACCTGAAGGGTTAATAAACTTCCTGAATGTGGTTTTGAGAACCTTGAGGGGTGCAGTTTTTAGGATGGTGTCACACTTGGGTATTTTCTATCATATAGACCCCTCAAAATGACTTCAAATGAGATGTGGTCCCTAAAATAAAATGGTGTTGTAAAAATGAGAAATTGCTGGTCAACTTTTAACCCTTATAACTCCCTAACAAAAAAAAATTTTGGTTCCAAAATTGTGCTGATGTAAAGTAGACATGTGGGAAATGTTACTTATTAAGTATTTTGTGTGACATATCTCTGTGATTTAATTGCATAAAAATTCAAAGTTGGAAAATTGCGAAATTTTCAAAATTTTCGCCATATTTCTGTTTTTTTTACAAATAAACGCAGGTAATATCAAAGAAATTTTACCACTGTCATGAAGTACAATATGTCACGAGAAAACAATGTCAGAATCACCGGGATCCGTTGAAGCGTTTCAGAGTTATAACCTCATAAAGGGACAGTGGTCAGAATTGTAAAAATTGGCCCGGTCCATAACATGCAAACCACCCTTTGGGGTAAAGGGGTTAAGGGGCCTACATTTTCAGTTTTTATTCTTTTACTATTGATATAGTTGAAGAACAGTTTGGGATTAGTTTTACTCTCCTTAGCGATGTGCTTCTCTGTTTCCTTTTTGGCAGCTTTAATTAGTTTTTTAGATAAAGTATTTTTCTCCCTATAGTTTTTTAGAGCTTCAATGGTGAACAGTTAAGCAACTTGAAGATTAAATGATCTCTAAAAGGCTTAAAGGTAAAGATGACACATTCCCCTTGTATTTTAGGCAAAAAAACCCCACATTTTTTTACATTTTAAAAATTACAAAAAGGAAAATGGGCAGATGCAAAAGTTTGACCACCCTGCATAGTTAGTAACTTGTAGCACCCCGTTTTGAAAGTATCACAGCTTGTACACATTTTTTTTTGTTGTCAGCCAAAAGTCTTTCAATTCTTGTTTGAGGGATAGGATTTTCACCCATTTTTTTCTTGGAAAATTCTTCCAGTTCTGGGAGATTCCATGGTTGTCTTGCATGTACTGCTGTTGTGAGGTCTAGCCATAGATTTTCAATGAAACTCAGGGGACTGTGAGGGCCATTGTAAAACCTTTAGCTTGCGCCTTTTGAGGTAGTCTATTGTGGATTTTACCATGTGTTTAGGATCATTATCCATTTGTAGAAGCCATGCTCTTTTCAAGTTCAGCTTTTTTGCAGATGGTGTTATGTTTGCATTTGTTGAAACATCATAGAATCCATTCTCTCTTCTACCCATGAAATGTTCCCCATGCCATTGGCTACAACACAACCCCAAAGCATGATTGATCCACCACCATGCTTATTGGTTGCCAAGATATTCTTTTCCTGAAATTCTATGCCCTTTTATCTGCACACATACCTTTGATCAATGTGGCCAAAGAGTTCTATTTTAACCACATTGGTCTACAGGACTTGTTTCCAAAATGCATCAGGATTGTATAGATGTTCTTTTGCAAACCTCTGACGCTGAATTTTATGGTGAGGACGCAGGAGAAATTTTCTTTGATGACTTTTCCACGAAGGCCATATTTGTGCAGGTGTCTTTGCATAGTAGAACAATGTGCCACAACTCCAGAATCTGCTAAATCTTTCTGAAGCTCTTTTGTAGTCAAGCGGGGGTTCTTATTTGCTTCTCTAGCAATTCTATTGAAATTTTGCTTGGTTTTCCAGGCATTATCTTGACCTCCACTGTTACTGTTAACTGCCATTTCTTAATTACATTTCATACTGAGGAAAGGGCAACTTGAAAATGCTTTCTTCCTATAATCTTCTCCTGCTTTATGGACTTCCATAATTTTCATTCTTAGAGTACTAGGTAGCTGCTTAGAAGAACCCATGGCGGCTTTTTTGGCACAAGGTTAGAGGACGCTGGGTTTATATAAAGCTGGGAAATTTACATCACCTGTATTTTTTCCTAACGATGATAGTGAACTAGCCATAACCTTAACAGGCTAATTAAGGTCTGAAACCTTGGTCAAAGTTATTTGAGCACACAATTCTCCAAGGGTGCCCAAACTTTTACATTGGCCCATTTCCCTTTCTGTAATTTTTAAAATGAAAAAAAAAAATTCTGTTTGCCTAAAATACAAAGAGCAAGTTTCAGGGTTAGCCACACCTGAAGGTCTACAATGAAAGAATACAGGATCAGCTAGGCTGGGACATGTTCATAAGGTGGTAGCTAGTGAGTGCTCCCTTACACCATTCACAAGAGTGCAGCTAGGGTACAGTGGGCACAGCGTAACATTTTGAGTAGTGTGGCCCTGAAGCTGGAGGCCCCCAGTGTAACCTGTTATGCATATTTAAGGTTCCTCACAAATGAATTCCCGACATCCAAAACCATTATGCACAAATCTCTGTCATGTAATGGAGAAGGAAAGGCCAAGCATTGTTCCTGCTACCTTTTGTATATATGCTCTATCCTCAGTAAACAAGACTTTACTTTTGCAAAACCATCTGTTTTCTTCACAAATTGTGTCAAAATGTATCCTGAAGGTGTCCGCAATCAAAAACACAACCACTATGGAACCCCTATGTAAGTTGTTAAGGGGCGTGGAGATAGATGTAGGCTAAAAGCCCCCCTTACACAAGTACAAATGGCCCATGTTTAAAACATAATCAAAAGCTGTTTCATGTAAACCCCCCTCAAAAAACAACGGAGGCACTCCCTCATGCTGGGAAAAAAATGTTTGAATTTCTAATGGAGACAAGGATTCTTATCATGACAACTAATCTGTGGGACAATCTACCTCATGAGCTGGTCACAGCAGTAACTGCCGATGGTTTAAAAAAAGGCTTAGATGCTTTTTTTTAGATAAAAATAACATAAATACTTATGTAAATTAATAAAATTATTGTTCTGAATGTTCAATATAGTCGACTAACACTCGGAACCAATTAGGGCAGATTGGGTCACACATTAGGGTTGTGCAAAATTCAAATCTGGCACTCTTTTTGAAGCATAAAGTATATTTATTAAAGTAAAGCAATCCCAAAAGAATTGTGACGTTTCGGTCTCAAATATAGACCTTCCTCAGACTGTTACATAAAATAAAAACAAAATAGGTTCAAACATTAACAGAAAGAAAAAACTAGTGAAAGTTATACATAATGGAAATAATGCTATGGAAATTCATAGGGGAGGCAACACATAACCTTAATCAAGTTCATAGGGTCAAGGACATTGAAACCTCTGTCATCTCATCAAACGTCTCCTTTGGTGTGCGTCTTTCAAGTAAAGGAACATGATGACTGCTCTGTATTCCACTGGGTCCATTATCAAACCTCACACCACTTCAGCACCTGTAAAATCAAGATCGTTATCAGTTCTGAGTTGCAAATTGGCATGCAACCTATAGAGACTTATATCATTACACATGTGCAGTTTCAGCATCCTGTAATAAATAGAAGTGGGTCAGGGGAAATCTTTAGTGAACGCCCCTCGACCTTCTTACCGATATCCTCTCCCATCCTTCGGTTCAACCTGATGGACATGTGTCTTTTTTCTCCTTGTCTGTTTCCTGATTGTGCTTCTACTTTCAGGTAAGTATTTTATTTTACCCCAAATCCAGACTCGCAGCTCAACTACTGAGTACTACTTTTTAATTTGGGTTGCTGTTAGGCTACCTTTAGCGGTGGTGGAGCCTCTGTTCCTGCAATACGATTTGTGCTGGATAAACCAGAAACAGGGTCTAAGGGACCCTGGTGTGGACTTATCCACATGGAATTCGGTGATGATTGATAACACTAAAGATCGCATGGTCAAACAATTTTGGCAATGTGAGGTCAGCAGAGGTATAAGAGCTGCCACTTAGCTCAGGGAGAAATCAGATTACAGTGACCTATTGAAATCTGTAAGAGGGGGAAGGAGGAATGAGAAGCAAAGTGAGAGAGGGGGAAAGAGACACACAGAGCAGTCTGCTAATTCTAACAAGAGTTTTATCTCAATCCAGTGCTGGTTTCACAGCTACACTGCTCAATACTGCTGTATAAATTAATCTATTCTAATGCTGTTTCTGGGGGTGTGCTACAGAGTGACAAAGCATGAATTTTCTCTGTACTGTACTGTTTGTGAAAGCATTCTTTTTTTTTGTTTGTAAAATGCTAAAAAACTGTATATCTGAGACTTATGGAGTATAAATACAAGTAGCAGTTGCCTCCAGGCCTAGTTAAATTGCCTAGCTGCCCCTTCTGCTAAAAAGCAGTATGCTAGTACTATAAATGACAGCTACAATTTGGGTGGCCCTGTTACTTGGTTTACCTGGAGACCCAGAACTTAAAATGTTGTCTCTGTTGAGGTGGGAAATTTATAGGTTTGAGCCTTTGTCATATAATTTTTTATCAAAGAAGCCGAGAAGGTCCTATATATTGATATCTCGTGTTATTTTAGTTCCTTAATTCCATGTAGTTCAGAAGATTGACCTAATAGTCCCAAGGCCTTTAACAGCAATCCTCTTTGTTCCTGACTGTTCTCTCCAGCAAGGTAATGGTTACTAACTATCGGGAAAGTCATTGGAAATGTAGTTGAGGAGAAGGGAAAAGTCTCGACGCTGCAGACGGACGGAGTGTAAAAATATCAGCTCTCTCCAAAATCAACTCCTGGCTGGCGGCAGCTGCCCCTATTAATGCTGGCTGCAGGTTTGTTTTCCTGCGTGGTAGAGAGAAGGCTGCTATTCATACTGTAACAGGTAGCACCAGGGACAGCACAGAGGAATGGAGCGAGGGGGCAAAGGGAGAAGGGGCGTCAGGGGGGAAGTCGGGTGCTTTTCTTTCCAGCCAGTTCTTAAACTTACAAAACAAAATATCTATGTGGACAAGAAAGTAAAACACTGAAGCACTCAGCATAACAATTTGCCTCTGAGAAACATTTGATTTATTTCAAGGTCTGGGGTAACCAGTAACGCGTTTAATATGACAGTTCATCATGGTGGCAGTGGTGACTTGTAAAAACGACAGACCCTCCATGAATCTAGAATCTGGTCATGTTGATTTGTATTGTTTTCTAGAATCATTACATAATTTTGATAAATTCTATTAAGGGTACTTTCTCATTGTGGAGATCCTTTTCCGATTACCCTATTACGACATATGTCCATCATAAAGTCTTCCCCCATTTTCCCCCATTTGGTAGGCCAAGTTCACCGCGTAGGAAACGTACGACTGGAACCCCTGGGTTTGTGAAGTGAGAAAAAGAGTCACGTCTTCAGTATAAAAGCGGTGTCTCATTTTAAAATCCCATTTTAGAAAATATGGGCGTTGGACTTCCTTTACGAACTGGAGCCGCGAACGTGTGCAAACAGCAGCTCTAGCGCTAGTGGATGCAGACCACTGCATGGGACATGAATGGCTGGCCGCACCACCTGGGTTCTGAAGTTGGATAAACAATATTCTTCTGTACAAAAGGGATTGTCCTGATTAGACAAAACCTTTAAACCTTTAAAGGGAATTTGTCACTAGGATTTACCCCCCAATCTATTTATATGTGCATGTAGCTCTGTCAAGTCCAGCATTCCCCTCATATGGCCAGTCAGTTTCTCCATTATGGAGGAATAAGCATTGGAATTGATATGCAAATGAGGCTCAAGAGCTATTTGTAGATTTGAAGACTTTGTCACTCCAGCTCTATTTCTCACCCAGCGCCACCTCCTCGTGCTTGACAGATTGCTCTGGTAAAGTTCACCCCCTGACGAAGGCTGACGCCGAAACGCGCGTCGGGGAGTGGCACATCCAGGAGACGGCAGCAATACAGGTGACACCTGCTCCAGGCTTACTATTATGTTAAGATACTGTTTTCTTAATTTATAATTGACTCTCTGTGATATTGCGATAACGCCTGAACCCATGTAGCGGGTACCTGCATTTACATTTACAATTTTGTTTCCAGCGTAATAATTTTTGTTGGCCGCACATTTGCACTTTATATTTGTACTCTGGCCGCACTTTTTTAGCACTAGCAGCATCTTACGCTGGTATACCTTTATATACACACATTTTTTATGGCATTTGCAATCATTTTGTGCACTTTAGCCTATCAAGCACCTTAGGCCATTTTTTTATTTGTGTACCGCCATCTATTGCACATTGTACTTTTTTTCTTTTGTGTATTTATTTATTATTATCTTTTTGTGTGTATATATATTCAGTCCTGTGGGGTTATATATATATATATATATATATATATATATATACATATATATATATATATATATATATATATATATATATATATATATATATAATTATTTATTTATTTATTCATCCATTTTGCACTACTCCATTACTTTATTAGCAGGATTCTGTTTTGCTCCGTCTTCTTGGTATTGTGCCTTCTTTTGGTTTTTTTCCCCCCTTCCATTTGGTGTATTCATTTATAAATAAAATTATTTGAATTTATTGTTGGGACATTAGTTCGGTTTTTGTGTTCTCCTTTTTTCATAAAGTTACTTCTGGACTTGTAATTGAAATATCTACATGTGCACATAGTTTTGTTTGGGGGGGTGGGGTGGGGTGGGGGCTGGTTTTGGTGTAACCCTGTTGACAGATTCCTATTGGATCAATGGCTATATGAGTTTTGAATCTTTGCCACACCGATACAGAAGTGATATAAACCTGTGATGACATTTTGTTAGCCAGAAGAATGCAATAAATCTGTCAGTCCTCATTATCAATAAGCAGAGCAGGCCTTACGGCTGTGCAAGCTGTGTGTTGGTACGTGGCCCACTACCTACCTTTCCTGAAGGAATTGATCATGTAGTATGCCCTTAGGATGCCAAACGCCCTGCTGATTAGTCCGCTGACCAGCTTTTGTGATTAGTTGGCCAACAGGACCATTTTTGGCCCTCTTAGTCTTGATTAAAAGAGTGCACTCCCTCTCAGTGTCTATCTCTGCTTGTCATGTTGGCTGGGTGGTGCAGATGCTGCCCAGCATGATAGGAGTCACCTCCTCTGCTGCCAGCACCACTAGTGCATCATCTGAAAGAGGTGGTTGATGGAGGAGCGAGGGCAGATAAGTTTATAACACCAACCAGCCTTGTTTCTACAACCGAGCAAGGGTAGTGACCAGCCGGGGTGTCAAGGGGAGTGACCAGCCAATGCACATTTCGCTCATCTTCATCAGGGACTGTCTTCATCAGACGCCTCCTGATCAAGATGTGCGAAATGTGTGTTGGGGTACATGCAAGACATGTCCACATGCAGCTAAGTAAGTCATTAGTAACATTGCTCTTAATGGCTGATATTGTTTCACAGCAAGATCATTTGTTTAAAAATGGTCTGTATATTAGTTTGATTATATACAGGTGCTTCTCACAAAATTAGAATATCATCAAAAAGTTAATTTATTTCAGTTCTTCAATACAAAAACTGAAACTCATATATTATATAGAGTCATTACAAACAGTGATCTATTTCAAGTGTTGATTTTTGTTAATGTTGATGATTATGGCTTGCAGCCAATGAGAACCCAAATGTCATTATGTCAGTAAATTAGAATAATTAACAAAAACACCTGCAAAGGCTTCCTAAGCGTTTAGAAAGGTCCCTGTTATGATCCGGTGACCTTGGAGCCGCATGAATAACTTTCACTGGAGTAGGTGGTAACTGTACTGACCGCAAATCCTGATCTGACACGGCAACTAGAAGTAGCTGTGGGGTGTGCCTAACAAACCCTAGACACCTCGTCACAGCCGGAGGACTAAATACCCCTATAGATGGAAATAGGAATACTATCTTGCCTCAGAACAGAACCCCAAAGGATAGGCAGCCCACCACAAATATTGACTGTGAGTAGGAAAGGAAAGACACACGTAGGCAGAAAATAGGATTTAGCAAAAGAGGCCACTCTAGCTAAAATAGGAAAGGATAGGACAGAATACTGTGCGGTCAGTATAAAACCCTTCCAAAAATATCCACAGCAGATTATACAAAAAATTCCTCCATCTAACTAAAGACGTGGAACGTATATCTGCAACTCCAGAGAATCCTACACACAGAGCAGAAATACAATCAAAAATCCAGCACACAGCATGTGTGCCATAGAAAAAAAACAGACACTTATCTTTGCTGAATTGGCAGCTAAGCAGGAGAAACCAGACAGAGGTCCAACACCTCCCAAGAACCATTGATAACTGGCAAGGACTAATGAATCCTGCAAACCTAAATACCCCAGTCAGAATTGCAATCAGCAGATACACCTGACCATGACTGCAGCCCTGGGGCAACTGCATTACCACCTACAACTACCGGAGGGAGCCCAAAAGCAGAATTCACAACAGGTCCCTTAGACCTGGGGTGTCAAACTGCATTCCTCGAGGGCCGCAAACCATGCGGGTTTTCAAGATTTCCTTAGCATTGCACAAGGTGCTGTAATCATGATGTGTGTAGGTGATTAAATTATCACCTGTGCAGGACAAGGAAATCCTGAAAACATGACCTGTTTGCAGCCCTTGAGGAATGCAGTTTGACACCCCTGCCTTAGACTGTTTCAGTTGGTTCCACAGTCATGGGGAAGACTGCTGACTTGATAGATGTCCAGAAGGCAGTCATTGACACACTCCACAAGGATATACTGTATATACAGTTGTACTCAAATGTTTACATACCACGGCAGAATTTTTGCTTTCTTGGCCTTTTCTTTCAGAGAATGTGAATCAAAACTTTTTCTCCACTCATGGTTAGTGGTTGAGTGAAGACATTTATTGTCAAACTACTGTGTTTTCTCTCTTTAAATCATAATGACAACCAAAAACATCCAAATGACCCTGATTAGAAGTTAACATACCCTGGTGATTTTGGCCTGACTACATGCACAGAAGTTGACACAAATGGGTTTGAATGGCTACTAAAGGTAACATCCTCACCTGTGACCTGTTTGCTCGTAATCAGTGTGTGTGAATAAAAGCTGAGTGAATTTCTGAGATCTAGACAGACTCTTGCATCTTTCATCCAGCCACTGACGTTTCTGGATTGTGAGTCATGGGGAAAGCAAAAGAATTGTCATTGGATCTATGGGAAAAGGTAGTTGAGCTGTATAAAACAGGAAAGGGATACAAAAAGATATCCAAGGAATTGATAATGCCAGTCAGCAGCGTTTAAACTGTGATTAACAAATGGAAAATCAGGGGCTCTGTAAAAAAAAAAGGTAGACCAACAAAAATGTCATCCACAACTGCCAACAAAATTGTTTCTGATGCAAAGAAAAACACACAAATAACATCAGCTAAAATACAGGACTCTCTAAAAACTAGCTGTGTGGCTGTTTCAAGATGCACAATAAGGAGGCACTTCAAGAAAAATGGGCTACATGGTTGAGTCGCCGGAAGAAAGCCATTACTGCACAAATGTCACAAAGTTTCTCGCCTAAAATATGCAAAACAGCACAGAGACAAACCTCAAAACTTCTGGAACAAGGTAATTTGGAGTGATGAGACCAAAATTGAACTTTTTGACCACAACCATAAACGTTACATTTGGAGAGAGGTCAACAAGGCCTATGATGAAAGGAACACCAATCCTACTGTAAAGCATGCAGGTGGATCGAAGAAGTTTTGGGGATGTGTGAGCTACAAAAGCGCAAGAAGCTTGGTCAAAGCAGAAGGAAAGATGAATTCAGCACATTATCAGCAAATACTTGAGGCAAATTTGCACTCACCAGCTCAGAAGCAGTGCATGCGACGTACTTGGACGTTCCAACATGATAACAATCCAAAACACAAGGCCAAGTCGACCTGTCATTGGCTACAGCAGAACAAAGTGAAGGTTCTGGAGTGGCCATCTCAGTCTCCTGACCTCAATATCATTGAGCCACTCTGAGGAGATCTCAAGGGAGCAGTTCATGCTAGACAGCCCAGGAATTTACAGGAACTGGAGGCTTTTGCCAAGAAGAGTGGGCAGCTTTACCATCTGAGAAAATAAAGAACCTCATCCACAACTACTACAAAAGACTTCAAGGTGTCATTGATGTTAGAAGAGGCAATGCACGGTATTAAGAAATAGGGTATGTGAACTTTTGATCAGGGTCATTTGGATGATTTGAGTTGTCATTATGATTTAAAAAAGAGAAAACACAGTAGTTTGACAATAAATGGCTTCACGCAACTACTAACAATGAGTGGAGAAAACGTTTTGGTGTTATCATTCATACTCTAAAAAAATGGCTAAGAAATCAAAAATTCTGCTGGGGTATGTAAACTTTTGAGCACAACTGTATAAATATGTATAATATATATATTGTGAGGCAGTGACTCGTGTCACAGGTAGGGGTCGCTGTTTGTGCTCCCTAGGTTGTGCATGAAGACGGATGAAGTCCATAGGTGTGCATGGCAGTCACGGATTTTCGGTCTGGGTTTTTCATGTGACTGAAAGCCACAGGTTTGTTTGTTAAAAACCCAACAATAAGGGGTGTGGGTGTGTCAGGTGTCTGTCAGGTGCAACGTCAGTGTCAGTCTGGTGTGTCCTGTTGTGCAAAGCAGAGGCCTGCAGAGCGCTGGCTGTGTGCATGAAGCAGCACAGGCCAGCGGAGCCAGCAGCTATGGCACCTGAATAGCCTGGCACCAGCTGCGTATACAGCGATGCAAGCTATCCATGGTAACTGGTCTCGGATGTGGACAGTCCTGTGCCTGGAGGTGAACTGGAGGTGCAGGACACTCACGGGAACTAGTCAGAGTAGGACTGGCGTGTGTAGTGTCTGCAACATGTGAAGCTGTGTTTTGAGACTGTAATATGGTGTGCGGTCGCCCCATGGATACTGGACAAGGAGAGGTCCGGCATGTTTAGGGACTGCAATCTAAAAGCCATATGATGTGTAGTGCTATGAAACAGGTACTGAGATGAGATGCAACTGTGTGTATTGAACTTTGATGTCATGTACTATAAAATGCTATGCACCAATATGTGTGAAATAACACATTAAAGAGACTTTTGTGTTTGAAATTTGTGGGTCACTGCCTCTTCACTGCCACTACCACAGCATTACAATATATATATATATATATATATATATATATATATATATATATATATATATATATATATATATATATATATATATATTAGCTCTTGTGAACATTTTCTGACTTACCATGCATTTCTTTTTGTGGATTCTCCTTGCTTAATTATGTTCATTTTCACCAATACATTGGTGTCAGAGCCCTGAGAAAGCTGGAGCCATTTCAATAGTATCAATATCCAAAATATTCAGATACCAGTGACAGCTGTGGCAGAGCTGAAATGCCAAAGGCTCCTGGCCATTTTCTCTGGTAAGACACAGGCTGCTATAAGGTTGTAGCTGGGGCGCCTGGGGATTACACAGTGGCATGCAGAGGACCAATGAGAAAACTTCATCACATAGCCTTTATAGGGCTACAGGCTGCAACCAGAAGAAATAGTAGGTCAATACTTATCAGGGAAGCACAGTTTTTGTTAGATGCTATTGCTGCAAACAGGACATGGAAGGACAATAAATAGAGGTGACTTTTATTATAGAAGGCACAGAGGGGACACTTTTTCTATGTTGAAGCACAGAAGAGGCACAGTAGAGACATTATTGATGTGTGGAGACACATTGGCATAATTACTGTGTGGGAACAATGAGATGGCATTATTACTATAATAAAGCATAATCAGGGCTGATTGTACCTTTTTTGTTAACTGAAACAAACATTTTAATGGCACCCATCCCCCTCAAAGAAAAAAAGATAGTTATACTGTGTGCAGATTGACTTTTTTTAACCAAGGAGCCAGGTGGCTCTCTATTTCTGCAGGTAGACTAACTCCATAGTTATAAATTGTTCACTATTCACGACATAGCACAATAATTAGGCAATTTGTATTTTTATCTTACTGAATAACAGCTATCAGTCAATTCAAAAGTAAGTCTGAATATTTAAGAAAGTAAAAGTAAGGGTTTTTTAGGAGAATATCTACAGGTGCATCTCACAAAATTAGAATATCATCAAAAAGTTAATTTATTTCAGTTCTTTAATCCAAAAAGTGAAACTCATATATTATGTAGAGTCATTACAAACAGATTGATGTATTTCAAGTGTTTATTTCTGTTAATGTTGATGATTATGGCTTACAGCCAATGAAAACCCAAAAGTCATGATCTCAGTAAATTATAATACTTTATAACACCAGCTTGAAAAAATGATTTTAAAATCCGAAATGTCGGCCTACTAAAATGTATGTTCAGTAAATGTACTCAGTACTTGGTCAGGGCTCCTTTTGCATCAATTGCTGCATCAATGTGGCGTGGCATGGAGGCGATCAGCCTGTGGCACTGCTGAGGTGTTATGGAAGCCCAGGTTGCTTTGATAGCAGCTTTCATCTCATCTGCATTGGGTCTAGTGTCTCTCATCTTCCTCTTGAGAGACATTTATTTTATTATTCTTTTTACCTAAGAGGGTGATAAAGGGGGGTTTGATTTACAATTTTTTTTGATCACTGTGATAGAGTCTATCACAGTGATCAAAATGAACCAATAGGAAAAATTTCCTGTTGTTGCCGGGTGCCGGCCGCCAGATCTCGGCGGGTGCACTGTGCATGCATCTGTAAGCCAGATGTTCTGCATCACCTGTATGTGAACAGCGCCGCATACAGATTATTTTTTGTGCACTAATATACCAGACAACCACCCCCTCCATGGATTGGTAGGCTGAGAGTGGTTGTTTCAGTGGTATTGTTGCACCTGTGTTGCTGACCATCTTTAATTGGGTCCACTGCACCCTGATAGTGCATTTGTATGGAGGCCTGGGCAGGTAAGCATCTCTCTTAGAGGATTTCTAAGTCTTCTTTTTGTGGTTTTGCTGTTTAGTGACAGGACTTGCAAGTGTGAGGACCCTTGACGTGTGTTGGAAGCTTCCATATTTTGGCCATAATATCAACTAATATCTCACATATATTTACATGTGTTTTTTTGCACTTTATTTATCTTTCAGGGTGCAGTTGGGCCCAGATGGCTCTGTAAACTGTGGCGTCTGTTCACATGGGATGCATTGTGGTTAGCACTGGGCAACCTCTTGATCTAAGAGTATGGGCGTCACTAATAGGCTGTAAGCCAGATGCTCTGCATCACCTGTATGTGAACAGTGCCCAATACAGATTATTTTTTGTGCACTAATATACCAGACAACCACCCCCTCCATGGATTGGTAGGCTGAGAGTGGTTGTTTCATCGGTATTGTTGCACCTGTGTTGCTGCCATCTTTAATTGGGTCCACTGCACCCTGATAGTGCATTTATTTGGAGGCCTGGGCAGATAAGCATCTCTGCCTTTTTTTCTGGTGTTTTTTGAATAATTTTTGGAGGATTTCTAAGTCCTCTTTTTGTGGTTTTGCTGTTTAGTGATAGGACTCGAAAGTGTGAGGACCCTTGACGTGGATTGGGAGCTTCCATATTTTGGCCATAATATCAACTAATACTTCAGATATATTTATATGTGTTTTTTGCACTTTATTTATCTTTCAGGGTGCAGTTGGGCCCAGATGGCTCTGTAAACTGTGGCGTCTGTTCAGACGGGATGCATTTTGGTTAGCACTGGGCAGCCCGCCTGATCTAAGAGTGTGGGCATCACTAATAGGCTGTAAGCCAGATGCTCTGCATCACCTGTATGTGAACAGCGCCCAATACAGATTATTTTTTGTGCACTAATATACCAGACAACCACCTCCTCCATGGATTGGCAGGCTGAGAGTGGTTGATTCATCGGTATTGTTGCACCTGTATTGCTGCCATCTTTAATTGGGTGCTTCACAAAACTTTATAACATTGAGCCGTGAAAATAAAAAAATCCCATTTTCCCAGCAAAAAAAGTTTTTTTAGCCCCAAATTTTGCATTTTCACAAGGGTAACAAGAGAAATTGCACCTTTCATTTTGTAGTGCAATTTCTTCTGAGTACGCCAATACCCAATATGTGGGGGAAAACTACTGTTTGGGCACACAACAGGACTTGGAACGGAAGGACCACCATTTGACTTTTTGAATGCAAAATTTGCTGAAATAATTAGCAGACGCCATGTTGCATTTGGAGAGCCCCTGATGTGCCTAAACAGTGGAAACCCCCATAATTGACACCATTTTGGAAACTAGATCCCTCAGCAAACTTATCAAGATTTGTGATGGGTACCTTAAACCCCCAGGTGCTTCACAGAAGTTTATAACATTGAGCCGTGAAAATAAAAAAAAACACCTTTTCCCCACAAAAAAATGTTTTTTTTGCCCCAAATTTTGCATCTTCACAAGGATAACAGGAGAAATTGCGCTATACAATTTGTTGTGTAATTTCTCCTCAGTATGCCAATACTCAATGTGTTTGGGTAAAATACTTTGTAGGCTCATGGCAGGGCTCAGAAAAGAAGGAGGGACATTTTGGAATGCAGACTTTGATGGAATTTTCTACCAGTGTCATGTCTCGTTTTGGGAGCCCTTGATGTGCCTAAACAGTGGAAACCCCCCACAAGTGACCCCATTTTGGAAGCTAGACCCCTCAAGAAATGTATCTAGATGTGTGTTGAGCACCTTGAACCCCCAGCTGGTTCACAGAACATTATAACGTAGAGCAGTGAAAATAAAAAAAATCTAACTTTTCCCACAGTATGCAGTACAGTAGCATTGATATACCTTGTAGCCTGTCAGCCCTGCAGGCACAAGTTAGTTAGATAATGCACTGCGCATGATCTAAATAACTTCTTAGTACCTGGTGACACAGATGTTATAATGGCAACGGGTCACCATGGCAATGATCTAGACCCCAGGATCATGTTGTGAGGTCTCTGATCCAAGGACAGAGGGGCTTTCTTTCCTATCTTTCCTCTGCCCACTCGCTAAATGCTGTAATCGAGTTTGCAGCATTTAGGGGGTTAAAGTGTTGGCAGCAGTGTGGGACCACTCCTGGCACTGAGAGACGGGTGTCAGCTGTCAGTATCAGCTATGTATCAGCTGACATCCAGTGGCGATCACCTGCACAGAGCCCCCTGTGCGTGGGTGATCGTCATGATGTACATGTACTGCATCGGATCGGAAGTCCTTCCCAATCAAGACGTAGACGTACTAAAATGTCAGAAAGGGGTTAAAGTCTGAGTCCTCGCTGGTCTTCCTCCTCTTTTAATCCAAAATTCGAGGATAGCATTAAATTCAAAGCCACCTTTTCTTCCTCAGCCATTTCCTTCCTGTGGGTAAGAATTAGGTCCAAGATTACGGATTCTGTTGTTCTCTCTGCTACCTTTTGAAATATAAAAACCAAAAGGTATGAACAGAGACATAAATTGGTGTGCATGCAGCATGTAAGCGCATGTTCACACTAGCCACTGAACAGAAATGTCTGCATCATGTGCATATAAAGATGTGGGAAAAACAAAATCCAGCTCACCATACCGACATTCCCAGGAGCTCGGAGCACGGAACCGCTGTGTCAGGGCGTGGACGAACAGGAAAGAGAAGGAGATCCAGCTCAACGAAATAGTGAAAAATCCATAATTTATTTCACTCAAAATACAGTGAAAGGACAAAACATCAGCATACAGAAAAAATTATAAAAACAAGGTCAATGCGTTTCCGGTGACTAAGCACCCTTAATCATATAAAGATGTGGCCTGACTTTTTCTTGAACTGGGCATTATAATTGTGGTCTCAATAAATTTTGTTCAACTTCACAGGGTATTTGATCATTATGTTTCTGATTTTGTTTTTTTTCTTTTGAAAGACAAAAGCTGTCAGCAAGAGAAGATAAGAATTTTCTGGACCCATTACTTTTGCCTGAGAGAGATTCCCAACAAATATCTGCATAGTTAAAATCTCCCATGATCACTATGTTGTACTTTTTTAAAAGCAGAGACATCTAATGTAAAAAGAGTTCATCTATAACTTCAGTCTGTCCAGGTGGCCTATAGTAAACACCTACAATAGTGTCCTTTCTGTTCTTCTCTCCTAGCAGTCTTACCAAAACAGTTTCTGCAGAGCTACCATTCTATGAAGCTTGGATCTCTGTGGAGATATACGTTTTTTTTCCTAACATATAATGCAACACTTCATCCTCTCTTTCTAATTCTGTTTCTAATAAATAAGTTGTAGCCTTCAAGGTTTTTATTCCATTCATGTGTATCCATCCCATCAAGTTCAGTGATGCCTAAGACATCGTATCTCTCTTCCTGTGTTAGCAGATCCTATTATCCCTGTTTGTTTCCCATGCTCTGTGCATTTGTGTAGATCCATTTTAGTTTGTAGTCAGTTTCTCTTGCTCAAAATAATTCATTAGCTGCATATTTTTTTCACATTCCATATTGCTCTACTTAAAAGCTTTCCTGATGACTGTAGAAAGGCATCTACCAAATATGTATTTTCCTGTTTTCGTAAGATGCAACCATCTCTAGCAAGGAGTACATCATACAGGTAATTCACTCCATGATCAAGCAACGTTGGTCATGGCACCATCAACTTAGTAAGTTGTTCACCTGTAGAATCCTGTTCAATCTCCTCGATCCATGTCCATCTACTGGGAAGATGGATAAGAAGACAACCTGCTCTCCCAGTTCCTTACCTTTCCGGCATAGGTCTTCAAAATCTCTGCATATACAGTAGTTTCCAGGTCCTTTTTTGCTGTGTCATTTGTTCCTACATGTATTACTAGACATATGTAGTTGTTTGTAGCACTGAAGAGTCTTGATACCCTATCAGACAAATCTTTGATTTGGGCAAATGGAAGACAGCACACGTCTCCTGAGGTAATGTCCGGACGGCAGATAGATGCTTCTGTTCCTATCAGTAGGGAATCCCCTACCACCACCTCTCTTTTTCTTCTTCACCACAGGACTTCTTTTTCTCCATTTAAGAAGCTTATGATTTCTTACTGGAGTATTATATGTAGGAAAAGCACTTTTTTTGATGTATATCTTCATAGTTGTCTTGTGTGAGAGCCTGGTAGTAGTTTTTCAGTGATACTGGTGCTGGCTGCCTCCTCAGTCTCCTGCTTCTTTGGGTCACATGCTTCCGTTTCTCTTCGTACATTGAAAAGTGCTTCTCTTTGAACATTCTGAACAGTTATTTCAACTCTGTCATTAGCTTATGCAGGAACGCTGAAAGGTTCTTCTCTTGCAACATTCTGAAGAGATTCTTCTGCTCTCTCAAGGAAATCCTCATCTTTGATGAGCTTCAGTGTAGCTAATCTCTCTTGAAAACTTTGCACGTTTTTCTCTAAAAGAGTCACAAGTTTGCATTTCTGGCATGTAAAGTTTGTCTTTTCCTCTGGCAAGTCTGTAAACATATAGCACACATTGCAGCACACCATATGAGAAATCTCTATCTCTATGTTGAGCAAAACAAATTTCTGTGGAATCACTGTAAAGATTCAGCGATTCAGCTTTAAGCAGCTCTGGTCCCAGAATTCACCAGGAATATGCAATCTACCCCCTAAACCCCAATCCCCCCCCCCCCCCACCCCCTGAGAGTTTAAATTTCCGGATGAGCAAATGTGTTCAGTGATATCTGAGTATCTGGGTGCTCAGATATGTTTGGATATGTGCAGCACTCGACGAGCATTTGCTGTTGTTGGGATTTGAAGCTTGAATTCCCACCTCGCACGTTTGGCGCCTGTTACATAGCCATAAAGTAATGCTGTAATGCTGTAGCCATCTTGGTAGTGGCATTACTGTAATTAGCTCGCCACATTACCTCTTCAGAGGATATAAAAGGACAGGCACCGCCGTGTTCAGCTCACTGATGCTATTGCACAGCTCAGGAACAGTTCTGATTGGAGGAAGGCTCTATTGGCAGGCTTTGCACTGTGTGCAGAGCTTTCATAAGTGTAGGAGTAAGACAAGTACATTTTGTTCACAATATTTCAATGGGGTACTACAGTTGGTGCCTTTGAGCGTGTATGGATGACCCTGTTTGCAATTTTTGACAGGGTTTGCACTTAGTTCATAGCCTTTATGAGTCTAGGACAGGGGTGGGGAATCTTTTTTTTGCCAAGGGCCATTTGGATATTGTGGTGCAGTGACCCACGTTACAGCCAGGGGGCGCTGTGTGTACGCTTTAAGATGCGCTTGGAGGCATAAATGTGATGAGACAAAGTCCGGCAGGAGTGTAAATGGCCAGTGTGTGTGTTGCACAGGAAGACACTCGGCGCTGTCAGTCTGAAGTTAAGTTGGTGTGCTTGGACTTGTAGTCCCACAAGTAATTGTGTAGTTCTAATGGGAGACTGGCAGGGCTAGTTATGAGAGATGGGAGGGTCAAACTAGCCACACACACCCACACTCCCACCCAGGGGAGTGGTTAAAAGGTATATAATGTGACCAGGGTGTGGGTCACATGTTCCTGTGTATGGATCCATTTGTTCCATGTGCTAGGTCCTGGACGGTCGGTGTTGGAAGCTCCTGTGAGTGGAGTCTTCCTGGAAGCACCTGAGACTGTGGACCTGATGGACGGTCAGTGTTTAATTGTCCTGGTATGGGCTGGAGTCCTGGAAGCACTGAGGATTGAGTCTTGCACTGAGGATTGAGCCTGGGTGTTGGATTGTCCTGAAGTGGGCTGGAGTCCTGGAAGCACTGCTGAGGCTATGGACTGAATGCTCGAGGGTGTTGGATTGTCCTGGGATGGACTGGAGTCCTGCAAGCACCTGGTAAGAGTGTGAGTCCTGGAATGGTCAGAGTGTTGGATTGTCCTCGGATGGACTGGAGTCCTGTAAGCACTTGGTAAGATCATGGACTGATAGCCTGTGTGTTGGAAGTGCCTGTGATTGGACTTCCTGGAAGCGCATGGAAAGGCTGCATCTACAGAGCCTGAGACGGTTTCTGTGTTGGGGAAGCTACAGTTCCTACTGTGGGTCTGGACTATCCGAGGGCCCTGGGCACAAGGACGGTGATCCCAGTGAGGCAGTTTCCCTGTGAACCAACACTGGCAGGAGTCAGTGTGTGGAGCCGGAGCTCCTGAGAGGTAACCCCTGGTGTGGGAAAAACCTGTAATATACGGCAGAGACGTATCTGTCATTGGAACAGACTGTTGGGGTTTAATATGTTCCGTTGATGCATGTAATGAACTGTAATGGAGAGAAAAGACGTGACTACTGAATGTTTTGTAAAGCCACACGTTGTTAGGACTGGCGGAACGCACCAAGACAGGTGACGAAGATGCGTTCGCAGTCCGGGGTCCACCGTGCAGGTGAGAACCTGCTGCTAGCAATTTGCAGACTCTATAGCGGTACACTAAAGTAAACACGCGTGGGTTAAACCTCACCCAGCGTGAGGAAAGCGATCCTGTTAATTCACAGGACCGCAATACCGCACTAGAGAGCGAGCAAGTGGCCAGCGGACTTAACCCCAGAAGGGATTGAAGCCCGATTAGGCCCTTGCTGGCACAACACCGCAACTGGGTGTGTAGAGAACCTTCAGAAATATAAGCGCACAAGTGCGCGAGCGATGCCGCACTAACGGACGCCACTAACCACCCAGACTTGGGTATGGAAAGCGCAAGGCAGGCGCACGGCGCCGTACTGGCAGGCACAGCTACAGGACGCTGTGATGTGTGTTTAGTGTAGTAGGCTAAGTCGGGCGCTAGATAGCAGCCGTACACCTTCCGCGAACAGACATTCAATAGGGAAGGGGTAACCAAGAACGACTTGCACTCACACATACACACATATCAATTGTAAGACAATACTAGCGCATGGCCATGCGGTCATGCGCAGTTTATATAGCTGCAGCACAGGAAATGGCTACAGAACTTTTGCCCTTCTAGGACCTGCCAAGAGGACCAATGGAATGTGCCGCAGAGCCTGAGCACATGACCCTCGATCTCCAACGGGAGATCTTGCCCTGGGCATGCTCAGTGTGTGCAGATAAGGACTTAGTCCCAGAGAAGTCCGCTCGCTGCTGACCAGAATAGGCTTCAAAGGCAGAAGCTGGAGAAGCAGCAATAACTCTTCTCACAGAGTCAGACTGAGCGAGACGCTGGGATCGACGTCCCTGCTGAGCAGACTCCACTGCGGCTGGAGGGGAATGGGAGACCGCAGCGGAGACGGATCGAGATTCCCCCTGTGCAGCAGAGGAAACTCGACTCCTAACATTACCCCCCCTCCTAGGGCCCCCCCCTCCTTGGGCCTCGCTACGCTCGAAGGCAGCAATGAGCTGTGGGGCCCGAATGTTTTCAGCAGGCTCCCAAGACCTGTCCTCTGGACCATAACCCTTCCAATCCACCAAATAAAACTTTTTGCCGCGTACCACCTTGCACCCTAAAATAGCGTTCACCTCGTAATCGTCCGTAGACGAACCCGATGTCCCGGCAGATGACTCGGAAAACCGGGACATGTATACGGGTTTCAAGAGGGACACATGAAAGGTGTCGGTGATACCCAAGCGTGGAGGAAGAGCCAGGCGGTAGACCACGGGATTAACCTGCTCGAGGACCTTGAATGGGCCCAAGTAGCGAGGAGCAAACTTAGTGGACTCAACTCGCAGCCTGATGTTACGGGCGGAGAGCCACACCAAGTCGCCAGGAGCAAAGGCCGGGGCAGGGCGCCGATGTGCATCGGCGGAGGACCTCATTCTCTCCTTCGAGGCCCGAATGGCATCCTGAGTGCGGTCCCAAATGTCCCGTGCCTCCACTGCCCAGTCTGCCACCCTGGAGTCAGCAGAGGACACGGGCATAGGCACAGGAACCCGCGGATGCTGGCCGTAATTAAGGAGGAAAGGAGTCTGACCGGTGGAATCGGCTACAGCGTTATTAAGGGCGAACTCTGCCCATGGTAATAAAGATGCCCAGTCATCCTGCCTGGCAGAAACAAAATGTCGCAGATATGTGACCAGAGTCTGATTGGCCCTCTCTACCAACCCATTCGTCTCGGGATGATATGCGGAAGAGAGATTTAACTCAATGCTGAGAAGACGACAAAGCTCTCTCCAGAACCGAGACGCAAACTGGGGACCCCGGTCACTGACAATTTTGTCTGGCATGCCGTGTAGGCGGAAGATGTGTCTTATGAACAACGCTGCCAAGGCCCGTGCAGAAGGTAACCGTGGGAGCGGCACCAAGTGCACCATTTTCGAGAAATGATCGGTAATTACCCAAATGACGGTACAGCCGCGAGACTTGGGCAAACCCACTACAAAGTCCATCCCGACCATCTCCCAGGGCCTGTCTGCCACCGGCAAGGGATAGAGTAACCCAGACGGCCGTTGTCGAGGAGACTTATTTTTGGCGCATGAGACACACGCCAAAACGTAATCCCTGACATCTCGCAGCATATGCGGCCACCAGTACGTCCTCGCCAGCAGCTCAGATGTCCTTTTAGTCCCAAAGTGTCCACCCACCCTGGAGGAATGAGCCCAAGAGAGAACCTCCGGTCGCAAATTTATGGGCACAAAAGTCTTGCCTGGAGGCACAGACTCAAGCGACACCGGAGCCACGGTTCTCAAGCTCTCAGAAGGAACAATAAGCCGAGGCTCTCCTTCCTCCTCCTCAGATGACACAACAGAGCGAGAAAGAGCATCAGCTCGAATGTTCTTCTCCCCAGCGACATAATGGAGGGTGAAGTGGAATCGGGAGAAGAATAAGGACCATCTGGCCTGGCGAGAATTTAGCCTCTGGGCTGTTTGCAAATATAGCAAATTTTTATGGTCTGTAAATACTTGAAAGGGAAAACGAGCCCCCTCCAAGAGATGTCTCCACTCAGAGAAAGCCAATTTCATCGCTAGCAACTCCCTGTCCCCGATGGAATAATTCCTCTCCGCTGGTGTGAAGGTCTTGGAGAAGAAAAAGCACGGATGCTTCCGACCTTGAGCATCCTTCTGGAAGAGGACTGCTCCAGCACCAACGGAAGAGGCATCCACCTCCATTATAAACGGCTTATCGACATCGGGACGATGTAGGATGGGAGCGCTAGCAAAATGAGACTTAGTAGAAGAAAAGGCCCTGGAGACCTCTTCAGACCACACTTTGGGATTTGCTCCCTTCTTGGTGAGGGCTACCAAGGGAGCTACCAAAGTTGAGAAATGGGGGATGAACTGGCGGTAATAATTAATGAACCCCATAAAGCGCTGCACCGCTTTAAGTGAATGGGGTTCTTGCCAGTCCATCACAGCCTGTAGTTTGGCAGGATCCATAGCCAATCCTTGGGCAGAGATGATATAGCCCAAGAAAGGTAAAGACTCCTGCTCAAACACACACTTCTCCAACTTTGCGTAAAGAGAGTTTGCCCGTAAGAGGTCGAAGACTCTGCCAACATCTCTCCGGTGGGAGTCAATATCTGGAGAGAAGATGAGAATATCATCCAGATAGACTACGACCGAGGTGGAAAGCATATCCCGGAAGATGTCGTTGACAAAGTCTTGGAAAACGGCTGGGGCATTACAGAGCCCGAAGGGCATCACCAGATACTCATAATGCCCATCTCTGGTGTTAAACGCCGTCTTCCATTCGTCCCCCTCACGAATGCGAATCAGGTTATAAGCTCCCCGCAGGTCTAATTTGGTAAATACCTTAGCTCCCCGTAGCCTATCAAAAAGCTCAGAAATCAGGGGCAGCGGGTACTTATTTTTAACGGTGATGGCGTTAAGACCCCTGTAGTCTATGCAAGGACGCAACTCTCCATTCTTCTTCTGTACGAAGAAGAACCCTGCCCCAGCTGGTGACACTGACTTCCTAATAAATCCTCTTGCCAAATTCTCCTGGATGTATTGGGACATAGCCTCCGTTTCCGGGAGAGAGAGGGGATAGACACGTCCCCGAGGAGGTTCTGCTCCAGGCAAGAGATCTATAGGACAGTCATAGGGACGGTGAGGCGGAAGGGTCTCCGCGGCTTTTTTGGAAAAGACGTCTGCATAAGACCAATAGTGTTTGGGGAGAGTAGAGAGATCTGCGGGTATCTCAGTGGTGGAAACCTGAACGCACTCTTTCACACATCTGCCCTTACAGGATTCACTCCAACCCAATATCCTCCCAGAGGTCCACTCAATATGTGGGGAGTGGAAACGAAGCCAGGGCATTCCCAGCAGAATCTCATCCATTCCCTCGGGAAGGACAAGAAGGGAAATAGTCTCCTGGTGGGATGGGGACATGGCTAACGTGAAAGGGACAGTCTGATGTGTGATCTGTAATGGAAGTGTCGACCCATTCACCACTCTCACGGTTACTGGTTTGGCTAGCATAGCCAGAGGTATTGCGTGGCGCTGAGCAAAAGCAGAAGACATAAAATTTCCCTCTGCTCCTGAATCCACACAAAGCTCTACTGTAAGAGTGGATATGCCTAACAGGATTGTCCCTTTAAAGGACAATTTTGAGGAAAATGCCGCGGTGTCCAGTGAACCTCCTCCAATGGACACTAGACGCGATCGTTTTCCCGACCGCCGTGGACATTTATTAGCGAAATGTCCCGGTTGCTGGCAATTTTTACATAGCACAGGTACTCGAGCGGTCTGAGACCTAGATCCCGCTCGAGAAACCTCCATGGCCTCATGGGAGTCGGACGCCATAACAGGAGATTCTAGAGGTTTGGCAAAGATGGGAGCCAGCCGAAACCTCTGCCTACACTGGGTCCGCTCCAACCTCCGCTCGTTAAAACGGAGATCGATGCGGGTAGCTATAGTAATAAGCTCCTCCAGTGTGGCGGGAATCTCCCTGGTGGCCAAGGCGTCCTTCACATGATCTGCCAGTCCTTTCCAGAACACCGGAATAAGGACTTTATCCGGCCATTCCAGCTCAGAAGCTAGAGTCCGGAATAGGATGGCAAACTGGCTGACCATGGACGAAGCCTGAGTAATTGCCAACAATTGGAGCGCGGTATCGTGGGTGACACGAGGTCCCAGAAAGACCTGCCTCAGAGCGTCCAGGAAGATAGGAGCACTCTGCACCACACGATCACCACGTTCCCAAAGCGGCGTTGCCCACTCCAACGCCCTGCCCGACAAGAGAGATATAATGAATCCCACTTTCGCCCGTTCCGTAGGAAAACGTGCAGCCAGCAGCTCGAGATGTATGGAGCACTGGCTCACGAATCCCCGACATGGCTTACTGTCACCAGCAAACTTGTCTGGAAGCGGGAGACGGGATAAGGTCGGAGCAGGGGTGGCAGCGGACAAACTGGCTGCAGCTGCACTTGCAGCCTGAACAGCGACAGCAGTAACGTCCACAGCTGAGGTTGTGCGCTCGAGAGCCGCCAACCTACCCTCCAGCTGCTGGATGTACTGCTGTAGACGCTGACCGTCTGCCATTTACTAGCCAGACCCTGGCGCTAGTATTATGTTAGGACTGGCGGAACGCACCAAGACAGGTGACGAAGATGCGTTCGCAGTCCGGGGTCCACCGTGCAGGTGAGAACCTGCTGCTAGCAATTTGCAGACTCTATAGCGGTACACTAAAGTAAACACGCGTGGGTTAAACCTCACCCAGCGTGAGGAAAGCGATCCTGTTAATTCACAGGACCGCAATACCGCACTAGAGAGCGAGCAAGTGGCCAGCGGACTTAACCCCAGAAGGGATTGAAGCCCGATTAGGCCCTTGCTGGCACAACACCGCAACTGGGTGTGTAGAGAACCTTCAGAAATATAAGCGCACAAGTGCGCGAGCGATGCCGCACTAACGGACGCCACTAACCACCCAGACTTGGGTATGGAAAGCGCAAGGCAGGCGCACGGCGCCGTACTGGCAGGCACAGCTACAGGACGCTGTGATGTGTGTTTAGTGTAGTAGGCTAAGTCGGGCGCTAGATAGCAGCCGTACACCTTCCGCGAACAGACATTCAATAGGGAAGGGGTAACCAAGAACGACTTGCACTCACACATACACACATATCAATTGTAAGACAATACTAGCGCATGGCCATGCGGTCATGCGCAGTTTATATAGCTGCAGCACAGGAAATGGCTACAGAACTTTTGCCCTTCTAGGACCTGCCAAGAGGACCAATGGAATGTGCCGCAGAGCCTGAGCACATGACCCTCGATCTCCAACGGGAGATCTTGCCCTGGGCATGCTCAGTGTGTGCAGATAAGGACTTAGTCCCAGAGAAGTCCGCTCGCTGCTGACCAGAATAGGCTTCAAAGGCAGAAGCTGGAGAAGCAGCAATAACTCTTCTCACAGAGTCAGACTGAGCGAGACGCTGGGATCGACGTCCCTGCTGAGCAGACTCCACTGCGGCTGGAGGGGAATGGGAGACCGCAGCGGAGACGGATCGAGATTCCCCCTGTGCAGCAGAGGAAACTCGACTCCTAACACACGTGTTAAAGTAACAGACTGTGTGTAACCTGGCTTACGGTGTGGATTATGATGCTTTAATAAACCGGAACGGACTTAATTTGTGTGAGAAATCATGCCTGTATGCGTTATTCCCGTGCAAAGCGAGTGTCCCCCAAGACCCGAAGTAAGGAAAACGCTACATCCATCCTTCGGGGGCTGTACAAAGTCTGGCCACAAAATGCATCCTGATTCTGGCACTGGATTCAGGACGTAATTTTTCATTGCATCTCCTTCAGTGTTCAGTAGGGTTGAGCGAAACGGATCGGACAAATTCAAAAATCGCCGACTTTCGGCAAAGTTGGGTTTCATGAAACCCGACCCGATCCTAGTGTGGGATCGGCCATGAGGTCGGCGATCTGCACGCAAAAGTCGCGTTTCGCATGACGCTTTCAGCGCCATTTTTCAGCCAATGAAGGAAGACGCAGAGTGTGGGCAGCGTGATGATATAGGTCTCGGTCCCCACCATCTTAGAGAAGGGCATGACAGTGATTGGCTTGTTTTCTGCGGCGTCACAGGGGCTATAAAGGGGCGTACACGCCGGCCGCCATCTTACTTCTGCCGATCTTAGCATAGGGAGAGATTGCTGCAGCTTCATCAGAAGAAGGGATATCGTTAGGGAGGGAAGATTAACCCCCAAACTACTTGTGCTGTAGCGATTTCCACTGTCCAACACCATCATTTTTTGCAGGGACAGTGGAGGCTATATTTTTGTGCATCATCTCTGTAGCTTATTAGGCTGCTTTATAAGGCTCCCTGATAGCTGCATTGCTGTTTGAACGCTGCTGTGCAAACCAACTGCTTTTTTAAAAGCAAAAATCCTGTTGCTCCTTTCTGCACAGTTATCTTGTTTATTTGTCCATACTTTTGTGTGTAGCAGTCCTTTTTATTGCTGCCATACTTATCCTGAGATCATTGTAGGGAGATTGAAATTGAACTACAGTCCTTGTATTTTTTCATATATCTTCCAGCCACTTTCTGCTACTTACATTGTGTTGTTTTATACACTGGGCCTGAGTTTTGGTTCAGTCTCCCCCAAAAAAAGTGAGATTCAAATTCTCACAAAGTGGATATACTTCAGTCCTGTTAGTTTGTCGTATGTCAGCCAGCCACTTACATTGTGTTGTTTTATGCACAGGGCCTGAGTTTTTAACCCAGGCAATACAAACTGGTGGCGTTGCAAGGTCAGGTACAGGGTTTTTGCGGGACACAAGTGATGTTGATTTGCAAGAAAGTGCTCCTCAACCCAGAACAAGCAGTGAATTGACACCTGGAACATTGGCCCACAAGGCTGAGTATGCCTTGCGTATCCTAAAAAGGGACCCCCGCCAGGGCCGGACTGGGACTAAAATTCAGCCCTGGCATTTGAAGTTACACAGGCCCACTTGTCGCATGGTGACTGTATAATATCTTTGTACACTTGTAGGTTACAAGAAGTGAGGGGAGTGTAACACGACTATATAACATAATTACAGCTGTACCCAGCATTACAGCTCAGTCCCCATAGAATGTAATACAGCACAGCCCTTATAGAATGTAATACAGCACAGCCCCCATAGAATGTAATACAGCACAGCCCCCATAGAATGTAATACAGCACAGCCTCCATAGAATGTAATACAGCACAGCCCCAATAGAATGTAATGCAGCACAGCCCCCATAGAATGTAATACAGCACAGCCCCATAGAATGTAATGCAGCCAGCCCCCATAGAATGTAATACAGCACAGCCCCCATAGAATGTAATACAGCACAGCCCCCATAGAATGTATTGCAGCACAGCCCCCATAGAATGTAATGCAGCCAGCCCCCATAGAATGTAATGCAGCACAGCCCTCATATAATGTAATGCAGCCCCCCCCATAGCCCCATAATCCAGTTATCACTCATAGATGTATATACAGTTAGGTCCATATATATTTGGACAGAGACAACATTTTTCTAATTTTGGTTATAGACATTACCACAATTAATTTTAAACAAAACAATTCAGATGCAGTTGAAGTTCAGACTTTCAGCTTTCATTTGAGGGTATCCACATTAAAATTGGATGGAGGGTTTAGGAGTTTCAGGTCCTTAACATATTCCACCCTGTTTTTAAAGGGACCAATTGACTCCAAGGCTATTTCATGGACAGGTGTGGACAATCCCTTTGTTATGTACAGTTAGGTCCATATATATTTGGACAGAGACAACATTTTTCTAATTTTGGTTATAGACATTACCACAATGAATTTTAAACAAAACAATTCAGATGCAGTTGAAATTCAGGCTTTCAGCTTTCATTTGAGGGTATCCACATTAAAATTGGATGAAGGGTTTAGGAGTTTCAGCTCCTTAACATGTGCCACCCTGTTTTTAAAGGGGCCAAAAGTTATTGGACAATTGACTTCAAGGCTATTTCATGGACAGGTGTGGGCAATCCCTTCGTTATGTCATTCTCAATTAAGCAGATAAAAGGCCTGGAGTTGATTTGAGGTGTGGTGCTTGCATTTGGAAGGTTTTGCTGAGAAGTAAACATGCGGTCAAAGGAGCTCTCCATGCATGTGAAACAAGCCATCCTTTAGCTGCGAAAACAGAAAAAAAACCATCCGAAAAATTGCTACAATATTAGGAGTGGCAAAATCTACAGTTTGGTACATCCTGAGAAAGAGAGAAAGCACTGGTGAACTCATCAATGCAAAAAGAACTGGGCTCCCACGGAAGACAACAGTGGTGGATGATCGCAGAATAATCTCCATGGTGAAGAGAAACCCCTTCACAACAGCCAACCAAGTGAACAACACTCTCCAGGAGGTCGGCGTATCAATATCCAAATCTACCATAAAGAGAAGACTGCATGAAAGTAAATACAGAGGGTTCACTGCACAGTGCAAGCCACTCATAAGAATCAAGAATAAAAACGCTGGACTGGACTTTGCTAAACAACATCTAAAAAAGCCACCACAGTTCTGGAAGAACATTCTTTGGACAGATGAAACCAAGATCAACTTCTACCAGAATGATGGAAAGAGAAAAGTATGGCAAAGGCGTGGTACAGCTCATGATCCAAAGCATAGCACATCATCTGTAAAACACGGCGGAGGCAGTGTGATGGATGGGGCATGCATGGCTGCCAGTGGCACTGGGTCACTAGTGTTTATTGATGATGTGACACAGGACAGAAGCAGCCGAATGAATTCTGAGGTATTCAGAGCCATACTGTGTGCTCAGATCCAGCCAAATGCAGCAAAACTGATTGGTCGTCGTTTCATACTACAGATGGACAATGACCTAAAACACAAAGCCACAGCAACCCAGGAGTTTATTAAAGCAAAGAAGTGAAATATTCTTGAATGGCCAAGTCAGTCACCTAATCTCAACCCAATTGAGCATGCATTTCACTTGTTAAAGACTAAACTTCAGACAGAGAGGTCCACAAACAAACAGCAACTGAAAACCACCACAGTGAAGGCCTGGCAGAGCATCAAAAAGGAGGAAAAACAGCATCTGGTGATGTCCATGAGTTCAAGACTTCAGGCAGCCATTGCCAACATGGGTTTTCAGCCAAGTACTAAAAATGAACATTTTATTTAAAATTATTGAATCTGTCCAATTACTTTTGGTCCCTTAAAAACAGGGTGGCACACGTTAAGCAGCTGAAACTCCTAAATCCTTTAGCCAATATTAATGTGGATACCCTCAAATGAAAGCTGAAAGTCTGAACGTCAACTGCATCTGAATTGTCTTGTTTACAATTCATTGTGGTAATGTCTATAACCAAAATTAGAAAAATGCTGTCTCTGTCCAAATATATATGGACCTAACTGTATATAAAAAAAAACACTCTGCTCACCTTTCCTCTTGCCCCGCCCTGCTCCAAGCTCCGGTCTCAGCAGCTGCAGTCTGCCCTCCCGACACACAGCAGGTGCGCGATGATATGACGTCATCGCGCACCCGCAGTGTCAGAGGCAGAGTGGGGAATGATGGGAGAGAAAGCATCAGCAGACGCTCTGTCCTCCATCATTGCATTCAACTGTACCAGCGTCATAGACGCCGGTATAATTGAATGCGGGGCGCCGGGGAGTGTGCCAACAGCGGGGGGAGTGTGCCGACAGTGGGGGGGAGTGTGCCAAGAGCAGGGGGAGTGTGCCGACAGTGGGGGGAGTGTGCCAAGAGCAGGGGGAGTGTGCCGAGACCGGGGGGAGTGTGCCGAGAGCGGGGGGAGTGTGCCGACAGCGGGGGGAGTGTGCCAACAGCGGGGGGAGTGTGCCGACAGCGGCACACTCGAGCGGCCCACTACTGCCACTGGCCCTTCTGGCATTTGCCAGAACTGCCCGATGGCTAGTCCGGCCCTGGGTACAGGTATTGGAATGCAGACACTGAGATTAAGTTATTTTCTGTAATGATGCCCCATCAGATTAGAAATGTAAAAACACCAAACTGTATGAAAACCTAAAGTTTGTGTCAATCTCAAAACTTTTAGCTTTGAGTGTACATAAGTTGACATATTGTTAGAACTCTACCATATTGCACACAACGTTTCAACAACTTATGATTTTCACTTTGGTTTTAAACTACAAATATCGTTTGAGAAGACTACCGAATATGGTGAAAAAAAAATCACAAACACTGTAGGAAGGAAACATGCAGCCCCACATTTTACAAATGCAGTCTTAGGTAAACAGTATAAACTCAGTCCAGGCTGTCTGAAGAAACGCCAAATTTACCACAATGTGCTCATGATCTCAGCTTATTTTTTTTTTTAAATTTGAAATCATCTTTATCCTGAAGAGTCCAAATAACCAATACAGTACATAAAGCAAGGGGGGTGATACAGCCTGTCAACTAACGTAAACTGGATTTTAAAGTAATAATTTCATAAAGACAGGCCATTAGATTTCAGGACCATAACTTGTCCATAGAAACTTCTAAATCTTACTCCCAAAATGTTCTAGATTTAAGCACAATCTATGAAGATAAGTGGATATTCAGGTACTAATATAGTAAATGGATACCTCCCTAATAGGTATTGCTTAACCCAAGTACTTTCCGCAACTGCCAAGTTCATCTTTTTCTTCCTTTCTTTCAAACACCATAACTTTTTGTTATTTCTCCCTTGGAAATAGCCATAAAAATACTTCATTTTTTGATGGACAAGTCGTAGCTTTGACATATATAAATCCATGATATGCTTTTGCCTGTATACTAAGTTAATATTATAGGTTTGCTGGCCTTCTTTATCCTTTCTTTGATTCATGCATTGAGTGTTGTAGCCTCCTCCTGAGCTGGACACCCTTATCAGTCCATCTTTCACAGAACAGTTTTAATTATAGTTTAGCCGAATCCACTGACACCCCATGTATTCTTATAGGAGTGTTGTAGAGAAGGCACATGCAGCACTCGGCTACCTTAGGGTACCGTCACACAGTGGCACTTTGATCGCTAGGACGGCACGATCCATGACGTTCCAGCGATATCCTTACGATCTCGCCATGTCTGACACGCTACTGCGATCAGGGACCCCGCTGAGAATCGTACGTCGTAGCAGATCGTTTTAAACTTTCTTTCGTCGCTGGATCTCCCGCTGACATCGCTGAATCGGCGTGTGGGACGCGATGTCTTCACTGGTAACCAGGGTAAACATCGGGTTACTAAGCGCAGGACTGGTTACCAGTGTAAACGTAAAAAAAACAAACACTACATACTTAGCTTCTGCTGTCTGTCCCCGGCGCTGTGCTTCTCTGCACTGGCTGTGAGCGCCGACCAGCCGGAAAGCACAGCAGTGACGTAACCGCTCTGCTTTACGGCTGACCGGCGCTGACAGTGCAGAGGAAAGCACAGTGCCGGAGGACAGACACGGAAGGTAAGTATGTAGTGTTCGTTTTTTTTACGTTTACACTGGTAACCAGGGTAAACATCGGGTTACTAAGCGCGGCCCTGCGCTTAGTAACCCGATGTTTACCCTGGTTACCAGGGGACTTCGGGATCGTTGGTCGCTGGAGAGCGGTCTGTGTGACAGCTCTCCAGCGACCACACAGCGACGCTGCAGCGATCGACATCGTTGTCGTATCGCTGCAGCGTCGTTTCAGTGTGACGGTACCCTTAGGCAGTCCCATTAAGAATGAATAGAGCAGCAGTCTGCATAATCGCCTACACTCCATTCACACTCTAAAGAGTCTTGGTTCTCAGGATCGGTGGAGGTCCTAGCTTTCAGACTGTAAGTGATAGGGAAGTTATGCTCCATCCTATGTATAGGGGATAACTATGAAAGTTAAAGAAGTTCAGCTGTTCACATAAGATGGTACACCTGAGTCCATCATGTTCTTTGAAAACATGAAAGACTTATGCAGAAGTTCTCCACTGTTTATTCAGGATTCGCAAGGGTTGTTATTTCTTTTGTTATTATCATTGGTTACAACTGACCCTGTTGTTATACCTACTGTTTGCTGTCAGTAATATGCTATTGCTAGGTAGTATTGTGCCCATTTTAGTTAGGTTCACACTGTAATGCTATATCAATGTTTATCATTTCTATTGTGAATATGCAACATGAACATCAATGTGCTATATGAAAGATGTACAAAATTATGTTTGTGACCCCATTTTACAAACTACACCTCTCAATGAATTAATCTAAGGGAGCAATGATCATATTGACATTCGGGAATTCACAGGTATAGTGATGATTTGACTTCATGGGTGTTTTCCGGAAACACGCAACAGTGGATGTTGCTTAGTGAAAATTGCAAATACAATCATAATAATGAGGGGGAGATGATTCTGCAGTTCTGGCACCTTAGGGACTCTTCCAGTGGGTCATGGCACCCGCAAACCATAACAGTAAAATAAATAATGCAAATAAGAAAAGCGGCACTCATCAAGTTGTAAAAAATTCCAGTGTCCTTTATTTCACCATGTGCGGCTTGGACAATGTGTCCGACATACAGATTAGGGAGGCATACAGGAAGAGAGACAATGGACTACGGCCGTTTTGCGTGTGATCGCTTCAACAGGTCCAGGTGAGTAATTACGTGAGGTAATTTCCTTTTTAGGGATTTAGACCATGAAAACAAATATAATAGACGCATGTGAAACAAAAATGTGAAACATACACAACAGTAAAATCTCTACTATAATATGGTTCTTCTTCCCATCTGCGCTTTCCACTGTACCTGAAAAGTAGTTCCCAATTATGTGCAGGGTATTGGCGCACTCAAGAGAAATTGCACAACAAACTGTGAGGTCCAATTTTTTCCTACTAGCCTATTAATTTATAAAAATTTAAAATTGAGGGCTAATACATCATTTTAGTGGTAAAAATCTAATTTTTCTTTCTTGACAACCCAATGGTATAAAATTTAGTGAGGCACATGAGATGCGAACATGCTCGCTGCACCCCTAGGTGAAATCATTGGGAGGGGGGGGGAGGGGTATAGTTTGTAAAATTATGTCACTTATTTATGCTGCTTCGGCACCTCAGGGGCTCTGCTAATGGCACCCTCAAACCATTCCAGCAAAATCTAATCTCCAATAGGGCGCTTCTTCCCTTCTGAAATTTGCACCGTACCTCAAAAGTAGTTTTCAACCACATATGACATATTAGTTTACTCAGGATAAATTGCACAACAATTTTATGGTCCATTTTGCTCCTGTTACCCTTGTGAAAATGTAAAATTTTGGGCAAAATCAAAATTGAGGGGTGCAGTTTTTAGAATAGTGTCACTTTTGAGTATTTTCTATCATGCAGCTCCTCGAAGTCACTTCAAACGTGAGGTGGTCTCTAAAAAATGGTTTTAAAATTTTGTTGGAAAAATTAGAAATTGCTGAATCAATTTTTAATCCTCATAAAGTCCTAACAAAAAAATTATGCTTCAAAAATTGTGTTGATGTAGACATGTGGGAAATGTTATTCATTAACTATTTTGCGTAACATAACTCTCTGATTTAAGGGCATAATAATTAAAAGTTTGAAAATTAGCAAACATTTCCAAATTTTCACCAAATTTCCAATATTTTCACAAAAAACTCAAGCCATATCAAACAAATTTTACCAGTAAGATGAAGTACAATATGTTACTAAAAACAATCTCAGAATCACTGGGATGTGTTGAAGCGTTCCAGAGTTATTGCCTCATAAATTGACAATGGTCAAAATTGAACAAAATTGGCCTGGTCAGCAAGGTGAAAACAGGTTGGAGGTGAAGATGTTAATTAATAATTAGACTTACTTTGTTAATGAGAATTTTGTTGTGTAAACTGAAGCTTTGCTCTTAAGATTTCATTGGAGTGTACTCATTTTTGCAACATTGACTTGAATAAATATATTAGGCAAATTACATTTTTGGGAGTGCAAAATAAATCGTGTTTGCAATTAATGGCTCACGTTTTCAAGATATTGTTTGCACACACAGGCACACATACACGCACACACACACACACACACATGCATACACGCATATACACACATGGACACACACATTCCTACTGTTCTCTAGGGATAGGACAGATTAAGGTGAATATGAAAATATTTAGTCAGCTAGGGAATACTAGTCATTCCAAAAAAGTATGTCAAGAATAGATTATGTGAGAGCAGGTACGCTCCTCTTATGATGGTTAGCTGCACTCAGGAGTATCATGCTGTTGTTCTTTTAAACCCAGCAGCTGAGCCAATATGGGGCTGTGTGCAGTGACAGGTGTGGGGAAATGCATCACGTGTGTATTAACAGTGCACAGGTCAGTGTTCCCCACATCTTGACCAAGGTCAGGCTCCATGCTGGCTGAGGGCACTGAGGATCTGTGGATGTCCTCCATTGCCTTACTTGAGAAAACAGAATGGGACAGCTGGTTTACTATCAGCCATCCAATTCTTGTATACTTGGACTATGTTTCCAGGCAGCCTGTGTTTATGCAGGCATGCTTGGGAAACTTGAGAGATCCATGCATATTTACCATATGGACCCTGGCCTAAAGGGTTGAGGAGGAGAGAAGACAGTGTATATTAGTACCTGTAAGGGACAAAACTAGCCAATGGTTACTTCTGTGGTGGCGAGGTTTGTTTTGGCACCCTTAATGGGACACTGTCACCTGAATTTGGAGGGAACAATCTTCAGCCATAGGGGTGGGGTTTTCGGGTGTTTGATTCACCCTTTCCTTACCCGCTGGCTGCAATATTGGATTGAAGTTCATTTTCTGTCCTCCGTAGTACATGCCTGCACAAGGCAATCTTGCCTTGTGCAGGCGTGTACTACGGAAGACAGAGAATGAACTTCAATCCAATATTGCAGCCAGCATGCAGCCAGCGGGTAAGGAAAGGGTGAATCAAAAACCCCAAAACCCCGCCTCCATGGCTGAAGATTGTTCCCTCCAAATTCAGGTGACAGTGTCCCTTTAAACACCCTATTACGGTACCCTTGAGTGTATCAGTGGTTTGTGAGATTTTGCTGCTTACCTTTTTTGGGCCAGAAGTGGTATGATGGTATGAGGACCTTAAATTCATGTGCTGAATCAGGGAGGTCAACAACCATTTAAAAAAGTTTAAAAAGTCTGCAATGCTAAAGTTGGTTTCTTATTCATCCAGTTTTGCCAATTTATTATTTTCTCTTTTATGTAGGCTTAACGACAAAAATAAAAAAAATACAATAAAAAATACATTGCACTGAGATGCCCTGATGTGAATACATGTAAAAGCAGCTACAAAAGTCATAAAGCTGGAACAAAAATGGGCATCAAAGTGGGCACTGAAAGGTATATTGAAAGGGTTAAATGACTTTGGGCTACTAATCTCACACTGCAGACACATAGATCAGGGTGCCCCACATCAAATTCAGGTTACTCCAGCCTGGTGCAAATTGTTTCTCTGCATCAGAACGGGCATCAAAGTGGGTAAATAGCCAATTTTCACAGATTTGAATAAGTGGCTGGTGTTTTCAGGAGTTCAATGACTTTGGGCCACTGATCTCACAGCACCAATACACAGATAAGGCACAAACTCATTACATGTATAGAGATGGCCAGCATCAAAATCAGGTCACTCCAGCCACTCCAGAAATGTGTTCTGGGCATCATCAGGTGGATCAAAGTGTGCGAATAGCCACTTTTCACAGATTTTAATAAGTCACTTGTGTTCTTCAGGAGTTCAAGGACTTTGGGCCACTGGCTCGCTTTGATGCCCATTCTGATGCCCAGGACTTATTTGAGCTGAATTTTATGTGGGACGTCACTATGTGTGTATTGGTGGGGTGAGATCAGTGGACCAAGGTCATTTAACCCCTGAAAAGCACCAGTTACTTATTTAAATCTGTGAAAAGCGGCTATTTGCCCACTTTGATGTGAAAAGTGTTGTGGTCATGGCTGGGCTGAGCAGACTGTTATGCCCAGCCGTGACATGTGTGGATTTGTTTACCCACTGTGCCACAGGATCGGGCCTACCCAGGAAGGTGTGTAACTAAGCGGCTACCATCGTGTTGTTCACTCTAGCCTCTAGTGGTGAGGTCAGGTTTGTGCAGCAGGTAGACTCCAGGTATCACTCCCGGGCAGAACCCAGTACTGCAGATGCTGCCCCCAGGGGTTAGGTACGCTGACATTACTTTAGGGCTTAGATTAGACGCTTTGGGGACAGGGTTCAGTCACTGGCCGCTGTGGGACCAGGGGACGAGGTTCAGGCATTGGCCGCTTTGTTACCAGGGGATGAGGTTCAGGTACTGGCAGCTTCGGTACCAGTGGACGTGTTTCAGGCACTGGCCACTCCAGGACTAAGGGGCAAGGTTCAGGCAGCGGCCGCTCTAGGACAAGGGGACAAGGTTCAGGCACTGGCCACTCCGGGACCAGAGGACGAGGTTCAGGTACTGGCTGCTCCGGGACTAAGGGACAGTTTCTGGCACTGACTGCTCCAGGACCATGGGACAAGGTTCAGGCACTTGCCTTTCCAGGACCAGGGAGCAATGTTCAGGCACTCACTGCTCCAGGATCAGGGGACTACAAACACAGGACTGGCCACATTGGGACCAGGAGACTACAGACACAGGACTTGCCACACCAGGACCAGCGGATAATGTTCACGCTCTGGCAGCACCAGGACAAGAGGAACTCACAACTCACTAGCAGTACAGCTTACTAACTAATGATTCACTATGTTGCTTGTCAACTCCCTAGGGGACAGGGAGTCTTTTATCCAAGATGCCTTACAGCCATTGACTGGAAGCGATCTTGCAGGTGTACTACTTATGCTGAATGCCTCTTAGCAACAGGCTGAACGCATTTAGCATAATGAGCATGCTGACTCTTTAAGAATGGGGAAGCGGCGCACTGCACTGCACTGCAGCACGCACACACAGACAACGGGAAGGAGGGACATGCTGGGAGACAACGCCGCAGGGGTATGGCAGTGAGTAAGCCGTCATCCCTGCATGGATGGGGAAGGGGACACCATGAAGGGGTGCGGGCAGCAGCTTTACAAAAAGTGGTTATTTGCCCGTGTTGATGCCTGCTCTGATGCCCAAAATCCAGGCTTGAGTGACCAGAATTTGATTTGGGCCATCACTATCTGTATATTGGTGGCATGAGATCAGAGGCCCAAAGTGATTTAACCCCTTAAAACACCACTTATTCAAATTTGTGAAAATTAGCTATTTGCCCATATTAGTGCCAGTTCTGATGCCCAGAGCACATTTGGACAGGCTGGAGTCACCTGAATTTGATGTGGGCACCCTGATCTATGTGTCTGAAGTGTGAGATCAGTGGTTCAAAGTCATTTAACCTATTCAATAATGCCCTTCAGTGACCACTTTGATGCCCATTTTTGTGCCAGTTTTAAGACTTTTGTAGCTGCTTTTAAGCTTAATCACATCAGGGCACCTCACTGCACTGTATTTTATTATTGTAATTTTGTCGTTAATCCGGTAAAAAACAGAAAAAAAGAAATTGCCAAATAAGAAACTGACGAACAAGAAACTGGACGAATAAGAAGCAAACTTCAGCATCGTAAAACGTCTTTATTTCAGTTCATGAACAAGGTCATCAACATTTGATAAATGCCATGCACGTCTTTGAATATTTCTTCTGCATAAGGCAGAGGCTCATACTTTAGTTTAATAGCAAGTGGCATAACGATGTTCAGTTCCATTTCTGAAGTGAAAGAGTATTTCTTCCAAGCATTTCCTAGCTCTAATCTCACATTGACAGTATCCTCCTCTACAATACCGCACCCTTCCTGGTTGTAAAAGACTGCCTACAGGAATTATGCCTCCGTCAGCTCTGTCTATGCTACAAGTTCTCACAGCTTCTGAAGAATCTTTCTTATTTGTTAGGTCCATATATATTTGGGGCAAAAAAAAGGGAAGAAGCCAGCACTGCTTATGGTCAGAACGCAATAACTGAAGTGCAATTGCACATAAATTCTAACTGTATTTCAAATATGAGACATTTAGCAAACAATTGATCAATTCTTTGAGCTACCCCGCCACTTCACGGCAATCTCATAATGGGGCAGTCCTAATCTTCGTATTTTATTTACGTTGTGCCATTATGGCTTCCTGAATGTATAAAAAAAAAAAAAAAGGACCACATTAAATGCGAACTGTACCTGGAGCATTTTCAGAATCACTCCCTTGGTGCCAGGAAAGGCAAGCGCAGGTAAAGGCCGATCAGGTCCAGTGCGGACATTTCAGATCTGGCTTCCACACTGCCAAACCCGCACCAAAGATGAAGGGTGAGACAGGCTGAGACACAGGTGCACAATCAACTTGAGCCTGTGTCTCAGCCTGTCTCACCCTTCATCTTTGGTGCGGGTTTGGCAGTGTGGAAGCCAGATCTGAAATGTCCGCACTGGACCTGATCGGCCTTTACCTGCGCTTGCCTTTCCTGGCACCAAGGGAGTGATTCTGAAAATGCTCCAGGTACAGTTCGCATTTAATGTGGTCCTTTTTTTTTTTTTTTTTTTTTTTTATACATTCAGGAAGCCATAATGGCACAACGTAAATAAAATACGAAGATTAGGACTGCCCCATTATGAGATTGCCGTGAAGTGGCGGGGTAGCTCAAAGAATTGATCAATTGTTTGCTAAATGTCTCATATTTGAAATACAGTTAGAATTTATGTGCAATTGCACTTCAGTTATTGCGTTCTGACCATAAGCAGTGCTGGCTTCTCCCCTTTTTTTTGCCATATATATTTGGACAGAGACAACATTTTTCTAATTTTGGTTATAGATATTACCACAATGAATTTTAAACAAAACAATTCAGATGCAGTTGAAGTTCAGACTTTCAGCTTTCATTTGAGGGTATCCACATTAAAATTGGATGAAGGGTTTAGGAGTTTCAGCTCCTTAACATGTGCCACCCTGTTTTTAAAGGGACCAAAAGTAATTGGACAGATTCAATAATTTAAAATAAAATGTTCATTTTTAGTACTTGGTTGAAAACCCTTTGTTGGCAATGACTGCCTGAAGTATTGAACTCATGGACATTGCCAGACGCTGTGTTTCCTCCTTTTTAATGCTCTGCCAGGCCTTCACTGTGGTGGTTTTCAGTTGCTGTTTGTTTGTGGGCCTTTCTGTCTGAAGTTTAGTCTTTAACAAGTGAAATGCATGCTCAATTGGGTTGAGATCAGGTGATTGACTTGGCCATTCAAGAATATTCCACTTCTTTGCTTTAATAAACTCCTGGGTTGCTTTGGCTTTCAGTTTTGGGTCATTGTCCTTCTGTAGTATGAAACGACGACCAATCAGTTTTACTGCATTTGGCTGTTCACAGGGGATGTCACGGTGGCAACCTGGTCCGTGGCCCTGAGCGCCCATGTAAAAGGGGAAATTGAATAAAGTTTATTTTCGTGACGCCACCTGTGGTATTCGGCCACCAGGGACCGACGCTGCTTTATGGGGTCCTCTGGGGTGATGTTATGGCAGCTAGATGGTATAACTTCCCACAGGTGAAGTATTTCTCGAGGGCTCCCGGTGTGTAGATGGAAGATGATGGTGAATGGCACAGTAAGGAATGAGGACACAGGTTTGCAGTCTCGTTTCCTTGTTTACTGAAGACTTCAAACAGCCACAGTCCAGGGTACAGATCACAGGATAGGTAGAGTCCGGCCAGGTTGGAGGCAAGTTGGGAGTCCCCTTTTCAAGGTGAGATTAAAGCCTTCCTCTAGCGCGGTGGTGTTGTAGTCCCTTACTGCCTATGGCTTCAGATAAGCTCCTCACAGTTCTTCTCTCTGTCCCCCATATAGGATAGGACAATACCTGTATGACAGGTAACTCGGGCCTATTTACAGGGACTCTATCACACCACGGGCTCTATGTGTTACTGTGTCTTCAGGTGTGTGGCAGACAGGTAACTTGCAATTTAGCTGTCCTGCCGGTCTCTGATGTAAGTCTTAGAGTCCCTTACAACCTCGGTGTCCCGGCTACCGGTTGTCTGCGCTTGGCCAGGGAGACAGTCTGCTTGCTGCTGTTCTCCCCCTGGTGTCCTCGCCTGTGCCTCTCTCGTCTACACACTCACTGCAATATGTCCTGCTTCCGGTGTTGTGTTTGTCCAGGAGTTGCAGCACTTTCTTGTGGCTGCACGGCCCTTCTGCTTCCTTTCCCTGTCTCTATGACAGGAACTATCTAACTTTCCCTCCAAAACACAATATATATAGGGGAGTCACCTAGGAATAGGATAAAAATCTGGCCCTTGTGGCCTGGAGTGTGAACATGTTGCATGCTTGTGATTACCTGGTGAAAGTTATCCTTCCTTGCCTCCAAGCGTAACATCACTCTCCCCATGAGGAAAGCAATGTTACTGTGATGACCAGGACACTGGGGCACCACACAAGATTAGCAACTTTCCCTGTCAGTGCAGAGCTGCTGCTACATCCCCATGCGGTAGAAGCCGATCAGCCTGCAAAGAATGATTGTCCCATAGTGGGACTAAGGGCTCATACTCACATGCGAGAAACTGGGATGAGTCTCGCACGTCAATACCCGGCACTGCACCCAGCACTCAGGAGCAGAGCGTGCGGCTGCATGTATTGCTATGCGGCCGCACGCTTCGATCTGAGTGCCGGGTGCAGTGCCGGGTATTGACGTGAGTATGAGCCCTAAGTAAAAAAGTTAAATAAAAGCTAAAAAAGTTTTCAAATAATTGTAAAAATATAATAATTAATTATTGTGTATTTATTAATTAATTATTAATAAATACAAAAATAATGATTAAAAAATCCAAAGATATTGTATCTATAAATATTTGAATGAAGAAAAAATATAAACAAAGTACAGATATTTGGTATTGCCACGTTCGCAACGACCCGACCTATTAAACTGTCTCACTAGTTAACCCCTTTAGTGAACACCATAAAAAAAAAAAAAAAAAACTAAGCAAAAAACAATGCTTTATTATCACACCGCTAAGCAAAAAGTGGAATAAAATGCGACAAAAAAGACAGATATAAATAAACATGGTATCGCTGAAAACGTCATCTAGTCTCGCAAAAAACAAGCCACCATACAGCTCCATCACCGAAAAAATAAAGTTATAGCTCTCAGAATAAAGCGATTCAAAAATAATTTTTTCTATAAAATAGTTTTTATTGTGTAAAAGCACCAAAACATTAAAAAAATATAAATGAGGCATCGCTGTAATCGTACTGACTCAAAGAATAAAGCTGCCTTATCAATTTTACCACACACAGAATGGCATAAACCCCCCAAATAAAAATTTTCTGAATTGGTTTTTGTTCATTCTACCTCCCAAAATTGGAATAGAAAGCGATCAAAAAAAATCACGTGCCCTAAAATGGTACGTATAAAAACGTCAATTCGTCCTGCAAAGAACAAGACGTCACATGACTCTGTGGACCAAAATATGGAAAAATTATAGCTCTCAAAATATGGGGATGCAAAAGCTATTTTTTGCAATAAAAAGCATCTTTTAGTGTGTGACAGAAGCCAAACATAAAAACATGATATAAAACTGGCATCCCACTGACCTCAAGAATACAGTTGCCTAATCACTTATACCACACGAGAAACGGCGTTAAAAATAAATTTAAAATAATAATTTTTTCACCTGCTGATGAAGGCTCATTTATCCTGCGCACTGCGCTTAGCACTTACATCGGGGTTTCCGTGTAAATTTGTGAAATACGTGATTCAGATGGATCCTCTTGAGGAAGACTCCCTATAATGAGGCAGATGGAGGCACTGTGAACGCCGTCTAACCTGTGATCCGGTGGTGTCCGTCTTTTTAGGATTGCATAAAAGTGCTGTGGGCCACAGTTTTGTGCACTTCTAAAAAGAAGGACACCGCTGAACAGAGACCAGATGGAGTCCAGCGTAACTATGCTGTCTCATTATCGTGAATGGAGGTTTCATCTGAATTCTGTCACTCAGAGATTTAGATGGAGACCCCAAAGTAAGTGGTCAGCGTAGAGCGCCAGATAACTGTGATCCCTAACGTTATGTAAAATGTTCCCAATAAAAGCTTCAACTCAATGCATAAAAAAAAGCAAGTCCCCACTCAGGTCTGTCATCTGTTAAGGGAAATATAGGGGCTTCCACGTTACTGGTAGTATAAAGACTCTGGAAAAGCTAAATGGCTCCTCACCCACCAAAAGAAATTCAGCAATTCAGCTCTCAAATCCAAATGCCCCCCTCCCTTAAGAGCCCCACAGTGTACCTAAACCACATATTGCTTCCACATTTAGCATTTCTGAAGCGATGAGAGCCCGCCTAACTTACTGGTGGGTGCCTCCAGAAACAAGGGTTGGGCATAAAGCACTGGTGGCTACAGCGTACTGGTCACTACAACGGCAGTTAGAATTTTCACTCGCCAAAATTCATTGCTGCTTGTTTCTGGAAAATACCCATGGAGTCAAAATTGTCACTACACCTGTAGATAATTTCACAAAGGGGTATAGTTTCCAAAATGTGGTCACATGAGGGGGATTCTGCTCTTCTAGCAATTAGGGACTCTGTATATAGAGTCTATAAACTGTTCTAGGAAAATCTGCGCTCCAGGAGGCAAATAGCGCTCCGTCCCTCCTGAGTCTCTCCGTATGGCTAAGCAGTACTGTACAGCCACATATTGGGTATTACCACATTTAGTAGAAATTGTGGGACAAATTTTGGTGCCATTTTACCCGCTTCTTGTGTGAGAATGTAAAATCTGGGGCTAAAACAATATTTTGTTGTTATTTTTCTTCACTGCCCAATGGCATAAAATTCTGTGACACACCCATGGTGTCAATATGATCACTGCACCACTAGATGAATTCATTGAGAGGTGTAGTTTGTAAACTGGGGTCACTTATGGGAGGTTCTGATATTCTGGCACCTCATCGGCTCTCCTAGTGGGACACGACACCTGCAAGCCATAACAGTAAAATCTGGCGCTCCTTGACTTCTGAGCTTTGTGCTGTGCCTTAAAAATATTTTCTAATTACATGTAGGGTATTGGTGCACTCAGGAAAAAATGGACCTCAGTTTGTTTAAAAAAAAAAAATCCTATTAGCCCTTAGAAAAATTATCAACTTGGGGCTAAAACAACATTTTAGTGGTAAAAATGTAATTTATTCTTTCTTCACCGCTCAGTGGTATAAAATTCTAACAGGCACATTTAGTATAAATTTGATCACTGCACCACTAGATGAAATCAATGGGGGGTGTAGTTTGTAAAATGGGTTCACATATAGGGGTTTCTGTTATGGCATCTCAGGGGCTCTGCCAATGTGACATGGCACCCTCAAAGCATTCCAGCAAAATCTGAATTCCAATATGGCGTCTCTTCCCTTCTGAGTTTTGCATTGTGCCTCAAAAGTAGTATTCCCTCACATATGGGGTATTGGCGTACTCAGGAGAAATTGCACAACAAATTGTATGGTGCAATTTCTCTTGTTACCCTTATGAAAATGCAAAATTTGGGGCCAAAATAACATTTTGTGGGGAAAATGTGATTTTTTATATTCACGGCTCAATGTTATAAACTTCTGTGCAGCATCTGGGGGTTCAATGTGCTCACCATGCATCTAAGCACATTCCTTGAGGAGTCTATTTAGCAAAAAAGGGTCACTTGTGGAGCGTTTCCATTGTTTAGGCACATCAGGTGCTCTCCAAATGGGATATCATGTCCGCTAATGATTCCAGGAAATTTCACATTCAAAAAGTCAAATGACGCACCTTCCCTTCCGAGCCCTGCCATGCACCTAAACAATATTTTTCTCCCTCATATGGGGTATCAGCATACTCAGGAGAAATTGCACAACAAATTGTATGTTGCAGTTTTTCCTGTTACCCTTATGAAAATGCAATACTTTGTGCTAAAAACGTATCTGTGGGGAAAATATGATTTTTTTTTACTTTTACGGCTCAATATTATAAACTTCTGTGAAGCACCTGAGAGTTCAATGTGCTCACCATACATCTAGATCAGTTCCCTGAGGGGTCTAGTTTCCAAAATGGTGGCACTTGTCGGGGATTTTCATTGTTTAGGCACATCAAGAGCTCTCCAAACACGACATTGCATCCGCTAGTTGTTCCACCAAATTTTGCATTTAAAAAGTCAAATGGCGCTCCTTCCCTTCTGAGCTCTGCCATGCACCCAAACAGTGGTTTTCTCGCTCATATGGGGTATGGTCATGCTCAGGAGAAATTACACAACATATTTTGGGATCCTTTTTTTCTGTTACTCTTGTCAAAATGAAAAAAAAGTTAAATGTTATTCATTTATTTATTTATTTTTTAAAAAAATTCTTGTGAAGCCCCTAAAGGGTTTATAAACTTCTTGAATGTGGTTTTGAGCACCTTGAGCGGTGCAGTTTTTAGAATAGTGTCTAATTTGCAAAATAGGGTCACTTGTGGAGCGTTTCCACTGTTTAGGCATAGCAGGTGCTCTCCAAATGGGATATTATGTCCGCTAATGATTCCAGAGACTCCCCGACGTCATCACGGGGTCACGAGCTTTGCCATGGTGACCCGATTTTGTCATGACGATATCCATGACACCAGAGCTAGCAGAGTTGCTGATCATGTTCAGAGCATGATCAGCAACTTTGTCTGCCAGTGCAGCACTTAGAGTTTTCATAGCACAGGGATGCTGCTATAAAATTACAGATAAAACAAGATGTATTTATCATTTATAGGTACAGTCATATCTATATTCATACTGTATATGCACATTAAAATTTCCTTCACCCTGGACAATCCTTTTAATGAATTTTTCTTGTTTATTAATCATGTGTGGACTGGAGTTAAAAGTCTTTATATAAATATGAGTCAATATTTGAGGGGTCGTAGAAGATTATAAAAACATGGCTGATTTCTTTCAGATGCAATTCCACAATTGTCAAATATTGGAGCTCAGCTTCTTTGAAATTCATGGAGCTGAACAACAATACTAAACAAGGCCTATAAACAAGTGTGGTTCTGTTTTTAGAGGAGACAGAAATATTTTCTACACCTTTATGACATTTTGGAGAATCTCCATAACATGTTGTATCATAAATGGTGTTGTTACTCAATTGTACCGGCTTCAGCACCACATTTTGTTCCCTTCTACTATGGCCAGCTTCCTCTGTGCAGGTCCATGCCTAGTTACTTTGGTTACCTGACAAGCCCCTCTGATGTCATCATCCAAGAAATTTTAAGGCTGGCTCAGGCAGCTGTGAATTGCCTGAGTATTGAGGTAATTTGGTACTCTGCTACCACATGTTTCTCAGGAATTAATCTATAACTTCTATTTGGCTTAGCTCCAACCAAGTATCTAAATATCTCCTCGGCTACTCCTGAATATCTGGCTAACAGACTCACTACCAAGTTAAGTTCAGCTTCTTTTAGTGATGTCCACATTTACATTTCAGCTGAATCAAGATACCAGATAAAAATTCAATGTAATGAGGTTCTGTCAGTCGTCGCAGGCCAGCTCTAAAAATGGCTATCACGAATAGGCTTAGCTCAAGCCGATCCATTTACTAGATCCCTCAAGCTGGCCTGGCCTCCACCCTTTAACCCCTTTACAGGGATATGGACTTACACAGGGGCCCATGGGCTTTGGCTGTGGAGTTAGCGGTCGTTCGGTGGGCAAACTGACAAGAGTAGTCAGGTAGCCAGATCAGAACCAAGAGGGCAGAAAAAGTACAAAATCAGAAGGTGCAAGAATTGTCAGTTAAACAAGTGGAGGTCAAAACAGGAAACAAATGCACGAGACAGGAGCTTAACACAGAGGACTAAACCATAGGAGCACAAGGATATGTCTGGCAGTAAGCTCGACACTCTAATAGAGTGTGGTGCTTTCCAATTGGCTGAAGCAGGGAGCTGATTTTTATTTATTCTTTTATAAGTAGTTGATATAAATATATACATAGTGGGAGGCTGCCATAACAGGATTGATGGAAGAACAATGATCAAAAGGGTGGTTGCAAATGTGTGAAAATAAGTAAATGGTGTGTTCAATTAAGGCTCTGTTAAGTAAAATTGGTATTACTGAAGATGAAAGTTCTAGATGATTACATTTAGCTTTGAGTTGGTGACCCTGAGGTTAGGGAGATTAGACAGTAAAATGGACTCTTAGAAATGTGAGCACAGATGCACTCTGCAACTGGGTATGGCATGATTTTCTCTCCATGGGTGAGGGCAGCTTTGGATACCAGCCCAGGTCAATGTCTGACATCTCCATATTTGCATGGTTCAGTTGTGATCAGAGACTTGATGGGATAGGAGGCGAAGGTCAGATAACTTCAGGGAACAGGGTCAAAAGCTTGTGATTTGATAGTCAACCCCACGCACAACTGGAAGTATCAGCTTTAAAGAGGAACCTGCTGCTAAAAGGCGTTATTGTATAGGCGAATGCAGACTCTTTGTAACATAGTGACATGTGTAAATGAGCATTTAAAACAAGTTGTGTTAACAATTACTTCATTATAAGACTCACTTTACACTTCTTATCTAATCTAATGGTGTTGTCTCAGATGTTGCAGATATTGGAGGCATGAAGCTATGATATTCCAATAATGTCTTATAAGAAGGTAAAAGAGTCAGTGGCCATTTTTTTTACAGCTTGAGGCAGGATTGATTGGCTTTGCTTGGCTTTTCGACAGCCCCATAGACTTAGATTATACAGCAATAAGAGGTGGGGGCAAGTATAGAAACAAGTGGTTCTGGTAGCAAAAGACAGTATAGGTCAGTCTTGTGGGCATTAAGCAGGATAAAAGACTAACAGGCACATTGCTAAATAGTAAAGTAGAACTGTAGTCACATGGCTAGCCAATGTACAGAAACCAAACACAGTAATAGGGGCACTTATACATAGAAACATAAAAAACTTGCCATGGTCAACAAATGGTTTAGGTAGAAATCCAGTGGAGATACCAAGGCTTCAATCAAGTAATGCATACAATCATAATCCAAGGTCATCATTGGCGATAGCATGCAGATCCAATAGAATCAAGATGGAAACAAAGTATGTACCAATATAACTGGTAACTTATGAGAGTGGTTGAAAGTTTGAAGGTAACCTGTCAGCTTATTCATACCAAATAAACTACATGCAGCATAAATCAGAGCCTGGCTGCACGACTGCAACCAGGTACATTCTTCTCTGAAACATGTTTCAGAGAAAATAAAGTATGAAGACCTGGGTGGGGACCATACGGAGAGATGAAACTAGTCTTGCTTCTCCCTGCATCGTTCTAGTTGATTGACAGGTATCACCAATGTATGCATTTAGGAAGAGACCTGCCAATCACCTAAAGCAGCACTGGGAAAAGATGGCCATGGACAGCATTAGACTAGTCCTGTCTTTCCCTATGGACCTCAGCCAGAGCATTTGACAGAAAAATATATCTGACCGCAGTCATGTACAGTAGCTATCCTTTGATTCATGCTGCTATTGGCTTGAGCAGCATGGATCAGCTGATAGGTCCCCTTTAAATAGAATGATTTGCACATATTACATGCCCCCACACTCATTGGGTTTAGAGCTAGCAGTAAGGCAATGCCTAATAAGAAGACATTATGAATTAGGTTTCCTCCTCCTCCTTCTCTACTCCCTTCTCATCTCTTCTTCCCACAACCGCATCCAATACTACTCCCGTGCTTCCCCCATACTCTGGAACTCTCTACCACAACATATCAGACTCTCGCCTACCATAGAAACCTTCAAAAAGAACCTGAAGACTCACCTCTTCCGACAAGTCTACAACCTGCAGTGATCCTCAACCTACTGAACAACCGCCCAACCAGCTCTACCCTCCTCTACTATATCCTCACCCATCCTCTGCAGACTGTGAGCCCTCGCCAACAGGGTCCTCCCTCCTCATGTATTTGTGTGCCTTGTATTTTGCTCATGTTTAATGTCCTTGTCTATATTTGCCCCCTATTCACATGTAAAGCGCCGTGGAATAAATGACGCTATATAAATGTATAATTATAATAAAATAAATAATAATGTCAATCATACATATGTGTCATGACTCAGTTTGGGGATTCAATCTGCTGACCTGTTGCTTTGTGGTTGATTTTTCTGCCTGTTGAGCTATACCTCCTTTCCTTCCCTGTCCAAATGCTGATTGTTCCTTTTTACATACTCTCCTCTCCTGGTTTGCTCTTTTCCAGGTGTTTTCCATTTTCCCATTTTGGTTTGCAATATCATGTTCTGGGTGGGGCTTTATATTCCTTCTCTGTACTTCACTTGCTGGCTATATTTCTTGGTGGATGTACAAGAGTTCCAGCTCTTTTTCTTAGGTGTTTACCTTGCTGAATAAACTCCCGTTGTATTCTCGTAGTCAATCAGTTTCTTTCCCTCCCAGCACCTTTTCATTTGTATATTAACATAAAGGAAGAAAAAAAGAAGGAAATGACAGGTGAAAAAAAGATCCAAGATATGAATGTGTAAATAAATACAAGGCAACTTTTATTTCTGTTCATTAAACATTGTATTATTTAAACTATCACCATTTCTGGCCAAAAGTATGAAGAGAAAACAATAATTATTATTATTATTATTTATTATAGCACCATGTATTCCATGGTACCTTACAATAATATAAAATTTGAACTGAGGTTCCCATAATATTAGTACTTTCTTAGTCAAGAGGGTGTCTCTATTTTTCATGAGAGATGAATGGGTCCTTATTGGCAATAGAAAATATGTTATTTATTAAAATGAATAATATAATAATAATTTTTATTTATATAGCGCCAACATATTCCGCAGCGCTTTACAAATTATAGAGGGGACTTGTACAGACAATAGACATTACAGCATAACAGAAATACAGTTCAAAACAGATACCAGGAGGAGTGAGGGCCCTGCTCGCAAGCTTACAAACTATGAGGAAAAGGGGAGACACGAGAGGTGGATGGTAACAATTGCTTTAGTTATTCGGACCAGCTATAGTGTAAGGCTCAGGTGTTCATGTAAAGCTGCATGAACCAGTATGTAGCAGTACAGACACAGAGGGCTAATACTGCATAAAGTGTATGAGAACATGATGCGAGGAACCTTTTTTTTTTATTATAAATAGGCCACACAGGGATCGTTAGGTTAATGCATTGAGGCGGTAGGCCAGTCTGAACAAATGAGTTTTTAGGGTACGCTTAAAACTGTGGGGATTGGGGATTAATCGTATTAACCTAGGTAGTGCATTCCAGAAAATCGGCGCAGCACGTGTAAAGTCTTGGAGACGGGAGTGGGAGGTTCTGATTATTGAGGATGCTAACCTGAGGTCATTAGCGGAGCGGAGGGCACGGGTAGGGTGGTAGACTGAGACCAGGGAGGAGATGTAGGGTGGTGCTGAGCCATGGAGTGCTTTGTGGATGAGGGTAGTAGTTTTGTACTGGATTCTGGAGTGGATGGGTAGCCAGTGTAATGACTGGCACAGGGTAGAGGCATCGGTGTAACGGTTGGTGAGGAATATGATCCTGGCTGCAGCATTCAGGACAGATTGGAGCGGGGAGAGTTTTGCAAGAGGGAGACCGATTAGTAGAGAGTTACAATAGTCCAGACGAGAATGAATAAGTGAAACAGTAAGAGTTTTTGCAGAGTCGAAAGTAAGAAAAGGGCGAATTCTAGAAATGTTTTTGAGATGCAGGTAAGAAGAGCGAGCCAGTGATCGGATGTAGGGGGTGAATGAAAGGTCAGAATCAAGGATGACCCCAAGGCAGCGGGCATGTTGCTTTGGAGTAATGGTGGAACCGCACACGGAATGACAATGAATTTTAAGATTTAGAAATAGGGTTTAATTTGTTCCCATTCTGTCTAAGAAGTCAAACAGAGACTGCCACCACAGAAATAATTCTTACCATATGTCAGCTAATATTCCTATTGTGGAAGATAATTATATATAAAAAATGGAGTTTCTATCTATGACACATGGTTATTGGGGGATGATTTTGTAGGACCTGTGATTTTCAACTTTATTGGTGGTGGCCCCCAGGACATAACAAAGCAATTAAAAATGTTTAGTTGAGGCTAACAACATTTTACAAGAATGCGCAATAAGCTAGAGAAAAATAGCTTATAACATTTATGTCAAGCAATGAAGAGTGGGAAAACTATATTCCGCCTATGAATATAATATAAATCCTATTCTTTTTAACTGGTCCCAACTTTATGGAGATGAAGCCCTAATTTACATTTGGACTAATCACATTTGGACTTTTAGAAAATCTTTAGCCTAAATCTTTTGGAATAGTTGGGCATGTAACTGAAGTATATGGTTATTCATAAAGAGTAGTACATGTTTGTGTGGACACTGGGGTTACTGTGTAAATCTACCCAGGACACATTCTTTTCCAATGGTTAATGTAAGTGCTGGAATGACCTTGTAATAAACCTGATGACCTGCTAATACAGTTGTATATAAGCACTTCCCAGTCTCTACATGAGGCCTTTTCATTAACTCCGAGAAGATAGATTTATCACTCGGTCAGATTTAGGACCTAGTTCTTCCTGAGACATATTCCCCTGGTAGATGTACATGGCTTTTGGCACCATGCTAGACGGCCTGAGTAAAAGGTCTGTATTTGTATTCATTTCTGGATTTGACACCTGGATAGAAGGTCTGAAGGAGAGGAATGTTTCCTGTGATTACATAAATGCCTTTCTCAGTTCTTTATTCTTCTGTTGTCTCTGAAACACAACCCAGCAGGATGGAGAACTATAACAGCGATGGTGTAGTGCCTGGCTCTCCATACTGTGCTCCAGGACAACCAGCCTTTGTTGGGGTGTTCGCCGTGAACTCTGGATCAGCTTGTGTTTTTGTTGTCATTTCTCGATTATTTATTTCAACAGAAAAGATTGAATCTATCAATATAAACAACTGATACAATACAGCATTTCTCAGATCTCATCTCCCATGTTGTCCTAGAGAAGACCTCCCATGACACGATGTAAGGTTACTATTTTCATAACCTCATGACTTAGACTTGGATAGATTACTAAGGAATGTAACAGTATACACACGACCAGAGGCGTAACTTCCAGCTCTAATATCCCATCGTTTATAGTACTGGGCCTTTTGTAGAAGGGGAAACCCATGGAAGCTGTAAGGTTTTAGAGCCCAACTTCACCTCCAATATCTAATAATTACAGAAACACTGTGAATACAATTTAATACTCATTTTAGTTATAAGCATTAAGAGCAACAAAGATCACAACATTTAGAAAAGTTCTTACTATTATTACAGTAAGAGATCCTGTCCATAAGAGCCTACCATCTACAGTAGTAAGCTCTATGCATATAAGAGATACAATCTGTACAGGAGAGCACTCTGCTCATAAGACCATACAATCTATAGAGGTGAGTTCTCTGCCTATTAGAGCTTACAATCTATGGGGGAGAATTCTCTGCCCAGAAGGGCTTACAATCTACAAAAAAGAGCTCTCTGCCCATTAAAGCTTGCAATCTATAGGGAAGAGTTCTCTGTCTATAAAAGCTTACGATCTATAGGGGAGAGTTCTCTACCCAGAAGAGCTTACAATCTACACAAAAAGAACTCTCTGCCCATGAAAGCTTACAATCTATAGGGGAGAGTTCTCTACCCAGAAGAGCTTAAAATCTACACAAAAGAGCTCTCTGCCCATAAGAGCTTACAATCTGTAGGTGACAGATCTCTGTCTATATAAGACTATAATCTACAGAAGAGCTTTCTGCCCATAAAAAAACTTACAATCTACTGTACAGTTAAAAGCACTCTAACCGGAAAAGCCTACCATCTACAAGAGAGAGCACTCTGCCTATAAGAGCTACAGGAAAGAGCTCTCTGTCCTTAAAGAGAACCTGTCATCATGATTTAACCTGTTAAATTAAAGGTATGGCCATAATGGCCCTGTTAGGCTAGTTTCACATTTGCAGTCGGGAGGGCTGCAGATGGCAGTGTACTTCCTCCCTTCTTTCTCCTTGAAGCCCCGCCTACGCTCCGCCTACTGCTCCATGCATCCTGCGTACCTATCTTTAACATTGGGTACACAGGGACGTGCGTTGTATGCGGATGCGTCTGCATGCAGCGATTTGACATGTGTGGCGACCGCCCTAAAATGCAAAATTTGAGGTACCAATATACTACATAGGACCTGTGGGGTGTAACCTCATATTATATAGGGGGCTGCTGAAGGGATCATCATACTACCTGGGGCTGTGAGACGCACCAGCATACTATATAGAGTGCTGTTGGAGGGAATATCATACTATATGGAGTGGATTGGTTGTCATGAGCCAGTTGAATGGCCATCAAGGTCTCCCGGTCTGACCCCTTTAGACTTTTTCCTTTGGGGTCATCTGAAGGCAATTGTCTATGCTGCGAAAATACGAGATGTGCAGCATCTGAAACAACGGATACTGGAAGCCTGTGCTAGCATTTCTTCTGCGGTGTTGCTATCAGTGTGTCAAGAGTGGGAGAAGAGGGTTGCATTGACAATCTAACACAATGGGCAGCACTTTGAACACATTTTATAAGTGGTCATAAACTTGTAAATAACTCATGAAAGAATAAAGTTACGTTAAAACCAAGCACACCATTGTTTTTCTTGTGAAATTCTCAAAAAGATTGATGTGTCATATGACCCTCTTCCCATTGGAAAAAATAAAGTTGGATCCAAAATGGCCAACTTCAAAATGGCCGCCATGGTCACCACCCATCTTGAAAAGTTTTCCCCCTCCCATATACTAATGTGCCACAAACAGGAAGTTGATATCACCAACCATTCCCTTTTTATTTAGGTGTATCCATATAAATGGCCCACCCTGTATATATATATATTTATTTATATGTCAATTATAAATTTGGCTTGTAACATTCTGTGTATAGGTTACACCATTTCTCATAAGTACAGTGCCACATTATGTACTATTTTCTAGTATCTAAGAAAACTTACAATTTAGTTGTAGTGATAGAAATGACAAAATTAGCTTAAGGTCCTTATTTGCCCTGATAAGTAGCCACTTGATTTTGTATGGGTATTGTAAATAAGGTTGCTTGAATCTGTTACCCAGCCAGTATATGGCCTGACACAGATGTAAAGTATAACAAGGGTAGCTATTTGTGTTTGAGTACTCACACTTACTCATCCATTCACCGATCACAAAAAACTGACATTGAGTTAAGCACACTTCATTGCCTGCCCAGGTACCTACACACTTGTCTACTCACCATTTTGATAGGCCAGACCTGGCTGACACACTAGCATACACGCCATCTAGCTTTCACAAGCACCTGATACGTACAATTCGTGCCCTCTGGCATACACAACCAGGTTATACTTTCCCTCTTCGAGGTTGTGGGTACATTTAGAGCAGGAAGGAGCAAACTTTTACAGGGCCTAAAAGGTTACAAAAAGATGCAATAATAAAAAATCTCACGCAAGCAAAATAGAAGGGTTAAATACCGAAACGTTACACATACAGCATGGATTGGATCTGTGGGAGCTTCTGTTGGAAGAGATTGCCGTGGGAAATATGGACAGATCTGGAATACACATTGCTTTTCCTTGGGCCTGATCATCATATTCTCTTGATGAGGTGTTATATAGGGTCTTATCCAGACCCCTTACCTCTCCCTCTGCTGAGGTAAGAGGAGGATGGCTAATCCTATCCAAAGAAAGAAACAGTTTAAGGCCTAATTCTACTTTGTCATATTTTCCCACAGGAGCTTCTTAGTGGAATAATATTACCGCAAGCATATTTTTAACCATTCAACAACTTCAAACATGACTATTATCTTTGTTTTGGCAGTGATGAAAAACCTTGCATTTGCAGCCACAGAAGCAATTAGGTTCTTCGAAAACAGATATATCCATGGATAGTTTTGACATTGGATATTATAGCTATGGGATAGAAAATATTGTATTTCCATTTGTGTCATATGAGGTCTGAATGGAAGATGCGGAATCTGCCTTAGGGGCAATACTCTCCAATAGCGTTTATTAGCAAATCCTTTCTACATAGCCAAAATTTGCCTTTCTAGAAACTGTCAGCTGCTCTCGAATTATTTTAGATACAGGGGAGAAGTTGCCAGGTGTCCAGTGATTTTTTACTTAGTCCATAACTCCTCCATAACGGGTATGATCTATGGTTTATCCCAGATGACAATGGTTCAACTTTCTGTAGCACCAGTGGGAGCATTGGTAGACATAGACGGAAGAAGAGCCCTATGCAAGAACAATATATGGGCCCTTTTTTGTCTGATAGCTCATCATAATGTACACTTCAACCTGCTTTGGAGGTAAGTGAGCCCTCTTACTTCTTGGGCCCATGTGTGGGCTGCACCAAAAGTATGTTCATACCTGGGTAGGAGTGATCACGGCCATAATATATTCACTTTTCTAACTATTAAATTTGATATTTGGTCTTATATGGTGGTCAAAAATTTATGTGCCAGGTTTTGAGTAAAGGGGAGCGTTGTTGGCTTTGTCTGGTAAAAACTTTGCTTGTAAGTTCCTCAATGAAAGTCATTGGAAATGGGTATCCTATAAGAGAAATCTGGTTAGGTTCTTCCTCACTTAATAACTAAAGTTTACTATTGCCTAAAAAAATCCAGTAAGCTTGGGTCTATGTATTTATTTTCTGTTGCTTATGTACTACCCACAAATTCAGGAAAGTGACTTCTCAGTTGCACAAACATAAATTAGGTAGAACATTCAAACACTATTTGGTGTAGACATTCTGCACAGCATTGTATATCTGTATTGTTCCTCAGATGCAGAAAGAAGAGAGGGCGGTAGCCGTGGTGCCGTGGTCAATCCTCTGCTCCATAATGCCCTGGCACTTTACAGAAAAACTGTGTCCCAGTCCCAGTGTGCTGCCTCGTGTAGGGTGCCTCACACTCACTTGTAGGCCGCAGACCTCTGCTGTCTTCAATTCTCCATCTTCAGGAACAGCCGATCACATATCAGGGGGCACCCAATTAGTTTCAACACATGAAAGTTTACTGAACAGTTCAAGTACATTAGATAGTATCACGCAGTATTGGGCACAGCACCCTCAGTTTCTTGTTTCAGTAATACAGGATATTTCCCTCTTTACTTTCCATTCTTTCTGAACTATCCCTACATCTACTGATCCTGTCAGTCCCAGGGATCTCCTGCTCACTCACGCAGTATATCAAGATCCGTTACCTTTCCCTCATACGGTTCCACGTTAATCTTCCTCTCTCTGCTAGATCTGTCAGCACATTTCAAGAAAATTGTCTACTTGCATATGGTTCAGAGGGATTGGAGAACAGTGATTATTTTTCTACACAGGTTTTGGAAAGAAAAGTAAAGACCCTATCACAGTATTTTTCAGTCTCTCTATATATTAGCATTATTTAGTCACTGATGACATTTTACATTTTTATTGAATCACTGTATTATGGTATTAATCAGTTTACAATTGAGTCGCTTTATGGTGGTATTATTCTATCACTGTACTGTTCATTCACCATATAGTGATATTCTGTCACTGTGTGGTAGTTTTATTTTATCGCTATATGGTGCTATTATTTAGTTACTTTAACGTAGTATTATTATCAGGAGTGCAGCAGCGCTCCCCAATCAAAACAATCTGATTCTTATGGCATATATGACTGACTGTCAGTAGATTATGTAAAAATATATAGCTTTCAGAATTAATAAATCTTATTTTATGTTTTACCTTATTATATTAGTAAATTCCTGCAACGGAGTTACATGTCACAGGAGGGTTCTAGCCATTTTAGTGATGATCTCTCAATAAAAGGGTATTTTATATCATCTGGGCTTCTCTACAAGCTCTACTTGTTATATTTTTTGTGAAGGCAAGAAGGTCTGGCCCCAAGTGTTTATTTCTGTTGGATTCTGTCATTCACTGAAGGGGTTTATATTTCATGATATGAATTCTTGATGCCTGTGATGCGTGGCAGGAAGGAACAGCAGGAACAAAAGCAGACCACACAACTCCCCCATCTCTCCTCTGTCCCAAACTGGATGTTTATATTATGGATAGAAATCACCCAGCCATGGAAACGTATCGGACAAGTCAGTTCTTTTAGAAGGCAAAGCATAAGAGGCTGCGGGACAAATTGTTTCCTACAGAGAGGGACGTGTGAAAACAATTTTCTTGTCGAACTAGCCTATATACACTGTCCTACTGCCAACATCAGAAAAAGAACAATTTTTAGGCAGATTTTGTACATTTGTTTTAATGTCAAAATCAAGCTATACTCATGAGGCCACACGATGCAGAGATCTTTGTGAAACATCACAGGACTCGCCCCGCCACATATATCTGTGTACACTTGACCTGAATATTTACAGAACACTGCCATATAGTGACAAATAATACTTGGATACCATGTGCTTATGGCACAACCATACAGCGACTGTTCTGCCTAAGGATGGGAACCAAAGCACAAACATGTGAGTGAAGCAATACAGTTTTTCCACCCCACTCTGTTCAATTTCAAGACCCCATTTCTGTAAGGCTACTTTCATACTTGCGTCGTTTGGCCTGCGTCGCAATGCGTCGTTTTGGGAAAAAACGCATCCTGCAAATGTGCCCGCAGGATGCGTTTTTTCCCATAGACTTGTATTGCCGACGGATCTCGACGTATGGCCACACGTCGCGTCCGTCGTGCACTGAATGCGTCGTGTTTTGGCGGACCGTCGGCACAAAAAAAGTTCAAGGGAATGTTTTTCGTACGTCGGATCCTGCATTTCCTACCGCTAATGCGCAGCCGGAACTCCGCCCCCTCCTCCCCGGGACTTTAGAATGGGCAGCGGATGTGTTGAAAAACTGCATCCACTGCCCACGTTGTTCAGAATTTTCATGCTTAGCGACGGCCGCGTACCGACGGAAATGTGAAAGAAGCCTAAGGCACAGTGCTAACCAGTGAATGACCAGGCTGCCCTAAAATTGCTTCTGGGCTTCGTGTCCTCCTGGAATCTGAAAAATGGTGCCCAGTCTCCTGATATACAGTGGGGCAAAAAAGTATTTAGTCAGTCAGCAATAGTGCAAGTTCCACCACTTAAAAAGATGAGAGGCGTCTGTAATTTACATCATAAGTAGACCTCAACTATGGGAGACAAACTGGGGAAAAAAAATCCAGAAAATCACATTGTCTGTTTTTTTATCATTTTTTTTGCATATTATGGTGGAAAATAAGTATTTGGTCAGAAACAAACAATCAAGATTTCTGGCTCTCACAAACCTGTAACTTCTTCTTTAAGAGTCTCCTCTTTCCTCCACTCATTACCTGTACTAATGGCACCTGTTTAAACTTGTTATCAGTATAAAAAAACACCTGTGCACACCCTCAAACAGTCTGACTCCAAACTCCACTATGGTGAAGACCAAAGAACTGTCAAAGGACACCAGAAACAAAATTGTAGCCCTGCACCAGGCTGGGAAGACTGAATCTGCAATAGCCAACCAGCTTGGAGTGAAGAAATCAACAGTGGGAGCAATAATTATAAAATGGAAGACATACAAGACCACTGATAATCTCCTTCGATCTGGGGCTCCACGCAAAATCCCACCCCGTGGGGTCAGAATGATCACAAGAACGGTGAGCAAAAATCCCAGAACTATGCGGGGGGACCTAGTGAATGAACTGCAGAGAGCTGGGACCAATGTAACAAGGCCTACCATAAGTAACACACTACGCCACCATGGACTCAGATCCTGCAGTGCCAGACGTGTCCCACTGCTTAAGCCAGTACATGTCCGGGCCCGTCTGAAGTTTGCTAGAGAGCATTTGGATGATCCAGAGGAGTTTTGGGAGAATGTCCTATGGTCTGATGAAACCAAACTGGAACTGTTTGGTAGAAACACAACTTGTTGTGTTTGGAGGAAAAAGAATACTGAGTTGCATCCATCAAACACCATACCTACTGTAAAGCATGGTGGTGGAAACATCATGCTTTGGGGCTGTTTCTCTGCAAAGGGGCCAGGACGACTGATCCGGGTACATGAAAGAATGAATGGGGCCATGTATCGTGAGATTTTGAGTGCAAACCTCCTTCCATCAGCAAGGGCATTGAAGATGAAACGTGGCTGGGTCTTTCAACATGACAATGATCCAAAGCACACCGCCAGGGCAACGAAGGAGTGGCTTCGTAAGAAGCATTTCAAGGTCCTGGAGTGGCCTAGCCAGTCTCCAGATCTCAACCCTATAGAAAACCTTTGGAGGGAGTTGTAAGTCCGTGTTGCCAAGCGAAAAGCCAAAAACATCACTGCTCTAGAGGAGATCTGCATGGAGGAATGGGCCAACATACCAACAACAGTGTGTGGCAACCTTGTGAAGACTTACAGAAAACGTTTGACCTCTGTCATTGCCAACAAAGGATATATTACAAAGTATTGAGATGAAATTTTGTTTCTGACCAAATACTTATTTTCCACCATAATATGCAAATAAAATGTTAAAAAAACAGACAATGTGATTTTCTGGATTTTTTTTTCTCAGTTTGTCTCCCATAGTTGAGGTCTACCTATGATGTAAATTACAGACGCCTCTCATCTTTTTAAGTGGTGGAACTTGCACTATTGCTGACTGACTAAATACTTTTTTGCCCCACTGTATGTCTGCAGCCCTCTGAATCTTTACACTGTGCAACGCACATACTGTCAGGATTCACCGGTAGTGCTGGCGAGAGTGGGTAATCACACGACCGCAAGTATACGTTTTTCACACTTGCAGCAATACATGTTTGGCCTCTCTCAGTGCAAATGAATTGCAAGATATCAAGCACATCTTGCCAGCATGTGACCATATTTGTGTAAATCACATACTTTATCTTATTATCTTATTATTTATTATGCATTGCTTATATAGCGCCAACATATTCCGAAGCGCTTTACATACATTATCATCACTGTCCCCATTGGGGCTCACAATCTACATTCCATGTCAGCATGTGTTGAAGGAAACAGGAGAACCCCCACGCAAACACGGGGAGAACATACAAACTCCTTGCAGATGTTGTCCTTGATGGGATTTGAACCTAGGACCCCAGCGCTGCAGTGCTAACCACTGAACCACCATGCTATCTTTTGTCCACCTGCTTTCACTGGAAATATCGGTGAATCCTGGCAGTGTGGGCACCACATGCTTTAAGGATTCCGAAATCTGTAGCCACATGGAGTGATTGCAGACTTTTATTAGAAGATGGGACAACTACTTTAAAGCTGAGCAAATGCCTCAATTTGTCACAACCTACAATGTCCCCTCAGTGTAAATGTTGTTTTTCTGTTTATTTTGCCCTGGTGGGTTGTGTAGTAAAACCAAGAGAAAGTTTTTTCCAGTTTTTTTTAAATGCTGATTCTTTACTTCTTCAGGCAATGGAAGAAAAATTTAGGCATTAACCCCTTTCTGACCTTGGACGGGATAGTACGTCTAAGGTCAGAACCCCCACTTTGATGTGGGCTCTGGCGGTGAGTCCGCATCAAAGCCGGGAAGTGTCAACTGTTTTGAACAGCTGACATGTGCCCGCAATAGCGATGAGTGGAATCCAGATCCACTCGCCGCTATTAACTAGTTAAGTGCCACTGTCAAACGCTAAGAGCGGCATTTAACCGGCACTTCTGGCCATCGGGCCGGAAATGAGCGCATCGCCGACCCCCGTCACATGATCGGGGGTCAGCGATGCGTCAGCATAGTAACCAGAGGTCTCCTTTTGACCTCTATGGTTGCTGATGCCGGCTTGCTGTGAGCGCCACCCTGTGGTTGGCGCTCATAGCAAGCCTGTAATTCAGCTACATAGGAGCGATCTGATGATTGCTCCCCTGTAGCTGTGCCGATCGAGTTGTGCCAGCTTCTAGCCTTCCATTGAGGCTATTGAAGCATGGCAAAAGTAAAAATAAAAAAGTTATGGCTCTGGAAAGGAAGAGAGTGAAAAACGGAAAATCTCAAGGTCATGAAGGGGTTAAAATCAGCTCTCTTCAGCAGGAACATCATTGGTTAAGGTAGGTGGGACCTTCTCTAGTCTCTTTTACTTGCCAGAGGTAGCTGAAAATCATTGTCATGTACTAAAAACTAATTTATCTTGGTGGATAAAACTTCTTTTTTTTAACTGACATTAAATTCGCCTTCCTGCCGTTCTGATGACCCCATCAGAAGACCCTGGCAGAAGAATGGGCTAACATCAGCACAGCAAACTGGATGTGTTGGGTCCAAGATATAGCCTATAGACTAAGAAATCAATAGAATTCTGTTTTTTTTACATCCTCTGTTGTCGGGGAGTAGTCATATAGAATTTGACCAATGCTGTGGTCAAGGCCTGCAGCTGTTGGCTCAGTGTACCGAATCTTTCATGTTGCAAATTCAGCATTGAACAGATTTCTATACTGTGTGCAAAGGTTGATTTGTAGTTCCTCAGCTCCATTCTGTATTGTCAGATTACTAAGAAAACACATAGTATAGTGGAGTAAAGTAGAATATACTTTTGCAACTTAAAACCAGGTTTATTATACTCAAAACATGGAATAAAAGCAAAAAGCAAACTTACAGTTAAAAAATCACAAACAGTTTTTCCCAAAGTCCGAACTCAAGTTTTACCTATTCTGTGGCTCCAAAGAATGGGGATGAGTGTTGATTAAGCACTGACGAATACTGAATCCTGTATTGTTGAAGATTTCTTATGATTGCTTTAAGGCATTTTATGGGAGATCTTCTTGTGTGTTCTCCAGGAGTATGGCAAATGTGATGAGTAGTGATGAGCGAACGTGCTTGCCACTACTCGGTACTCGCCCAAGTATCACTGTCTGTGCTCGGTGTACTCGGTGAGCACCGAGCATTTCCAGGATTATTCGGCGGGAGCTCGGGTCTCCTCCTGTTAATTTTGGCGCTTTTGAGAGCGCCGATCAACGTGCAGGGATTGTCTGCCATGCACTGTGACACCGCAGCCATCTTTGTTGTGGTATTACAGTGACTGGCTGGCCGCACAGTGTCATCTGGTCTATAAGAGACTTGGCGCCGCCCTGCTCGCCGCATACTGCTCCAGACTCAGCGAGTGTAGGGAGAGCTGCTGCTGAGATAGGGTCAGATTCTTACTTTTATTAGTTAGTGTGGGTCTACTAGTGTTCAATCCACAAATCCTGATAAACCAACAGTCCTTTTTAGGGCTAATTCGGGGGTGCACAGATTGCAGTGCTAAGTAGGCAGGGTAGTCTATGCGCACATATCCACAGCAGTGCAAGGCATGCAGGCACTGTATGTGAGTATATAGATCTCACTGCATACATCAAATGGCTCCATTACTGTCTGCTGCTGCGTATTTTATATATACGTAGCTACAGGTATCCGTGGCTAGGATTATTATTTTTTGCACCTTATACCTGCTAATTTTATTACAAAGCAATCCATAGCCCCCTTTTTTCTACATTTATTTGCTTGGTCACACTGCAGACTACAGCCAGGTCATTTCAATACAAGAGTGTGAAAATCTAACAATTTAAAAAAACATTTTTTGTCCCAGGCATCAGATGTAAGTGCACATAAAATTCTTGCTCTTTTTTTTGTACTATAGTATTTTTTGGAGTGTCTTACAACTTTTTTGGACACCATTTTGCTGACCCAAAAATCTGTAGCTGTCCCAAAAATATTTAGGTACAGTTCTTATATTTATCTGCAAAGAGTTTGTATGTTCTCTCCGTGTTTGCGTGGGTTTCCTCCGGGCACTCCGGTTTCCTCCCACATTCCAAAGACATACTGATAGGAATTCTAGATTGTGAGCCCAATCGGGGACAGTGATGATAATGTGTGCAACCTGTAAAGCGCTGCGGAATATGTTAGCGCTATATAAAAAAAAAAAATAAAGATTATTATTATCACTGTGATTTGTACGCCACACGCATCGCATATCATTGTGCTAAATATTTTTCAATTTTAGTACTCCAATTATTAATTTTAGTGTCATAGCCTACTAATTTCAAAATTTCAAAAATCAAGGCCACATTTTGATCAGTCTGTTATCTCCGTCCGACGCCTGGTCTATCTGTGGTCTCCAAATACTTGCTTTTCATGCATACATTCCATTTTTTTCTGCTACCCTTGGTCTATTCAGTATTTTGTGGTTATAATTTAAAAAAAAATACAGGCCACATATTGAAACAGTCTGTTATCTCCGTCGGACGCCTGGTCTATCTGTGGTCTTGAAATCCATGCTTTTCAGGCATACAATGACCTTCTGACAGCAAAATGTCATGGTGACCACTCTCTGCTCATTTTTCTTGACCTCTCTGCAGCTTTCGACACTGTTGACCACCCTCTCCTACTCTCTAGGCTCCAGTCACTAGGCATTAAGGACACTGCTCTCTCCTGGTTCTCCTCCTATCTTTCTGACCACTCCTTCAGTGTTCTGTTCTCTGGCTCCACTTCATCTCCTCTTCCTCTCACTGTTGGGGTACCTCAGGGCTCAGTCCTTGGCCACCTTCTCTTCTCCCTCTACACAGCCCCAATTGGACAGACCATCAGCAGATTTGGCTTTCAGTACCATCTTTATGCTGATGACACGCAACTATACACATCATCCCCTGACCTGACCCCCGCTGTCCTACAGAATGCCACTGACTGTCTGTCTGCAGTCTCCAACATCATGTCCGCTCTCTATCTGAAATTCAACCTCTCCAAAACTGAACTTCTTCTGCTCCCACCATCTACTAACCTCCTTAAATCTGACATTTCCCTCTCCGTGGGTGGCACCATAATAACACCCAGACAGCAGGCACGCTGTCTGGGTGTTATGTTTGACTCCGATCTCTCCTTCACCTCCCATATACAATCTATTGCCCGCTCATGCCGCTTACACCTAAAGAACATCTCTAGAATCCGCCCTTTTCTCACCATGGAAACAACAAAAACCCTCACTGTCGCCCTGATCCACTCCCGCCTGGACTACTGCAATGCTCTATTAATTGGCCTCCCCCTTACTCAACTTTCCCCTCTCCAGTCTACCCTTAATGCAGCAGCCAGGGTTGTCCATCTAGCTAATCATTACTCGGACGCGTCCGCTCTTCGCCTGTCATTACACTAGCTGCCCATTCATTACAGGATACAATTCAAAGTACTTGTTCTCACCCACAAAGCTCTCCACAGTGCGGCACCCCCATACATCTCCTCCCTCATTTCGGTCTATCGGCCTAACCGACTGCTGTGCTCTGCAAATGACTTTCAACTAACCTCTGCAATAATCCATACCTCCCACTTCCGACTCCAAGACTTCTCCCGTGCTGTGCCAATCCTCTGGAATGCTCTACCCCAAGATATTAGGACCATCCACAATTTGCATAGTTTTAGGCGCTCGCTCAAAACACATTTGTTCAGAGAGGCCTACCATGTCCACTAATCAAAGTTATTTTATCCCCCACCCCCTGAAGATGGCTGGACCATCATTGTAAATACCTCATTGGAAATACACACCTGTACTTTGTATCTCCCCACCTCATTGTAGCAGGGTCATCTTATTTTGCTTTAATTATTGTATTGTTACTTATGACTGTTGTATTTGAAACTGTTAATCTGTAAAGCGCTGCGGAATATATTGGCGCTATATAAATAAGGAATATTATTATTATTTTACATTGCAGTTTTTTGTCTGCTACCCTTGGTCTATACAGTATTTTGTGGTTAAAAAAATAAAAAAAAATACAGGCCACATATTGAAACAGTCTGTTATCTCCGTCAGACACCTGGTTTATCTGTGATCTCCAAATCCTTGCTTTTCAGGCATACAATGTAGTTTTTTGTCTGCTACCCTTGGTGTATACAGTATTTTGTGGTTAAATTTAAAAAAAAAAAAAACAAGCTGAAAGTGGCCCACAACAAAGACCCACATTTTTTCACTCAATCTTCCTGTCCCAGTTTCTAGGGGACCACAGCACACCACTATTGAAGCCAGAGCAGTGTGAAACGGTTGTTGGTTGGATTGCGGATAATGCTTCCAGTCACTTAGCCGCCACCACCACCACATCTTCCACACGGTCAAGTCTGAGTAGCCGTGAGTGTGGACCGCATATTACTCACCCTGATCCTCCTTCCTCCCACCATGCCGAGTGCCCTGAGACAACTGATCCCACACTTTTCCATTTATCTGGAAGTATTATCTACTATCCAACCAACAACCTTTTCAACCTGTTATGGCTTCAATAGTGGTGTGCTGCTGCGGTCCTCTAGCAATTGGGACATGAAGGTTGAGCGATAAGATGTGGGTGTTTGTTGTGGCCCACTTTCACCTTGCCCACGGCCTCGACCTCTGCATGCACATCACCATCACGTCCACTTCCCCGACCCTTGCCACCCACCTTGCCCATTTAAAAAAGGTGAATGCAAGCCTCTAATCTAATGCCAAAATTTGTAGAGCACAGATAGACCAGGCGTCTGACCGAGATAACAGACTGTTCAAATTGTGGCCTGGAGTTTTGTTTTTTTTTTAACCCAAAATACTGCACAGACAGCAGAAAAAAGTGGAATGTAGGCCTGAATAGCAACTATTTGTAGAGAACAGATAGACCAGGGTCTGACAGAGATACCAGACTGTTCAAAATGTGACCTGTATTTTTTTATTTTTTACTCCAAAATAGTGTTTAGAGTTACACACAGCAAAAAAAAAAAGGGAATTTAAGCCTCAAAAGCACACTTTATAGCCCACAGATAGATGAGGCGTGTCACAGTGATACCAGAATGCTCAATATGTGACCTGTATTTTTTAATTTTTTACCCCAAAATAGTGTTTAGAGCTAGAGTAACATGGAGCGTCCTCAGACACAGGGCCACAGGTTACTCGGTACCGGTCCTCTCTGTCTCAGTTCTGGGGCTGTCACGGTGGCTGGACCCGGTCCGTGACCCTGCTAAGGGGCATCCAATAAAAGGAGTGATGGTAATTTGTCAAGGGTTCATGACGCCACCTATGGTGTTCAGTCAGGGTGACCGACGCTGCTTAGGGGTCCGCTGGGGTGATGGAATGGCAGCTGGATGGTATACCTTCCCACAGGTGAAGTGTGTCCCCAGGGCTTCCCAGTAGTGTAGGTGGCAATGATGTGAGGCGCAGTTAATAACGAGGACACAGGGTTGCAGTCTCTTTACCTTTTACTGAAGACTTCGGGATCCTCAATCCAGAGCACAGTTAACAGGGCTGTCTGAGACCGGCCGGTCCGAAGGCACATCCAGAGTTCCCTTTGCTGGTGGAAATCAGTGCCTACCACTAGCGCCTGTGTATTGTAGTTCTTCCCTGCTGAGCATTCGGGATAGCCCTCACAACTTTTGTTCTCATTCTTTCTCTTTCTCTCTCTCTCTCTTCGTCCCCCAAGTTATCTGGATAGGACGCACCAGTTTGATGGGAAGGCTCGGAGCTATTCTGGGACCCTAGAGACGCCCCTCTCCACACTTGCCCCCTATGTCTGCTTAGGTGATGTATGGTAGACAGCCAACCTATAATTAACTGTCCTGCGGTATTTGAAGTAAGGCATAAAGTCAGTTACTTCCTCGGTGTTCCGGTCACTGGCTACGCGCCTCAGTAGGAAGTTGCCGTTCTCGAGGCACGACTCCTACTGGCTCTCCTTTGTGCTTGATCTCATTTCTCACTTTCCACAATATCCTTCCCTTCTTGTCCTTTCTTAGGATACCGCCGCAAGGTAGTGCAGGCGTGGTTCTGTTGCTTTCTATTCGTTCTGCTAGGCCCCTGTCAGGAACCCACCCCTGACAGGTCCTCCCTGGATCTCTCCCAGGCTGCGTTCTGTTCTAACTTCCTATTCGACCCCTAGTTTTACCAGTGTGAGGAGTGGCCTAATACATAGTGCCTTTTGCTCCCCCTAGTGGCCGGAGTGTGAAGTGTAATGTGTGCTGTTATACCTGGTCAGGTGAACTCCATTAGTGCAATCAGACATAACATCACTCCCCTGTTGTGAATTCTGTTGTCGGGCTCCCTCCTGTGGTCATGAATGGTACTTCGGCTGGTTCTGTCCATGGACTTCCTCTGGTGGGTGTTTCTGAGTTTCCTTCCACAGGTGACGAGGTTAATTCGTTAGCTGGCTGCTCTATTTAACTCCACTTAGATCTTTGCTCCATGCCACCTGTCAATGTTCCAGTATTGGTCTAGTTCTCTCCTGGATCGTTCTTGTGACCTGTCTTCCCAGCAGAAGCTAAGTTCCAGCTTGTATTTCTTTGGTTTGCTATTTTTATGTCCAGCTTGATATTTTTATTGTAGTCTTGCTTGCTGGAAGCACTGGGACGCAGAGGGAGCGCCTCCGCACCGTGAGTCGGTGCGGAGGGTCTTTTTTGCGCCCTCTGCGTGGTCTTTTTGTAGGTTTTTGTGCTGACCGCAAAGCAACCTTTCCTATCCTCGGTCTGTTCAGTAAGTCGGGCCTCACTTTGCTAAATCTATTTCATCTCTGTGTTTGTATTTTCATCTTTACTCACAGTCATTATATGTGGGGGGCTGCCTTTTCCTTTGGGGAATTTCTCTGAGGCAAGGTAGGCTTTATTTTTCTATCTTCAGGGCTAGCTAGTTCCTTAGGCTGTGCCGAGTTGCATAGGGAGCGTTAGGCGCAATCCACGGCTATTTCTAGTGTGTTTGATAGGATTAGGGATTGTGGTCAGCAGAGTTCCCACGTCCCAGAGCTCGTCCTTTATTATCAGTAACTATCAGGTCATTCCGTGTGCTCTTAACCACCAGGTCTATTATTGTCCTGACCATCAGGTCATAACAGTACAGGTGGCCCAAAGTACTAATGCATCTCAATAGAGGGATAAGAGAAGTTCCGAGACCATTTTTTTTTCTTTGCAGTGTGTTTTGTCTCTCTTTTCCCCTTTACCTCTGGGTGGTTCAGGACACAGGTGTAAACATGGACATTCAAGGTCTGTCCTCTTGGATGGATAATCTCACTACAAGGGTACAAAACATTCAAGATTTTGTGGTTCAGAATCCGATGTCAGAGCCTAGGATTCCAATTCCTGATTTGTTTTTTGGTGATAGATCTAAGTTCTTGAATTTCAAAAATAATTGTAAATTGTTTCTTGCCTTGAAACCTCGCTCCTCAGGTGACCCTGTTCAACAAGTAAAGATCATTATTTCTTTGTTACGTGGTGACCCTCAAGACTGGGCATTTTCCCTTGCGCCAGGAGATCCTGCATTGCGTGATGTTGATGCGTTTTTCCTGGCGCTTGGATTGCTTTATGACGAACCTAATTCAGTGGATCAGGCAGAGAAAATCTTGCTGGCTCTGTGTCAGGGTCAGGATGAAGCGGAGATATATTGTCAGAAGTTTAGAAAGTGGTCTGTGCTCACCCAGTGGAATGAATGTGCCCTGGCAGCAATCTTCAGAAAGGGTCTCTCTGAAGCCCTTAAGGATGTCATGGTGGGATTTCCAATGCCTGCTGGTCTGAATGAGTCTATGTCCTTGGCCATTCAGATCGATCGACGCTTGCGTGAGCGTAAAGCTGTGCACCATTTGGCGGTACTATCTGAGCATGGGCCTGAGCCTATGCAATGTGATAGGACTTTGACCCAGAGCTGAACGGCAAGAACACAGACGTCGGAATGGGCTATGTTTTTACTGTGGTGATTCCACTCATGCTATCTCCGATTGTCCTAAGCGCACTTAGCGGTTCGCTAGGTCTGCCACCATTGGTACGGTACAGTCTAAATTTCTATTGTCCGTTACTCTGATTTGCTCTTTGTCATCCTATTCTGTTATGGCATTTGTGGATTCAGGCGCTGCCCTGAATTTGATGGACTTGGAGTTTGCCAGGCGCTGTGGTTTTTTCTTGGAGCCATTGCAGTATCCTATTCCATTGAGAGGAATTGATGCTACGCCTTTGGCCAAAAATAAGCCTCAGTACTGGACCCAATTGACCATGTGCATGGCTCCTGCACATCAGGAGGATATCCGCTTTCTGGTGTTGCATAATCTGCATGATGTGGTCGTTTTGGGGTTGCCATGGCTACAGGTTCATAATCCAGTATTGGACTGGAAATCTATGTCTGTGTCCAACTGGGGTTGCCAGGGGGTACATGGTGATGTTCCATTTTTGTCTATTTCATCTTCCACTCCTTCTGAAGTTCCAGAGTTTTTGTCGGATTATCGGGATGTATTTGATGAGCCCAAAGCCAGTGCCCTACCTCCTCATAGGGATTGCGATTGTGCTATTAATTTGATTCCTGGTAGTAAGTTTCCTAAGGGCCGATTGTTCAATTTATCTGTGCCAGAACACGCCGCTATGCGGAGTTATATAAAGGAATCCTTGGAGAAAGGCCATATTCGCCCGTCGTCATCACCGTTAGGAGCAGGGTTCTTTTTTGTGGCCAAGAAGGATGGTTCTTTGAGACCTTGTATTGAATACCGCCTTCTTAATAAAATTACAGTCAAATTTCAGTATCCTTTGCCGTTGCTGTCTGATTTGTTTGCTCGTATTAAAGGGGCTAGTTGGTTCACCAAGATAGATCTTCGAGGGGCGTATAATCTTGTGCGTATTAAACAAGGCGATGAATGGAAAACAGCATTTAATACGCCCAAGGGCCATTTTGAGTACCTGGTTATGCCATTCGGGCTTTCCAATGCTCCATCAGTATTTCAGTCCTTTATGCATGACATCTTCCGAGAGTACCTGGATAAATTCCTGATTGTGTATTTGGATGATATTTTGGTCTTTTCGTATGATTGGGAGTCTCATGTGAAGCAGGTCAGAATGGTGTTCCAGGTCCTTCGTGCAAATTCCTTGTTTGTGAAGGGGTCAAAGTGTCTCATTGGATTTCAGAAGATTTCATTTTTGGGGTTCATTTTTACCCCTTCTACTATCGAGATGGACCCTGTTAAAGTCCAGGCCATTTACGATTGGACTCAGCCGACATCTGTGAAGAGCCTGCAAAAGTTCCTGGGCTTTGCTAATTTTTATCGGCGCTTCATCGCTAATTTTTCTACTGTTGCTAAACCGTTGACTGATTTGACCAAGAAGGGTGCTGATGTGGTCAATTGGTCTTCTGCAGCTGTAGAGGCTTTTCAGGAGTTGAAGCGTCGTTTTTCTTCTGCCCCTGTGTTGTGCCAGCCAGATGTTTCGCTCCCATTTCAGGTTGAGGTTGATGCTTCTGAGATTGGAGCAGGGGCTGTTTTGTCGCAAAGAAGTTCTGATGGCTCGGTGATGAAGCCATGTGCTTTCTTTTCTAGAAAGTTTTCGCCTGCTGAGCGTAATTATGATGTTGGTAATCGTGAGTTGTTGGCCATGAAGTGGGCATTCGAGGAGTGGCGTAATTGGCTTGAAGGAGCCAAGCATCGCGTGGTGGTCTTGACAGATCACAAGAATTTGACTTATCTTGAGTCTGCCAAACGGTTGAATCCGAGAGAGGCTAGATGGTCGTTATTTTTCTCCCGTTTTGATTTTGTGGTTTCGTACCTTCCGGGCTCTAAGAATGTGAAGGCTGATGCCCTGTCAAGGAGTTTTGTGCCTGACTCTCCGGGTGTTCCTGAGCCGGCGGGTATTCTCAAAGAGGGGGTAATTTTGTCTGCCATCTCCCCTGATTTGCGGCGGGTGCTGCAAAAATTTCAGGCTGATAGACCTGACCATTGCCCAGCGGAGAAACTGTTTGTCCCTGATAGATGGACTAGTAGAGTTATCTCTGAGATTCATTGTTCAGTGTTGGCTGGGCATCCTGGAATCTTTGGTACCAGAGATTTGGTGGCTAGATCCTTTTGGTGGCTGTCTTTGTCACGGGGTGTGCGTTCTTTTGTGCAGTCCTGTGGGACTTGTGCTCGGGCTAAGCCCTGCTGTTCTCGTGCCAGTGGGTTGCTTTTGCCCTTGCCGGTCCCGAAGAGGCCCTGGACGCATATTTCTATGGATTTTATTTCAGATCTCCCCATCTCTCAAAAGATGTCGGTCATTTGGGTGGTTTGTGATCGCTTTTCTAAGATGGTCCATTTGGTACCTTTGTCTAAATTGCCTTCCTCCTCTGATTTGGTGCCATTATTTTTCCAGCATGTGGTTCGTTTACATGGTATCCCGGAGAACATCGTTTCTGACAGAGGTTTCCAGTTTGTTTCGAGGTTTTGGCGATCCTTTTGTGCAAGGATGGGCATTGATTTGTCTTTTTCCTCGGCTTTCCATCCTCAGACAAATGGCCAAACCGAACGAACTAATCAAACTTTGGAAACATATCTGAGATGCTTTTGTTTCTGCTGATCAGGATGATTGGGTGTCCTTTTTGCCGTTGGCTGAGTTCGCCCTTAATAATCGGGCCAGCTCGGCTACTTTGGTTTCGCCGTTTTTCTGCAATTCTGGTTTCCATCCTCGTTTCTCTTCAGGGCAGGTTGAGTCTTCGGACTGTCCTGGTGTAGATACTGTGGTGGATAGTTTGCAGCAGATTTGGACTCATGTGGTGGACAATTTGACATTGTCCCAGGAGAAGGCTCAACGTTTCGCTAACCGCCGGCACTGTGTGGGTCCCCGACTTCGTGTTGGGGATTTGGTTTGGTTGTCGTCTCGTTATGTTCCTATGAAGGTTTCCTTTCCTAAGTTTAAGCCTTGTTTCATTGGTCCGTATAAGATTTCTGAGGTTATCAATCCTGTGTCATTTCGTTTGGCCCTTACTGCTTCTTTTGCCATCCATAATGTGTTCCATAGGTCGTTGTTGCGGAGATACGTGGCGCCTGTGGTTCCATCCGTTGATCCTCCTGCCCCGGTGTTGGTTGAGGGGGAGTTGGAGTATGTGGTGGAGAAGATTTTGGATTCACGTGTTTCGAGACGGAAACTCCAGTACCTGGTCAAGTGGAAGGGTTATAGTCAGGAAGATAATTCCTGGGTTTTTGCCTCTGATGTTCATGCTGCCGATCTGGTTCGTGTCTTTCATTTGGCTCATCCTGGTCGGCCTGGGGGCTCTGGTGAGGGTTCGGTGACCCCTCCTCAAGGAAGGGGGGTACTGTTGTGAATTCTGTTGTCGGGCTCCCTCCTGTGGTCATGAATGGTACTTCAGCTGGTTCTGTCCATGGACTTCCTCTGGTGGGTGTTTCTGAGTTTCCTTCCACAGGTGACGAGGTTAATTCGTTAGCTGGCTGCTCTATTTAACTCCACTTAGATCTTTGCTCCATGCCACCTGTCAATGTTCCAGTGTTGGTCTAGTTCTCTCCTGGATCGTTCTTGTGACCTGTCTTCCCAGCAGAAGCTAAGTTCCAGCTTGTATTTCTTTGGTTTGCTATTTTTCTGTCCAGCTTGCTATTTTTATTGTTGTCTTGCTTGCTGGAAGCTCTGGGACGCAGAGGGAGCGCCTCCGCACTGTGAGTCGGTGCGGAGGGTCTTTTTTGCGCCCTCTGCGTGGTCTTTTTGTAGGTTTTTGTGCTGACCGCAAAGCAACCTTTCCTATCCTCGGTCTGTTCAGTAAGTCGGGCCTCACTTTGCTAAATCTATTTCATCTCTGTGTTTGTATTTTCATCTTTACTCACAGTCATTATATGTGGGGGGCTGCCTTTTCCTTTGGGGAATTTCTCTGAGGCAAGGTAGGCTTTATTTTTCTATCTTCAGGGCTAGCTAGTTCCTTAGGCTGTGCCGAGTTGCATAGGGAGCGTTAGGCGTAATCCACGGCTATTTCTAGTGTGTTTGATAGGATTAGGGATTGCGGTCAGCAGAGTTCCCACGTCCCAGAGCTCGTCCTTTATTATCAGTAACTATCAGGTCATTCCGTGTGCTCTTAACCACCAGGTCTATTATTGTCTTGACCACCAGGTCATAACACTCCCCTTGGCGGCAGAGCGACATTACTGCAATGACCAGGACTCTGGGGCGCTGCAAACACACAGCAAAAAAAAAGTGAATTTAAGCCTCAAAAGCACACTTTATCTGTACACCACAGATAGATCTGGCGTCTGACGGAGATAGAACACTGTTAACCCCTTAATCCCATATGACGTACTATCCTGTCAAGGTGACCTGGGACTTAATTCCCTGTGACGGGATAGTACGTCATATGCAATCGGCCACGCTCACGGGGGGAGCGCGGCCGATCGCAGCCGGGTGTCAGCTGACTATCGCAGCTGACATTCGACACTATGTGCCAGGATTGTTCACAGACCGATCCTCACAAATTAACCCCTGGAACACTGCGATCAAACATGATCGCAGCGTTCCGAGGGCATAGGGAAGCATCACGCAGGGAGGGGGCTCCCTGCGGGCTTCCCTGAGACCCTCGGTACAAGGCAATGTGCTCACCTTGTACGGAGCGTTTCCTCCATGCAGGCCCCGGATCCAAAATGGCTGTAGGGCTACTTCCGGGTCCTGCAGGGAGGTGGCTTAAAAGCGCCTGCTCAGAGCAGGCGCCTGTAAGCCAGGAGCAGTGCACGTCAGATCACTGATCTGACACAGTGCTCTGCAAAGTGTTAGATCAGCAATCTGTCACTATATAGTGATGTCCCCCTCTGGGGCAATGTGATAATGAAAAAAAAAATATTTAGATGTGTAAAACAAAAAAAAAACCTAAATAAAGAAAAAAAAATATTGTTCCCATAAATACATTTCTTTATCTAAATAAAAAAAACCAAACAATAAAAGTACACATATTTAGTATAGCCACGTCCGTAATGACCCAACCTATAAAACTGTCCCACTAGTTAACCCCTTCAGTGAACACCGTAAAAAAAAAAAGAGGCAAAAAACAACTCTTTATTATCATACTGCTGAACAAAAAGTGAAATAACACGCGATCAAAAAGACAGATATAAATAACCATGGCACCGCTGAAAACGTCATCTTGTCCCGCAAAAAAAAGCATCATCAGTGAAAAAATAGTTACAGGTCCTTCTCAAAAAATTAGCATATAGTGTTAAATTTCATTATTTACCATAATGTAATGATTACAATTAAACTTTCATATATTATAGATTCATTATCCACCAACTGAAATTTGTCAGGTCTTTTATTGTTTTAATACTGATGATTTTGGCATACAACTCCTGATAACCCAAAAAACCTGTCTCAATAAATTAGCATATTTCACCCATCCAATCAAATAAAAGTGTTTTTTAATAACAAACAAAAAAACCAACAAATAATAATGTTCAGTTATGCACTCAATACTTGGTCGGGAATCCTTTGGCAGAAATGACTGCTTCAATGCGGCGTGGCATGGAGGCAATCAGCCTGTGACACTGCTGAGATGTTATGGAGGCCCAGGATGCTTCAATAGCGGCCTTAAGCTCATCCAGAGTGTTGGGTCTTGCGTCTCTCAACTTTCTCTTCACAATATCCCACAGATTCTCTATGGGGTTCAGGTCAGGAGAGTTGGCAGGCCAATTGAGCACGGTAATACCATGGTCAGTAAACCATTTACCAGTGGTTTTGGCACTGTGAGCAGGTGCCAGGTCGTGCTGAAAAATGAAATCTTCATCTCCATAAAGCATTTCAGCCGATGGAAGCATGAAGTGCTCCAAAATCTCCTGGTAGCTAGCTGCATTGACCCTGCCCTTGATGAAACACAGTGGACCAACACCAGCAGCTGACATGGCACCCCACACCATCACTGACTGTGGGTACTTGACACTGGACTTCAGGCATTTTGGCATTTCCTTCTACCCAGTCTTCCTCCAGACTCTGGCACCTTGATTTCCGAATGACATGCAAAATTTGCTTTCATCAGAAAAAAGTACTTGGGACCACTTAGCAACAGTCCAGTGCTGCTTCTCTGTAGCCCAGGTCAGGCGCCTCTGCCGCTGTTTATGGTTCAAAAGTGGCTTTACCTGGGGAATGCGGCACCTGTAGCCCATTTCCTGCACACGCCTGTGCACGGTGGCTCTGGATGTTTCCACACCAGACTCAGTCCACTGCTTCCTCAGGTTCCCCAAGGTCTGGAATCGGTCCTTCTCCACAATCTTCCTCAGGGTCCGGTCTCCTCTTCTCGTTGTACAGCGTTTTCTGCCACATTGTTTCCTTCCAACAGACTTACCATTGAGGTGCCTTGATACAGCACTCTGGGAACAGCCTATTTGTTGAGAAATTTCTTTCTGGGTCTTACCCTCTTGCTTGAGGGTGTCAATGATGGCCTTCTTGACATCTGTCAGGTCGCTAGTCTTACCCATGATGGGGGTTTTGAGTAATGAACCAGGCAGGGAGTTTATAAAAGCCTCAGGTATCTTTTGCATGTGTTTAGAGTTAATTAGTTGATTCAGAAGATTAGGGTAATAGGTCGTTTAGAGAACCTTTTCTTGATATGCTAATTTATTGAGACAGGTTTTTTGGGTTATCAGGAGTTGTATGCCAAAATCATCAGTATTAAAACAATAAAAGACCTGACAAATTTCAGTTGGTGGATAATGAATCTATAATATATGAAAGTTTAATTGTAATCATTACATTATGGTAAATAATGAAATTTAACACTATATGCTAATTTTTTGAGAAGGACCTGTATAGTCCTCAGAAAAAAGCGATGCAAAATAATTATTTTTTCTATAAAATAGTTTTTATCGTATAAAAGCACCAAAACATAAAAAAATGATATAAATGAGGTATCGCTGTAATCGTACTGACCCGAAGAATAAATCTGCTTTATCAATTTTACCAAACATGGAACGGTATAAACACCCCCCACAAAAGAAATTCATGAATAACTGGTTTTTGGTCATTCTGCCTCACAAAAAACAAGACCTCACATGACTCTGGACCAAAATATGGAAAAATTATAGCTCTCAAAATATGGAGACGCAAAAACTATTTTTTGCAATAAAAAGCGTCTTTTAGTGTGTGACAGCTGCCAATCATAAAAATCCACTAAAAAACCTGCTATAAAAGTAAATCAAACCCCCCCTTCATGACCCCCTTAATTAGGGAAAAATATTAAAATTAAAAAAAGTATTAATTTACATTTTCCACTTAGGGTTAGGGCTACGGTTAGGGCTGGGGTTAAGGCTAGGGTTGGGGTTAGTGCTAGGGTTGGGGCTAGGGTTACGGTTGGGGCACGGGTTAGGGCTACAGTTAGGGTTGGGGCTAAAGTTAGGGTTAGGGTTGGGGTTAAAGTTAGGGTTAGGGTTGGGGCTAAAGTTAGGGTTAGGGCTACAGTTATGGTTGGGGCTAAAGTTAGGGTTAGGGTTTGGATTACAATTACGGTTGGGATTAGGGTTTGGGGTGTGTCAGGGTTAGGGGTGTGGTTAGGGTTATGGTTGGGATTAGGGTTAGGGGTGTGTTGGAGTTAGGCGTGTGATTAGGTTTGGGATTAGGGTTAGGGGTGTGTTGGGGTTAGGGGTGTGGTTGGGATTAGAGTTAGGGGTGTTTGGGTTAGGGTTTCAGTTACAATTGGGGGTTTCCACTGTTTAGGCACATCAGGGCTCTCCAAACATGACATGGTATCCGATCTCAATTCCAGCCAATTCTGCGTTGAAAAAGTAAAACAGTGCTCCTTCACTTCCGAGCTCTCCTGTGCGCTCAAACAGGGTTTTACCTGTTATGATCTGGTGGCCTAGGAGCAGCATGAGACGGACTCTGGAGAAGGTGGTCCCTGTACTGACCGCAAACCCTGAACCTAGCAGCACAACTAGAAGTAGCCGTGGGGGGTACCTAACACTCCCTAGACCCCTCGGCACAGCCTAAGATCTAACTACCCCTAAAGACAGAAACAGGAAACCTATCTTGCCTCAGAGAAAATCCCCAAAGGATAGATAGCCCCCCACAAATATTGACTGTGAGAGGAGAGGGAAATAACATACGCAGATATGAAATCAGATTTTAGCATAGGAGGCCATACTAGCTAAAAAGAAAGAATAGAACAGAGTACTATGCGGTCAGTATAAAAACACTAGAAAATATCCACCGCAGAAAATACGGATCACCACATCTGACTAAAGACATGGGGGGTATATCTGCATCTCCAGAGAAATAGCTAGGCTGCAAAAAATCCTTCACAGACTAAGCTGGACAAGACAAAAACATGAAAAAGCACAGAACTATAAAGTCCACTGCAGGTGGACAGCAAAAACAAAGCCAGGACTTATCTTTGTAGAAAAGCACAGCAAACTGGAGAGACCAGCAGGGAAGTGAATCCTTCCAGAACAATGGACAACTGGCACTGACTAAAGGATCCTGCAAAGCTATATACCCCAGTCAGTTTTGCAATTAGTAGATACACCTGTCCACTCCTGCAGTCCAGGCACAACTGCATTACCCTCTACAACCACCGGAGGGAGCCCAAAAGCTGAATTCACAACAGTACCCCCCCTTGAGGAGGGTCACCGAACCCTCACCAGAGCCCCCAGGCCGATCAGGATGAGCCCGATGAAAGGCACGAACCAAATCAACGGCATGGACATCAAAGGCAGAAACCCAAGAATTATCCTCCTGGCCATAACCCTTTCACTTGACAAGGTACTGACGCTTCCGCCTCGAAAAACGGGAATCCAAAATCTTCTCAACAACATATTCCAACTCCCCATCGACCAATACAGGGGCCGGAGGATCAAAAGAGGGAACAACGGGCTCCATATATTTCCGCAACAAAAATCTATGGAAGACATTATGAATAGCAAAAGAGGCCGGAAGCGCCAGGCGAAAGGACACCGGATTAATAATCTTAGGGGAAGAAACCTTCATAGGAACATGACGGGAAGATAACCAAACCAGATCACCAACCCGAAGCCGGGAACCAACACACCAATGACGGTTAGCAAATTGCTGAGCCTCCTCCTGAGACAGCACCAAATTGTACACCACATCGGCTCCGGCGCAGGCGTACTTTGCTCTGCCCTGTTGAGGGCAGACAAAGTACTGCAGTGCGCAGTGCGCAGGCGCCGGGCCTCTGACCTTTCCGGCGCCTGTGCACTGCAGTACTATCCTCTGCCCTCAAGAGGGCAGAGCAAAGTACGCCTGCGCCGGAGCCGTGGCTGAAGATCAGAAGAGGACGTCTTGTAATGAAGATGGGAGGCGCCGCAGCGGACCAGAGACACCCATCTGACCTGACCAGCAGCGGGACCGCCCCTGGGTGAGTATAATATAACGTCTTTTTCTCCTTTTTCAGGTAACATCGGGGGCTTATCTACAGCATTACAGAATGCTGCAGATAAGCCCCTGATGCCGGTGGGCTTACCTCACCCGCGATTTCGGGGTGACAGGTTCCCTTTAACATTCTTAGTACCAGGAATGTACGAGACCACAAAATCAAAACGGGAGAAAAACAGGGACCATCGAGCCTGTCTAGGATTCAGCCGTTTGGCAGACTTGAGGTAAATCAGATTGTTATGATCGGTCAGGACCACAATACGGTGCTTGGCCCCCTCAAGCCAATGTCGCCACTCCTCAAATGCCCACTTCATAGCCAACAACTCCCGATTGCCGACATCATAATTGCGTTCCGCAGGCGAAAACTTCCGAGAAAGGAAGGCACACGGTTTCATCAAGGAACCATCAGAATTCCTCTGAGACAAAACGGCCCCTGCCCCAATCTCAGACGCGTCAACCTCAACCTGAAATGGAAGAGAAACATCTGGCTGACGCAACACAGGGGCAGAAGTAAATCGGCGTTTAAGCTCCTGAAAGGCAGAAACAGCCGCGGAGGACCAATTCGTCACATCAGCGCCTTTCTTGGTCAAATCGGTTAGAGGTTTAACCACACTGGAGAAGTTGGCAATGAAACGACGATAAAAATTAGCAAAGCCCAAGAATTTCTGAAGGCTCTTCACAGATGTGGGCTGAATCCAATCATGAATGGCCTGAACCTTATCATCTGTGCCTTTATAGCCTTTTTACTAGGCACTGCTCCTAATAGCCAGATTCCTACTCCACACTGATGAGGGGCAAAAACCCCGAAACAGCTGTCTGTGGATGGATACCATGCTTGGCATAGGTGGCTTTCCTTCATAGGATGCTGCCCTTCCCGTGGTTGTTCCTTCCCGGGGAAAGGCCTGGCTATTCACTGCTTGCGTCGAGAAACACGTGATGGTGTCTCCGCAGCTTCTTTACATGCATCTGCATATTTCCCATAAGGGATGGGGGCAGTGTTCTGGAATCACTGCGTTGAGAAACACGTGATGGTGTCTCCGCGGTGTTGGATGTTTTGGTCTCCCCGAGGCCAATCATCTGTGCCTTTATAGCCTTTTTACTAGGCACTGCTCCTAATAGCCAGATTCCTACTCCACACTGATGAGGGGCAAAAACCCCGAAACAGCTGTCTGTGGATGGATACCATGCTTGGCATAGGTGGCTTTCCTTCATAGGATGCTGCCCTTCCCGTGGTTGTTCCTTCCCGGGGAAAGGCCTGGCTATTCACTGCTTGCGTCGAGAAACACGTGATGGTGTCTCCGCAGCTTCTTTACATGCATCTGCATATTTCCCATAAGGAATGGGGGCAGTGTTCTGGAATCACTGCGTTGAGAAACACGTGATGGTGTCTCCGCGGTGTTGGATGTTTTGGTCTCCCCGAGGCCAATCATCTGTGCCTTTATAGCCTTTTTACTAGGCACTGCTCCTAATAGCCAGATTCCTACTCCACACTGATGAGGGGCAAAAACCCCGAAACAGCTGTCTGTGGATGGATACCATGCTTGGCATAGGTGGCTTTCCTTCATAGGATGCTGCCCTTCCCGTGGTTGTTCCTTCCCGGGGAAAGGCCTGGCTATTCACTGCTTGCGTCGAGAAACACGTGATGGTGTCTCCGCAGCTTCTTTACATGCATCTGCATATTTCTCATAAGGGATGGGGGCAGTGTTCTGGAATCACTGCGTTGAGAAACACGTGATGGTGTCTCCGCGGTGTTGGATGTTTTGGTCTCCCCGAGGCCAATCATCTGTGCCTTTATACGCAGATATGAAATCAGATTTTAGCATAGGAGGCCATACTAGCTAAAAAGAAAGAATAGAACAGAGTACTATGCGGTCAGTATAAAAACACTAGAAAATATCCACCGCAGAAAATACGGATCACCACATCTGACTAAAGACATGGGGGGTATATCTGCATCTCCAGAGAAATAGCTAGGCTGCAAAAAATCCTTCACAGACTAAGCTGGACAAGACAAAAACATGAAAAAGCACAGAACTATAAAGTCCACTGCAGGTGGACAGCAAAAACAAAGCCAGGACTTATCTTTGTGGAAAAGTACAGCAAACTGGAGAGACCAGCAGGGAAGTGAATCCTTCCAGAACAATGGACAACTGGCACTGACTAAAGGATCCTGCAAAGCTATATATCCCTGTCAGTCTTGCAATTAGTAGATACACCTGTCCACTCCTGCAGTCCAGGCACAACTGCATTACCCTCTACAACCACCGGAGGGAGCCCAAAAGCTGAATTCACAACATTTACCCCAACATATGGGGTATCAGCATCCTCAGGACAAATTGCACAACAACATTTGGGGTCCAATTTCTCTTGTTACCCTTGGGAAAATAAAAATTTGGGGGGCTAAAAAACCATTTTTGTGGAAAAAAAAAAGAATTTTTATTTTCATGGCTCTGCGTTATAAACTGTAGTGAAACACTTGGGGGTTCAAAGTTCTCACAACACATCTAGATAAGTTCCTTGGGGGGTCTACTTTCCAAAATGGTGTCACTTGTGGGGGGTTTCACTGTTTAGGCACATCAGTGGCTCTCCAAACGCAACATGGCGTCCCATCTCAATTCCTGTCAATTTTGCATTGAAAAGTCAAACGCGCTCCTTCCCTTCCGAGCTCTGCCATGCGCCCAAACAGTGGTTTACCCCCACATATGGGGTATCAGTGTACTCAGGACAAATGTCACAACAACTTTTATGGTCCAATTTCTTCTCTTACCCTTGGGAAAATAAAAAATTGGGGGCGAAAAGATCATTTTTGTGAAAAAATATGATTTTTTATTTTTACAGCTCTGCATTATAAACTTCTGTGAAGCACTTGGTTGGTCAAAGTGCTCACCACACATCTAGATACGTTCCTTAGGGGGTCTACTTTCCAAAATGGTGTCACTTGTGGTGGGTTTCATTGTTTAGGCACATCAGGGGCTCTCCAAACGCAACATGGCGTCCCATCTCAATTCCAGTCAATTTTCCATTGAAAAGTCAAGTAGCGCTCCTTCCCTTCCGAGCTCTGCCATGTGCCCAAACAGTGGTTTACCCCCACATATGGGGTATCGGCATACTCAGGACAATTGGACAACAACTTTGACTCCCATTCCGTGTAACCGTGTGACTGTGTGAAAAACCCACAGACATGTCAGGTTCTTTTATTCACAGCTTCGACCGAATGCTTGCTGCAGACGTGCACACTGATGACATGCATGTCGTCAACGTGACACGTACTGATGGATGTGGTACTGTTTGCGCTGTTCCCAGGTTTACTTGGTCTTTCTGAGATCAGCGCGACCAGGAGACAATGATGGGACTTGTATTCAGAATCCACTGTGTACCTCCTGTGTAAACTAAAGAATTAAATAAAAAAATGGCATGGGCTCCAGCGTAATTTTCATGACCATCAGAGGTAAAGCCCATGGCTGGGGCCTGATGTTAATTACTTTATCTGGGAAAAAGGACAATATCCAGAAAGGTTCCCAGGCTATTAGTAACAGCTGTTATTAATTACAAAGGGGCCAGAGATATTGCCCCCCCCCTCCCAGGCTACCAACATCAGCCCTTAGCTGTCCCAGAAAAGGCCCATTCACTATAGGTACCGTCACACTAAGCGACGCTGCAGCGATACCGACAACGATCCGGATCGCTGCAGCGTCGCTGTTTGGTCGCTGGAGAGCTGTCATACAGACAGCTCTCCAGCGACCAACTATGCCGGTAACCAGGGTAAACATCGGGTTACTAAGCACAGGGCCGCGCTTAGTAACCCGATGTTTACCCTGGTTACCAGCGTAAAAGTTAAAAAAAAACACTACATACTTACCTTCCGCTGTCTGTCCCTCGGCGCTCTGCTTCTCTGCCCTGTGTAAGCACAGCGGCCGGAAAGCACAGCGGTGACGTCACCGCTCTGCTTTCCGGCCGCTGTTCTTACACAGGGCAGAGAAGCAGAGCGCCGAGGGACAGACAGCGGAAGGTAAGTATGTAGTGTTTGTTTCTTTTTACTTTTACCCTGGTTACCAGCGAAGACATCGCTGAATCGGCGTCACACACGCCGATTCAGCGATGTCAGCAGAAAGTCCAACGACTAAATAAAGTGCTGGACTTTCTGCAGCGACCAACGACATCACAGCAGGATTCTGATCGCTGCTGTGTGTCAAACTGAACGATATCGCTAGCCAGGACGCTGCAATGTCACGGATCGCTAGCGATATCGTTCAGTGTGACGGTACCTTTAGCCTCACTTTTCCCACATGCCCTATGGCAATACCACAAATGTTGATGGAAGCTACTTTTCAGGCAAAGTGCAAAGCTCAGAAGAGAAGAATCTCCATACTGGAGTGCAGATTTGTTTGCAGGTGCCATGCCACATTACATAGTTACATAGTTACATAGTTATTAAGGTTGAAGGAAGACTATAAGTCTATCTAGTTCAACCCATAGCCTAACCTAACATGCCCTAACATGTTGATCCAGAGGAAGGCAAAAAAAAACCATGTGGCAAAGAGTAAGCTCCTCATTGGGGAAAAAAATTTCTTCCCGACTCCACATACGGCAATCAGACTAGTTCCCTGGATCAACGCCCTATCAAGGAATCTAGTGTATATACCCTGTAACATTATACTTTTCCAGAAAGGTATCCAGTCCCCTCTTAAATTTAAGTAATGAATCACTCATTACAACATCATACGGCAGAGAGTTCCATAGTCTCACTGCTCTTACAGTAAAGAATCCGCATCTGTTATTATGCTTAAACCTTTTTTCCTCCAAACGCAGAGGATGCCCCCTTGTCCCTGTTTCAGGTCTATGATTAAAAAGATCATCAGAAAGGTCTTTGTACTGTCCCTTCATATATTTATACATTAACATAAGATCACCCCTTAGTCTTCGTTTTACATAAATCATCCTGTAATATAAAATTGTCCTCCTCTGTATTGATTACCCTGCAGAGTTTAGTGTCATCTGCAAATATTGAAATTCTACTCTGAACGCCCCCTACAAGGTCATTAATAAATATGTTAAAAAGAAGAGGGCCCAATACTGACCCCTGTGGTACCCCACTGCTAACCGCTACCCAGTCCGAGTGTGCTCCATTAATAAACACCCTTTGTTTCCTATCCCTGAGCCAGCTCTCAACCCACTTGCACATATTTCCCCTATCCCCATTATTCTCATTTTATGTATCAACCTTTTGTGTGGCACGGTATCAAAAGCTTTTGAAAAGTCCATATACACTACATCCACTGGGTTCCCTTGGTCCAGTCCGGAACTTACCTCTTCATAGAAGCTGATCAGATTAGTCTGACATGAACGGTCCCTAGTAAACCCGTGCTGATACTGGGTCATGAGGTTATTCCTCTTCAGATACTCCAGTATAGCATCCCTTAGAATGCCCTCCAGGATTTTACCCACAGTAGAGGTTAAGCTTACTGGCCTATAATTTCAGTTTTTGTCCCCTTTTTGAATATTGGCACCACATTTGCTATACGCCAGTCCTGTGGTACAGACCCTGTTATTATGGAGTCTTTAAAGATTAAAAATAATGGTCTATCAATGACTGTACTTAATTCCTGCAGTACTCGAGGGTGTATCCCATCCGGGCCCGGAGATTTGTCAATTTTAGTGATTTTTAGACGCCGCCGCACTTCCTGCTGGGTTAAGCAGGTGACATTTAAGGGGGAATTTTTATCGCTAGTCATTTTGTCTGCCATGGGATTTTCTTGTGTAAATACTGATGAAAAAAAGTCATTTAGCATATTGGCTTTTTCCTCATCCACAGCCAGTGCAGGGAAGCAGAGCGCCGGGGGACAGACACCGGAATGTAAGTATGTAGTGTTTTTTTTTTTTACATTTACTCTGGTAACCAGGGTAAACATCGGGTTACTAAGCGCGGCCCTGCGCTTAGTAACTCGATGTTTACCCTGGTTACTAGTGAAGACATCGCTGAATCGGCGTCACACACGCCGATTCAGCGATGTCTGCGGGAGATCCAGCGACGAAATAAAGTTCTGGACTTTCTGCTCCGACCAGCGATGGCACAGCAGGATCCAGATCGCTGCTGCCTGTCAAACTGAACGATATCGCTAGCCAGGACGCTGCAACGTCACGGATCGCTAGCGATATCGTTCAGTGTGACGGTACCTTTACTGCGATCTTTGAGAGGCAGAATAAACGTATCAACAGCAGGTGAAGAATTGGTTTATTTATTTTGATTTGACGACTTTATTCTTCAAGCTGGTGCGATTACAGCGATATTAGATATATATTTTTTATGTTTGGCAATTTTTATGTTTGGCAATAACACAATAAACCCCCTTTTTTTCTTACAAATAAAGATTTTGCATTGGCATATTTTGAGAGCTATAATTTTTCTATATTTATGCCGACACAGTCAAGTGAGGGCTTTTTCCCGGATGAGTTGAGACACATGCACATGTTGAGTATTTGGTGAGTTTTTTACCTCAGTATTTGTAATTCAAAATCAGTTGGAAAGTATGTTATTAGGCGAAGGGAACTGACATTAGTGGCACCACTCCAGTGCCAAAATAAAAGAGATCCCTGGTGTGGTGCTTTAAACAATATTGTATGTGCAGCTGTAACGGGGGCCGGGGTGATAGTCATGGTGAGGGGCTGCTGTTCCGGCACACTCTGGTGCTCCGCTGCATTAACAAAGTGTCCCTTCTGGTGTGTGCTGTGTGTGCAATGCATTTCACTCACTTGTGGGTTAGAGTCCTCCTCAGGTTGCAGAGTCTTGGTCTTCTGCAGCAACACACAATAGCTATCAGAGTCCAACTTCAATTCAAACATAACAACTTTACTGAGCTCATCCAGTTTAGATACAGATGAGTCGCCCCGCCTGGGCCGTGGGGTACTCGGTACCGGGTCTTGAGTTCACAGGGGGATGTGAGGGTGGTGACCCGGTCCGTGGCCCTGGGCGCCCATGTAAAGGGAAAGGTCTTTAAAGGGAATAAAGTTTATGTTCGTGACGCCACCTGTGGTATTCGGTCAGTGGGGACCGACGCTGCTTTAAGAGGTCCTCTGGGGTGATGTTATGGCAGCTAGATGGTATAACTTGTGTGTAGATGGAAGATGGTGGAAGGTGCAGTAAAGAACGAGGACACAGGTTTGCAGTCTCTTTACCTTGTGTACTGAAGACTTCAGGCAGCCACAGCCCAGGGCACCAGATCACAGTGCAGGTAGGGTCCGGCCGGTTTGGAAGCGAATCCAGAGTCCCCCTTTTCCAGGTGGAGGTAAAAGCCTTCCTATAGCACTGTGGTGTTGGAGTTCCTTACTGCCTATGGCTTCACATAAGGGCCTCGCCGATGTTCTCTCTTTGTCCCCATATAGGATAGGACATAACCGTCATGCAACGGATGCGTCGTGTTTTGGCGGACCCTCGGCACAAAAAAAGTTACATGTAACGTTTATTTGTGCGTCGAGTCTGCCATTTTTGACCGCGCATGCGCTGCCGAAACTCCGCCCCCTCCTCCCCGGAACTCACAATGGGCAGCGGATGTGTTGTAAAACTGCATCCGCTGCCCACCTTGTGCTAATTAAGCACACTGTCCGTCGGTACGTCGGGCCGACGGTTTGCGACGGCCCATGCCAATGGACTAGTGTGAAACATACAGTTCAGCTGTCCTGCCGGTCTCTGCTGTAAGTCGTAGAGATCCTTACAACCTCCGGCTACCGGATAACTGCGCTTCAGAGGGAGGGAGCCTGCTCTTAACTGGTCTCCCCTGATATCACTCTCCTGTGCTTCGCTCTCCTGCATGCTCACTGAACAATGTTTGGCTTTCTGTGTCTCCATGAGCTGTGGCACTTCAGACCACACGGCCCCTTCAGACGTTCTGACCCTCTAGGTCCATCTGCCCTCTTCTGTCCCTCTGACAATCTGACCTCTCTTCCCCTCCAAACCACAATGTATATCGGGGAGTCACCTAGTAAATAGGATCAAAAGCTCCCCCTTGTGACCTGGAGTGTGAACATGTTGTGTGTATTGTGATTACCCGGTGAGAGTCATCTTTCATCGCTTCCAAATGTAACATCACTCTCCCCATGAGGAAAGCAATGCTACTGTGACGACCAGGACCCTGGGGCGCCACACAGACACCGCACAGCAATCTTGATACAGAATGGACATTCTTTCCCCTGAACTGTCCCTGATTCTTCCTGTCACCATTTGTTTCTGTACCGTATACTTTGGTACCGCAGCTCCCTGAGCAGCCAGAATAGCTTGTTCCTGGTGCTCCCCGTCCATTTTCCCCATCCTGGGCGAAAGTAAAGGATGCCGCTGCCAATCCTTGTCAGACCATAGGTCCTGGCCGCTGTTTCTCTCATGCTGCCCAAATCTGCTCATGCCCGTGTGTCTGTCCACCTGTAGGGCCTGGATTCATGAGTCTCTGTAATAACACAGCTCTGGTCAATCACCTCAATGTTCCTCTTTCTATTCAACTCTAACTCTGGAACACATTCTCCTTACCCTTTCTCTAGCTCCTCCCACTAGCTAACATCCTATTGGTTTAACTATGTCTTATCTTAACTCAATCTAATCTCCTAATCTAGAGTGCCCCCACAGCTCTAAATCCTATATTAACCCTTACTGACACTGAACCTTACTATATCTCCCTATCGCTATCCCTAACCCATAAAGATATATAACTTGCACAATAAAACAATATCACATTACATGACACTTTATAAGTAACACGTACCAGATTTTATTAAGAAGATGCACACAGGAATGCAGGGCACAAATTAGCCCCCAGCACACCCCCTACACAGCAAATATCTGTCTCAGTGACACAGTTCATTTTTATGGTTACTCTGGCGACAGGGTAGTCCTTAGCATTTCTGTGAATACAGCGGATGCATACAAGCTTTCTGGGGATCAACTTGTGAGGTAGCGTGGTCCTTGCCAGAGTCACCAAACTCCTTGAGTCCAAGAGTCCAGACACTAGTACTCCATTTATTGTCACGAGACATGCCTGCGCCCCTCACCTGGCTGATAGTCCACGCTGCAGGCCAGATAGACATGACACAAACAGCGCCTCCATATGCTGCAGTCCAGCGGGACATAGGATAACAGACGGCTATGTCCCCAGGACCGTGACACCGCCAACAAATTGAGTCCTTACCAGCAACCTTTGGCAACCCCTCAGTGGCCCCTTAGGACATTGGACTCCCCCAGTAGTGTCTGTATTACCCTTCTTTTGAGAATTAGGCTCTTTTTGGGTACCTCAGTACGGGGATGCAACAACACCCGGTTTCCTTAAGTACTTCTCGACCACTTGGTACCTTTCCACTAGGCCAACCAGGTCATCCGCATTGCGGGGGTCTGCAGCAGCCTAGGAAGGGAGTGGATAATTCTATCCCTAACAACGCCCTTGAGCTTCTGGCTGGGGTGGAGGACTCTGGCTGCAACCACTTCTGTACAAGATGTAGCAGGTCGAACATTTGGGGGTGAGGGGGTTGTCACTGCAATACGCCAGTGGTGGACTCTTTGTGCTCTGACAGACATAGTTGTTCCTGAGCGTGTCAATGTTTCAGTTTTTAATTTGGCATACTCCTGTGCGTTCTGTAAGGCCAGGTCATAATAAACCTTTTGGGGCTTGCCTTTTAGATAGTGGGAAAACACCTCTGCTCACTGCTCCAGCAGCAACTTCTCTTGCTCTGCTACCCTGTCAAATATGGATAAAAATGTCTAGAAATCATCACCCATGGCAATCTTTTGCATGGCATGTTTTTCTGCCCTCCGGACATATGAGTCATCACCTGGACTTCGGAGTGGGATGGTCACCCTGCCAATGACTGCATCTGCGAGGAATTCTATCTGCCACATAAGCACCTCCTGTTGCTGCTGCTGGAGCTGCTGCCTCTGTTCCTGCTACTGTTGGAGCTGCTGCACCAACAGTTTGTTTCCTTGTTGCTGTAGTTGCTGCTGCTGATGGCCTTGGACCAGGTGCTTGATCACCTCCTCCACATTGTCTGTCTGCTTTTAATCCTAAAACCGCCTTCATCCAAGACATGCAGATATTTCCACAGCTGTCTCATGTGCTTCCTGGGGAAGTTGCCCGCACTTTGAGCATCAACTATGGTAGATCGGCTCACTCAGCTGCCCAAAAAGGTAGTCACAGGAACATTTTCTATTTAAATTTTCAACTGGTTTACTAAAACTGTACTGCATAAAGCAGTGCAAAATTAGGTAAACAAACACAACCCTTCTGGCATAATGGAAAAAACAAAATAGCATACAGTACAATTTATGTGGATGCAGGGATCCGCCTGCTCAGGGGAACATAAACAAGGTTTAGTACTCTTTAACATGAGCACAGCTCTGAAGATCTCATCTTCAGACACAAGAGACCAAAGGCTCCACATTTAGCTTCTGGACCACACCCTTGGGTGAAGATATGGTGAACAGACTCACTATTCACTGTTCATAAAAACCAAGCCTTTAACATGGCTGATTAACCCCTCTCACATAGCTCCTAATCATCCCAGATTCAGTAGAACTGTCGCAACATATCAGAGCTTTTGTCTCGGCTTCTGTATTCACCTCTCTTCTCTCCAAGGTCTTCATATCTCAATAACTCCTCCTCCTTGGGGGGGGGGGGGGCAGGGCTGTTCTCTGCATAAATTAAATAGTATTATTACATTTTCTCCATCCCGTGATCAGTTTTCCCCAGGACTTTGAACTCATATCTCCATATTCACAGGCTGTTGCACTAGCTAGGAGCCACAGCCTATAATGATTTAGACAGAAGAATTTGGTAATCTTGACCTCTATTGCAGGCAATGAACCCAGAAGCAGGTTACACATGTCCATAGAAATACATTGTGTATAACAATGTATTTCTTTGGTCCCTGAACACTGAGATAAAGAAAAAAAATATTTTGTTCCTATAAAAGTAGTAAATATAAAAAATAAGCAATTACAAAATAATTTTTTTTCTCTGTGAGTCTCCCCAGACTCACGAGAAAAACATCACAAACATCATAAACATCACAAATCAGCAAATAATACCGACATATTTGATGTCCCTGTAATCATAATCACCCGCACAACACAGTAATCAGATTATTTACAGGAATCGGTAAATTATGTAAAAAAATGGTGTGATTTATATATTTTCTCTATCAAACCCATAAAAAAGTAATAAAACTGTATTGCTGAGGCCATGTTCACACACAGCGTAAAGGCAGCGTTCTATCTGCTGCTTTTTTTTCTACAGGTGTCCTCACTACAAAATGCAATAACAATCTTCTATGATTATTGCATGTTTGCTGGGTTTCTTTTAAGCGTTTTCCCCCTTATTTGATGCAATTTTGGGGTAGATATGAAGCACAGTTTTTAACGTTTTTTTAATAGTACAGAAAAGTTTTGATTCTTTGCTTTAAAAATGCAAGAGTTTTTTTCCAGGTGAATTCTATAGAGAAAAAATGCAGCAAAAGCGCAGAGTTTGACAATAGAGCCAAAATGCCCCCTTATTTTGGGCAGCCTCCAAGGCTGTGATAAGGGGACCAATTATCTCCTATACAAGTAGTAAAAGGAAGAGATTAATGGAAAACACCATAGAAACACAAAGGTTGCTGTCACAAGCATATAAGAACTTTAAATCCAACAATACTCCCATTAACAAACAAAAATTCTTGGAGGCGAAAGAAGTAGCGAACACATTGGCACACGAAAAGACAATGCATAATTTAGACTACCAACAGCATAAGTATTTTAATTGGGGTAACAAACCAGGACAGTTGCTAGCATCCCTTACTAAACCCTTCAGAACACAAACTATGATACATAGGATTCACAAATAAAGTGGCCATACAACATTTAAAAACCAGGAGATAGTGGATGTGTTCCAGACTTTTTTTTTAGCTCCTTAAACAAGGGTGTAGGGGGACTCGACGGTGGTGCAAACCATTAATACTCTAAGCATATCTAAAGCTCCTGGACCGGATGGGTTTGGTAATGAGCATTACAAAATATTAGGAGCTGCAATAGGCCCACACCTATGCGAGGTGTTCGATTGAGGAGTGAGAGATGGTCAATTACCTGACCGGTTTAATGAGGCCAATATTGTTGTGTTGCGCAAACCGGGTAAAGACCTCCTACAGGTCAATGGGTATATACCAATCTTGTTACTCAACTCCAATTTTAAAATCTTTACAAAAATGTTGGCAAATAGAGTCCAGCAGATGATTCCTGATCTAATATCGCCCCATTAAACAGGATTTATCCATGGAAAATCTATCACGTATAATATCAGGACAGCAAAAGGGGCGATATCCTCTAGCAGAATGCATGGACAAAAGAAAAGCATTGTGGTCAGCCTTGATGCAGACAAGGCCTTTGACCGAGTATCTTGGCTCTACTTGCATAAATTGCTAGAAACTCGCAGTTTTGGTCCGTGGTTCTGCGAGGCTGTCAAGCTAATATATAAAAACCCCACATCCTAACTCTATATAAACAATACATTTTCAAAACCCTTTCAAATACAACGGGGTTCCAGGCAAAGATGCATTGGACTCCCTCCTCAGAACTCTCCAAAATGTGCCTGCTTTCCAAGGAATTACAGTGGGAAACACATCAGTTAAATTACTAGCTTTTGCTGACGACATATTGTTGTTTATTACCAACCCAGCTCAAGCCATCCCAGCCATAATGAGGATCTTGGTCTCATTTGGAGGAAATTCTGTCTTCAAGGTGAACTATGGTAAGTCGGAGGCTCTAGCGCTGTTCCGATCGAGCAGGATAAAAGATGCATTGTTCCCATTCCACTGGATTGAGGAATCCATTAAGTATTTGGGCATTCGGCTCCCGGCAGACCCTTCAAAGTTATATACAGTGGGGAAAAAAGTATTTAGTCATCCACCAATTGTGCAAGTTCTCCCACTTAAAAAAATGAGAGCGGCCTGTAATTGACATCATAGGTAGACCACAACTATGAGAGTCAAATTTGAGAAAACAAATCTAGAAAATCACCTTGTCTGATTTGACAAGATTTATTTTGCAAATTATGGTTGAAAATAAGTATTTTGTCACCTAAAAACATGCAAGATTTCTGGCTCTCAAAGACTTCTCCTTTAAGAGGCTCCTCTGTCCTCCACTCATTACCTGTTTGAACTTGTTATCAGTATATAAGACACCTGTCCATAACCTCAAACAGTCACATTCCAAACTCCACTATGGTGAAGACCAAAGAGCTGTCGAAGGACACCAGAAACAAAATCAACTGTGGGAGCAATAATAAGAAAATTTAAAACATACATAAATTTAAGACATACAAGACCACTGATAATCTAACTCCATGCAAGATCTCACCCCGTGGGGTCAAAATGATCACAAGAATGGTGAGCAAAAATCACAGAACCATGAGGGGGACCTAGTGAATGACCTGCATAGAACTGGGACTACTGTAACAAATGCTACAATCAGTAACACACTACGCCGCCAGGGACTCAGATCCTGCAGTGCCAGACGTGTACCCCTGCTTAAGCCAGTACATGTCTAGGCCCATCTGAAGTTTTCTAGAGAGCAATTGGATTGTCCAGAAGAGTACTGGGAGAATCTCCTATGGTCTGATGAAATCAAAGTAGAACTGTTTGGTAGAAACAAAACTCGTCGTGTTTGGAGGAGACAGAATGCTTAGTTGCATCCAAAGAACACCATACCTACTGTGAAGCATGGGGATGGCAACATCATGCTTTGGGACTGTTTCTCTGTAAAGGGGCCAGGGCGACTGATCCATTTACATGAAAGAATGAATAAGGCCATGTATCATGAGATTTTGAGTGCAAACCTCCTTCCATCATCAAGGGCATTGAAGATGAAACGTGGATGGGTAATTCAGCATGATAATGATCCCAAGCACACTGCCAGGGCAATGAAGGAGTCTCTTCGTAAGAAGCATATGAAGGTCCTGGAGTGGCCTAGCCAGTCTCCAGATCTCACCCCCATAGAAAACCTTTGGAGGGAGTTGAAAGTCCGTGTTGCCCAGTGACAGGCATAATTGCTCTAGAGGAGATCTGCAAGGAGGAATGGGCCAACATACCACCAACAGTGTGTGCCAACCTTCTGAAGACCTACAGAAAAGTTTGATCTCTGTTATTGGTAACAAATGATTTATAACTAAATATTGAGATGAACTTTTGTTAATGACCAAATACTTATTTTCCACTATAATTTGCAAAAAAATATTACCAATTCAGGCAAGGTGATTTTCTGGATTTGTTTTCTCATTTTGACTCTCATTTGTGGTCTACCTATGATGTCAATTACAGGCCTCTCTCATCTTTTTAAGTAGGAGAATTTGCACAATTGGTCGCTGACTAAATACTTTTTTTCCCCACTGTCAAACTAATTTTAGACCACATATAGGATTGATAATTGGTCTTTTAAACTCATGGAGACATTTTGCACTATCCTTTTCAAGTACCGTATATACTCGAGTATAAGCCGACCCGAGTATAAGCCGACCCCCCCTAATTTTGCCACAAAAAACTGGGAAAACTTATTGACTCGAGTATAAGCCTAGGGTGGAAAATGCAGCAGCTACCGGTAAATTTCAAAAATAAAAATAGATGCTCCATACCGTTCATTATTGCCCCATAGATGCTCCATATACAACTGTGCTATATAGAATGCTCTGCACCGTTCATTATGGCCCCATAGATGTTCCACATAAAGCTGTGCCCCATATAATTCTCCATACCGTTCATTATTGCCCCATAGATGCTCCATATACAACTGTGCTATATATATTAATAATAATAATAATAATAATAATAATAATAATCTTTATTTATATAGCGCCAACATATTCCGCAGCGCTTTACAGTTTAACAGTTTCAAACACAAAAGTCATAAGTAACAACGTTAACAATACAATAATTAAAGCAAAATAAGACGACCCTGCTCGTGAGAGCTTACAATCTACAATGAGGTGGGGGAGATACAAAGCACAGGTGTGTATTTACAATGATGTATTTACAATCATGGTCCAGCCATCTTCAGGGGGTGGGGAATAGATGGGGATAGTGATTGGGCTACACACACACAAACATAACTTTGATTAGTGAACGTGATAGGCCGCTCTGAACAAATGTGTTTTGAGCGAGTGCTCTGCACCGCGAGTGCTCTGCACCGTTAATTATGGCCCCATAGATGCTCCTTATAAAGCTGTGCCCCATACAGTGGGGCAAAAAAGTATTTAGTCAGTCAGCAATAGTGCAAGTTCCACCACTTAAAAAGATGAGAGGCATCTGTAATTTACATCATAGGTAGACCTCAACTATGGGAGACAAACTGAGAAAAAAAAATCCAGAAAATCACATTGTCTGTTTTTTTAACAATTTATTTGCATATTATGGTGGAAAATAAGTATTTGGTCAGAAACAAACAATCAAGATTTCTGGCTCTCACAGACCTGTAACTTCTTCTTTAAGAGTCTCCTCTTTCCTCCACTCATTACCTGTAGTAATGGCACCTGTTTAAACTTGTTATCAGTATAAAAAGACACCTGTGCACACCCTCAAACAGTCTGACTCCAAACTCCACTATGGTGAAGACCAAAGAGCTGTCAAAGGACACCAGAAACAAAATTGTAGCCCTGCACCAGGCTGGGAAGACTGAATCTGCAATAGCCAACCAGCTTGGAGTGAAGAAATCAACAGTGGGAGCAATAATTAGAAAATGGAAGACATACAAGACCACTGATAATCTCCCTCGATCTGGGGCTCCACGCAAAATCCCACTCCGTGGGGTCAGAATGATCACAAGAACGGTGAGCAAAAATCCCAGAACCACGCGGGGGGACCTAGTGAATGAACTGCAGAGAGCTGGGACCAATGTAACAAGGCCTACCATAAGTAACACACTACGCCACCATGGACTCAGATCCTGCAGTGCCAGACGTGTCCCACTGCTTAAGCCAGTACATGTCCGGGCCCATCTGAAGTTTGCTAGAGAGCATTTGGATGATCCAGAGGAGTTTTGGGAGAATGTCCTATGGTCTGATGAAACCAAACTGGAACTGTTTGGTAGAAACACAACTTGTCGTGTTTGGAGGAAAAAGAATACTGAGTTGCATCCATCAAACACCATACCTACTGTAAAGCATGGTGGTGGAAACATCATGCTTTGGGGCTGTTTCTCTGCAAAGGGGCCAGGACGACTGATCCGGGTACATGAAAGAATGAATGGGGCCATGTATCGTGAGATTTTGAGTGCAAACCTCCTTCTATCAGCAAGGGCATTGAAGATGAAACAAGGCTGGGTCTTTCAACATGACAATGATCCAAAGCACACCGCCAGGGCAACGAAGGAGTGGCTGTGAGAGCCAGAAATCTTGATTGTTTGTTTCTGACCAAATACTTATTTTCCACCATAATATGCAAATAAAATGTTAGAAAAACAGACAATGTGATTTTCTGGATTTTTTTTTCTCAGTTTGTCTCCCATAGTTGAGGTCTACCTATGATGTAAATTACAGACGCCTCTCATCTTTTTAAGTGGTGGAACTTGCACTATTGCTGACTGACTAAATACTTTTTTGCCCCACTGTATATTGCTCTGCACCGTTGATTATGTCCCCATAGATGCTCCTTATAAAGCTGTGCCCCACATATAATGCTCTGCACCGTTGATTATGGCCCCATAGATGTTCCACATAAAGCTGTGCCCCATATAATTCTCCATACCATTCATTATTGCCCCATAGATGCTCCATATACAACTGTGCTATATATATTGCTCTGCACCGTTAATTATGGCCCCATAGATGCTCCTTATAAAGCTGTGCCATATATAATGCTCTGCACCGTTGATTATGTCCCCATAGATGCTCCTTATAAAGCTGTGCCCCAGATATAATGCTCTGCACCGTTGATTATGTCCCCATAGATGCTCCTTATAAAGCTGTGCCCCACATATATTGCTCTGCACCGTTGATTATGGCCCCATAGATGCTCCATATATAATGCTGTGCTATATAGAATGCTGCTGGTGCTGCAATAAAAAAAAAAATCACATACTCACCTCTCTTGCTCAGGACGCCAGCGCTTTCAATATTTACCTGCTCGTCGTGCGGCTCCGTCTCCAGCACTGACGCTCAGCAGAGGGCGCGCACTGACTACGTCACCGCGCCCTCTAACCTGAGCGTCACTGCTAGAGGACGCTGCAGACGGAGCCGCACCGGAACGAGGAGCAGGTAAATATAGCGCAGCGCTGCGCTCCCCTTACCTGCTCCTGGCGCGGTCCCTGCAGTCCCTGCTTCTCCCCGCGCTGCATCTTCTTCCTGTAATTGAGCGGTCACATGGCACCGATCATTTACAGCAATGAATATGCGGCTCCTCCCCTATGGGAGGTGGAGCCGCCTATTCATTTCTGTAATGAGCGGTGCCATGTGACCACTCAGTACAGGAAGAATCTGCAGCGCCGGGGAAGCAGGGACTGCAGGGACCGCGCCAGGAGCAGGTATAACTACACAGCCCCCGCTCCCCCTCCCCTGCCGACCCCCGGGTATATGACTCGAGTATAAGCCGAGAGGGGGACTTTCAGCCCAAAAAAATGGGCTGAAAATCTCAGCTTATACTCGAGTATATACGGTAGATGCTATTTGATTAAAATGGTCATCTTTCCAAAGTTGCTATACTTATTCTAAGCTCTTCCGCTGCTATTGTCACAAGCAGATATTAAACAATTAAATGCAGAGTTTAGGAAGTTCATATGGGATAAGAAGGGAAGAACACGTAAAGGATTGCTCAAGCTACAATTGCCCAGAAGGGAAGGAAGAATTAATTTTCAGGATATTGGAAGATACAATTTAGCAGCTACCTTTAGGTACATTGTGATGACAGAAAAAAGACTGGCACATCCAAACTAGTGTGAATAGGTGCATACCAGGAGCAGCTACCTCCATATATAATATATAAAAAAAGGTTGCACTCTATCGTGCCAAAGCATTGTCTAATATGAAATACATGAAATATGAATAGCAAAATGGCTTTTGAACATTAGAAAAAATATTTGAGAGACACTTTGCACAGGATTTGGCCAAATAGTGTGAGCCCATCAACCATCGTCAAGCTGGTCTCATTAAAAACTGATGGGTCCCTGACCTCCCTGTCCAAATGTGAACACTTACCGAAGGCCAATGTCTGTATGCTTGGGTGAATGTGGACACCTCTATCAGCAAAGCCTACATATGGGTTGGCCGGAACCAAGTGTGATTAGATGTAATTAGAAAACACATGACCTTATGTGTCCCCATGGGGAGCGGAACGTCATGTTGGTAAAAGTGGAGAATCTGCAGTAGGTGATCAGTCTGACACAATCTGATCAGCTGTCATATGCCCCTAAAAACCGCAAGTGGAATTGCGATACTCCCGCGGTTGTTAACATGTTAAATGCCGCTGTCAATCTCTGAAAGCGGCATTTAACATGCAGGTGCCGGAATGCAAACCACGGCCATCAGCGCCCATGTCACATGAGCAAATGAGCAATTCTGCCACAGAGATGTATCACAGGCCAACATATGATCGCAGCTTCTAGTCTCCCATGGATACTATTGAAGCAAGTAAAAAGTGATTAAAAATAGTTTTTTAAATATAAAAAAATATAAAAGTTTAAATCACTCCCCATTTGCCCCGTTCAAAACCAATAAAATATAAAAAATACACAAATCTGGTATCACCGCATACAGAATCGCATGATCTATCAATATATAAAAAGAATTCATCCAATGGGTAAATGGCATAGCGAGAAAAAAATAAAAACTTCAGAATTATGATCATTTTGGTCGCCAAAACGTTTAATTAAAATGCATTAACGGGAGATCAAAACATCATATCTACATCGTTTTAAAGAACCTAATAATTGTATGATACAATATTGTTCTGCTCCAGGAAGACATCCAGGCCTCTCTTGAACCCATCGACTGAGTTCGCCATCACCACCTCCTCAGGCAAGCAATTCCAGATTCTCACTGCCCTAACAGTAAAGAATCCTCTTCTATGTTGGTGGAAAAATCTGCTCTCCTCCAGACGCAGAGAATACCATCTTGTGACCGTCATCTTCCTTGATATAAACAGATCCTCGGAGAGATATTTGTATTGTTCCCTAATATACTTATACATGGTTATTTGATCGCCCCTCAGTCGTCTTTTTTCTAGACTAAATAATCTTAGTTTTGCTAATATCTCTGGGTTTTGTAGTTCCCCCATGCCCTTTATTAATTTTGTTGCCCTTCCTTGTACTCGTTCTAGTTCCATTATATCCTTCCTGAACACCGGTGCCCAAAGCTGTACACAGTACTCCATGTGTGGTCTATCCAGGGATTTGTACAGAGGCAGTATAATGCTCTCATCATGTGTATCCAAACGTCTTTTTTAATGCACCCAATGATCCTGTTTGCCTTGGCAGCCGCTGCCTGGCACTGGCTGCTCCAAGTAAGTTTATCATTAACTAGGATTCCCTGATTCCATGTCAGATTTATGAGTGGTTTCCCATTCAGTGTGTAATGGTGATATTGATTCCATCTTCCCATGTGTATAACCTTACATTTATCATAGTTAAACTATATCTGCCACCTCTCAGCCCAAGTTTCCAACCTATACAGATCCATCTGTAGCAGAATACTATCTTCCCTTGTATTGACTGCATTACATAGTTTTGTATCATCTGCAAATATCGATATTTCAATGTGTAAACCTTCAGCCAGATCGTTAATACATATGTTTAAGAGAATATGTCCCAACACCGACCACTGCGGTTCGCCACTGGTCACAGCGACCTAGTTAGAGAATATACCATTTATAACCACCCTCTGCTTTCTATCACTAAGCCAGTTACTTACTAATTTACACACATTTTCCCCCAGACCTAGTATTCTCATTTTGTGTACCAACCTCTTGTGTGACACGGTATCAAACGCTTTGGAAAAATCAAGATATACCACATCCAATCAAGATGGGGAGCAGAAAACGGAGACACAAAAATAGAAATTCCCCTGGTCCATAATGGGTTAATGGCAGGCAGGAAAATGTTTCTGTGAGGTAAAACAATCAGCTGTCATCCCATGCTACAATATTTGTATCCTCTCTTTTGCGTCCTCCCCTGCCCAGGAGATATGGTATGAGCAAGCCATGATTCTACATGGTCAGACACAGCCATTATAGCATTTATAAGATTATCTCCGCACAGAAAAAGTCTTGATTTGAACTTTTATGTGTTTTTTTCCCCATATTTTTAACCCCTTAATGACCGCCGATACTCCTTTAAATGGCGGCAGTTTAGAGTACTTATTCCTCCGCACCACTTTTTAATGGGGCCGAGAAATAATCACCCCTACTCTGGAACTCTCTACCACAACATATCAGACTCTCGCCTACCATCGAAATCTTCAAAAAGAACCTGAAGACCCACCTCTTCCGACAAGCCTACAACCTGCAGTAATCACCGATCGATCAAACCGCTGCACGACCAGCTCTACCCTTGCCTACTGTATCCTCACCCATCCCTTGTAGATTGTGAGCCCTCGCGGGCAGGGTCCTCTCTCCTCCTGTACCAGTTGTGACTTGTATTGTTCAAGATTATTGTACCTGTTTTTACCATGTATACCCCTTCTCACAGGTAAAGCGCCATGGAATAAATGGCGCTATAATAATAAATAGCTAGATGGGCATTTCCTGAAGGAAATACATGGTGCTTGAACAGCGCTGGCAGCTTTACAACAGTTTATCAGGTGTCAACTGTAAGGAAGTAAAGTTAGAATATAAATGTTGTGTATAGCGATGGCACAACCGGGGATGGGTTGTATATGCAGCCAATGGGAGTGATGTAGAGATGTCACCATCATATAATATTGGGTGCAGGCTAAAGGACTTGTGTGATGTCACCACCATTTGCTTCAAGGGGACGCTGGGACCCACAATGATGAAATGGACGGGGTCCGGACACTTGTGAAGAACAGGCAGACTGTCCTAGGCAGAGTCTGTATGTAAGAAATTGTGTCTGCTCAGTTTGATTTATTGATTTCACTAGAAATTCTGATTGCAACGAATAATCTCTCTAGCAGCAAGTTCTCACAGGTAGACTCCGCTAATGTAAAGTCTGTCTGCTTTTGGCAGATTTTAATAGGGATGGCCATAATGGAAACAAACTATTTTTATGTAGCTAATGAAGTCACATTTAGGGCTAGTACACACAGTCAGAATAAATAATCGGTCGAATTTGGATGTAAAAATCAGACTGTGTGTACTAGCCCTTATAAAGCAGTATATAAGTGTACACATACTACAGTATGATTACTTACATATAGCTTTAAAATCAAAGGAAAGCAAATTAGAATGTTTTACGCCAAGTCAGAGAACAGGAACCTGTGCTAGTACTGCACCACACACACCAGATGCTCTTACGCTTCATGCCCCTTTGACAATATGAAGTAAAAACACAAACAACTTTGTAAATTGTAAATGGGTGGTGGTGGCGACAGCTTTTAACTAGCAGATTAGGAAGAACAGGTCTCATACAGTGAAACTGCCTGACAGACAGCTCTAGTTGCCCCGACAACCAGAGGTCAGCTTTCATTTTACCTCAGCAGTTTCAAACCTCTGGTTGCTATGGACAACCAAAATGGTTTTACTCTGAGGCAATTTTCATTAATCAGGCCACTAACATTTGTTATAGAAATCAGGGAACCTTGTCACATACATTTCTTATAGCAGTGCAGTGGTCCCTATTTACTCAATAAAATTGTACAATTAGTGGACTAGTAAGTCCTCAAGGTCCCTTCATACCGCTGACGATTGCGACGCTGCAACGTCGCAAACCCGACATTGCAGCGTTGCAAGCGCAGCGGTCACAGTGAACAATTTTCTTCACTGGGAGTCAGTAGCGTAGCTACTGGGGAGGCAGAGGGTGCGGGCGCCCCAGGCCTGGTGCTCTGAGGGGGAGAACCCGGAGATACGCTACTGCAGCGCGCCGATACAGTTACATTCTGTGCAGAGCAGGGAGAATCAATCTCACTGCTCTGCCGCTATGGGCCCCTGAGCAGGCGGGGGGGCCCGGTGCCAGCAGTCGGCCCCCGCCGTCATCGCATGGTGAGCTGTATGGGCAACTAGCCGATACAGCTCACCGCATTGATGAGGGAAGGAGCGCTGCGCTCCTCCCATCATCCCCCTGTCAGCGTCTGACGTCACTCGCAGACGGCAACACTGACAAGGGGCGCAGTGACGTCACCGCCCTGCGCCCGCTGTCAGGACAAGAACGGGAGCAGGGAGCACCGCTGGAACAAGGAGGTAGAGAGGGGAGTATTGTGTTTTGTTTTTTTATGGGGGCTGCCTAATACACTATAGTATCTGACTATGGGGGGTGCTGCCTAATACACTACATGATCTGACTATGGGGGGCTGCTGCCTAATACACAGGGCCGGATTGGCCATTTGGCAATCCTGGCAAATGCCAGAAGGGCCTGTTTGGCTGTGGGCTGCCTTGTCTGCAATGTTGTTAACAGAATCAGTGTTCTCAAGACAGCCATACTGTTAAGAATTGTGATGGAGCACAAAGTCGCTGACTCCATCACTTACCCTAGCAGGCCATGGGTATCATTAGTATATTGGTCTTGTAGTAAATCTTACTTACCTCCATCCAGGGAAATATCTACTTTATAATTGTCTAAGGGTCACTTCCGTCTTTCTGTCTGTCCTTCTGTCTGTCTTTCTGTCTTTCTTCCACGGATATTCATTGGTCGCGGCCTCTGTCTGTCATGGAATCCAAGTCGCTGATTGGTCGTGGCAAAACACCCACGACCATTGCCACGACCAATCAGCGACGGCCACAGTCCGGCGGCAATATGGCCGCTCTTTCCTCCCCGCAGTGAGTGCCCGCTCCATACTCCCCTCCAGTCATCCAGTCAGCCCTCACACAGGGTTAATGCCAGCGTTACCGGAGCGCAGTGTAACGCACTCCGGTTACGCAGCTATTAACCCTGTGTGACCAGTTTTTTACTATTGATGCTGCGTATGCAGCATCAATAGTAAAAAGATCTAATGTTACAAATAATAATAATAATAAAAAAAAGTTATTCTCACCGTCCGACGTCGCGCCCTGTCCTAGGCAGTGCAAGCGGCAGGTTCCGGTGCTAAGGATGCTATGCGAGAAGGACCTGCCATGACGTCACGGTCATGTGACCGCGACGTCATCACAGGTCCTGCGCTCACACCAACCCTGAGACCAGAAGCTGCCGCGTGCACTGCACACAGGCGACAGGACTACAAGGGTCCTTCGGAGGTGGGTATATGTTTCTTTTTTATTTTTTAACCTGTTACATACGTGGCTGGGCAATATACTTTGTAGCTGGGCAATATACTACGTAGCTGGGCAATATACTACGTGACTGGCCAATATACTACATGACTGGGCAGTATACTACATGTCTGTGCTGTATACTACGTGGCTCTGTGGTGTATATTACGTGGCTGTGCAATATACTACGTGGCTGGGCAATATACTACGTGTCTGGGCAATATACTACGTGGCTGGACAATATACTACGTCACTGGGCAATATACTACGTAGCTGGGCAATATACTACGTGGTTGGGCAATATACTACGTGGCTGGACAATATACTACGTGGCTGGGCAATATACTACGTCACTGGGCAATATACTACGTGACTAGGCAATATACTACGTGGCTAGGCAATATACTACGTGACTGGGCAATATACTACGTAGCTGGGCAATATACTACGTAGCTGGGCAATATACTATGTGGTTGGGCAATATACTACGTGGGCTGTGCAATATACTACGTGGACATGCATATTCTAGAATACCCGATGCGTTATAATCGGGCCACCATCTAGTTAGTAATATATTCCATCTGGTGCTTGGGGATGGGGAGAGCATGGGCCTGTGTGATTTCAAATGCCAGGGCTGAATTTCAGCCCCAGTCCGTACCTGTCACTGGGCAACATACTACGTAGCTGGGCAATATACTACGTAGCTGGGCAATATACTACGTGGTTGGGCAATATACTATGTGGGCTGTGCAATATACTACCTGGACATGCATATTCTAGAATACCCGATGCGTTAGAATCGGGCCACCATCTAGTTAGTAATATATTCCATCTGGTGCTTGGGGATGGGGACAGCATGGACCTGTGTGATTTCAAATGCCAGGGCTGAATTTCAGCCCCAGTCCGTACCTGCTAATACACTATAGGATCTGACTATGGGGGGGGGGGGTGCTGCCTAATACACTACAGGATCTAACTATGGGGGGCTGCTGCCTAATACACTACAGGATCTGACTATGGGGGGCTGCTGCCTAATACACTACAGGATCTGACTATGGGGGGGCTGCTGCCTAATACACTATAGGATCTGACTATGGGGGGGCTGCTGCCTAATACACTACAGGATCTGACTATGGGGGGCTGCCTTATACACTACAGGATATGACTGTGGGGGGGGCTGCTGCCTAATACACTACAGGATCTGACTATGGGGGGCTGCTGCCTAATACACTACAGGATCTGACTATGGGGGGGCTGCTGCCTAATACACTATAGGATCTGACTATGGGGGGCTGCTGCCTAATACACTACAGGATCTGACTATGGGGGGCTGCTGCCTAATACACTATAGGATCTGACTATTGGGGGGGCTGCTGCCTAATACACTACAGGATCTGACTATGGGGGGCTGCCTTATACACTACAGGATATGACTGTGGGGGGGCTGCTGCCTAATACACTACAGGATCTGACTATGGGGGGCTGCTGCCTAATATACTACAGGATCTGCCTATGGGGGGTTCTGCCTAATACACTACAGGATCTGACTATGGGGGGGTTCTGCCTAATACACTACAAGATCTGCCTATGGGGGGGGGGGGTGCTGCCTAATACTACAGGATCTGACACATACAGCAGCAGCAGCTCAGTATTGGGGTCTCAGGTGCAGTAATAGGGACACATACCGTAGCAGCGGCTCAGTATTGGGGTATCAGATGCAGTAATAGGGACACATATGGCAGCAGCGGCTCAGTATTTGGGTATCAGGTGCAGTAATAGGGACACATACGGCAGCAGCGGCTCAGTATTGGGGTATCAGGGGCAGTAATAGGGACACATACGGCAGCAGCGGCTCAGTATTTGGATATCAGTAGGATGAGGAGTTTGTGCAGGTTGGGAATAGATGGTGATGGGGCTGGAATGTGAGAAGTGAAATGTGTCTTTCTTTGTTGTATTCTCTGCAGACGAGTCCTGGCTGGAAGAAGTTGTGATGTCTGTCTGGGCCAGATGGAAAAGACGGGAAAAGTGAACGATTCCATCATAAAGGACGTCAGCGGTAAGACATTATCTGTAACTGTGCTATTATCTCTTATATGTTCTGTAGGACTGTATTTACCACTGACGGTATGGTGGTAATATCTATGTTGGTTCTCCTTCACTATTAGGGTGAGTCACCAAATTGCAATCAAGGTTACCTGGTTAGGGGCCCACTCAGAAGCTTCGCTCCCCCTGAACCAAAACCCTAGCTACGCCTCTGCTGGGAGTGTATGATGCATGACACCCCAGCGATGAAAACGGCCGGAACTGGGATCTTCCATGCTCATGAATGCCCCTTGCGATGTTATATCCCACTGTCACACGCAGCAGTTGCCGCCGTCACAGTGGGGTATCGCTGAAACGTTATGGATCAGATGCTCTTTCAGTGTAATGGGGACCTTAGTAATGATAGCAACCATTTAATTGCAGCTGTACCCCTGAAAAATAAAAATGGACAAAAGCGCATATCGCATTTTCATGGAAATATTTTGTGGACATTCTTGTGGTACAAATCATATTAGATTGATAAAAGCCAGAGCGACTGCATAGTGCAGCCCCTCACAAGCCACTTTGGCATGGTGTGGCCCCTCAACAGCCATTATGATGTCGGGGTCTTTCAGGAGCCAGTGTGGCATGCGAAGCCTCTCAGTGGCCACTTTAGTATGTGAAGTCCAAGACCCACTTTGTTGTGCGGGCCCCCTCAGGAGCCAGTCTGGATCCCAGGGCCCCTCAGAAACCACTTTGGTGCCCATGAACCTCAGATGCAAGTCAGGCATGCAGGGTGCTGCCCCTGGGTAGCCATTTTGGCCCCTTGGTAGCCACTTTGATGTGCGGGGCCCCTTGTTAGCCACTTTGGCCCCTTGGTAGCCATTTTGGCATGCAGAAATCCTTGGTAGCCACTTTGGTGCACACAGCCCCTCGGTAGCCACATTGGCCACTTGGTAGCCACTTTGGCAACATTCGGCATGGCACCTCGGTAGCCACTTCAGCCACTTGGTAGCCATTTTGGCACATTTGGCACCTCAGTAGCCACTTTGGCCACTTGGTAGCCACTTGGTAGCCACTTTAGCACATTCGGCACACTCGGTAGCCACTTTTGCCACTTGGTAGCCACTTTGGCACATTCGGCACCTAGGTAGCCACTTCAGCCACTTGGTAGCCACTTTGGCACATTAGGCACCTCTGTAGCCACATTGGCCATTTGGTAGCCACTTTGGCACATTCAACAACCTCGGTAGCCATTTTTGCCACTTAGTAGCGACTTTGGCACATTCGGCACCTCGGTAGCCATTTTGGCCACTTGGTAGCCACTTTAGCACATTCGGCATCTTGGTAGCCACTTTTGCCACTTGGTAGCTACTTTGGCACATTCGGCACCTTGGTAGCCACTTTGGCATATTCGGCACCTCTGTTGCCACTTTGACCACTTGGTAGCCACTTTAGCACATTCGGCACCTCGGTAGCCACTTTTGCCACTTGGTAGCCACTTTAGCACATTCAACCACTTGGTAGCCACTTTGGCACATTCGGCACCTCTGTAGCCACTTTGACCACTTGGTAGCCACTTGGTTGCCACTTTAGCACATTCGGCACCTCGGTAGCCACTTTTGCCACTTAGTAGCCACTTTAGCACATTCGGCCACTTGGTAGCCACTTTGGCACATTCGGCACCTCTGTAGCCACTTTGACCACTTGGTAGCCACTTGGTAGCCACATTAGCACATTCGGCCACTTGGTAGCCACTTTGGCACATTCGGCACCTCGGTAGCCACTTCAGCCACTTGGCAGCCACTTTGGCACATTCGGCACCTCGGTAGCCACTTTGGCCACTTGGTAGCCACTTTGGCCACTTGGTAGCCACTTTAGCACATTCAGCACCTCGGTAGCCACTTTTGCCACTTGGTAGCCACTTTGGCACATTCGGCACCTCGGTAGCCACTTTGGCCACTTGGTAGCCACTTTGGCCACTTGGTAGCCACTTTGGCCACTTGGTAGCCACTTTGGCACATTCGGCACCTCTGTAGCCACTTTTGCCACTTGGTAGACACTTTGGCACTTTCGGCACCTCTGTAGCCACTTTGGCCACTTGGTAGCCACATTGGCCACTTGGTAGCCACTTTGGCACATTCGGCACCTCGGTAGCCACTTTGGCCACTTGGTAGCCACTTTGGCCACTTGGTAGCCACTTTAGCACATTCAGCACCTCGGTAGCCACTTTTGCCACTTGGTAGCCACTTTGGCACATTCGGCACCTCGGTAGCCACTTTGGCCACTTGGTAGCCACTTTGGCCACTTGGTAGCCACTTTGGCCACTTGGTAGCCACTTTGGCACATTCGGCACCTCTGTAGCCACTTTTGCCACTTGGTAGACACTTTGGCACTTTCGGCACCTCTGTAGCCACTTTGGCCACTTGGTAGCCATATTGGCCACTTGGTAGCCACTTTGGCACATTTGGCACCTCTGTAGCCACTTTTGCCACTTGATAGCCACTTTGGCACCTTCGGCACCTCTGTAGCCACTTTGGCGACTTGGTAGCCACATTGGCCACTTGGTAGCCACTTTGGCACATTCGGCCCCTCGGTAGTCACGAGTCAGAGTCACGAGTCAGAGTCACGAGTCAGAGTCACATTATTCTGATGTTTGACTTTGGTAAATGATCATGTCCTAAAATGGACACCGTACATTTGCATAGCTGCATCTTTGTAAGGTCAGTGCACCTGCGCTGTGGCTTCAATCCATGTCAGTTGGGGGTCATGGAAAGGTTGCCATTAATTCCTATATGAACATTTTTGCTTAACATGCAATTTTTTTTAAAACTACAAATTGGATCGACTCCAAAAATTCATAGCACACCTGTCCCCACCGAGGGCTTCGCAAAGCCACATGAACGGGGTCTCTGCGCCGAGCGGTTCAGGCCGCATTAATTGTGGAAAACGCGGAGAAGAAGAAGTAAAATAATAATAAAATATAAGAAATCGGATTACAGTATGTTGCTTGAACCTAGAGGGTTCAACCACAATAATAATAATAAGGTTATGGTGCCCTCCAGTGTTGGAAAATCTTTGGGGTCTCAGCTACCAGGGAAGAACATGATTAGAGCCACCTGTGATCATGTCATGGGCGTGCCAATGGAAGCATAGAATGACGCACCCCAATGCTGGCACTCTGTTAAGACCGCTGTCAGAGTTTGACAGCAGCATTTAAACAACTTCATCACAGGTGGTATTTTGACCTACCCATGGTTGTTGGACCCAGATCCTGGCTGTAACATACACAGGGATGTAACGACCGTGATTGCAGTGGTCGCCACTGCAATTGGGCCTGGCGGGTCAAGGGATGTGCGTCCTCAGATGCACATCCAGCTGGAGCGTATGGCACCACTAAGACACATCAGGCCCGTGCTCGACAACACATTCTGCCAGCCAATCAGAGGCTAGTAGCTGACATTGGCATACACTTGACCAGGGGTGCATGGCAGTGATGTCATGCACTCCCGTTGCATGCTGAAATTAACTGCCGGATCCAGAACAGGAAACCATGGGGCATGTGACTGCAGGGAAGGTGAATATTTATTTATTTTTTAAATCAGTAGCCGTACTACTTCATGGATGACTATAGGCTGTGCATGATACTACCTGTATGGACTATGGACTGTGCCTTATATTATATTGATGACTAGACTATGGGCTCTGCATTATACTACATGGATGACTATGGGCTGTGCATTATACTACATGGATGACTATGGGCTCTGCATTATACTACATGGATGATTATGGACTGTGCATTATACTACATGGATGACTAAGGGCTCTGCATTATACTACATGGATGATTATGGGCTGTGCATTATACTACATAGATGACTATGGGCTGTGCATTATACTACATGAATGACTATGGACTATGCATTATAATTTACGAATGACTATGGGCTGTGCATTATACTTTATGGATGACTATAAGGTGCATTATACTTTATGGATCACTATAGTTTGTGCATTATATGTCATAGATGACTATGGGCTGTGAATTATACTTTATGGGGACTGTTGACTGTGCTTTATACTTTATGAATGACTATGGACTGTGCATTATACTTTATGAATGTCTATAGGCTGTGCATTATACTATATGAAGGACTATGGGCTATGGATTATATACTATATGGAGTACTATTGGGGGTGTATTATACTATAGGGAGAACTATCGGGAATGCATTATACTTCTGCTATAAAATGCCATGACTTCTACGTACGCCACTGGTGAATATAATGATTTGTTTTTTTTCTGTACATTAAAGAACAGCAGCAGAACGTGGGACATATACCAGGACGGGGGATATGTATATCAGGATAAGGGACATGTACCAGGATGACGGACATATACCAGGATGGAGGGCACAGATATATATACTATGTGGCTGGGCAATATACTACGTTGCTGGGCAATATACTACGTGACTGGACAATATACTACGTGGCTGGGCAATATACTACGTGGCTGGGCAATATACTACGTGGGCTGTGCAATATACTACATGGACATGCATATTCTAGAATACCCGATGCGTTAGAATCGGGCCACCATCTAGTATACATAGAATGTAAGCCGCAAGGGCAGGGTCCTCGCCCCTCTGTATCAGTCCGTCATTGTTAGTTTGTTTACTGTATGTGATATTTGTAACATGTATGTAACCCCTTCTCATGTACAGCACCAGGGAATCAATGGTGCTAGATAAATAAATAATAATAATAATTATATATATATATATATATATATATTGTGACAAAGTCACTGGCAAAGTGCTAGAGTGGAGGTATGTTTCACTTAGGCTATTAGCTTCAGTGATTTGAAACCCAGAAGTTTTTGCTCCAGCACAATAAATGTTGAGAGGGCTTAAGCAGCCATCTTAAGGGCTAGGTTTTTGAGAACAACCATAGAGCGAGTGGGAGGTTTTTCTCCATATCTCCACCCCAGGGTTTAAATACTCAGCCTGCTGAGGCATTCAGTGTTCAGTGTTTCTAAAGAGCCTACCTCCAGAGGTGTTCAAGTTTGTGGGAACCTGAACTGTGTGTGCTGTTAACCCTTAGCGGATGGATCCCTGCTACCACAAGGAATGTGCTTTGTCTTACCACATTGTTTTGATTTCGTGTTTTTTGCCCAAAGGGCAGTGTTTATTTTTACTTCACCATGGTTTGTGCCTCATGTATAATAAACCAGTGAAGGACTTAAAGAGACAGTGTCCCTGTGTCTACCTCCGTGTACAGCTGAGTCAGTTGATCTACCACAATATATATATAATATAATTTATTCGGGCTGGGGAGGGGGGCAAATCTTCTACCAGTGCCCATCAAAGTCTAGTTATGCCACTGAATACACAGCCATTATGGGCTGTATGGAGTGATTTTGTAAGCAGGTTGCGGGATGCAGTGACAAACAGGAGGCAGGGCAAGATTTAACAAGATATAACAATTTAATAAAACAAGGTATTCACTCCTTGCAGGGAGGTTAATGGTTAAAGGAGGGATAATAGGGGTCGCAACTGTAAAACAATAGCAGTCCAATGAAAGAACTTATTGTGTCCTGTATGGTCCTCTGCAGCAGATGATCCCACAGAGGGGTTGTAGAAACTGCAGCGGCCAGGCGATGTCCTCAGATGGGGTCCTTTAAGCGATGGTCCATCTTCTGGCGGCAGCGGTCGGTCTCCGGTACCTTCCGCTGAGCCCCTAGTCCATAAGCACGTGCGGCTGAAACAAACAAGGCCACGGCACTCTCAGAGTCAAATGTGTTATGATCTGGTGGCCTTGGAGCAGCATGAGACGTACTCTGGAGAAGGTGGAACCTGTACTGACCGCAAACCCTGAACTTAATAGCGCAACTAGAAGTAGCCGTGGAGGGTACCTAACACTCCCTAGACCCCTCGACACAGCCTAAGAACTAACAACCCTAAAGACAGAAACAGGAAACCTATCTTGCCTCAGAGAAAATCCCCAAAGGAAAGACAGCCCCACACATATATTGACTGTGAGAGGAGAGGGAAATAACATACGCAGAAATGAAAATCAGGATTTAGCATAGGAGGCCATACTAGCTAAAAAGAAAGAATAGAACAGAGTACTATGTGGTCAGTATTAAAACACTAGAAAATATCCACCACAGAAAATACAAAACACCACATCTGACTAAAGACATGGAGGGTATATCTGCATCTCCAGAGAAAAAGCTAGGCTGCAAAAAATCCTTCACAGACTAAGCTGGACAAGACAAAAAAATGAAAATGCACAGAACTATAAGGTCCACAGCAGGTGGACAGCAAAAACAAAGCCAGGACTTATCTTTGAAGAAAACCACAGCAAATAGGAGAGACCAGAAGGGATGTGAATCCTCCAAAAACAATGGACAACTGGCACTGACTAAAGGATCAAACAAGGCTATATAGCCCAGCCCAAATTGCAAAAAATAGATACACCTGATAAATGCTGCGATCTAACTACCGCAGCACTACCACTCATAACCACCGGAGGGAGCCCAAGAGCAGAATTCACAACAGTACTTCCCCCTTGAGGAGGGGTCACCGAACCCTCACCAGAGCCCCCAGGCCGATCAGGACGAGCCAAATGAAAGGCACGAACCAAATCGTCAGCATGAACATCGGAGGCAACAACCCAAGAATTATCCTCCTGGCCATAACCTTTCCATTTGACAAGATACTGAAGCCTCCGCCTCGAAAAACGAGAATCCAAAATCTTCTCAACCACATACTCCAACTCCCCATCAATCAACACCGGGGCCGGAGGATTAACAGAGGGAACAACAGGCACTACATACTTCCGCAACAAAGATCTATGGAACACATTATGGATGGAAAAAGAGGCTGGAAGGGCCAAACGAAAAGACACTGGATTGATAATCTCAGAAATCCTATAAGGACCAACAAACTGAGGCTTGAACTTAGGGGAAGAAACCTTCATAGGAACATGATGGGAAGACAACCAGACCAAATCCCCAACCCGAAGCCGGGAACCAACACACCGACGACGGTTAGCAAAACGTTGAGCCTCCTCCTGAGACAACACCAAATTGTCCAGCACATGAGCCCAAATCTGCTGCAGCCTGTCAACCACAGAATCCACACCAGGACAATCAGAAGGCTCAACCTGTCCTGAAGAAAAACGAGGATGAAAACCAAAATTACAAAAAAAAGGCGAAACCAAGGTAGCAGAACTAGACCGATTATTAAGGGCAAACTCGGCCAATGGCAAGAAAGCCACCCAATCATCCTGATCAGCAGACACAAAGCATCTCAAATAAGTTTCCAAAGTCTGATTAGTTCGCTCGGTCTGGCCATTTGTTTGAGGATGAAATATGGAAGAAAAAGACAAATCAATGCCCAGCCTAGCTCAAAAGGCTGCCAAAACCTAGAAACAAACTGGGAACCTCTATCGGACACAATATTCTCCGGAATACCATGCAAATGAACCACATGCTGAAAAAACAACGGAACCAAATCAGAAGAGGAAGGCAATTTAGGCAAAGGTACCAAATGAACCATCTTAGAAAACCGGTCACAAACCACCCAGATAACCGACATCTTCTGGGAAACCGGAAGATCTGAAATAAAATCCATAGAAATATGCGTCCAAGGTCTCTCAGGGACCGGCAAAGGCAAAAGCAACCCACTAGCGCGGGAACAGCAAGGCTTAGCCCGTGCACAAATCCCACAGGACTGCACAAAAGAACGCACATCCCGCGACAAAGAAGGCCACCAAAAGGACCTACCAACCAAATCTCTGGTACCAAAAATCCCAGGATGGCCAGCCAACACAGAGCAATGAACCTCAGAAATCACTTTACTAGTCCATCTATCAGGAACAAACAGTTTCCCCACTGGACAGCGGTCAGGTTTATCAGCCTGAAACTCCTGAAGAACCCATCGTAAATCAGGGGAGATTGCAGAAAGAATCACCCCTTCCTTCAGAATGCCGACCGGCTCAAGAACCCCAGGGGAATCAGGAAAAAAACTCCTAGAGAGGGCATCCGCCTTAACATTCTTAGTACCAGGAATGTACGAGACCACAAAATCAAAACGGGAGAAAAACAGGGACCATCGAGCCTGTCTAGGATTCAGCCGTTTGGCAGACTCGAGGTAAATCAGATTCTTATGATCGGTCAGGACCACAATAAGGTGCTTGGCCCCCTCAAGCCAATGTCGCCACTCCTCAAATGCCCACTTCATAGCCAACAACTCCCGATTGCCGACATCATAATTGCGTTCCGCAGGCGAAAACTTCAGAGAAAAGAAGGCACACGGTTTCATCAAGGAACCATCAGAATTCCTCTGAGACAAAACGGCCCCTGCCCCAATCTCAGACGCGTCAACCTCAACCTGAAATGGAAGAGAAACATCCGGCTGATGCAACACAGGGGCAGAAGTAAATCGGCGTTTAAGCTCCTGAAAGGCAGAAACAGCCGCAGAGGACCAATTCGTCACATCAGCGCCTTTCTTCGTCAAATCGGTCAGAGGTTTAACCACACTGGAGAAGTTGGCAATGAAACGACGATAAAAATTAGCAAAGCCCAAGAATTTCTGAAGGCTCTTCACAGATGTGGGCTGAATCCAATCATGAATGGCCTGAACCTTAACCGGATCCATTTCTATAGATGCGTGAGAAAAAATGAAGCCCAAAAAAGAAACCTTCTGCACTCCAAAGAGGCAATTTGACCCCTTCACAAATAAAGCATTATTACGGAGGATCTGAAATACCATCCTGACCTGTTTCACATGAGACTCCCAATCATTGGAAAAAATCAAAATATCATCCAAATATACAACCATGAATTTATCAAGATAACTCCGAAAGATAACATGCATGAAGGATTGGAACACAGATGGAGCATTAGAGAGTCCGAATGGCATCACAAGGTATTCAAAATGGCCTTTGGGCGTATTAAATGCAGTTTTCCATTCGTCACCCTGCTTAATACGAATAAGATTATATGCCCCTCGAAGGTCAATCTTAGTAAACCAGCTGCCCCCTTAATCCTAGCAAACAAATCAGTAAGCAAAGGCAACGGGTATTGAAATTTGACCGTGATCTTAATCAAGAGGCGATAATCAATACAGGGTCCCAAAGAGCCATCCTTCTTGGCAACAAAAAAACCCCCTGCTCCCAATGGTGAAGAAGATGGCCGAATATGCCCCTTCTCCAAAGACTCCTTAATATGGCTCCGCATGGCGGCATGTTCTGGCACAGACAGGTTGAAAAGTCGGCCCTTAGGGAACTTACAACCTGGAATCAAGTCAATAGCACAATCACAGTCCCTATGTGGTGGAAGGGAACTGGATTTGGGCTCATGAAATACATCCTGGAAATCTGACAAAAACTCAGAAATTTCAGAAGAGGGGGAAGAGGAAATTGACATCAAAGGAACGTGACCATGAACCCCCTGACAACCTCAACTAGTCACAGACATAGATTTCCAATCTAACACCGGAATATGTAGCTGTAACCATGGAAAACCCAGCACAATATCATCATGCAAATTATGCAACACCAGAAAACGACAATCTTCCTGACGGGCTGGCGCCATGCGCATGGTCAGCTGTGTCCAAAACTGAGGTTTATTTTTAGCCAACGGTGTAGCATCAATGCCCCTTAAAGGAATAGGGTTCTGCAAAGGCTGCAAGGGGAAACCACAACGTCTGGCAAATTCTAAGTCCATTAAGTTCAGAGCGGCGCCTGAATCCACAAATGCCATAACAGAAAATGATGATAATGAGCAGATCAAGGTCACAGATAACAGAAATTTAGGTTGTACAGTACTGATGGTAACAGAACTAGCGATTCTCTTTGTACGCTTAGGGCAATCAGAAATAATATGAGCAGAATCGCCGCAGTAAAAACACAACCTATTCTGATGCCTGAATCTTTGACGTTCAGCTTTAGACAAAATCCTATCACACTGCATAGGCTCAGGGTTCCGCTCAGAGGACAACGCCACAGTGTGCACAACTCTGCGCTTGCGCAAGCGCCGATCAATCTGAATGGCCAGAGACATAGAATCACTCAGACCATAACATCTTTAACGGATTCAGAAAGACCCTTTCTGAAAATTGCCGCCAAGACATCCTCATTCCATTTAGTCAGTACAGACCATTTTCTAAATTTCTGGCAATACGATTCTGCCGCTTCTTGACCTTGACACAGGTCCAGCAAGATTTTCTCAGCTTGATCCACAGAATTAGGCTCATCATACAATAACCCCAATGCTTGAAAGAAAGAATCAACATTAAGCAAAGCAGGATTGCCAGTTTCCAGCGAAAATGCCCAATCCTGTGGGTCACCACGCAGCAGGGATATGATGATTTTAACCTGCTGAATGGGATCACCAGAAGACCGGGTCTCAATGCAAAAAACAGTTTACAGTTATTTTTAAAACTCAAAAATTTGGATCTGTCACCAAAGAATAAATCAGGAGTGGGAATCCTAGGTTCTAAGGCAGGAGTCTGAACAACATAATCTGAAATATCCTGTACCCTAGCAGCAAGCTGATCCACACGAGAAACTAACTCCTGAACACTCATGTTATTACTAGGTTCCGCAGCCACCCAGAGATTAAGAGGGAGGAACAGACCAAACAGGCTAAGGAAAAAAAAATAGGCTCAAAATCTTCCCTCCCTTCTTCTGAGATGCAATTAACTCATTGTTGGCCAGTTGTACTGTTATGATCTGGTGGCCTTGGAGCAGCATGAGATGTACTCTGGAAAAGGTGGAACCTGTACTGACCACAAACCCTGAACTTAATAGCGCAACTAGAAGTAGCCGTGGGGGGTACCTAACACTCCCTAGACCCCTCGACACAGCCTAAGAAATAACTACCCCTAAAGACAGAAACAGGAAACCTATCTTGCCTCAGAAAAAATCCTCAAAGGAAAGACAGCCCCCCACAAATATTGACTGTGAGAGGAGAGGGAAATAACATACGCAGAAATGAAATCAGGATTTAGCATAGGAGGCCATACTAGCTAAAAAGAAAGAATAGAACAGAGTACTATGCGGTCAGTATTAAAACACTAGAAAATATCCACCACAGAAAATACAAAACACCACATCTGACTAAAGACATGGAGGGTATATCTGCATCTCCAGAGAAAAAGCTAGGCTGCAAAAAGTCCTTCACAGACTAAGCTGGACAAGACAAAAACATGAAAATGCAGAGAACTATAAGGTCTGTTATGACCTGGTGGTGAGGACAATAATGGACCTGGTGGTTAAGAGCACACGGAATGACCTGATAGTTACTAATAATACAGGACAAGCTCTGAGACGTGGGAACTCTGCTGACTGCAATCCCTAATCCTATCACACACACTAGAAATAGCCGTGGATTGCTCCTAACGCTCCCTATGCAACTCGTCACAGCCTAAGGAACTAGCTAGCCCTAAAGATAGAAAAATAAAGCCTACTTTGCCTCGGAGAAATTCCCCAAAGGAACAGGCAGCCCCCCACATATAATGACTGTGAGTTAAGATGAAAATTACAAACACAGAGATGAAATAGATTTAGCAAAGTGAGGCCCGACTTACTGAACAGACAGAGGATAGGAAAGGTAACTTTGTGGTCAGCACAAAAAACTACAAAAAGACCACGCAGAGGGCGCAAAAAGACCCTCCGCACCGACTCACGGTGCGGAGGCGCTCCCTTTGCGTCCCAGAGCTTCCAGCAAGCAAGACAAAAATCAAAATAGCAAGCTGGACAGAAAAAATAGCAAACAGAGAAAAACAAGCAGGAACTTAGCTTCTGCTGGGAAGACAGGTCACAAGAACGATCCAGGAGCGAACTAGGCCAATACTGGAACATTGACAGGTGGCATGGAGCAATGATCTAGGTGTAGTTAAATAGAGCAGCCAGCTAACGAATTAACCTCGTCACCTGTGGAAGGAACCTCAGAAGCCGCAGCCCCACTCACAACCACCAGAGGAAGCCCATGGACAGAACCAGCCGAAGTACCATTCATGACCACAGGAGGGAGCTTAACAACAGAATTCATAACAGTACCCCCCCTTGAGGAGGAGTCACCGAACCCTCACCAGAGCCCCCAGGCCGACCAGGACGAGCCAAATGAAAGGCACGAACCAGATCGGCAGCATGAACATCCGAGGCAAAGACCCAGGAATTATCTTCCTGACCATAACCCTTCCACTTAACCAGGTACTGGAGTTTCCATCTCGAAATACGAGAATCCAAAATCTTCTCCACCACATACTCCAACTCCCCCTCAACCAACACCGGGGCAGGAGGATCAACGGATGGAACCACAGGCGCCACGTATCTCCGCAACAACGACCTATGGAATACATTATGGATGGCAAAAGAAGCTGGAAGGGTCAAACGAAATGACACAGGATTGAGAACCTCAGAAATCTTATATGGACCAATGAAATGAGGCTTAAACTTAGGAGAGGAAACCTTCATAGGAACATAACGAGACGACAACCAAACCAAATCCCCAACACGAAGTCGGGGACCCACACAGCACCGGCGGATAGCGAAACGTTGAGCCTTCTCCTGGGACAATGTCAAATTGTCCACCACATGAGTCCAAATCTGCTGCAACCTATCCACCACAGTATCTACACCAGGACAGTCCGAAGACTCAACCTGCCCTGAAGAGAAACGAGGATGGAAACCAGAATTGCAGAAAAACGGCGAAACCAAAGTAGCCGAGCTGGCCCGATTATTAAGGGCGAACTCAGCCAAAGGCAAAAAGGACATCCAATCATCCTGATCAGCAGAAACAAAGCATCTCAGATATGTTTCCAAAGTCTGATTAGTACGTTCGGTTTGGCCATTTATCTGAGGATGGAAAGCCGAGGAAAAAGACAAATCAATGCCCATCCTAGCACAAAAGGATCACCAAAACCTCGAAACAAACTGGGAACCTCTGTCCGAAACGATGTTCTCCGGAATGCCATGTAAACGAACCACATGCTGGAAAAACAACGGCACCAAATCAGAGGAGGAAGGCAATTTAGACAAGGGTACCAAATGGACCATCTTAGAGAAGCGATCACAAACCACCCAAATGACCGACATCTTTTTAGAGAAAGGGAGATCCGAAATAAAATCCGTAGAAATATGCGTCCATGGCTTCTTTGAGAATACCCGCTGGCTCAGGAACACCCGGAGAGTCGGGCACAAAACTCCTTGACAGGGCATCAGCCTTCACATTCTTAGAGCCCGGAAGGTACGAAACCACAAAATCAAAACGGGAGAAAAATAGCGACCAACGAGCCTGTCTAGGATTCAACCATTTGGCAGACTCAAGATAAGTCAAATTCTTGTGATCCGTCAAGACCACCACGCGATGCTTGGCTCCTTCAAGCCAATGACGCCACTCCTCGAATGCCCACTTCATGGCCAACAACTCTTGATTGCCAACATCATAATTGCGCTCAGCAGGCGAAAACTTTCTAGAAAAGAAGGCACATGGTTTCATCACCGAGCCATCAGAACGTCTTTGCGACAAAACAGCTCCTGCTCCAATCTCAGAAGCATCAACCTCGACCTGAAACGGGAGCGAAACATCTGGCTGGCACAACACAGGGGCAGAAGAAAAACGACGCTTCAACTCCTGAAAAGCTTCCACAGCCGCAGAAGACCAATTGACCACATCAGCACCCTTCTTGGTCAAATCAGTCAACGGTTTAGCAACACTAGAAAAATTACTGATGAAGCGACGATAAAAATTAGCAAAGCCCAGGAACTTTTGCAGACTCTTCACAGATGTCGGCTGAGTCCAATCATAAATGGCCTGGACTTTAACAGGGTCCATCTCGATAGTAGAAGGGGAAAAAATGAAACCCAAAAATGAAACCTTCTGAACTCCAAAGAGACACTTAGACCCCTTCACAAACAAAGAATTAGCACGAAGGACCTGGAACACCATTCTGACCTGCTTCACGTGAGACTCCCAATCATCCGAGAAGACCAAAATATCATCCAAATATACAATCAGGAATTTATCCAGGTACTCTCGGAAGATATTATGCATAAAGGACTGAAATACTGATGGAGCATTGGAAAGCCCGAATGGCATAACCAGGTACTCAAAATGGCCCTCGGGCGTATTAAATGCTGTTTTCCATTCATCGCCCTGTTTAATACGCACAAGATTATACACACCACGAAGATCTATCTTGGTGAACCAACTAGCCCCCTTAATCCGAGCAAATAAATCAGACAGCAGCGACAAAGGGTACTGAAATTTGACTGTGATCTTATTAAGAAGGCGGTAATCAATACAAGGTCTCAAAGAACCATCCTTCTTGGCCACAAAAAAGAACCCTGCTCCCAATGGTGACGACGACGGGCGAATATGACCCTTCTCCAAGGATTCCTTTATATAACTCCGCATAGCGGCGTGTTCTGGCACAGATAAATTGAACAGTCGGCCCTTAGGAAACTTACTACCAGGAATCAAATTGATAGCACAATCGCAATCCCTATGAGGAGGTAGGGCACTGGATTTGGGCTCATCAAATACATCCCGGTAATCCGACAAAAACTCCGGGACTTCAGAAGGGGTGGATGACGAAATAGACAAAAATGGAACATCACCATGTACCCCCTGACAACCCCAGCTGGACACAGACATAGATTTCCAATCCAATACTGGATTATGGACCTGTAGCCATGGCAACCCCAAAACGACCACATCATGCAGATTATGCAACACCAAAAAGCGAATATCCTCCTGATGTGCAGGAGCCATGCACATGGTCAATTGGGTCCAGTACTGGGGCTTATTCTTGGCCAAAGGCGTAGCATCAATTCCTCTCAATGGAATAGGATACTGCAAGGGCTCCAAGAAAAAACCACAGCGCCTAGCAAACTCCAAGTCCATCAAATTCAGGGCAGCGCCTGAATCCACAAATGCCATAACAGAATAGGATGACAAAGAGCAAATCAGAGTAACGGACAAAATAAATTTCGACTGTACCGTACCAATGGTGGCAGACCTAGCGAAACGCTTAGTGCGTTTAGGACAATCGGAGATAGCATGAGTGGAATCACCACAGTAAAACACAGCCCATTCCGACGTCTGTGTTCTTGCCGTTCAGCTCTGGTCAAAGTCCTATCACATTGCATAGGCTCAGGTCTATGCTCAGATAATACCGCCAAATGGTGCACAACTTTACACTCACGCAAGCGTCGATCGATCTGAATGGCCAAAGACATAGACTCATTCAGACCAGCAGGCATGGGAAATCCCACCATGACATCCTTAAGGGCTTCAGAGAGACCCTTTCTGAAAATTGCTGCCAGCGCACATTCATTCCACTGAGTGAGTACAGACCACTTCCTAAACTTCTGACAATATATCTCTACCTCATCCTGACCCTGACACAGAGCCAGCAAGATTTTCTCTGCCTGATCCACTGAATTTGGTTCGTCATAAAGCAATCCAAGCGCAAGAAAAAACGCATCAACATCACGCAATGCCGGATCTCCTGGCGCAAGGGAAAATGCCCAGTCTTGAGGGTCGCCACGTAACAAAGAAATAATGATTTTCACTTGTTGAACAGGGTCATCTGAGGAGCGAGGTTTCAAAGCAAGAAACAATTTACAATTATTTTTGAAATTCAGAAACTTAGATCTATCCCCCCCAAAAAAATCAGGAATATGAATCCTAGGCTCTAACATCGGATTCTGAACCACAAAATCTTGAATGTTTTGTACCCTTGCAGTGAGATTATCCATACAAGAGGACAGACCTTGAATGTCCATATCTACACCTGTATCCTGAACCACCCAGAGGTAAAGGGGAAAAGAGACAAAACACACTGCAAAGAAAAAAAAATGGTCTCAGAACTTCTCTTATCCCTCTATTGAGATGCATTAATACTTTTGGCCACCTGTACTGTTATGACCTGATGGTGAGGACAATAATGGACCTGGTGGTTAAGAGCACACGGAATGACCTGATAGTTACTAATAATACAGGACAAGCTCTGAGACGTGGGAACTCTGCTGACTGCAATCCCTAATCCTATCACACACACTAGAAATAGCCGTGGATTGCTCCTAACGCTCCCTATGCAACTCGTCACAGCCTAAGGAACTAGCTAGCCCTAAAGATAGAAAAATAAAGCCTACCTTGCCTCAGAGAAATTCCCCAAAGGAACAGGCAGCCCCCCACATATAGTGACTGTGAGTTAAGATGAAAATTACAAACACAGAGATGAAATAGATTTAGCAAAGTGAGGCCCGACTTACTGAACAGACAGAGGATAGGAAAGGTAACTTTATGGTCAGCACAAAAAACTACAAAAAGACCACACAGAGGGCGCAAAAAGACCCTCCGCACCGACTAACGGTGCGGAGGCGCTCCCTCTCCGTCCCAGAGCTTCCAGCAAGCAAGACAAAAATCAAAATAGCAAGCTGGACAGAAAAAATAGCAAACAGAGAAAAACAAGCAGGAACTTAGCTTCTGCTGGGAAGACAGGTCACAAGAACGATCCAGGAGCGAACTAGACCAATACTGGAACATTGACAGGTGGCATGGAGCAATGATCTAGGTGGAGTTAAATAGAGCAGCCAGCTAACGAATTAACCTCGTCACCTGTGGAAGGAACCTCAGAAGCCGCAGCCCCACTCACAACCACCAGAGGAAGCCCATGGACAGAACCAGCCGAAGTACCATTCATGACCACAGGAGGGAGCTTAACAACAGAATTCACAACAAAGGTCCACAGCAGGTGGACAGCAAAAACAAAGCCAGGACTTATCTTTGAAGGAAAGCACAGCAAACAGGAGAGACCAGAAGGGATGTGAATCCTCTAAAAACAATGGACAACTGGCACTGACTCAAGGATCAAGCAAGGCTATATAGCCCAGCCCAAATTGCAAAAAATAGATACACCTGATAAATGCTGCGATCCAACTGCTTAACAACAGAATTCACAACAAAGGTCCACAGCAGGTGGACAGCAAGAACAAAGCCAGGACTTATCTTTGAAGGAAAGCACAGCAAACAGGAGAGACCAGAAGGGATGTGAATCCTCTAAAAACAATGGACAACTGGCACTGACTAAGGGATCAAGCAAGGCTATATAGCCCAGCCCAAATTGCAAAAAATAGGTACACCTGATAAATGCTGCGATCCAACTACCGCAGCACTACCAGAGGGAGCCCAAGAGCAGAATTCACAACACAAATGTAAATGGACGGAAAGCAAGTGCAGGTTAGGTTGCAAAAGTCTGTCCGGTACTCGACCTTCTCTCCTCTGCACATGCGCGGTACACACAGTCACTGAGCGCACGGCACTTCTGTCTCTGGCAGTTTTTGAGTGCATGGCACTCCTGTCTATGGCAGCTACTGAGCACACAGCACTTCTCTCTTCAGCGGTCCCACTGGAGGTGGTGGGGACCAAACAATGTAGCCCGTCGCGGCGCTGGTGCTCAGAGGACGGAGCATACTGCTCACCTGGCTGCTCGCTACTGCTGATTTGTGCCAGACTGTCCGCAGCTGCGTGCGCTTTACTTTTTAAGCTGGCCCTCCTACCTGGGTCATGAGGTCGGTCCTGCTCCTCATTCCTTCCCCGAGGCAACAAGGGAGGCAGCCTCAACAGGTTCAGCTCGGTACAGGTACCCGCGGCCGGGTCTACCCCCTTACGATGTCACTCTCTTTTAGCCTGCATTTCCATGGGCAAGAGTTTTTGCAGCAGGCGTTGACACTTCTCCATCTCTCGAATGATCCACTGCCAAATAAACTGGTCTTGTTCATAATGGTTGGGAGGTATTCTAGCTGTCGTTCATTTGGTGCGGCGTAAGTCAGGTTGGGTAGTCGAGTCAGGTTGGGTAATTGAGCATGGGGACGTGTCCGGGTTCGGTGGAGCAGCCATATCGTGAGGTTCAGGTTCTCGCACTTCCCCTGTGTCAGTGAGTAACCGACCGTCCAGGTCAGAGGGTAAGGCAGGTTCTTCTTCTTCATCACAATCGAAGGTCACTGGAATGGACACTTCGGGAACACTTGGCGCTATTCCTTCTCTTTTGGGATCTCGTGACAGGCACGAATGTAGGGCCCCCTTCTTTTTCTTCAGGCTGGACTTCATAGACGGATCCACCAGTCCAAATTCAGCGCTTCTCCCTGTATGGAGTTTGTTTCCATTTATGCTCTAACTTGCCTCGAGGTCGCTTTTCTCAGAGCAATACTCGATCCCCGCCTTTGAGAGCTTTCCTTTGCAGAAGCGTCGTCTCATGGTGCTCAAGTTTCCGAAACCTGGTCTGTACTAGTCAATGCAGAGTCTGCAAACGATGTCGATGTTCACGGACCCAGGTGGACACCCCCACCCATGGGTAATAATAAATAATAATAATCTTTATTTTTATATAGCGCTAACATATTCCGCAGCGCTTTATAGTTTTGCACACATTATCATCACTGTCCCTGTTGGGGCTCACAATCTAAATTCCCTATCAGTATGTCTTTGGAATGTGGGAGAAAACCGGAGTACCCGGAGGAAACCCATGCAAGCACAGAGAGAACATACAAACTCTTTGCAAATGTTGTCCTTGGTGGGGTTTGAACCCAGGACTCCAGCGCTGCAAGGCTGCTGTGCTATCCACTGCACCACCGTGCTGCCCGTAGTCCTCCTCTGGGTCCAACTCCAGTTGGGTAATCTCTCGTCCTTTTTGGCCGAACAGCAGGGTGTATGGTGTGTATCCGGTTGTACTGTGCATTCGGTTGTTGTACATCCAGACCAACTCAGCTACATACTCAGGCCAACTGATTTTTCTGTCTTCCTCCAACTTTCTCAACATCTGAATCAATGTTCTGTTGAAACGTTCACAGGCTCCATTCTCCTGCGGATGGTAAGGTGTCATCCTGGACTTTCCAATCCGATACAGGCGGTGAAGCTCCTCCATCACTCGACCTTGAAAGCAGGCGCATTGATCAGAATGGATGCTTTCGGGCATCCATACACCCAGATGAAATCTCGACAGATAGTCTGTGCAGCTGACTCAGCCGTCTGATCCCGGGTCGGAGTCACCACAGCTAACTTAGTGAAATGATCGGTCCTCACAAGACAATGTTCATATCAGAGATGAGCAGGACCCATGGTCAAGTAGTCAATCATTACCAGTTCCAAGGGATCGGAGGTTACAATGGTCTGCATAGGAGCTCTCTGTTCTGTAGGTTTAGCCAATTCACAACTTCGACATTGTCGACAGGCCTCTTCTACTGCAGTCTTCTACCGGGGATGATAGAACAGTTTCTGCAACCACTGAAACATCTTCTCCAGACCGAAGTGAGCCCCTCTTACATGAGCTTCCATGGCCACCTCATTGACCACTTTTTGGGGAACACCACTTGCCAGGTGACGCATGATTCTCGCACCAACTGCACCTTCCGATACAGCAAATTGTCTTCCAGCCTCTCGCATTGTCGGAGAATCTCCAGCATCCCTGAGGACAGGGCATCTCACTCCCTCTGGCCGGGGAGTTGTTTTATTACCACCCATTGTCTCAACTGAGCGAGTTCCTTGTCTTCCTGCTGAAGCCACACCTAGTAATCTCGAGGTCGTCCCAACAGATGTTTTCCCGACGCCTCTTCGACCTGTTCCCGCATCGTTGGCAACATGCTGGCGAGGTTCTGGAGCCCAGGAATCTCTTCCACCTCAACTCTTCAAGTCGGCCCGGCCAGATCGCTTGTGAGTCACTCTGGACAGGGCTTCGGCATGCGCATTCTCAGCTCCTTTTCTGTATGCGATTTTGTATCAATATTTTGCCATACGGGCCACCCATCTTTGCTCCAAGGCCCCCAGTTTCGCATTTTCTAGGTGGGCTAGAGGATTGTTGTCAGTGCGTACCAAGATTTTGAATCCCGACAGGTACTCGGCAAACTTCTCTGTCATATCCCACACTAATGTCAGTAACTCCAGCTTGAAGGCACTATAGTTGTCTGGGTTTCGCTCTGAGTCGTGGAGAGATCGGCTCGCATAGGCAATCACTTGTTCCTTCCCCTCCTGTACCTGGGACAATACAGCTCCTAATCCCTGGAGACTTCCATCGGTGTGAAGAATGAAAGATTGAGAGAAGTCTGCATAGGCCAGTATGGGTGCTTCAGCCAGAGCCATTTTCAGGGCTCGAAAGGATTGTTCCTGGCTATTCCCCCACTGGATGGTCTGATTCTTCACCTCAGACGGCACTCCTTTCAATAACTTCAGCAGTGGATTGACGAAGCGAGTGAAGTCTTTCACAAACCGTCAATAATACGGCTTATGCCCTAGAAAGGCCTGCATGTCCTTCACTGTTTTCAGGGTGGGCCAATCCTGCACTGCCGTTATCTTCTCACGCGCATGTCTTACTCCCTCAGCAGATACAACATGTCTGAGGTATTCAATTTTCTTGTGGAAAAGGAGGCACTTCTGAGGCTTCACTTTCAGCCCGTGCTTCTGGAACCCACTCATCACCTGCTCCAGCCACCAAAGATGTTCCTCAAAAGTGTCTGAATAGACAATGATGTCATCCAGATGAGGATAGCTTCAAAGTTCAGGTTTCCCAAACACTGTTCCATCTGCCGCTGAAAGTTTCCAGGCGCATTGGTAAGATCGTAGGGCATCTGGTTGAATTCGAACAACCCCATCGGCAGTATGAACGCTGTCTTCAGCCTGTCTTGCTCAGCCATAGACAATTGCCAATATCCACTGGCCAGATCTAATGACGAGAAGTACTTAGCTTTTCCCAGGGCAGACAATGACTCCTCAATTCTCGGTAGGGGTAAGAGTCCCGAACTTTACATGCATTTAATCGCTAATAGTCAACAAAAAAAACGCCGGGTTCCATCTTTCTTCTGAACTAGAATAATAGGGGCTGCCCCTGTCTTTGACTCTCCCGTATGACTCCACTCTGCAGCATGTGTGCCAACATTTCTTTTACCTCCTGGTACATTTGCGGTGGGATCTGTCGATTGTGCTCCTGAACTGGTGCGGCATTTCCTGTGGGGATCTCGTGAGTTATGGCTGTGGTGCACCCGAAATCATCGTCATGATGGGCAAAGACATCTTGGTACCGCCCCAGCATAGCTTCCACTTGTAGCACCTGTTGCGACGAGAGTCCTGTCAGTTCAGCCCTCATCTGTTCCAGGATCTGGCGTCCTTCTCTCAGGATACTGGACGAAGGCTCTGAGGACATGGTGAGGACTACAGTCCAGGGATCTCCTGGTTTCACCACTAACTGAATGGCGAACTGAACTGGTGATGTCAGTTCATCTAGCATACCCAGTATTTGGGCCACTTCACTCCTGGGTGAGAGTGTGAGATCATCCTCCCCTAGGCAAGCTAGCCCTTGGGACCCCCACGGCCGCTTGGTTTGCCACCTCTGTGCCTGTGGATGCTTGGTCTGCCACCTTTGTGCCTGTGGACTGCATCCTGCCGACTACGCCAAGTGTAAGCAGGTTACGGGATGCAGTGACAAAGGGTTAACAAGATGTGACGATTTAATAAAACAAGGTATTCACTCCTCGCAGGGAGTTTAATGGTTAATGGAGGGATAATAGGGGTAGCAACTGTAAAACAATAGCAGTCCAATGAAAGAACTTATCATGTCCTGTATTTTCCTCTGCAGCAGATGATCCTGCAGAGGGGTTGTAGAACCGCCAGAGGCCGGGCGATGTCCTCGGATGGGGTCCTTTAAGTGATGATCCATCTTCTGGAGGCAGCGGTCGGTCTCCGGTACCTTCCGTTGAGCCCCTAGTCAAGCGTAAATGGGAGGGAAGCATGTGGCCGGTTAGGCCACAAAAATCTGTCTGGTACTTGGCCTTCTCTCCTCTGCACATGCGCGGTACTCACAGTCACTGAGTGCACAGCACTACTATCTCTGGTAGCTAATGAGCACACAGCAATTCTGTCTCTGGCAGCTACTGAGCCCACGGCACTCCTGTCTCAGGTAGCTACTGAGCGCACTGCACTTCTGTCTCTGGCAGCTACTGAGCGCATGGCACTTCTCTCTGCTGCGATCCCAGTGGAGGCGGCAGGGACCAAACAACGTAGCCCGTCACGGCGCCGGTGCTCAGAGGATGGAACATGCTGCTCACCCAGCTGCGTGCTACTGCTGATTTGCGCCAAACTGCCCGTGGCTGCTCGCGCTTTGCTGCCCCTCCTACCCAGGTCATGAGGTCGGTATGGCTCCTCATTACTTCCCCCAGGCAACAAGGGAGGCAGCCTCAACAGTTCCGGACCTGGCTCGGTACAGGTACCCGCGGCCCAATCTTCCTCCTTACAAGTTCACTTCATGAGCTTGCTCCATACGTCTGTGGCACCCCAGGAGTTCAGGTACCACAGTGATATTGCCTTCCTCTCGGGGAGGGTAATGTCATTCCTGGAGACAGGAGGAATCCCTTTGGCAGGTAAACGCTGTACATGCAACACATTCTGACCCAGGCCAGGAGGGAGAGCTCAAAACCTGGTTTTAGGGGAACTTCCCTTTATCCATCCTGGACTGGAGGAGGAGTCAGTTCAGTCTGAAAGAGACCAGAGAGAGCACACATGTGGTGCAGATGAGAGTTAGGGAAGGAGCAGAAGAGTGATTAGAAGCTTGAGGAGGGCCATGATTGAGCCCCTCAGAGCTGAAACTCAGAGGCCAGGCATTGGGAGCCCAAGGTCGTGTTGTTCTCCAGGATGTACAGCAGAACCAGAGGGCATAGGACTATGCGTAAATTGCCCACACCCCACCTGAGGTACAGCAGCATTCTTGAGCCCGGGAGTCAACATGCAAAGAGACCCCAGAGGAACGGCTCAAGCTGCCTACCATGCAGGCACTGTCCCAGGACAGGAGAGAGCGAGGACCTTGTTAGGACACTACAGATAGCAAGGCACTAATAGACCAGTGCAAAATGGAAGGCTCCCAAACTAACCTGTCAAGGGGTTTCCACCTGTCTTCAGGCTGCCTGGACTCCATCTACACCTGTTGCCTGTACCCTGGACTGTGGACAGCTACCATCAGTAAACAGGTAAAGACTGCAACCCTGTGTCCTTCGTTTATTTACTGGCAACCCACCATCCTTGCCCACTACACTGGGGACCCCGCTTCACCAGTGGAAAGCATCACCATCTAGCTGCCATACCATCACCCCAGAGGACTCCTTTAAGCAGCGTCGGTCTCTACTGCCTGAGAACAACAGGTGGCGTCACGAATATAGACTTTATTCACCAAACCCTTAAAAGACTACCCCCTTTTAGCTTCAGTGCCTAGGGCACGGACCGAGTCGCAGCCACCGCAACATCCCCTTTAAGTGCGACCAGACCCAATACCGAGTACCCCAAGCCCTGGCAGATGACTCACATCCACTGCAGACTTGTTCCATTCATGTATTTTGGATGTCGGTAAAGGGTTAATGAGACCTCCAGAGACAGCCAAATACACTCACATTAAGAATGAATAGAGCTGAGGTGCGTATGCTCTACCATCATTTCGTTCATAGAAGAGCCATGGTTTTCATGATCGGTAGGGGGCCCACTCGTTGGATCCCCCATGAACATACCATCAATGGTGAAATGCACCAGCACCGAGCCCCCTGCCTGTCATCGCACGTTCAACTGTATCGCCATCCCGGATGCCAATACAGTTCCCATCATTCCCCCTTGGCATCTGACGTCTCAGTGCAGTGGGTGAGATGATGTCACTATATGGCGCCCACTGGCGTGAGATGCAAAGGTATTTCTGCAGAGTCCAAATAGTGAAGGAACGATAAGGAAAGATGAGTATTGTTATTTTTTTTTAAGTCAGCGAGTACATCGTGGTGAGCATAATACTGTTTGGATAACTATGGGATGCATTATACTATTTGGCACTATGGAGTGCATTATAGTGTATAGAAGACTATGGGGAGGGCATTATACTTTATGAACTATGGAGGACTATGGGGAGTGCATTATACCGTATGGTGGACCATGGGAAGTACATTATACTATATGGAGGACAATGGCGAGTGCATTATACTATATGGATGACTATGAGGTGCATTATACTGTATGGAGGACTATGGGGAGTGTATTATACTATATGGAGTACTATAGGGTGGATTATGTTATATGGAGACCTATGCAGAGTGTATTATACTATAAGGAGTACTATAGGGTGGATTATGTTATATGGAGACCTATGGGGAGTGTATTATACTATATGGAGGATTATGGTGTGCAGTATACTATTTGGAGGACTATGGGGCCCACTATAATATATGGAGAGCTAGGTGGGGGCAATTATAATATTTGGAGGACTATGTGGGAGCCTTTATACTTTGTGGAGGGCCAAGTTGGGGTCATTATACTGTATTCAAGCAATTATACACTGTGAATGTTTTTGTGGCGTCCATCAGACTGTGTGGGGGCCATTATACAAGGAGTACTATAGGAGTACTATAGGAGGAGGAGTACTATATCAAACCCCACCAAGGACAACATCTGCAAAGAGTTTGTATGTTCTGTCCGTGTTTGCGTGGGTTTCCTCCGGGTGCTCCGGTTTCCTCCCACATTCCAAAGACATACTAATAGGGAATCTAGATTGTGAGCCCCAATGGGGAGAGTGATGATAATGTGTGCAACCTGTAAAGCGCTGCGGAATATGTTAGCGCTATATAAAAATAAAGATTATTATTATTATTATTATACTGTTCTGAGGGCTATGATTTATATGTACGCCCCTGCCTATGAACAAGAAGTTATGCTCTACCCTACAGATACAACCCCTTTAAGAGGGCTCTTTTTCCCTTGTAGGGGTGTTAATGCAACATGTAAGCTTATGCTTACTCCAAGTATTCATTGTGAGAATAACCAAGTGCTAACCTTAACTGGATGACATGGAATTTCAATAACATTTACTGTAAAATATTGCACTGATACCATCCAAAAGTGCTTTTGTAAGTTGTAGTGTAGTGTTCTCAGAGGTGCACCGTCTTTGTTTGCTTCATCTGGTACTAGTTTAATATTTTATTCTTAAATAATTGAATTATTAGGGCTAATAACTGAAGAAAATGAAAACACATTGGAGTGCAATCTCAATTTTCCCATAGCAGAGTACAAATTACATAGTTTAAGCAATAGTTTAAGCAATATTGTGCGCATGTGAGCAATTAAATAATGTGGCAAAAAAAATTGACTTCCCATAATTGTTTTGTTTTTCATTATAACAAATATTTGTCCTTCTGAGACAGTTTCTTTAAATAAAGGGAACATAATTTATTGACGAACATTTTGGATCATAGGATAAAATTCTATAAGTGTCACATAATAAATCTGTATCATGTTCATGTGTATTAAGGCCTTATTAATATCTTGTTAGGAAACCATACTTGCTAACATTCTCGATTCTTCTGGGACAGTTAGTAAAGTGCGGCTTAAAGGGAACCTGGATCACTGCGTTGAGAAACACGTGATGGTGTCTCCGCGGTGTTGGATGTTTTGATCTCCCCGAGGTCATTCATCCTTAAGGTACTGTCACACTAGACGATATCGCTAGCGATCCGTGACGTTGCAGCGTCCTCGCTAGCGATATCGTCCAGTGTGACAGGCAGCAGCGATCAGGCCCCTGCTGGGAGATCGCTGGTCGGGGAAGAAAGTCCAGAACTTTATTTCGTCGCTGGACTCCCCGTAGACATCGCTGAATCGGCGTGTGTGACACCGATTCAGCGATGTCTTCACTGGTAACCAGGGTAAACATCGGGTAACTAAGCGCAGGGCCGCGCTTAGTAACCCGATGTTTACCCTGGTTACCAGCATAAAAAAACAAACAGTACATACTTACATTCAGCTGTCTGTCCCTTGCCGTCTGGTTCCTGCACTGACTGCTGGCCGTAAAGTGAAAGCAGAGCACAGCCACAGCGGTGAGTCACCGCTGTGTGACTCACCGCTGTGCTGTGCTTTCACTTTCACTTTACGGCCAGCAGTCAGTGCAGGAACCAGACGGCAAGGGACAGACAGCTGAATGTAAGTATGTACTGTTTGTTTTTTTACGCTGGTAACCAGGGTAAACATCGGGTTACTAAGCGCGGCCCTGCGCTTAGTTACCCGATGTTTACCCTGGTTACCGGGGACCTCGGGATCGTTGGTCGCTGGAGAGCTGTCTGTGTGACAGCTCTCCAGCGACCAAACAGCGACGCTGCAGCGATCCGGATCGTTGTCGGTATCGCTGCAGCGTCGCTAAGTGTGACGGTACCTTTATGTTTAAAGGGAACCTATCACATGAACAAATGCTATTAACCTGCAGAAATAGGGATAATCCACAGGTAAATAGCGTTTTAAACTTGCTTGGTGCCGGCACTTAGAGCCCCACTGCCGGGAGGAAATTACACGCTGTGTATACAGAGCAAAGTCTGTGTCTACGTCCCCGGCAGTGACTGACAGCAGGCTAAGCATTAGGGTCAGATGCCCATATCTGCAGATTAATAGCATTTTTTCCCATAAAGATACAGGGTTCCTTTAAATGTCTCAGTTTTGTAAAAATGGGGAATTTTGCTTTAAAGATGGATCTATTACTAGTTTTAGCATGGTGAACTGGTCACCTCATGGAATAGTGGCTGCAGAGCTGAATAAAACATCATTTTATTTTTTTATTTCTTCAAAAGAACATGTTTTCTCCTGTGAGATGTAATGACATACAGCTCTGCTCTCAGCCCTGATCTCTGCAGCTTCTATGTAAAGCACTGCAGAGCTGAGTGTAATTACAAACACCTCTAGCTTTCTTCTCATTGCAGTCAGTGTGGGGAGAGGTAGAGTAGAGCTTAGCTTGATTACAAAGACCTCTGTAACTGCAGATCTCCTCTTACAGCAGTATCAACTGTGTGTCCCCCATACTAATGTCTGTGGGATGAAAGCTGGAGGTATTTGTACTCCCATTGAGCTCTGCTGTACTCTACTCAGAAGATGCATAAATTGAGAGATTAAGGCTGAGAGAAGGGCTGTCTGTCATTACATCTCATAAGTGAGAGCGTGGTCTTCTATTCTTTTGGGTGAGTGTTTTTTTCCCTGCATGATGGCTCCTGCTTATGATTGGCCAACATCATGCAGTGGATAAAGTACACAGTCCAAGAAAAGAATTTCTGGTAACTCCTCCTTAGGCATATTATAAATTAGCTATGCAGCCACTAGTCCATGATGTGAACAATTTAAAACGAGCCTGTCACTAGGTTTGACTGATATGAGATATGGCCATCACCAACTCGACCTGAAAGACAAGATAAACTTCTTCGAGGTTGTCCTCGTTCTTGCTTCGTGTTGATGACGCGTCCCTATGCCATCCACACAATCTCCCCGGCAGTGTGCTCTTCCGCAGGCGCACTTCTCTGCACTGACTACGGCAGAGTAAAGTACTGCAGTTTGCACGTGACGGCGCCTGCGCACATCAGTACTTGCTCTGCCCTAGATAGGGCAGAGAAGTGCGCCTGCGGAAGAGCACAAAGCCAGGGAGATTGTGTGGATGACATAGGGACGCGTCATCAACACGAAGCAAGAACGAGGACAACCTCGCATTAAGAAGTTGCCAAGACCAGCAACACTCCTCGGACTGGACCGCCCTGCAGGTCAGTATAATAAAAACTCTTTTTCCTATCTTTCCGGTCGGGATGTGGGCTGATATACAGTATTATAGAATGCTATATATCAGCCCTGAAAGGTGATGGCTGTATCTCATACCTGTCAAGCCTAATGACAGGTTTCCTTTAACATGCTCAAACAGGTGAAAGGTCCTCTTAAAGCTTTTTCTGTTGTCGAAAAAAAAACCTGTTCCCAGGCGCAGTTTGTTTTAAAAAGACAAGCTGCTCTTTATTCACCATCCTTGGCTCCAGCACTGGGGCCCCGCAACCACTCCTGGTGTTTGTTATCGTCTGCATTGCTGACATTACGCCGACAGCGCTGAAGCAAGTGGGCTCGGAGGTTCTGACTAAGTAGATGGCACGAGTCGCTCAGAGCTGCTGAACTCACTGTTTGACTGAAAATCTGTCGACGTAACATTAGTGGTGCAGACAATGCCAGACACGGGGTGCAACGGCAGAGACTCAGCACTAGACCCAGGGAGGGTGAGCAAAGCAATTTTTTTTCAGAATTTTTAAACAAACTTTGCCTGTGGACAGGTTTTTTTTAAAAAAACAAAAAAAAATGAAAATCTCTCTAAACTTCACACCCTGCAGAAGTCCAGCAGCGGCCACTACAGGACAAATGTAGTATCTACATCTCGGGCCTTTCAGTTGTGTGTAATGCATAGATAGCCTAGGTCGGCCGGGTAGAGATGAAGCTTGTTAGTAACTTTTCCCTCTGGTTTACTAATAGGACGTTTAATCAGATGTCCACAATTATGCCCTCATATAGCATTGTACATTGAATAATAGGTTACATGGTGTGAAAATGTTACATTCCTGTGATATCAATATTTTCACATTAGTCCCTGGGGGAAATAATTTTACATGACCGTACCTAAATTTAGTGTAAGAAAACAAGAAGGGGGAGAATGAGGAGGAGAGGACCCCGACCTCTGCAGTTGCATCCTGCCGACACTCCATTCAGTAGGAATACATCCAATGTAACGGCTGGTGGGCTGGGTAGCATTCTGCCATTGGAGGAGTCAGGCTTATTGTGTGACGGAACAAAAATGAGAATCTTTCCATCACAAAAAGTGCACAATGATTAGCCTTAGGAAGGAAGAAAGCAATTGCATGTGGGCTGTCACCATGGAAAGCTGTTATAAAATAATATAAAAATGTCACTTGGGAGAATGGGAGATGCTGGGAAAACATATATATATATATATATATATATATATATATATATATATATATATATATATATATATATATATATATATATATATATATATATATATAATGATAATAATAGAAATAAAAAAATTCTGACTCAACACATGGGACCATGAATCTAATTTCCGTACTCATGTACTCATATATTTCATATCAAATCCACACAAATTATTAAAATGGTTTCAAGGAATAGAAATAATGATTTGTTTACCATTTCCAGAAGCAGTGCCACGCTTGTCCATGGGCTGTATCTCACATTGCATCTAATCTCCATTAAAATGAACACGGTTAAAGGGGATGTCAGCAGGATTGTGCACAGTTATGCCCCTTTCACACGTCCGTGTCTCCGGTACGTGTGGTGACAGTTTTCACACATACCAGAGACACGTACACAAGTAGACCCATTCAAATGAATGGGTATGTGCACGTTAGTGTGTTTCCACAGACCGTGTGCACGTGGGCAATACCCACTGACATGTCCGTTTTATACTGTCAGTACGGACGGCAAAACGTTCCGCACACGTGAACATGGAGAACACACATTGATGTCCTCCGTGTGACATGCATCGGCATCGGGGAAGAAGCGCTACTGTAAGCGCTGTTCCCCGGTGGCAGGTGCTGTAGCCAGCTCTCATTATTCTCAACTGCTCTGCTGGCGAGCAGAGGAGAATGATGAGCATGATACTAAAGTCCGAACAACAGCAGGTGGGGTTTTTTGGGACTCTTACCCTCATCATCCGACACCTGCTGCCGCTAATAACACTGACAGTAGGTGCGGATGATCGGGGTATTCCACAGCAGCCAGCTGCAATCGTTCGAAAACAAGTGAATGAAAAATCCGACGTGGGTTCCCCCCTATTTTATTGAACCAACCAGACAAAACTCACAGCTGGGGGCTGTATATGGACAGGTTACGGATAGCTTTGTAGGTCATTATTAGTAAGTTGAACTGGATACGCTGAGGGAATGGGGCCAGTGAAAAGATTTGCAGAGGGGAGAAGCAGTAGAGTAGCGAGGAGAGAGATGGATGGGCAGCTGAGTTAAGAATGGACTGGAAAGGTGCTAGAGAGTGTTAGCAGGGAGGCTGCAGAAAAGGATGTTGCAGTAGTCGAGGCAGGACATGATGAGGGCATGTACAAGCATTTTAGTAGATTGAGGGATGAGGAAGGGACGGATTCTGGAGATATTTTTTAGCTGGAGGCGACAGGAGGTAGAAAGAGCTTGGATGTGCGGTTTGAAGGACTTGCGGTACAGGGGAAACTGTGATGTCATTAACCCCTTTACCCCCAAGGGTGGTTTGCACGTTAATGACCGGAATTGAGATGGGACGCCATGTTTTGTTTGGAGAGCCCCTGATGTGCCTAAACATTGAAACCCCCCACAAGTGACACCATTTTGGAAAGTAGACCCCCTAAGGAACTTATCTAGAGGTGTGGTGAGCTCTTTGACCCACCAAGTGCTTCACAGAAGTTTATAATTTAGAACCGTAAAAATAAAAAATCATATTTTTTCACAAAAATTATCTTTTCGCCCCCAATTTTTTATTTTTCCAAGGGTAAGAGAAGAAATTGGACCCCAAAAGTTGTTGTACAATTTGTCCTGAGTACGCTGATACCCCATATGTGGGGGTAAACCACTGTTTGGGCGGATGGGAGAGCGCGGAAAGGAAGGAGCGCCGTTTGACTTTTCAATGCAAAATTGACAGGAATTGAGATGAGACGCCATGTTGCGTTTGCAGAGCCCCTAATGTACCTAAATAGTAGAAACCCCTCACAAGTGACACCATTTTGGAAAGTAGACCCCCTAAGGAACTTATCTAGATGTGTGGTGAGCGCTTTGACCCACCAAGGGCTTCACAGAAGTTTATAATGGAGAGCCGTAAAAATAAAACAAAAATTTTTTCCCACAAAAATTATTTTTTAGCCCCCAGTTTTGTATTTTCCCGAGGGTAACAGGAGAAATTGGACCCCAAAATTTGTTGTCCAATTTGTCCTGAGTGCGCTGATACCCCATATGTGGGGGGAACCACTGTTTGGGCGCATGGGAGGGCTCGGAAGGGAAGGAGTGCCATTTGAATGCAGACTTAGATGGAATGGTCTGCAGGTGTCACATTGCGTTTGCAGAGCCCCTAATGTACCTAAACAGTAGAAACCCCCCACAAGTGACACCATTTTGGAAAGTAGACCCCCTAAGGAACTTATCTAGATGTGTGGTGAGCGCTTTGACCCACCAAGGGCTTCACAGAAGTTTATAATGGAGAGCCGTAAAAATAAAACAAAAAGTTTTTCCCACAAAAATTATTTTTTAGCCCCCAGTTTTGTATTTTCCCGAGGGTAACAGGAGAAATTGGACCCCAAAATTTGTTGTCCAATTTGTCGTGAGTGTGCTGATACCCCATATGTGGGGGGGAACCACTGTTTGGGCGCATGGGAGGGCTTGGAAGGGAAGGAGCTCCATTTGGAATGCAGACTTAGATGGAATGGTCTGCAGGTGTCACATTGCATTTGCAGAGCCCCTAATGTACCTAAACAGTAGAAACCCCCCACAAGTGACACCATTTTGGAAACTAGACCCCCTAAGGAACTCATCTAGATGTGTTGTGAGAGCTTTGAACCCCCAAGTGTTTCACTACAGTTTGTAACGCAGAGCCGTGAAAATTAAAAAAAAAAATCCCCCCAAAATTGTTTTTTAGCCCCCAGTTTTGTATTTTCCCGAGGGTAAGAGGAGAAATTCGACCCCAAAAGTTGTTGTCCAATTTGTCCTGAGTACGCTGATACCCCATATGTTGGGGGGAACCACCGTTTGGGCGCATGGGAGGGCTCGGAAGGGAAGGAGTGCCATTTGGAATGCAGACTTAGATGGAATGGTCTGCAGGCGTCACATTGCGTTTGCAGAACCCCTAATGTACCTAAACAGTAGAAACCCCCCACATGTGACACCATATTGGTAACTAGACCCCCCAGGGAACTTATCTAGATGTGTTGTGAGAACTTTGAACCCCCAAGTGTTTCACTACAGTTTATAACGCAGAGCCGTAAAAATAAAGAATCTTTTTTTCCCACAAAAATTATTTTTTAGCCCACAGTTTTGTATTTTCCCAAGGGTAACAGGAGAAATTGGACCCCAACAGTTGTTGTCCTATTTGTCCTGAGTACGCTGATACCCCATATGTTGAGGTAAACCCCTGTTTGGGCACACGGGCGAGCTCGGAAGGGAAGAAGCACTGTTTTACTTTTTCAACGCAGAATTGGCTGGAATTGAGATCGGACGCCATATCGCTTTTGGAGAGCCCCTAATGTGCCTAAACAGTGGAAACCCCCCAATTATAACTGAAACCCTAATCCAAACACTCCCCTAACCCTAATTCCAATGGTAACCCTAACCACACCTCTAACCCTGACACACCCCTAACCCTAATCCCAACCCTATTCCCAACTGTAAATGTAATCTAAACCCTAACTGTAACTTTAGCCCCAACCCAAACTGTAGCCCTAGCCCTAACCCTAGCCCTAACCCTAGCCCTAACCCTAACCCTAGCCCTAACCCTAGCCCTAACCCTAGCCCTAACCCTAGCCCTAACCCTAACCCTAGCCCTAACCCTAGCCCTAACCCTAGCCCTAACCCTAACCCTAGCCCTAACCCTAGCCCTAACCCTAGCCCTAACCCTAGCCCTAGCCCTAATGGGAAAATGGAAATAAATACATTTTTAAAATTTTTCCCTAACTAAGGGGGTGATGAAGGGGGGTTTGATTTACTTTTATAGTGGGTTTTTTAGCGGATTTTTATGATTGGCAGCCGTCACACACTGAAAGACGCTTTTTATTGCAAAAAATATTTTTTGCGTTACCACATTTTGAGAGCTATAATTTTTCCATATTTTGGTCATCTTGTCTCGCAAAAAACGAGCCGCCATACAGCATCATTACCAAAAAATAAAAAAGTTATAGTCCTGAGAATAAAGCGATGCCAAAATAATTATTTTTTCTATAAAATAGTTTTTATCGTATAAAAGCGCCAAAACATAAAAAAATGATATAAATGAGGTGTCACTGTAATCGTACTGACCCGAAGAATAAAACTGCTTTATCAATTTTACCAAACGCGGAACGGTATAAACGCCTCCCCCAAAAGAAATTCATGAATAGCTGGTTTTTGGTCATTCTGCCTCACAAACATCGGAATAAAAAGCGATCAAAAAATGTCACATGCCCGAAAATGATTCCAATAAAAACGACAACTCGTCCCGCAAAAAACAAGACCTCACATGACTCTGTGGACCAAAATATGGAAAAATTATAGCTCTCAAAATGTGGAGACGCAAAAACTTTTTTTGCAATAAGAAGTGTCTTTTAGTGTGTGACAGCTGCCAATCACAAAAATCCGCTAAAAAACCCACTATAAAAGTAAATCAAGCCCCCCTTCATCACCCCCTTAGTTAGGGAAAAATAATAAAATTTAAAAAATGTATTTATTTCCATTTTCCCATTAGGGCTAGGGTTAGGGCTAGTGTTAGGGTTGGGGCTAAAGATAGGGTTGGGGCTAGGTTTAGGGTTGGGGCTAGGGTTAGGGTTGGAACTAGGGTTAGGGCTACATTTAGGGTTGGGGCTAAAGTTAGGGTTAGGGTTAGGGTTGGGGCTAAAGTTAGAGTTAGGGTTGGGGCTAAAGTTAGGGTTAGGGTTTGGATTACATTTACGGTTGGGATTAATGTTGGGATTAGGGTTAGGGGTGTGTCAGGGTTAGGGGTGTGGTAAGGGTTACCGTTGGGATTAGGGTTAGGGGTGTGTTTGGAATAGGGTTTCAGTTAGAATTGGGGGTTTCCACTGTTTAGGCACATCAGGGGCTCTCCAAACGCGACATGGCGTCCGATCTCAATTCCAGCCAATTCTGCGTTGAAAAAGTAAAATAGTGCTCCTTCCCTTCAGAGCTCTCCCGTGTGCTCAAACAGGGGTTTACCCCAACATTTGGGGTATCAGCGTACTCAGGACAAAGTGGACAACAACTTTTGGGGTCCAATTTCTCCTGTTACCCTTGGTAAAATACAAAACTGGAGGCTAAAAAATAATTTTTGTGGAAAAAAAAGATTTTTTATTTTCACGGGTCTGAGTTATAAATTGCAGTGAAACGCTTAGGGGTTCAATGTTCTCACAACACATCTAGATAAGTTTGTTTGGGGGTCTAGTTTCCAATATGGGGTCACTTATGGGGGTTTCTACTGTTTAGGTACATCAGGGGCTCTGCAAACGCAACGTGACGCCCGCAGACCAATCCATCTAAGTCTGCATTCCAAACGGCGCTCCTTCCCTTCCGAGCTCTGCCATGCACCCAAACGGTGGTTTCCCCCCACATATGGGGTATTAGCATACTCAGGACAAATTGGACAACAACTTTTGGGGTCCAATTGCTCCTGTTACCATTGGGAAAATACAAAACTGGGGTCTAAAATATCAATTTTGTGAAAAAAAATTTTTTTTATTTTCACGGCTCTGCGTTATAAACTGTAGTGAAACACTTGGTGAGTCAAAGTGCTCACCACACATCTAGATAAGTTCTTTAGGGGGTATACTTTACAAAATTGTGTGCCTTGTGGGGGTTTTCCACTGGTTAGGTACATCACGGGCTCTCCAATCGCGACATGGCGTTCTATCTCAATTCCAGTCAATTTTGCATTGAAAAGTGAAATGGCGCTCCTTCCCTTCCGAGCTCTGCTGTGCGCCCAAGCAGTGGTTTCACCCCACATATGGGGTATCAGCGTACTCAGGACAAATTGCACAACAACTCTAGCGGACCAATTTCTCCTGTTCCCCTTGGTAAAATGAAACAAAGTGGAGCTGAAGTAAATTTTTTGTGAAAAAAAATTAAATGTTCATTTTTTTTAAACATTCCAAAAATTCCTGTGAAACACCTGAAGGGTTAATAAACTTCTTGAATGTGGTTTTGAGCACCTTGAGGGGTGCAGTTTTTAGAATGGTGTCATACCTGGGTATTTTCCATCATATTGACCCCTCAAAGTGACTTCAAATGTGATACAGTCCCTAAAAAAATGGGGTTGTAAAAATTTGAAATTGCTGGTCAACTTTTAACCCTTATAACTCCCGAACAAGATAAAAATTCAAAGTTGGAAAAATGCGAAATTTTCAAAATTTTCACCAAATTTCCATTTTTTTTCACAAATAAATGCAGGTAATATCAAAGAAATTTTACCACTATCATGAAGTATAATATGTCACGAGAAAACAAAGACAAAATCATCAGGATCCGTTGAAGCGTTCCAGAGTTATAACCTCATAAAAGGACAGAGGTCAGAATTGTAAAAATTGGCCCGGTCATCAACGTGCAAACCACCCTTGGGGGTAAAGGGGTTAAAAAGAGGAAACACAGTAGTTTAACAATAAATGGCTTCACCAAACCGCTAACCATGAGTGGAGAAAAAGTTTTGGTGTTATCATTCATATTCTCTGCAAAAAGGCAAATAAAGCAAACATTTTGCCAGGTATGTAAACTTTTGAGCACAACTGTATACACCATGTTCCAAATTATTATGCATATTTTTCTTGGATTTTCCTAAATGGTTGGTGCAAATGACAGTCAGTGTAATAAAAGTCATCACCTGTTAGAGTATACATCGAATTTTATTGAAGAAACCTCCCAATGGTAACAGTATAATCTCCAAAATGAATAAGAACTCAAAATGCGCTGTTCCAAATTATTAGGCACAGTAGAATTTCTAAACATTTGATATGTTTTAAAGAACTGAAAATGCTCATTTGTGGAATTTGCAGCATTAGGAGGTCACATTCACTGAACAAAAAAGCTATTTAACTCCAAAACATCTTAACAGGCCAAGTTACATGTTAACATAGGACCTCTTCTTTGATATCACCTTCACAATTTTTCAATCCATTGAACTTGTAAGTTTTTGGAGAGTTTCTGCCTGTATTTCTTTGAATGAAGTCAGAATAGCCTCCTAGAGCTACTGTTTTGATGTGAACTGCCTCCCACCCTCATAGATCTTTTGCTTGCTGATACTCCAAAGGTTCTCTGTATGGTTGAGGTCAGAAAAAGATGGTGGCCACGCCATGAGTTTATCTCCTTTTATGCCCATAGCAGCCAATGACTCAGAGGTATTCATTGCAGCATGAGATGATGCATTGTCATGCATGAAGATGATTGTGCTCCTGAAGGCACGTTTCTGCGTTTTATACCATGGAAGAAGGTTGTCAGTCAGAAACTCTATATACTTTGCAGAGGTCATTTTCACACCTTCAGGAACCTTAAAGGGCCCTACCAGCTGTTTCCCCATGATTCCAGCCCAAAACATGACTCCTCCACCTCCTTGCTGACGTCGCGGCCTTGTTGGGACATGGTGGCCATCCACCACTCCATCCATCTGGACCATCCAGGGTGGCTCGACACTCATCAGTAAACAAGACTATTTGAAAATGAGTCTTCATGTATGTCTGGGCCCACTGCAACCGTTTCTGCTTTTGAACACTGTTTAAGGGTGGCCAAATAGTAGGCTTATGCACCACAGCAAGCCTTTGAAGGATTCTACATCTTGAGGTTCGAGGGACTCCAGAGGCACCAGCAGCTTCAAATAACTGCTTTGTAATGGTATTTTGACAGCTGCTCTCTTAATCCAATGACTTTGTCTGGCAGAAACCTTCCTCATTATGCCTTTATCTGCATGAACTCTGTCTGTGCTCTGTTTCAGTCACCAATCTCTTCACAGTATGATGATCACTCTTAATTTTTCGTGAATTATCTAATGTTTTCATACCTTGTCCAAGGCATTGCACTATTTAACGCTTTTCAGCAGTAGAGAGATCCTTTTTATTTCCCATATTGTTTGAAATCTGTGGCCTGCTTAATAATGTGGAACATCATTTTTAAGTAGCTTTCCTTTAATTAAAATCACCTGGAAAACTAATTATCACATCTGTTTGACTGACAGCATCGGACTGGAGCATCTTGGGTCCAGGAGAGAAATTCATTCTTTGGCCCACTATGTAGCTACATAGAAATAAATATAAGACCACAAATTGTGTGGTAAAACACGCTAATATCAGGGTGTAATATAAGGTAGTATACATCTTAATTATGTAGCAGGGATTGGGGTAGAATCATAGAGGGTAGCTAGCCCCCTCATAGAATATAATGTCGCCCCATCATATAATATAACGCAGCCCCCTTATAAAATATAATGCAGCCCCCTCTCATAGAATATAACGCAGCACCCCACAAAATATAATGCAACCCCCTCAGGCATAACGCAGTCCCCATCATAGAACATAATGTAGCACCCTCATAGGGTATAATGCTGCCCCCCTCATATAGTATGATGTAGCGCCCTAGAATATTATGCAGTCCCGAGAGAATAATGCAGCCCCACCACAAAATATAATGCATCCCCCATAGAGTATACTGTAGCCCCCTCATATAGTAATATGTAGCCCCTCAGAATATAATGTAGTCCCCTGAGAGAATAATGCAGCCCCACCACAGAATATAATGCAGCCCCCACAGAGTATACTGTAGCCCCCTCATATAGTATGATGTAGCCCCAGAATATAATGTAGTCCCCTGAGAATAATGCAGTACCCCCACAGAATATAATGCAGCCCCTCTCCACCCCTATCGCTGCCCATTCCACCACCTCCATCATTCCTTCCCCCACAACAACATCTCTGTCCATTTCATCACCTCCATCATCACCTCCATCATTGCCTCCCCCACCACCATCATTGCCCATCACCTCCATCATTGCCTCCCCCACCATCATTTCCTAATCACCTCCATCATTGTCTTCCTACCATCATTGTCCATCATCTCCATCATTGCCTCCCTCATCATCTTTGCCCATCACTTCCATTATTGCCTCCCCTCACCATCATTGCCTATCACTTCCATCATTTCCTCCCCCACCATCATTGCCCATCACCTCCAAATTTTGCAATTTTCCAACTTTGAATTTTCATGCCCTTAAATCACAGAGATATGTCACACAAAATACTTAATAAGTAACATTTCCCACATGTGTACTTTACATCAGCAGAATATTTGAACCAAAATTTTTTTGTTAGGAAGTTCAAAGGGTTAAAAGTTGACTAGCAATTTCTCATTTTTACAACACCATTTTTTTAGGGACCACATCACATTTGTAGTCACTTTGAGGGGTCTACATGATAGAAAATACCCAAGTGTGACAACATTCTAAAAACTGCATCCCTCAAGGTGCTCAAAACCACATTCAAGAAGTTTATTAACCCTTCAGGTGTTTCACAGGAATTTTTGGAATGAAATGAACATTTAACTTTTTTTCACAAAAAATTTACTTCAGATCCAATTTGTTTTATTTTACCAAGGGAAACAGGAGAAATTGCACCCCAATGGTTGTTGTACAATTTGTCCTGAGTACGCAGATACCCCATATGTGGGGGGACCACTGTTTGGGCACATGCTTCACAGAAGTTTATAATGTAGAGCCGTAAAAATAAAAAATCATATTTTTTCACAAATATGATTTTTCACCCCCAATTTTTTATTTTCCCATGGGTAACAGGAGAAATTGGACACTAAAAGTTGTTGTGCAATTCGTCCTGAGTACGCTGATACCCCATATGTTGGGGTAAACTTCTGTGCATGGCAGAGCTCGAAAGGGAAGGAGCGCCATTTGACTTTTCAATGCAAAATTGACTGGAATTGAGATAGAACGCCATGTCGCGTTTGGAGAGCCCGTGATGTACCTAACCAGTGGAAAACCCCCACAAGGCACACAATTTTGTAAAGTATACCCCCTAAAGAACTTATCTAGATGTGTGGTGAGCACTTTGACTCACCAAGTGTTTCACTACAGTTTATAACGCAGAGCCGTGAAAATAAAAAAATTTTTTTTTCACAAAAATGATATTTTAGACCCCAGTTTTGTATTTTCCCAAGGGTAACAGGAGCAATTGGACCCCAAAAGTTGTTGTCCAATTTGTCCTGAGTATGCTAATACCCCATATGTGGGGAGAAACCACCGTTTGGGTGCATGGCAGAGCTCGGAAGGGAAGGAGCGCCGTTTGGAATGCAGACTTAGATGGATTGGTCCGCGGGCGTCAAGTTGCGTTTGCAGAGCCCCTGATGTACCTAAACAGTAGAAACCCCCATAAGTGACCCCATATTGGAAACTAGACCCCCAAACAAACTTATCTAGATGTGTTGTGAGTACTTTGAACCCCTAAGCGTTTCACTGCAATTTATAACTCAGACCCGTGAAAATAAAAAATCTTTTTTTTCCACAAAAATTATTTTTTAGCCTCCAGTTTTGTATTTTACCAAGGGTAACAGGAGAAATTGGACCCCAAAAGTTGTTGTCCACTTTGTCCTGAGTATGCTAATACCCAATATGTGAGTAGGGGACCACCATTTGGGCGCATGGCAGAGCTCGGAAGGGAAGGAGCGCGGTTTGAAATGAAGACTAAGATGGAATAGTCAGCGGGTGTCACGGTGCGTTTGCAGAGCTCACGATGTGCCTAAACAGTGGAAACCCCCAATTCTAACGCCAACCCTAACCCGAACACACCCCTAACCCTAATCCCTACACTAACCATAACCCTAACCACACCCCTAACCCGAACATGCCCCTAACCCAAATACCAACCCTAACCACACTCCTGCTACATTTTTTAAATTTTATTATTTTTCCCTAACTAAGGCGGTGATAAAGGGGGGTTTGATTTACTATTTATAGTGGGTTTTATAGTGGGTTTTTATATTTGTCAGCTGTCACACAAAAAAGACGCTTTTTATGGCAAAAAATAGTTTTTGCGTCACCACATTTTGAGAGCTATAATTTTTCCATATTTTGGTCCACAGAGTCATGTTAGGTCTTGTTTTTTTGGGGGACGAATTGGCATGTTTATTTCTATAATTTTCGGGCATGTGACATGTTTTGATCGCTTTTTATTCCGATTTTTGTGAGGCAGAATGAACAAAAGCCAGCAATTCATGAATTTCTTTTGGGGGAGGCGTTTATACTGTTCCGCGTTTGGTAAAATTGATCAAGCAGTTTTATTCTTTGGGTCAGTACGATTACAAGATATCTCATCTATATGTATGTTTTGGCACTTTTATACAATAAAAACTATTTTATATAAAAAATAATTATTTTTGCATCGCTTTACTCTGAGGGCTATAACTTCTTTATTTTATCGATGATGCTGCATGCAGCTTGTTTTTTGCGCGACTAGATGACATTTTCAGCGGTACCATGTTTATTTATATCCGTCTTTTTAATCGCGTGTTATTCCACTTTTTGTTCGGCGGTATGATGATAAAGCATTGTTTTTTGCCTCAGTTTTTTTTTTACGGTGTTCACTGAAGGGATTAACTAGTGGGACAGGTTTATAGATCAGATCGTTACGGATGTGGCGATACTAAATATGTGTACTTTTATTGTTCTTTTATTTACATAAATAATGTATTTATTGGAACAATATTTTTTTGTTGTTTATTTAGAAATTTTAATATTTTTACAGTGTAATTTTTTTTTTTATACTTTTTTACTTTGTCCCAGGGTGGGACATCACTGTATAGTGTCAGATCGCTGATTTGACACTTTGCAGAGCACTGTGTCAGATCAGCGATCTGACAGGCAGTGCACGAGGCTTGCCGGCGCATGCCCTCAGCAGGCGCTTGCAAGCCACCTCCCTGCAGTACCCGGAAGGACCCGCGCGGCCATCTTTCATCTGGGGCTTGCAGGGAGGAGAACGGAGGAGACCCTTGGAACAACGCGATCACATCGTGTTGTTCCGAGGGTCTCAGGGAAGCACGCAGGGAGCCCCTCCCTGCGTGATGCTTCCCTATGCCACCGGAACGCTGCGATCATGTTTGATTGCAGTGTTCCGGGGGTTAATGTGCCGGATGTCAGCTGTGATAAGCAGCTGACACCCGACCTCGATCGGCCGCGCTCCCCCTGTGAGCGCGGCTAATCGCCTATGATGTACTATCCCGTCCATGGGAATTAAGTCCCAGGTCACATGGACGGGATAGTACGTCCAATGGCAGAAAGGGGTTAAGATTGATTTCAGTGATCCATTGAGCCCTGAGACACAATACCATCCACCAGTTTATTTGAAAAACAAAACAATTAAATCTTTATGACACTTAAATCCAATTTGCATATTAAATTGGAACATGGTGTATATATACTGTATATAAGTGTGTGTGTGAGAAAAAAAACCTGCAGCAGCCAGGCGCTGGCAGCATGATCTCATGAGTACTGTGCAGATCGTTCTTGTATATCATGCTAGAAATAAACTCATCAGAAAAAAAATGTGTCTGAAAATGGCCCCAGCCGCGCCTGCTACAGCGCAGGTGTCGGTGGCGCCATATTGCTAGAGAAAAAAAGTGGCCTCCTCCAAAATGGCGGCAGCGCCGATAGCTGCTACTTTTTTCTGATTAATTTATTTATAGCATGATATAAAAGAATGTGGGATCAGTGACCTGCCATAAGCCATACAGATGAATGCATAAGCAGAGCCCCACATGAAGACCCCCACAGGATGCTCCTGAACACGAGCATATAATTAACTCAAAACTGAAAATAAAGATTAAACAACAACCACAGGACGGATTTCATCAACCAAGGTATCATTTTAATCCGTATAACGGTGCTGACCTGACACTGTCTGTAGGTTACTCAACACATTCCTGCTGACAAGTTACCTTTAACCCCTTAGTGACAGAGCCAATTTGGTACTTAATGACCGAGCCAATTTTTGCAATTCTGACCACTGTCACTTTATGAGGTTATGGGCTTGTTTCCATTTGCGAGAAACACGTCCGTGTCTCGCATGTGGAAACGAAGCTCTGGTGCCGGCACTGTGGAGTGGAGCGTGCGGCTGCATAGCAACATATGGAGCCGCACGCTCCGCTCCGGAGTGCCGGAACCAGAGCTTCGTTTCCACATGCGAGACACGGACGTGTTTCTCGCCAATGGAAACAAGCCCTATAACTCTGGAACGCTTTAACGGATCCCGCTGATTCTGAGATTGTTTTTTCGTGACATATTATACTTCATGTTAGTGGTAACATTTCTTCGATATTACTTGCAATTATTTATGAAAAAACGGAAATATGGCGAAAATTTTTACAATTTTGCAATTTTCAAACTGTCTTTTTATGCCCTTAAATCAGAGAGATATGTCATGAAAAATAGTTAATAAATAACATTTCCCACATGTCTACTTTACATCAGCACAATTTTGGAAACAAATTTTTTTTTTGTTAGGGAGTTATAGGGGTTAAAAGTTGACCAGCAATTTCTCATTTTTACAACACCATTTTTTTTAGGGACCACATCACATTTGAAGTCATTTTGAGGAGTCAATATGATAGAAAATAACGAAGTTTGACACCATTTTAAAAACTGCACCCCTCAAGGTTCTCAAAACCACATTCAAGAAGTTTATTAACCCTTTACGTGCTTCACAGGAACTGAAACAATGTGGAAGGAAAAAATGAACATTTAACTTTTTTTTGTAAACATTTTAATTCAGAACCATTTTTTTTATTTTCACAAGTGTAAAAACAGAAATGTAACCATAAATTTTGTTATGCAATTTCTCCTGAATACGCTAATACCCCATATGTGGGGGTAAACCACTGTTTGGGTGCACCGCAGAACTTGGAAGTGAAAGGAGCGCCGTTTGACTTTTTCAATACAGAATTGGCTGGAATTGAGATCGGACGCCATGTCACATTTAGAGAGCCCCTGATGTGCCTAAACAGTGGAAACCCCCCACAAGTGACACCATTTTGTAAACTAGACCCCTTAAGGAACTTATATAGATGTCTGGTGAGCACTTTGAACCCCCAAGAGCTTCACAGAAGTTTATAACGTAGAGCAGTGAAAATAAAAAATCGCATTTGTTTACACAAAAATTATCTTTTCGCCCATAAATTCTTATTTTCACAAGGGTAACAGGAGAAGTTAGACTACAAAAGTTGTTGTGTGATTTCTCCTGAATACGCCAATACCCCATATGTGGGGGTAAACCACTGTTTGGGTGCACGGCAGGGCTTGGAAAAGAAGGAGCGCCGAATTGTCTGGAATTGAGATCGGACGCCATGTCGCGTTTGGAGAGCCCCTGATGTGCCTAAACAGTAGAAACCCCCCACAAGTGACACCATTTTGAAAACTAGACCCCTTAAGGAACTTATCTAGATGTGTGGTGAGCACTTTGAACCCCCATGTGCTTCACAGAAGTTTATAACGTTGAGCCAAGTTTTTATGTTCACAAGGGTAACAAGAGAAATCGGACCCCAAAAGTTGTCCAATTTGTCCTGAGTATGCTGGTACCTCATATGTGGGGGTAAACCACTGTTTGGGCGCACGGCAGAGCTTGGAAGGAAGGAGCGCCGTTTTAAAATGCAGACTTCGATAGAATGGTCTGTGGGCGTTATGTTGCATTTGCAGAGCCCCTGATGTACCTAAACAGTAGAAACCCTCCACAAGTGACCCCATTTTGGAAACTAGAACCCCCAAGGAACTTATCTAGATGTGTGGTGAGAACTTTGAATGCCCAAGTGCTTTACAGAAGTTTAGAAAGCAGAGTCGTGAAAATAAAAAATATTTTTTTTCCACAAAAAAGATATTGTAGCCCCCAAGTTTTTATTTTCACAAGGGTAACAGGAGAAGTTGGACCGCAATAGTTGTTGTCCAATTTATCCCGAGTACACTGATGTGCCATATGTGGGGGTAAACCAGTGTTTGGGCGCACGGCAGAGCTCGGAAGGGAAGGAGCGCCATTTTGGAATGCAGACTTTGATAGAATGGTCTGTGGGCGTTATGTTGCGATTGCAGAGACCCTGATGTACCTAAACAGTAGTTTTGTAGCCCCCAAGTTTTTATTTTCACAAGGGTAACAGGAGAAATTGGACCCCAAAAGTTGTTGTCCAATTTATCCCGAGTACGTTGATGCCCCATATGTGGGGGTAACCCACTGTTTGGGCGCACGGCAGAGCTCAGAAGGGAGGGAGCACCATTTGACTTTTTGAGCGCAAAATTGGCTGTCGTGTTTGGAGACCCCCTGATGTACCTAAACAGTGGAAACCCCCCAATTCTAGCTCCAACCCTAACCTCAACACACCCCTAACCCTAATCCCAACCCGATCCATAATCCTAATCACTAACCCTAACGATAATCACAACCCTTACCCCAAAACAACCCTAATGTCAACCCTAACCATAACCCTAATCAAAACCCTAAATCCAACACACCCCTAATCCTAATCTCAACCCTAACCTCAAACCTAACCCTAATCCCAATACACCCCTAATCACAACCCTATACTTAACCCTAATCCCAAACCTAACCCTAATCCCAAGCGTAACCCTAATGCCAACCCTAACCCTAATACCAACCCTAATCCAAACCCTAACCCTAATCCCAACTCTAACCCTAACTTTAGCCCCAACCCTAGCCCTAACTTTAGCCCCAACCCTAACCCTAGCCCTAAGGCTACTTTCACACTTGCGTCGTTTGGCATACGTCGCAATCCATCGTTTTGGACAAAAAATGGATCCTGCAAATGTGCCCGCAGGATGCGTTTTTTGCCCATAGACTTGTATTGCTGACGGATCGTGACGGATGGCTACATGTCGCTTCCGTCGTGCACTGGATCAGTTGTGTTTTGGCGGACCGTCAGCACAAAAAACGTTCAATGTAACTTTTTTTGTACGTCGCGTCCGCCATTTCTGACCGCGCATGCATGGCCGTAACTCTGCCCCCTCCTCCCCAGGACATAGATTGGGCAGTGGATGCATTGAAAAACTACATCCGCTGCCCACGTTGTGCACAATTTTCACAACGTACGTCGGTATGTCGGGCCGACGCATTGCGACGGCCCCGTACCGACGTAAGTGTGAAAGAAGCCTAACCCTAAATTTAGCCCCAACCCTAACCCTAAATTTAGCCCCAACCCTAACCCTAAATTTAGCCCCAACCCTAACCCTTAATTTAGCCCCAAACCTAAATTTAGCCCCAACCCTAACCCTAGCCCTAACCCTAGCCCTAACCCTAACCCTAGCCCTAACCCTAGCCCTAACCCCAGCCCTAACCCTAGCCCTAACCCTAACCCTAGCCCTAACCCTAACCCTAGCCCTAACCCTAACCCTAGCCCTAACCCTAATTTTAGCCCCAACTGCTCTTCTCCTGCCGGCCGGCAGATGGCGGGCGCACTGCGCATGCGCCCGCCATTTTCTTTTGCCAAGAAGATGCCGGCGGCCAGGAGGAGCAGCAGGAGGACCCAGGGACACTGGTGAGTATAATAGGGTCCCCGAATCCCCCTATTTCTCTGTCCTCTGATGTGCGATCACATCAGAGGACAGAGAATTACACTTTGCTTTTTTTTTTTTGCGGTCGCCGGTAAACAGTTAATTACTGGCGATCGCAAAACAGGGGTCGGTAAAACCAACCCCGATCATGCTCTTTGGGGTCTCGGCTACCCCCGGCAGCCGAGACCCCAAAGATTTTTCCGGTGCCGGCCGGCAGGCGCACTGCGTATGCGCCCGCCATTTTGAAGATGGCGGCGCCCATCGGGAGCCACGAGGAGCACCGGGGGAGACAGGTAAGTATTGGGGGGCTACCTGGGACCCCATTTCTCTGTCCTCTGATGTGCGATCACATCGGAGGACAGAGAAATTAAAAAGAAATTGCGTTTTTTTTTTTGCGATCGCCGGTGTTAGGAGTCGAGTTTCCTCTGCTGCACAGGGGGAATCTCGATCCGTCTCCGCTGCGGTCTCCCATTCTCCTCCAGCCGCAGTGGAGTCTGCTCAGCAGGGACGTCAATCCCAGCGTCTCGCTCAGTCTGACTCTGTGCGAAGAGTTGCTGCTGCTTTTCCTGCTTCTGCCATTAAGGCCAGTGCTGGGCAGCGGCGAGTGGACGTTTCTGGATCTAAGTCCTTGTTTGCACGCACTGAGCATGCCCAGGGCAAGTTCTCCTGTTGGAGATCGAGGGTCACATGCTCAGGTGCTGCAGCACATCCCATTGGTCCTTTTGGCAGGTCTTGGAAGGGCAAAAGTTCTGTAGCCACTTCCTGTGCTGCAACTATATAAACTGCGCATGACCGCACGGCCATGCGCTAGTATTGTCTTGTAAATATGTGTGTGTGTTGTGAGTGAAAGTCGCTCTTTAAATAACCCTCCCTATTGAATGTCTGTTCGCGGAAGGTGTATGTTTGCTAATCTAGCGCCCGACTTATCCAACAGCACGAAACACACATTGCAGCGTCCTCTTGCTGTGTCCGCCTGTACGGCGCCGTGCGCTTGCCTTGCGCTTTCCATACCCAAGCCAGTGTGGTTGGTGGCGTCCGTCAGTGCGGCATTGCTCGCACTCCTGTGCATTCACATATTTGTATTTAGTTACCTTACACACCCAGTTGCGGTGTAGTGCCAGCGAGGGTCTAATCGGACTTCGATCCCAGTTGGGGTTAAGTACGCTGACTACTCGCTCGCGCTTTAGGTGCGGTGCCGCGATCCTGTGACGCAACAGGATTGCTCCCTTCACGCTGGGTGAGGTTGAACCCACGTGTATATACTTTAGTGTACCGCCATATAGCCTGTATTTACTAGCAGCAGGTTTTCACCTGCACGGTGGACCCCGGACTGCGAACGCATCTGTATCACCTTTCTTGGTGCGTTCCGCCAGTCCTAACATAATACTAGCGCCAGGGTCTGGCTAGTAAATGATGGACGATCAGCGTTCACAGCGGTACATCCAGCAGCTGGAGGGAAGGTTGGCGGCTCTTGAGCGTTCAACCTCAGCTGTGGATGTCACTGCTGTCGCTGTACAGGCTGCTAGTGTTGCTGCAGCCACCTTGTCCACTGCCGCTCCTGTCCCGACTCTAACTCGCCTCCCGCTTCCAGAGAAATTCTCTGGTGACAGTAAGTCTTGTAGGGGTTTCGTGAGTCAGTGCTCTATCCATCTCGAGCTTCTGGCCTCTCGTTTCCCTACAGAGCGGGCTAAGGTGGGATTTATAGTGTCTCTTCTGTCGGACAGAGCGTTGCAGTGGGCTACGCCGCTATGGGAGCGTAGCGATCATGTGGTGCAGAGTGCTCCGTTGTTTCTGAGCACTCTGAAACAGGTCTTTTTGGGACCTCGTGTCACCCATGATATGGCGCTCCAATTGTTGGCATTGACTCAGGGCTCGTCCTTGGTCAGTCATTTTGCCGTCCACTTCCGCACCTTAGCATCTGAGCTGGAGTGGTCGGATAAAGCCCTCATTCCAATATTTTGGAGGGGGCTGGCTGACCACGTTAAGGACGCCCTGGCCACTAGGGAGATTCCCGCCACACTGGAGGAATTAATAACTCTATCCACTCGAATTGATCTCCGTTTTCACGAGCGGAGGTTAGAGCGAGCCCAGTGTAGGCAGAGGTTTCGGCTGGCTCCCACCTTCGCCAAACCTTTGGAATCTCCAGACCAGGCTCCTGAGCCCCATGAGCCTGTGGTAGAGTCTCGAGCAGGATCTAAGTCCCGGACCGCTCGTGCACTCCAGATATGTCATCTTTGCCAACAGTCTGGACATCTTGCCTCCAGATGTCTCCAGCGGTCGAGGAAACGTCAGCGTCTAGTGGTAGTTGGTGGAGGTGCACTGGACACGGCCACGTTTGCCTCCAAATTGTCCTTTAAGGGGACAATAACTTTGGGCTCATCCTCTCACTCGGTAGAACTCTGCGTGGATTCTGGGGCGGAGGGCAATTTTATGTCTTCAGCCTTCGCCCAACGTCACGCAATTCCTCTGGTCATGCTATCTCAACCAGTAACGGTACGAGTGGTGAATGGGTCGACACTGCCCACACAGATTACACATCAAACTATCCCTTTCACTCTGTCCATGTCACCATCTCATCAGGAGATTATATCTCTACTCGTCATTCCTGAGGGAATTGATGAGGTTCTCTTGGGGATACCTTGGTTACGGTACCACTCTCCTCACATCGAGTGGTCCTCAGGCAGAATTCTGGGATGGGGTGAATCTTGTGGGAACAGGTGTCATCGAGAGTGCGTTCAGGTTACTACTACAGAGGTACCCGCAGATCTCTCCTCTCTCCCCAAGCAATATTGGTCTTATGCAGACATGTTCTCCAAAAAGGCAGCGGAGACTCTTCCGCCCCATCGCCCCTATGACTGTCCTATTGATCTCTTGCCTGGTGCTGAGCCTCCCCGGGGTCGAGTCTATCCATTATCTCTCCCGGAAACGGAGGCAATGTCTCAGTACATACAAGAGAATCTGGCAAGAGGGTTCATCAGGAAGTCAGTGTCACCTGCTGGGGCAGGGTTCTTTTTCGTGCAGAAGAAGAATGGAGAACTACGTCCATGCATAGACTACAGGGGTCTTAATGCTATCACAGTTAAGAACAAGTACCCTTTGCCGTTGATATCTGAGCTTTTCGATAGGCTTCGGGGAGCTAGAGTGTTTACTAAACTAGATCTGCGGGGTGCTTATAATCTGATTCGCATCCGTGAGGGGGACGAGTGGAAAACGGCATTTAACACCAGAGATGGGCACTATGAGTATCTGGTGATGCCCTTCGGGCTCTGTAATGCACCTGCCGTTTTCCAAGACTTTGTCAACGACATCTTCCGGGATATGCTTTCCACCTCGGTGGTAGTCTATCTGGATGATATTCTCATCTTTTCTCCTGATATTGACTCCCACCGGAGAGATGTTGGCAAAGTCTTCGACCTCCTACGGGCAAACTCTCTTTATGCGAAGTTGGAGAAGTGTGTGTTTGAGCAGGAGTCCTTACCTTTCCTGGGCTATATCATCTCCGCCCAGGGATTGGCTATGGATCCTGCCAAACTACAGGCTGTGATGGACTGGCAAGAGCCCCATTCTCTTAAAGCGGTGCAGCGCTTTATGGGGTTCATAAACTATTACCGCCAGTTCATTCCCCACTTCTCAACTCTGGTGGCTCCCTTGGTAGCCCTCACCAAGAAGGGAGCGAACCTCAAATTGTGGTCGGAAGAGGTCTCCAAGGCCTTCACTTCTATTAAGTCCCACTTTGCTAGCGCTCCCATCTTACATCGTCCCGATGTGGATAAGCCTTTCCTAATGGAGGTGGATGCCTCGTCCGTTGGTGCTGGAGCAGTCCTCTACCAAAAGGATGCTCAAGGTCGGAAGCATCCATGCTTCTTCTTCTCTAAGACCTTCACGCCAGCGGAGAGGAACTACTCCATCGGGGACAGGGAGTTGCTAGCAATGAAGTTGGCCTTTTCGGAGTGGAGACACCTTCTGGAAGGTGCGCGGTTTCCCTTCCAAGTTTACACGGACCACAAAAATTTGGTCTATTTGCAGACAGCTCAGCGGCTAAATTCTCGCCAGGCCAGATGGTCCCTGTTCTTCTCCCGGTTCCACTTTTCTCTTCATTATCTCGCCGGGGAGAAGAATATCCGTGCTGACGCTCTCTCTCGCTCCCTTATGTCAACTGAGGAGGAGGAAGAGGAGCCTCGGCTTATTGTCCCTTCCGAGAGCCTGAGAACCGTGGCGCCGGTTTCGCTAAAGTCTGTGCCTCCGGGCAAGACTTTTGTGCCCATTAATTTGCGACCGGAGGTTCTCTCTTGGGCTCATTCGTCCAGGGTGGGTGGACACTTTGGGACAGAGAGGACATCTGAGCTACTGGCGAGGACGTACTGGTGGCCGCATATGGTCCGGGATGTCAGGGATTATGTTCTGGCGTGTGTCTCCTGCGCCAAAAATAAATCTCCGCGTCAAAGGCCAGCTGGTTTGCTCTATCCCCTGCCGGTGGCAGATAGGCCCTGGGAGATGGTCGGGATGGACTTTGTTGTGGGTTTGCCCAAGTCTCGCGGCTCTACCATCATTTGGGTCATCACCGATCATTTCTCAAAAACGGTGCATTTGGTGCCGCTACCACGGTTACCTTCTGCACGGGCCTTGGCAGCGTTGTTCATTAGACATATCTTCCGCCTGCATGGTATGCCAGACAAAATTGTCAGTGACCGGGGTCCCCAGTTTGAGTCTCGGTTCTGGAGAGAGCTCTGTCGTCTTCTCAGTATTGAGTTGAATCTCTCGTCCGCTTATCATCCCGATACGAATGGGTTGGTAGAGAGGGCCAACCAGACCTTGGTCACATACCTGCGACATTTTGTTTCAGCCAGGCAGGATGACTGGGCATCCTTGCTATCATGGGCAGAGTTTGCACTGAACAACGCCGTAGCCGACTCCACTGGACAAACCCCATTCCTCCTCAACTATGGTCAGCATCCACGGGTACCTGTGCCTATGCCCGTGTCTTCCGCCGACTCCAGGGTGGCAGACTGGGCTGTGGAGGCACGGGATATTTGGGACCGCACTCAGGATGCCATTCAGGCCTCTAAGGAGAGAATGAGGTCCTCCGCCGATGCTCATCGGCGCCCCGCTCCGACCTTTGCTCCTGGCGACTTGGTGTGGCTCTCCGCCCGTAACATCAGGCTGCGAGTTGAGTCCACTAAATTTGCTCCTCGCTACTTGGGCCCATTCAAGGTCCTCGAGCAGGTTAATCCTGTGGTCTATCGTTTGGCCCTTCCGCCACACCTGGGTATCACCGACACCTTTCATGTGTCCCTCTTGAAACCTGTGTATATGTCCCGGTTCTCCGAGTCATCTGCTGGGACATCGGGTTCGTCTACGGACGATTATGAGGTGAACGCTATTTTGGGGTGCAAGGTGGTGCGTGGTAAAAAATTTTATTTGGTGGACTGGAAGGGTTATGGTCCCGAGGACAGCTCCTGGGAGCCTGTTGAGCACATTCGGGCTCCGCAGCTCATTGCTGCCTTCGAACGTAGCGAGGCCCAAGGAGGGGGGGGGCCCTAGGAGGGGGGGTAATGTTAGGAGTCGAGTTTCCTCTGCTGCACAGGGGGAATCTCGATCCGTCTCCGCTGCGGTCTCCCATTCTCCTCCAGCCGCAGTGGAGTCTGCTCAGCAGGGACGTCAATCCCAGCGTCTCGCTCAGTCTGACTCTGTGCGAAGAGTTGCTGCTGCTTTTCCTGCTTCTGCCATTAAGGCCAGTGCTGGGCAGCGGCGAGTGGACGTTTCTGGATCTAAGTCCTTGTTTGCACGCACTGAGCATGCCCAGGGCAAGTTCTCCTGTTGGAGATCGAGGGTCACATGCTCAGGTGCTGCAGCACATCCCATTGGTCCTTTTGGCAGGTCTTGGAAGGGCAAAAGTTCTGTAGCCACTTCCTGTGCTGCAACTATATAAACTGCGCATGACCGCACGGCCATGCGCTAGTATTGTCTTGTAAATATGTGTGTGTGTTGTGAGTGAAAGTCGCTCTTTAAATAACCCTCCCTATTGAATGTCTGTTTGCGGAAGGTGTATGTTTGCTAATCTAGCGCCCGCCTTATCCAACAGCACGAAACACACATTGCAGCGTCCTCTTGCTGTGTCCGCCTGTACGGCGCCGTGCGCTTGCCTTGCGCTTTCCATACCCAAGCCAGTGTGGTTGGTGGCGTCCGTCAGTGCGGCATTGCTCGCACTCCTGTGCATTCATATATTTGTATTTAGTTACCTTACACACCCAGTTGCGGTGTAGTGCCAGCGAGGGTCTAATCGGACTTCGATCCCAGTTGGGGTTAAGTACGCTGACTACTCGCTCGCGCTTTAGGTGCGGTGCCGCGATCCTGTGACGCAACAGGATTGCTCCCTTCACGCTGGGTGAGGTTGAACCCACGTGTATATACTTTAGTGTACCGCCATATAGCCTGTATTTACTAGCAGCAGGTTTTCACCTGCACGGTGGACCCCGGACTGCGAACGCATCTGTATCACCTTTCTTGGTGCGTTCCGCCAGTCCTAACAGCCGGTAAACGGTTAATTACCGGCGATCGCAAATGCGGGGTCGGTAAAAAAACCCCCGAATCATGTTCTCTGGGGTCTCGGCTACCCCCGGCAGCCGAGACCCCGGAGAAAATTCGACTCTGGGGGGCGCTATTTACTTTTTCCACAGCTAACGGCGCTGTGGTTTAAGTACCCTTAGCGGCCGCCGTTAAACGGCGTATCGGCGGTCGTTAAGGGGTTAAACCACATGTCTGCAGTCATTCTGTGTGACTGCAGACCAGGGCCGGCTCCAGGTTTTCGTGGGCTCCGGGCGAGAGAGTCTCAGTAGGACCCTTTAACACATACCAGGAATCATGATGCATAGATACAGCAGAGAAATAAAGGTATAGTAAAATGCCAAAGATTTCACTTACTTCTTACATTACATGAGTGTTATATATTGTAAATTCTACAATAGCTCAGAAATCAGCCCTGAACAAGTGGGGGAGAATGAGTGGGATGCCTACTCACAGGCGCTGGCAATGGGCCCCATAGCATGCCAGTGTCCCTGACGACAAGTGGGCCCTCCCGTCTGATCAGGGCCACGGCACTTGTCCGGGTACCCCAGTTCTTATGCCGGCCCTGCTGCAGACTTGTGAGTCCTCACATCGTGCACACTGTGCGCTGCGAGGATTCTCCAGCGCCGAGAATGATGTTCTTCAGGCTACAATTATGCAAAATGTATAATTCCTACTACATTAAGACTAAACTGTTTTTGAGCTGGCTCAATACACTTGCATTGAGTGAGGCCGCACCCATCTAGTTGGAAAGTGGTCAGGAGCATATCCTATACTTGAAATTTCACATGACCATCATTCTGGTGCTGACACAGGAGAATCCTCACAGTGCGTAGTGGCGTGCTGTGAGGATTTACAAGTCTGCAGTCACATAGAGTGACTGCAGTCTTGTAGTTTAAAACTGGACTATCCTTTAATCTGCAATACAAAGTACAGCTCATGGACAGATCGGGAGTGGTTTCTTGAAATAAAACAGATACTTTTTCTAATCATGGACAACCCTTTTAACAATCTTAGTTTTTTTGTCTCCCATATGCTGCCCCTATAAACATTTCATTTCATAGGTGATCCCCCCAATGTGTCATGGAACTTTGCTGCTAACTTCTTGTATCTGAAGGTCTTGGTCTTGAAAGAGTAGCTATCATGGCAGCCTTCAGAAAAGCTCTCTGGAGGAGGCTGTGCAGTGCGTGGGTTAATCCGGCGGGTGGTGGATGATTAAAATAGAGCATAATTCTTGCTGACCAATCTTCACCCACAATAGCTACTTTGTCTCACACAGTGTAATATTTGTCTTAGGGTGGGAGCAGCCTCTGCTTCTGCTGCCGTTTTCACCAGTCATAACCTACATCTCTCCCCACTGCTATAAAAGACTGACTGACTCAAACAATAATGGTGGAGACAGAGGGTCCGATCCCCACTGAGCTGTAGACCCCCAGGCTCAGCCATATGCAGGCTTTTTTAGAGGCAATGTCATCAGGTTATCCACCAGGATGGAAGTAGTGTTTGATCTTGAGGATGGAAGGGGGGATACTCCTACAGCAAGTTACATGAAAGCTTCCCTGGTAATTAAGCATCATAGGATCATAAACAGCGGGTATGTTTGCATGTAAATGCAAATTTATGCAAATCAGGCTCTTACATAGAAAACACATAAATCATTTAATGGTCGGATTTTGTTCGAATCTAGTTTTACCCTCGTGTGGAGCTTTTACTTCACTTCATTTTTGGCATCAATAATATCCTTATTGTGTTTTTCCCCTGCAAGGAATGGGTTAAATGAACTCTGCCACCACCACAGAGAAGTGTGAGCACCAGGGGTCTGAGGAATGTGCTTTTAATTGTCTGCATCCTAATTCCCCCTCCCTTTGCTGGCAGTGTAAGAGACACTTGGGAAGTGTGCACAGACATTGATTTAGATGCAAGTTGAATTGGAAAAGGTCAAGAAGGCCTGGGGAAGACTACTCATGTGCATACTCTGAGGCCCTAGCTCCCTGTACTAAGGCTATTGATCTTCTCAAGAAGAACTGAAGGTGGCATCAATTTTTTTACTTACCGAAAGGGTGACTAGATGTCACACAGGGCAAAGACACAGTTACTGTCCTCCACCAACCAAAGACAGTAGAAAATTGTTTGAGGACACAAGTACAAGCCCCCATCACATTCATAGTAGGTAACTCACAAGCCCTAACTGGTGTTGCACGTTTCAGTTTTCACAGAATTAGAGGTCCTGTGCCTAGGGCGGCAGGTTGCACATTCAAAAGATCTTTTACAGCCTCATCCTCTGCCCTTGCCTCATTCACCATTATTAATAGCACGTTTTCTGGTGTCGGAGGTGGGTAAAAAGGTGCTTTATGGACCGCAAGTCAAAGAGAAGGATGACACATGCACTGCTACATACCTGCACACAGTACAGTCTCAGCGGGTTATCCATACTGCAGGTGTGTGGACATCGACAGACAGCAGGAGGTGAGGTGGCAGTTACAAATAATGGAGAGAAGATAGGCTAGCCCCTGACCACATACGGTATGTACTGTACAGTGACCAGGGTCAAGGGACTGCAATGAGTGCCCTTGTGGGTTGGGGCTGGATAAAATAGAGGGTAGGGGGTAAAACTGAACAAAATTTCTACTGTAAGGTAGAGGAGCTGGTGCAGGAATACAGGAGATATAAATGTCAGATTATTAGCAGTCAGTACTTGCACACCTTGGCTGCTACCAATGAACTTATTAACCCCTTAGTGACAGAGCCAATTTGGTACTTAATGATCAAGCCAATTTTTACAATTCTGACTACTGTCACTTTATGAAGTTATAGCTCTGGAATGTTTCAACATATCCTACTAATTCTGAGATTTTTTTCGTGACATATTGTACTTCATGATAGTGGTAACATTTCTTTGATATACCTTGCATTCATTTATGAAAAAAAAATGGAAATTTGGCAAAAATTGAGAACAATTAGCAATTTTCAAATTTTTTATTTTTGTACCCTTACATCAGAGAGCAGTGGCACACAAAATAGTTAATAAATAACGTTTCCCACATGTCAACTTTACATCAGCACAATTTTTGAAACATAATTTTTTTTGTTAGGACGTTATGAGGGTTAAAAGTTGACCAGCAATTTCTCATTTTTTCAACAAAATTTACAAAACTATTTTTTAGGGACCATTTGAAGTGAGTTTCCCCCTAAAAAATAGTTTTGTAACCCCCCCGGTCAATATAGCAGAAAATACCCAAAAGTTACACCATTCTAAAAACTGCACCTCTCAAGGTGTGCAAAATCACATTCAAGAAGTTTATTAACCCATCAGGTGCTTCACGAGAACTAAAGAAATGTGGAAGGAAAAAATGAACATTTTACTATTTTCACAAAAAAATTACTGTGGAACCAATTTTTTTTTATTTTCACAAGGGTATCAGGAGAAAATGGACTGCAAAATTTGTTGTGCAATTTCTTCTGAGTACGCCAATACCCCGTATGTGGGGAAAGCCACTGTTTGGGCACATGGCAGGGCTCAGAAGGGAGGGAGCATCTTTTGACTTTTTGAATGCAAAATTAGCTGGAATCAATGGTGTGCCATGTCGCGAGATCCCCACCTAAACTGTCGAACCAACCCAATTCTAACTCCAACCCTAACCCCAAAACACCCCAAATCCTAACCCTAACTATAACCCTAACCACAACCATAACCCCAACACAACCCTAACTCTAATCCCAACCCTAACCATAATCCTAATCACAAACCTAACCCTAACACACCCCTAACCTTATTCCCAAACCTAACCGTAATCCCAACCATAACCACCACCCTAACCCAACCCTAAATTTAGCCCATCCCTAACATTAGCTCAACCTTAACTTTAGCCCAACCCTAACTGTAATCCCAACCATAACCACAACCCTAGCCCTACCTTTAGCCCAACCCTAATTTTATCTCAAAGCTAGCTTTAGCCCAGCCCTAACCCTAGCCCCAACCCAAACCCTAGCCAAAACCCTATCCCTAGCCCAACCCTAACCCTAGCCCAATTCTAACCCTAACTTTAGCCCAACACTAACTTTAGCCCAACCCCAACTTTAGCTCAACTCTAACCCTAATGTAAAAATGTAAAAAAAAATAATTTATTTTATTATTTTTACCTAACTAAGGGGGTGATAAAGGGGGGTTTGATTTTTTTTTTTACTTTGATCACTGTGAAAGAGTCTATCACAGTGATCAAAATGAACCAATAGGAAAAATTTCCTATTGTTGCCAGACCTCAGCGAGCGCACTGCGGATACATCCGTCATTTTCTTCCTGGAAGAAGTTGCCGCCGACAGGGGGACTTCACGGGGGGTTGCAGGAACACCGGAGGTACCGGGGGTGCGGAACGGGGGACCCCATGTCTCTCTCCTCTGATGTCCAATCACATCAGAGGAGAGATACATTAAATGGGAAATCTGCCTTTTTTTTTACAGTCGCCAATATTGTGTTAATAACGGCGATCGTAACACTGGGGTCGGTAAAAACTGACCTGAATCATGTTCTGGTAGCCGAGACCCCGGAGAAATTCCGCCTCTGGGGGCGCTATACACTTGTTTCTCACCGCCGTTAAAAAGCAGCGCTGAGGTATAAGTACCCTTAACTGCCACCGTTAAGAGTTGTATCAGCGATCGTTAAGGGGTTTATAGTTGTTTATAGTAGATCCTCCATGCTGAATGCAGCTTCCTTTTCAATGAGAAGTCCATCTTCAGATGTTCTATTGACCTCACCCCACTGATCTCAAAGGCTATCATGGTGCAGAGCAAGATAGCAATGGAGGCTGGAATGGAGTCTATCCTTTTCAGTGCTGAGTCCTGCTTTTATCTTTGATGCAATGATTTCTGGAGATTGGTCTGGAGATCATGTGTAATACACCATGAAGAGGCCTATACGAGGAAGTGTGAAAGTGTTTCAGCATCCTTTTTTCAACACAAAGACACCAGACTGTATGTTGATCAGGGCAGACATACCGCATGTGCAGCCGGAGCACTGCATCGGGGCCTGGAGGCTGAGGTGGGCCCCTACAGGGTGGCTAATAATGAGGGCAATCTGGATTGTTTATCTGGCGCCAAGGCTCCAGGGAGGCCCCTGGCCAGATTGCGCTCATGTGCGGCGGGCAGGGAGATATACCTGCAGCTCCGCTGCCTACAAGAGAAAATGGCAGTGGAGCGGAGCAGCAGTGATCCATCCTGCTTCCTTCCCACGCTTCCTGTCCCACACAGCAGTCAGTAGCGCAACTGGATGACACAATCATTCAGCGCGTGGCTGTGCCAGAGAGAGGAAGCTGCCAGCGATGGTGATGCTGCGGCTGCGGGAGAGCGTGTGGAGGGGTGAGAGGTGCTGTGTGTGTGTGTACGTACATACATGTGTGTGGGTGTAGAGATGAGTGATGGTGTGTGTGTGCGTGCATAGCGCTGCGGGGAAATGTGCAGAGAGGTCAATCTTGCTGTGTGTGTGTCTGTGTGTGTGTAGGTGGAGGAGAGGGCAATGATGGGGTGATGGGGAGAAGTCAATGATGGGGTGACGGAGAGGGCAATGATGGGGTTGGTGGGGGAGAAAGCAATGATGGAGGTGGTGGAAAGGACAATGATGGGGTGGTGGAAAGGGCAATTATGGTGGTGCTGGGGGAGGAGGAAATGATGGAGGTGGTGGAAAAGGCAATTATGGGGATGGTGTGACAGGAGGAAATGATGGAGGTGGTGGAATGGGCAATGATGGGGTATTGGGGGAAAGGGCAATGATGCAGACAGTGGTGAGAAGGCAATGATGGGGTATATGGGGTTTCTAGATAGAGGTAGCACCTCTGCTGGAGGGCTTGCCGTGTCCTTTCTGGACAGCTCTTCCATCTTTGGTCCTCATCTGATGCTCAACTCTCACCTGTACCTCCAAGTAGCTGCTAGCATGCGGCAGCGCGTACACCCCTGAACACCGCCTCGGCAGGCGGGCCAAACCAGGTGAGGGTAGCTGTTGGGTTTCTTTGAGACTTACAGAGATTTTCAAGGGTTTGCCTACCCTTGCATGTGAAGACTGGATATGGCAGACTGTGCAGAAGAAACCAAGATTCAACGGACAGACAAGCGATTCCCAGCACAGCGTTGTGGAGCGCTGAGAGGGCGCAGTGAGGCACATATAGGACACTGCTGGCCATCCACTGCACCCTAACTTATCTCCAGTTGTCTCACCTAGTTCTTGTCACTGGGGCTTGATAGGTACGGGCGAGAGAGTGAGGCTGATGACTGCGCAACTCTTCCTCACTTTAATCCAAGTCAAGCGCAAGTCATGACTTCAACCACTGCGTCTCTAAAGTCCTGTGGGAGAATGGCAAAGCAGCAGGTGTGGAGTCACTGGAAGCTGTAGTCACAAACCTGCACGCAGGCGGCCCAGGCCATATGGTCGCTCCCCCCGGACCAAAGCAGCAGTGGAGTTTGGCAGCCTCCTGGGTGTCTGAGCAGTCCTGTTCAGGATCACTCTGCTCACCTCAATCGAGGACGAGGCTAGAAAAGGTGCCTCAAACATAGTCTGCTTCATTTCACCTGGCCAGCCTACCGCAGCTGGCGGGTTTCCCATACAGCGGTCGACACACAATAAAGAAAAAGAAAATTATGGTACTCAACCTTGGCACATGGAATGTGAGAACTCTGCTGGATAATACTAAGGCAGATAGACCAGAGAGAAGAACAGCATTGGTTGCTCAGGAGCTAGCTCATTACAAGGTTGATATAGCAGCTCTCCGCGAAACACGCCTGCAGACAAGGGTCAATTGACAGAGCATAGTGGTGGATATACATTCTTCTGGGGTGGTCGAGGCAGCACTGAAAAACGAGAAGCAGGCGTGGGATTTGCTATCAAAACTCATCTTGCTCGTAAACTTACCAGGCTTTCGGAGGGCATCAACGACCGTCTGATAACATTTCAGCTCCCACTTACAAACAAGAAACACGCGACTGATCAGTCCCTATGCTCCAAAGATGACTAATCTGGATGACATTACAGATAAGCTCTACGATGAACTTGACGCACTTATTACAGCAATCCCACAGGCAGACAAGCTCATTATACTTGGAGACTTTAATGCCAGAATGGGAACAGACCATCAAAACTGGGAGGGGGTCATTGGGAGACACGGCACTGGCAAGTGTAACAGTAATGGCCTGCTGCTCCTCATGATCTGTGCCACACATGACCTTGTCATCACAAACACTCTATTCCGCTTACCCACACGTAAGAAGACATAATGGATGCACCCACGCTCGAGGCATTGGCATCTCATTGATTACATCATTGCCAAGAAAAGGGATGAGATGGACTTTAGAGTGACGAGGGCCATGTGCGGTGCAGACTGCTGGACTGACCATCACCTCATTGTGTCTAAGTGCAGGCTCCGCATCCTCCCTGCGAGGAGACCCCAAGGGCAGAAAACGACAAAGGGGCTGAATATCTATAAACTGCAAAATCAAAGAATTGCAAGGGAATTTGCCAAGGCAGAATTCGCATCTCGGCTTCAGGAAAATGGCCGCCGCGATCTCCATCTGCGCACGCGCGGCATCCCTTGGCCATTTTCCTGAAGCCCCGGGAAGCCGAGCAGTACCATCTGCGCATGCGCGGCCTCACAAAGATGGCCACGCCCACCGATAAATGGCTGAATAGCGCAGATCGCGCTCTTTTCCTTCAGCTGCGCAGTGGATTCGCCTGTTGGGCATGCGCAAACCAGTACGCCACCAACGGAAAGATATGCAAGATCTGGGGGAAGAAACAGCGATGTCACCACGCCCATCTGACCAGACACGCCTGATTGACAGGTGAAAATGGCGACTTTGGTAAGGTATTTTGGCAGCATAGGTGGGGAATCAGGGTACACAAAATACACTATTGTAACGCACAGCTCAGGCCCTATTTAACAGTATTTTTATCTCATACTGAAAAAACAAGGTGACAGGTTCCCTTTAACCCCTTCCCGACCTTTGACGCATACGCTGCGTCATGAAAGTCGGTGCCATTCCGACCCATGACGCAGCATATGCGTCATGGAAAGATCGCGTCCCTGCAGGCCGGGTGAAAGGGTTAACTCCCATTTCACCCGATCTGCAGGGACAGGGGGAGTGGTAGTTTAGCCCAGGGGGGGTGGCTTCACCCCCTCGTGGCTACGATCGCTCTGATTGGCTGTTGAAAGTGAAACTGCCAATCAGAGCGATTTGTAATATTTCACCTAAAAAACTGGTGAAATATTACAATCCAGCCATGGCCGATGCTGCAATATCATCGGCCATGGCTGGAAACACTTATGTGCACCCACCCCACCCCTCCGATGGCCCCCCCCAGCCCCCCGATCTGTGGTCCGCTGCCCTCGGTCCTGTGCTCCGCTCCCCCGTCCTCCTGTCCGCTTCCCCCGTGCACCAATCACACCCCCCGCGCTCCAATCAAACCCCCCCGCACTCCGGTCCCCCCCCCGCACACAGCGACCCCCCCCCGTGCTCCGATCCACCCCCCCGCACAGCGATCTCTCACCCCGTGCTCCAATCCTCCCCCGTGCTCCAATCCTCCCTCCCGTGTTCTGATCCACCCCCCCATGCTCCGATCCACTGCCCCGTGCTCCGACGCCCCCCCCCGTGCCCTGATCTCCCCCCCCTTATACTTACCTGGCCGCCCGAGGTCCGTCCGTCTTCTTTCCTGGGCGCCGCCATCTTCCAAAATGGCGGGCGCATGTGCAGTGCGCCCGCCGAATCTGCCGGCCGGCAGATTCGTTCCAGAGTGAATTTTGATCACTGAGATATAACCTATCTCAGTGATCAAAATAAAAAAAATAGTAAATGACCCCCCCCTTTGTCACCCCCATAGATAGGGACAATAAAAAAATAAAGAATTTTTTTTTTTTTCACTAAGGTTGGGGTAAGAAGTAGGGGTAGGGTTAGGGGTAGGGTTAGGGTTAGGGGTAGGGTTAGGGTTAGGGTTAGGGGTAGGGTTAGGGGTAGGGTTAGGGTTAGGGGTAGGGGTAGGGTTAGGGGTAGGGTTAGGGGTAGGGTTAGGGGTAGGGTTTCGGTATGTGCACACATATTCTGGTCCTATGCGGATTTTTCCGCAGCAGATTTGAAAAATCCACAGTGCTAAACCGCTGTGGATTTATGGTGGATTTACCGCGGTTTTTCTGCGCATTTCACTGCGGTTTTACAACTGCGATTTTCTATTGGAGCAGTTGTAAAACCGCTGCGGAATCCGCAGAAAGAAGTGACATGCTGCGGAATGTAAACCGCTGCGTTTCCGTGCAGTTTTTCCGCAGCATGTGTATAGCGATTTTTGGTTCCCATAGGTTCACATTGAACTGTAAACTCATGGGAAACTGCTGCGGATCCGCAGCATTTTCTGCAGCGTGTGCACATACCTTTAGAATTAGGCTATGTGCACACGGTGCGGATTTGGCTGAGGATCCGCAGCAGAGTTCCATCAGGTTTACAGTACCATGTAAACATATGGAAAACCAAATCCGCTGTGCCCATGGTGCGGAAAATACCGCGCGGGAACGCTGCGTTGTATTTTCCGCAGCATGCCAATTCTTTGTGCGGATTCCGCGGCGTTTTACACCTGTTCCTCAATAGGAATCCGCAGGTGAAATCCGCACAAAAAACACTGGAAATCCGCGGAAAATCCGCAGGTAAAACGTAGTGCCTTTTACCCGCGGATTTTTCAAAAATGGTGCTGAAAAATCTCATACGAATCCGCAACGTGGACACATAGCCTTAGGGTTGGGTTGGAATTAGGGTTGTGGTTAGGGTTAGGGGTGTGTTGGGGTTAGGGTTGTGGTTAGGAGTGTGTTGGGGTTAGGGTTGTAATTAGGGTTATGGCTACAGTTGGGATTAGGGTTAGGGGTGTGTTGGGGTTAGTGTTGGAGGTAGAATTGAGGGCTTTCCACTGTTTAGGCACATCAGGGGGTCTCCAAACGCAACATGGCGCCACCATTGATTCCAGCCAATCTTGTATTCAAAAATTCAAATGGTGCTCCCTCACTTCCGAACCCCGACGTGTGCCCAAACAGTGGTTTACCCCCACATATGGGGTACCAGCATACTCAGGACAAACTGCGCAACAATTACTGGGGTCCAATTTCTCCTGTTACCCTTGAGAAAATAAAAAATTGCTTGCTAAAACATCATTTTTGAGGAAAGAAAAATGATTTTTTATTTTCACGGCTCTGCGTTGTAAACGTCTGTGAAGCACTTGGGGGTTCAAAGTGCTCACCACATATCTAGATAAGTTCCTTGGGGGGTCTAGTTTCCAAAATGGGGTCACTTGTGGGGGGTTTCTACTGTTTAGGCACACCAGGGGCTCTGCAAACGCAACGTGACGCCCGCAGACCATTCCATCAAAGTCTGCATTTCAAAAGTCACTACTTCCCTTCTGAGCCCCCACGTGTGCCCAAACAGTGGTTTACCCCCACACATGGGGTATCAGCGTACTCAGGAGAAACTGGACAACAACTTTTGTGGTCCAATTTCTCCTGTAACCCTTGGGAAAATAAAAAATTCTGGGCTAAAAAATTATTTTTGAGGAAAGAAAATGTATTTATTATTTTCACGGCTCTGCGTTATAAACTTCTGTAAAGCACTTGGGGGTTGAAAGTGCTCACCACACATCTAGATAAGTTCCTTTGGGGGTCTAGTTTCCAAAATGGGGTCACTTGTGGGGGGTTTCTACTGTTTAGGCACACCAGGGGCTCTGCAAACGCAACGTGACGCCCGCAGACCATTCCATCAAAGTCTGCATTTCAAAAGTCACTACTTCCCTTGTGAGCCCCCACGTGTGCCCAAACAGTGGTTTACCCCCACACATGGGGTATCAGCGTACTCAGGAGAAACTGGACAACAACTTTTGGGGTCAAATTTCTCCTGTTACCCTTGGGAAAATAAAAAATTGCGGGCTAAAATTCATTTTTGAGAAAATAATTTTTTTATTTTATTTTCATGGCTCTGCGTTATAAACTTCTGTGAAGCACTTGAGGGTTCAAAGTGCTCACTACACATCTAGATTAGTTCCTTTGGGGGTCTAGTTTCCAAAATGGGGTAATTTGTGGGGGATCTCCAATGTTTAGGCACACAGGGGCTCTCCAAACGCGACATGGTGTCCGCTAATGATTGGAGATAATTTTCCATTTAAAAAGCCAAATGGCGTGCCTTCCCTTCTGAGCCCTGCCGTGTGCCCAAACAGTGGTTTACCCCCACATATGGGGTATCTGCATACTCAGGACAAACTAGACAACAACATTTGTGGTCCAATTTCTCCTATTACCATTGGCAAAATAGGAAATTCCAGGCTAAAAAATCATTTTTGAGAAAAGAAAAATTATTTTTTATTTTCATGGCTCTGCATTATAAACTTCTGTGAAGCACCTGGGGGTTTAAAGTGCTCAGTATGCATCTAGGTAAGTTCCTTGGGGGATCTAGTTTCCAAAATTGGGTCACTTGTGGGGGAGCTCCATTGCATAGGCACACAGGGGCTCTCCAAATGCGACATGGTGTCCGCTAACAATTGGAGCTAATTTTCCATTCAAAAAGTTAAAAGGCGCGCCTTCCCTTCCGAGCCCTGCCGTGTGCCCAAACAGTGGTTTACCCCCACATATGAGGTATCGGTGTACTCGGGAGAAATTGCTCAACAAATTTTAGGATCCATTTTATCCTGTTGCCCATGTGAAAATGAAAAAATTGAGGTGAAAATAAATTTTTTGTGAAAAAAAAGTACTTTTTCATTTTTACGGATCAATTTGTGAAGCACCTGAGGGTTTAAAGTGCTCACTAGGCATCTAGATAAGTTCCTTGGGGGGTCCAGTTTCCAAAATGGGGTCACTTGTGGGGGAGCTCCAATGTTTAAGCACACAGGGTCTCTCCAAGCGCGACATGGTGTCCGCTAACGATGGAGATAATTTTTCATTCAAAAAGTCAAATGGCGCTCCTTCCCTTCCGAGCCTTACCATGTGCCCAAACAGTGGTTTACCCCCACATGTGAAGTATCGGTGTACTCAGGAGAAATTGCCAAACAAATTTTAGGATCCATTTTATCCTGTTGTCCATGTGAAAATGAAAAAATTGAGGCTAAAAAACTTTTTTTGTGAAAAAAAAGTACTTTTTCATTTTTACGGATCAATTTGTGAAGAATCTGGGGGTTTAAAGGGCTCACTATGCATCTAGATAAGTTCCTTGGGGCGTCTAGTTTCCAAAATGGGGTCACTTGTGGGGGAGCTCCAATTTTTAGGCACACGGGGGCTCTCTAAATGTGACATGGTGTCCTCTAAAGAGTGCAGCCAATTTTTCATTCAAAAAGTCAAATGGCGCTCCTTCCCTTCCAAGCCCTGCCGTGCGCCCAAACAGTGGTTTACCCCTACATATGAGGTATCAGCGTACTCAGGACAAATTGGACAACAACTTACGTGGTTCAGTTTCTCCTTTTACCATTGGGAAAATAAAAAAATTGTTGCTGAAAAATCATTTTTGTGACTAAAAAGTTAAATGTTCATTTTTTCCTTCCATGTTGCTTCTGCTGCTGTGAAGCACCTGAAGGGTTAATAAACTTCTTGAATGTGGTTTTGTGCACCTTGAGGGGTGCAGTTTTTATAATGGTGTCACTTTTGGGTATTTTCAGCCATATAGACCCCTCAAACTGACTTCAAATGTGAGGTGGTCCCTAAAAAAAATGGTTTTGTAAATTTCGTTGTAAAAATGAGAAATCGCTGGTCAAATTTTAACCCTTATAACTTCCTAGCAAAAAAAAATTTTGTTTCCAAAATTGTGCTGATGTAAAGTAGACGTGTGGGAAATGTTATTTATTAACTATTTTGTGTCACATATCTCTCTGGTTTAACAGAATAAAAATTCAAAATGTGAAAATTGCGAAATTTTCAAAATTTTCGCCAAATTTCCGTTTTTATCACAAATAAACACAGAATTTATTGACCTAAATTTACCACTAACATGAAGCCCAATATGTCACGAAAAAACAATCTCAGAACCGCTAGGATCCATTGAAGCGTTCCTGAGTTATTACCTCATGAAGGGACACTGGTCAGAATTGCAAAAAACGGCAAGGTCTTTAAGGTCAAAATAGGCTGGGTCATGAAGGGGTTAACGCAGATGGAACTAAGCTGCTGACAGAAAAGAAGCAAATTCTGGAACGGTGGGCTGAGCGCTTTAATAATATTCTTAATCGCCCTGCCAATATCAATTATGAGGTTATTGCTTGCTTGCCCCAGGTAGAAATCAACAAGGACCTTGAGGTTCTTACAAGTGGAGATGAAGTCAGGAAAGTAGTAAAACAACTTTCTTGTGGAAAAGCACCCGGAAATAATGCTATACCTAATGAGGTATATAAAGCTGCCGGCCCTGCTCTGATGCAAACGGTGACCAAACTATTCCAGTATATGTGGAAAAAGGAACAGGTTCCACTACAGATGAAAGATGCCAGCATAATTCACATATACAAGAGGAAAGGTAATCTCCAATCTTGTGACAACCATCGAGGCATCTCCCTTCTGTCCACCGCAGGCAAGATATTGGCTTGTCTCTTGCTCAACCGCCTTTTACATCATCTTGAGCAAGGCCTATTACCCAAAAGCCAGTGTGGTTTTCGTGCTAAACGTGAAACAGTAGATATGGTCTTTTCAGCACGTCAACTTCAGGAAAGGTGCCAGGAGCAACACCGTGACCTTTATGTAACTTTTGTTGATTTGACCAAGGCTTTCGACACAGTCAGTAGAGACGGCCTGTGGAAGATCATGGCAAAATTCGGCTGCCCGAGCAAGTTCATCTCAATCATCCGGTAGTTCCATGATGGCATGATGGTGAAGGTTCTGAACGATGGAGACGAATCTGAGGCTTTCCCAGTAACAAACGGCGTAAAACAAGGCTGTGTGCTTGCTCCAACCCTGTTCAGTATGCTATTCTCTGCAATGTTAAGTGATGCCTTTAACAACTGTGAAGATGGAGTCCAGGTTAGGTGCAGGACTGATGGCAAGCTATTCAACCCAAAATGCCTGAAGGCGGTTATGAAAGTGCATGAGACTGTTATCCGTGAATTATTATTTGCCGATAACTGTGCACTTAATGCTAGCACGGAACAGCAGATGCAGCATGAAATGGACTGTTTTTCGCAAGCTTGTTTTGGTCTCGAGATCAACATTAGATAAACCGAAGTCATGTATCAAACTGTTCCAGGAAAACTATACAAGGAGCCACATATCACAGTGAAAGAGCAAAACCTCAAAGCAGTCGATAACTTCACCTACTTAGGCAGCACACTTCCCCGTGAAGTAACCATAGACGCTGAGGTTAATAACAGAATTGCCAAAGCCAGTGTAGCCTTCGGGAGACTGCGTAAGAACGTCTGGGAGCGAAGGGGACTCAGCCTCACCACCAAGCTGAAGGTCTATTGTGTGGTGGTCCTCACCACACTTCTCTATGCTGGCGAGACCTGGACAGTGTACAGCCAGCATGCTAAACAGCTTAATCATTTCCACATGCGTTGCCTCCGCAGACGCCTCCACATCAGGTGGCAAGACAATGTCCCGGACACGGCAATTCTGGAACAAACTGGGCTCTGCAGTGTTTACACTCTCCTGCTGAAAGTCCAAGCCAGGTGGGCTGGACACGTGGTTAGAATGCCTGACAGCCGACTACCAAAACAACTGCTGTATGGAGAACTGTGCCAAGGAAAGCGAGCAGTTGGGGGCAGAAGAAGCGCTATAAAGACTGCCTTATGGTGTCTCCCAAAAACCTGGAAGTCAACACCAATGAATGGGAAGAGCTTGCCCTGGATCGTCCAGGTTGGCGGGGCAGGATCACCTCAGGAGCACGTGCAGCAGAAGATAGGAAAATCTTTGATGAAAAAGAAAGTGCACAGGCGCAAGGCACAAGTAGAATCTGGTGTACTGACCACATCTGCTTCCTTATGTCAAGTAAGTGGGCGAACCTTCAGGGCCCAGATTGGACTCATCAGCCACCTCTGGACCCATAACTACCGTACTAATTCTCTTCTAACCCTGAAGTCATGGTCATCTTCGACTACGAAGGACGAACAACATAGCACAGTCCCTTAGTATATAGTGTTCTCGCTTATTATGTATAGCACATCCCTCAGTATATAGTGTAGTCACTTTCTATGTATAGCACAGTCCCTTAATATATAGTGTACTCACTTATTATGTCTAACACAGTCCCTTAGTATATAGTGTACTTATTATGTATAACACAGTCCCTTAGTATATAGTGTATTCACTTATTATGTATAACACCATCCTTAGTTACATACTTTCCTCTTTTATTATGTATAACACCATCCCTTATTATGTACCATCCTCTCTGGTTATGTATGATGCTGTCCCTTATTATATAGCTTCCTCTGTTGTTATATACAGTGCTGTCTCTTACATAGTGTATTCTTGTTATATTTGTTATTCACAGTGCCCTCTTTTATTACATAGTCCCCTCTCTTGTTAGATATAAATGACTGCTGATGGAGGTATCGGTGACCAGAATACCAGTCCATCAGCTCCTCCATTAGAAAAGAAGCTTTCCCATGCTCCATCAGCCATCATTGCATTATACAGCTAACAAGACAGGACGGTATATAATAAAAAATAGGGCTCTATGTAATCCAATATATAAGGAATGGTGCTGTACATAACAAGAGAGGGCACTACATATTAAGGAATGGCAATATACATAATAAAGGAGACTATGTAGTATCTATACATGTATGTGTGTGTGGCTATATATACAGTATATACAGGGTGGGCCATTTATATGGATACACCTAAATGGGAATAGTTGGTGATATCAACTTCCTGTTTGTGGCACATTAGTATATGGGAGAGGGAAAACTTTTCAAGATGGGTGGTGACCATGGCGGCCATTTTGAAGTTGGCCATTTTGGATCCAACTTTATTCTTTTCAAAGGGAAGAGGGTCATGTGACACATCAGACTTACTGAGAATTTCACAAGAAAAACAATGGTGTGCTTGGTTTTAACATAACTTTATTATTTCATGAGTTATTTACAAGTTTATGGCCACTTATAAAATGTGTTCAAAGTGCTGCCCATTGTGTTGGATTGTCAATGCAACCCTCTTCTCCCACTCTTGACACACTGATAGCAAAACCGCAGAAGAAATGCTAGCACAGGCTTCCAGTATCCATTGTTTCAGATGCTTGGGGGTTATCTGAAGGCAATTGTAACATAGTAACATAGTAACATAGTTAGTAAGGCCGAAAAAGACATTTGTCCATCCAGTTCAGCCTATATTCCATCATAATAAATCCCCAGATCTACGTCCTTCTACAGAACCTAATAATTGTATGATACAATATTGTTCTGCTCCAGAAAGACATCCAGGCCTCTCTTGAACCCCTCGACTGAGTTCGCCATCACCACCTCCTCAGGCAAGCAATTCCAGATTCTCACTGCCCTAACAGTAAAGAATCCTCTTCTATGTTGGTGGAAAAACCTTCTCTCCTCCAGACGCAAAGAATGCCCCCTTGTGCCCGTCACTTTCCTTGGTATAAACAGATCCTCAGCGAGATATTTGTATTGTCCCCTTATATACTTATACATGGTTATTAGATCGCCCCTCAGTCATCTTTTTTCTAGACTAAATAATCCTAATTTCGCTAATCTATCTGGGTATTGTAGTTCTCCCATCCCCTTTATTAATTTTGTTGCCCTCCTTTGTACTCTCTCTAGTTCCATTATATCCTTCCTGAACACCGGTGCCCAAAACTGGACACAGTACTCCATGTGCGGTCTAACTAGGGATTTGTACAGAGGCAGTATAATGCTCTCATCATGTGTATCCAGACCTCTTTTAATGCACCCCATGATCCTGTTTGCCTTGGCAGCTGCTGCCTGGCACTGGCTGCTCCAGGTAAATTTATCATTAACTAGGATCCCCAAGTCCTTCTCCCTGTCAGATTTACCCAGTGGTTTCCCATTCAGTGTGTAATGGTGATATTGATTCCTTCTTCCCATGTGTATAACCTTACATTTATCACTGTTAAACCTCATCTGCCACCTTTCAGCCCAAGCTTCCAACTTATCCAGATCCATCTGTAGCAGAATACTATCTTCTCTTGTATTAACTGCTTTACATAGTTTTGTATCATCTGCAAATATCGATATTTTACTGTGTAAACCTTTTACCAGATCATTAATGAATATGTTGAAGAGAACAGGTCCCAATACCGACCCCTGCGGTACCCCACTGGTCACAGCGACCCAGTTAGAGACTATACCATTTATAACCACCCTCTGCTTTCTATCACTAAGCCAGTTACTAACCCATTTACACACATTTTCCCCCAGACCAAGCATTCTAATTTAATTTTGTGTACCAACCTCTTGTGCGGCACGGTATCAAACGCTTTGGAAAAATCGAGATATACCACGTCCAATGACTCACCGTGGTCCAGCCTATAGCTTACCTCTTCATAAAAACTGATTAGATTGGTTTGACAGGAGCGATTTCTCATAAACCCATGCTGATATGGAGTTAAACAGTTATTCTCATTGAGATAATCCAGAATAACATCCCTCATAAACCCTTCAAATATTTTACCAACAATAGAGGTTAGACTTACTGGCCTATAATTTCCAGGTTCACTTTTAGAGCCCTTTTTGAATATTGGCACCACATTTGCTATGCGCCAGTCCTGCGGAACAGACCCCGTCGCTATAGAGTCCCTAAAAATAAGAAATAATGGTTTATCTATTACATTACTTAGTTCTCTTAGTACTCGTGGGTGTATGCCATCCGGACCCGGAGATTTATCTATTTTAATCTTATTTAGCTGGTTTCGAACCTCTTCTTGGGTTAGATTGGTGACCCTTAATATAGGGTTTTCATTGTTTCTTGGGATTTCACCTAGCATTTCATTTTCCACCGTGAATACCATGGAGAAGAAGGTGTTTAATATGTTAGCTTTTTCCTCGTCATCTACAACCACTCTTTCCTCACTATTTTTTAAGGGGCCTACATTTTCAGTTTTTATTCTTTTACTATTGATATAGTTGAAGAACAGTTTGGGATTAGTTTTACTCTCCTTAGCAATGTGCTTCTCTGTTTCCTATTTGGCAGCTTTAATTAGTTTTTTAGATAAAGTATTTTTCTCCCTATAGTTTTTTAGAGCTTTAATGGTGCCATCATGCTTTAGTAGTGCAAATGCTTTCTTTTTACTGTTAATTGCCTGTCTTACTTCTTTGTTTAGCCACATTGGGTTTTTCCTATTTCTAGTCCTTTTATTCCCTCAAGGTATAAACCGCTTACAGTGCCTATTTAGGATGTTCTTAAACATTTTCCATTTATTATCTGTATTCTTATTTCTGAGGATATTGTCCCAGTCTTCCAGATTAAGGGCATCTCTAAGCTGGTCAAACTTTGCCTTCCTAAAGTTCAGTGTTTTTGTGACTCCCTGACAAGTCCCCCTAGTGAAAGACAGGTGAAACTGTACAATATTGTGGTCGCTATTTCCTAGATGCCCGACCACCTGCAGATTTGTTATTCTGTCAGGTCTATTAGATAGTATTAGGTCTAAAAGTGCTGCTCCTCTGGTTGGATTCTGCACCAATTGTGAAAGATAATTTTTCTTGGTTATTAGCAGAAACCTGTTGCCTTTATGGGTTTCACAGGTTTCTGTTTCCCAGTTAATATCCGGGTAGTTAAAGTCCCCCATAACCAGGACCTCATTATGGGTTGCAGCTTCATCTATCTGCTTTAGAAGTAGACTTTCCATGGTTTCTGTTATATTTGGGGGTTTGTAACAGACCCCAATGAGAATTTTGTTACCATTTTTCCCTCCATGAATTTTGACCCATATGGACTCGACATCCTCATTCCCTTCGCTAATATCCTCCCTTAAAGTGGACTTTAGACAACACTTTACATAGAGACAACCCCTCCTCCTCTTTGATTTTTATGATCCTTTCTAAACAGACTGTAATCCTGTAAGTTAACTGCCCAGTCATAGCTTTCATCTAACCATGTCTTGGTTATTCCCACTATGTCAAAGTTACCTGTAGATATTTCTGCTTCTAGTTCTTCCATCTTGTTTGTCAGGCTTCTGGCGTTTGCGAGCATGCAGTTTAGAGGATTTTGTTTTGTTCCAATCTCCTCGCTGTGGATTGTTTTAGAAATGTTCTTACCTCCCTTCTGAGTATGTTTTCCTGGGTCTTCTTTGTTCGAGTCTAATGTTTTTCTTCCCGTCCCCTCTTCTTCTAGTTTAACGCCCTCCTGATGAGTGTAGCGAGTCTTCTGGCGAATGTGTGTTTCCCAGGTTTGTTGAGGTGTAATCCGTCTCTGGCGAGGAGTCCATCGTACAAGTAATTCACACCGTGGTCCAGGAATCCGAATCCTTGTTGTCTGCACCATCGTCTTAGCCAGTTGTTCGCATCAAGGATCCTGTTCCATCTCCTGGTGCCATGCCCGTCTACTGGAAGGATAGAAGAAAAAACTACCTGTGCATCCAGTTCCTTTACTTTCTTCCCTAACTCTTCAAAGTCCTTGCAGATTGTCGGTAGGTCCTTCCTTGCCGTGTCATTGGTGCCAACATGTATCAGAAGAAATGGGTGGACGTCCTTGGAGCTGAAGAGCTTTGGTATCCTATCGGTCACATCCTTGATCATTGCACCTGGAAGGCAGCATACTTCTCTTGCCTGTGAAGGCAGCATACTTGTCTATGCTGTGAAGATACGAGATGTGCAGCATCTGAAACAACGGATACTGGAAGCCTGTGTGAGCATTTCTTCTACGGTGTTGCTATCAATGTGTCAAGAGTGGGAGAATAGGGTTACATTGACAATCCAACACAACGGGCAGCACTTTGAACACATTTTATAAGTGGCCATAAACTTGTAAATAATTCATGAAAGAATAAAGTTACATTAAAACCAAGCACACCATTGTTTTTCTTGTGAAATTCTCAATACGTTTGATGTGTCACATGACCCTCTTCCCATTGGAAAAAATAAACATTTCTGTTTTTTTCCAGTCAAGAAGGGGTGCAGAGTGTACATTAATGAAAAAAAAAGAACTTTTTTGAATTTACCAAATGGCTGAAATGAAATAAAGACTGAAAAATTTAAAGGGGTCTGAATACTTTCCGTATCCACTGTATATAAATATTTATATATATGTAGCTTTGTCGCCATAAAAGGAGGGCGGCCCAGACACATTTCTTGCACAGGAGCCCTAAGCTGTCAGGGTCCGCCCCTGATGTTGATAGTTGTACCATGAGTAGCCTGTGTAGCCTAAAGGTACCGTTACACTAAGCGACGCTGCAGCGATATAGACAATGAGCCGATCGCTGCAGCGTCGCTGTTTAGGTCGCTAGGAGACGTCAAACACGGCAACAGCAGAACGATGCAGGAGCGATCCAGTGACGTACTTATCGTTCTCACTGGTTGTTAGCTCCATGAAAAAACATTGCAGGCATTGTTGCTTTTCCTGTCAAACATGACGAATCACACCGACCTGATGATCAAATAAAGTTCCGGACTTCTAGCTACGACCAGCGATGTCACAGCGGGATCCTGATCGCTGCTGCGTGTCAAACACAACGAGATCGCTATCCAGGACGCTGCAACGTCACGGATCGCTGTCGTTCTCGTTCTAAAGTTGCTCAGTGTGAAGGTACCTTAAGTGTGTTACCATGGCCTGCAGCATCTCTCGACTTGTATCCTTTCAAGCACATTTGGGATATCATTGATTGGCAATTGTACAGGGTGCTGCCAGCAGCGGATCTTGATGATTTGCACTACATTCAGACTCTCCTCGGTCAATCATTAATAGACTAATTGGCAGATAAGACATTCAAGTATGGGATTTTTTTGAATATGTCACTCATACTCAATATTGCATACATCAAGATGTTTTGAAAATGTTTTATTTTTTTTTCAGAATTTGCATATCATTAACTTATCTATTCATCCTGCAATATTAATAATTGCACAACTTTTCCATCTTAATGCAATTTCAATAATGAGGAGTGTATTATGTATCCCGTTGACTAATATTAAGCCCATTGGGGTTTTGTCATGATGCTGGTCATTTTACTGGAAAAAATGGCACAGCATGCAGACCCATTTTCTTCTGACAGAATCCCTGAGGAGGTTATGAACACTGGATAATCCATACAGTAATGTTTTCTTATATATATATATATATATATATATATATATATATATATATATGAACAGGGATCCCAAATGCATAGTGTGAGATAACGGGTCCTGGCGAGAGTCCCGCCAGTAAACCCCGGACTCACTAAATCCGTTCAAAACATATCATAGTTCAAGGAGAAAAGACTGAACATTGATGAACAATTTAAGTAAGCTTTATTCCAAAACCAATAAAATAACATTAAGTTTCATATTAAATATCATAGGGTAATATGAACAAAGATGAATACTTGAAATATGCTGAAAAGTAGCCCCCATACCCCTACTCCCCTGAACCCATACCCACCCCCCCCAAAATTCCACATGTGACTGCCGAGCTACAGGTTGTGGGCCCCTGTTCTACCTTATTCTTTTAGCGGTGGCTACCGCTCACAGTATAGGGAACAGAGACTTAGCCATGCCAACACACCTGTATGACTGAAAGCTGGTGGAGGAATAAAAGTTATTTTTCTCCCAATAGCGGCACTTTCAGTACAGCGGATGAGTACCTACTAATGATGAGCGAGTATACTCGTTCCCTAACAAGCAGGCAATCCCCACATGTATTCAAGCTGTCTACCAGCCGCAAATAATGCAGCTGTGTCGACAAAAACTAAATCTCCGCGCACGCCAAAATACTCGGAGACCATCCGAGCATGCTCAGGAAATCTCGAGTAACGAGTATACTTGCTCATCACTAGTACCTACATAACATTATAAAACTGCAGATTAGCCCTAAATGTGCAGGTTAATAACGCTATCCGACCTGACAGGTTTCCGTTAACACAACTCCTTTTATTGTCTGCTTAATACAGTCTATACAGCATAAGCCTGTAGCTGTTGCATACTCCAATAATCAACGGAAAGTGAGGAAATCATCCCGAAGCCCCCTTCGTTTTTTCCTCACCTTCTTCCAAGAGCCATAAGTTTTTTTTTCTGGCCATATATGAATCAGCTAAATGTGACTACCAGTACTGGTGACTAGGGTTGAGCGACCTTCACTTTTATAGGATCGGGTCGGGTTTCACGAAACCCGACTTTTGGAAAAGTCGGGTCGAGTGAAATCGGCCGATCCTATAAAAAAGTCGGGGTCGGGGTCGGCCGAAACTCGAAACCCAATGCAGTGCATTGGGTTTCCATGGTTCCCAGGGTCTGAAGGAGCGGAAACTCTCCTTCAGGCCCTGGGATCCATATTTAAGTGTAAAATATAGAATTAAAATAAAAAATATTGCAATACTTACCCTCTGACGCGCCCTGGTACTAACCGGCAGCCTTCCTCCTTCGAATCCGCGCTTCTAGGACCTTGCCGTGACGTCGCGGTGACGTCGCGGCTTGTGATTGGCCGCGCGGCCGCCCATGTGACCGCTCGCGCGGCCAATCACAAGCCGCGACGTCACCCGCGACGTCACCGAAGGTCCTGGAAGGGCTGATTCTTAGGAAGGAAGGCTGTCGGAAGGAAGCAGGGCGCTTCCGAGGGTGAGTATATACCTAATAGGAATATACTCACATGGGCGGCCGCGCGGCCAATCACAAGCCGCGACGTCACCGCGACGTCACGGCAAGGTCCTAGAAGCGCGGATTCGAAGGAGGAAGGCTGCCGGTTAGTACCAGGGCGCGTCAGAGGGTAAGTATTGCAATATTTTTTATTTTAATTCTATATTTTACACTTTAATCTGAATTCCGATACCAATTCCCGATATCTTAAACATATCGGGAATCGGGATCGGAATTCCGATTCCAGATTCAAAAGATCGCCGACTTCATGGCCGACCCCCCACTGGGGTCGGGTTTCATGAAACCCGACCTTGCCAAAAGTCGGCGACTTTTGAACAATTTCGACCCGTTTCGCTCAACCCTACTGGTGACCACAAATCTCTCTTATGGTATCGTTACTATAGATCAAGCATTGAGTGCACCAATAAAACATAACTTTTAATAAATGATGCTAAAATAGAGCCATGCTCATATAAACACAAAAAACATATACAGGTCCTTCTCAAAAAATTAGCATATAGTGTTAAATTTCATTATTTACCATAATGTAATGATTACAATTAAACTTTCATATATTATAGATTCATTATCCACCAACTGAAATTTGTCAGGTCTTTTATTGTTTTAATACTGATGATTTTGGCATACAACTCCTGATAACCCAAAAAACCTGTCTCGATAAATTAGCATATTTCACCCATCCAATCAAATAAAAGTGTTTTTTAATAACAAACAAAAAAACCATCAAATAATAATGTTCAGTTATGCACTCAATACTTGGTCGGGAATCCTTTGGCAGAAATGACTGCTTCAATGCGGCGTGGCATGGAGGCAATCAGCCTGTGACACTGCTGAGATGTTATGGAGGTCCAGGATGCTTCAATAGCGGCCTTAAGCTCATCCAGAGTGTTGGGTCTTGCGTCTCTCAACTTTCTCTTCACAATATCCCACAGATTCTCTATGGGGTTCAGGTCAGGAGAGTTGGCAGGCCAATTGAGCACAGTAATACCATGGTCAGTAAACCATTTACCAGTGGTTTTGGCACTGTGAGCAGGTGCCAGGTCGTGCTGAAAAATGAAATCTTCATCTCCATAAAGCATTTCAGCCGATGGAAGCATGAAGTGCTCCAAAATCTCCTGATAGCTAGCTGCATTGACCCTGCCCTTGATGAAACACAGTGGACCAACACCAGCAGCTGACATGGCACCCCACACCATCACTGACTGTGGGTACTTGACACTGGACTTCAGGCATTTTGGCATTTCCTTCTCCCCAGTCTTCCTCCAGACTCTGGCACCTTGATTTCCGAATGACATGCAAAATTTGCTTTCATCAGAAAAAAGTACTTGGGACCACTTAGCAACAGTCCAGTGCTGCTTCTCTGTAGCCCAGGTCAGGCGCCTCTGCCGCTGTTTATGGTTCAAAAGTGGCTTTACCTGGGGAATGCGGCACCTGTAGCCCATTTCCTGCACACGCCTGTGCACGGTGGCTCTGGATGTTTCCACACCAGACTCAGTCCACTGCTTCCTCAGGTTCCCCAAGGTCTGGAATCGGTCCTTCTCCACAATCTTCCTCAGGGTCCGGTCTCCTCTTCTCGTTGTACAGCGTTTTCTGCCACATTGTTTCCTTCCAACAGACTTACCATTGAGGTGCCTTGATACAGCACTCTGGGAACAGCCTATTTGTTGAGAAATTTCTTTCTTGGTCTTACCCTCTTGCTTGAGGGTGTCAATGATGGCCTTCTTGACATCTGTCAGGTCGCTAGTCTTACCCATGATGGGGGTTTTGAGTAATGAACCAGGCAGGGAGTTTATAAAAGCCTCAGGTATCTTTTGCATGTGTTTAGAGTTAATTAGTTGATTCAGAAGATTAGGGTAATAGGTCGTTTAGAGAACCTTTTCTTGATATGCTAATTTATTGAGACAGGTTTTTTAGGTTATCAGGAGTTGTATGCCAAAATCATCAGTATTAAAACAATAAAAGACCTGACAAATTTCAGTTGGTGGATAATGAATCTATAATATATGAAAGTTTAATTGTAATCATTACATTATGGTAAATAATGAAATTTAACACTATATGCTAATTTTTTGAGAAGGACCTGTAGATGTAAAAATGCAAGGTAAAAGTCCAAAAACTATGTGCTTGTAATGCAAAAGTGCCCATGACGGAAACAGTGCAGGTAAAAAAAAACAAAGGTCTCACCCGTAACCCTAGCAGTTGATGTAGCCTAAAAGAAGAGGCGCTAGAGGAGGGGGAAATAATCAGGTAATCCTAATATCCCCTGTCGTGCCCCATGCATAGATTCCTGCCTGACAAGGCAGTCCCTAAGTATGGACCTATAATAATTAATCCCTAAAGTCCCTACGCGTTTCGGTACTGATATCAGGGCCTCAGCAGGCAAACCAAAAGTTTGGGGTGGAGAAAGATGAATTGTAAGTGGAATGTCATATAGTTAAACAGTATGGGCCAATGCCCTGTTAAATGCTTAAGGGATGTAGCCTAACGAGTGCCTAGTAGCCTCTGTCCTGTGTTTCTGGCCGTATGGCTATATGAGGGCTTGTTTTTTGTGGGATGAGTTGTACGTTTAAGAGACACCATTCATTTTACCATATAGTGCAGAGGGGGGAATCTTTTTTTGTGAAGGGCCATTTGGATATTTATACCATCCTTCGGGGGCCATACAAACTCTGGCCACAAAGTACATCCTGACTCTGGCACTGGTTTCAGGACGTAATCTTTCATTGCATGTGGAACGCCCCCATGTGTAGGGCAATGGGGTACTCGGTAAGGTCCTCACAATTATTGTAGATGTTAAGTCTCTTCCTCTCTGTCCCCCTGACGGATAGGACAAAACCCATATGACTGGTGGCCTGAGGCTTTTTATAGGGACCCTAGAGACGCCCCGGCCCCCACAAGTTGCCACCGTGCCTCCTGGGTATATGGTCGGGCAGCCAACGTGGAATCAACTGTCCTGCCAGTCTCTGAAGTAAAGCACAGAGATCCTTACTCCCTCGGTGTTCTGGCTACCGGTACTGTGCTTCAGAAGGAGGCAGCCTGCTTCTAGCTGGTCCCCCTCTGATATTCTTCTCCTTTTGCTATGACTTCGTTTCTCACTCACTGCAACACAATTCCTTTCAATGTCTCTGTCTTGGGATGCTGCCGCATGGGATGCAGGCGCAGCTCCGTGTACCCTCGCCTTCCGCAAGCCGCAGTCTGGAGCTGGCTAGAACCCACTCCAACCAGCCTCTGCCAAACTCTGTCGGGATTGACTGACTAACTTTCTAACCAACCCACCAGTTTTACCTAAGTGTGAGGAGTGCCCTAATAGATAGAAGCTTAGCTCCCCCTGGCGGACTGGAGTGTGAAGTGTGTTTTGTGGTTGTCATACCTGGACAGAAGATCTCCTTCCTTGCCCTCAGATGCAACATCATTCCCCCTGATGGAAGAATAACATTACTGCAATGACCAGGACTCTGGGGCGCTGCACATGCCCTTCAATATTCAGTAGTGAACACTGCGTGTGTGTGCTAACAGAGCAAAAAGAAATTAATGAGCTTGTGGCAATCAAGATACACCTCCCTGCCCAAGAGTGCGGTCCCTGAGATTCAAATCTGCTCGGGGGCCAGATAAAAGGTCATCGGGGGCCGTAAATGGCCCTAGGGCCTGAGGTTCCCCACCGATGATATAGTGTATTGGAAAAAGGGACAAAAATTCCAAGTGTGTTGAAATTGCAAAAAAAGTGCAATTCCACAATCACTTTTTTGTTTTTATATTTACCATGTTCACTATATTGTAAAACTGACCTGCTATTATGATTCTCCAGGTCAGTTAAGGTACGCAGATACCAAACATGTATAGGTTTTTTAATTTAGGTGGTGAAAAAAGTTCAGAAATTTGTAATAAAAAAAAGATTATGTTTTTGTCCCCATTTTCTCTTAATTTTTTCGTTTTCAGGATCTGGGTCTGGGCGTGGGCTTATTTTTTGCGCCCCGAGCTGATGATTTTATTGGTATTATTTGGGGATAGATATGATGCTTTGATTGCCTCCTAATGCATTTTATTGCAATGTTGCATCTGCCATAAAAACGTAATTCTGGAGTTTTGATTATTTTTTTGTTAGGTCGTCTACCGATCGAATTAATTCATTTTAGATTTTACACTTTTAAAAAACTTTTTACTGTCTTCAATAGTCCCCTTAGGAGACTTGAAGCTACGATCGTTCGAATTATAGCACTGCTATGTATAGCAGGAATCACGATCTCCTATGAACGCTGGCCATGGGCCGACGCTCACAGGAGGCTCATAATGACAGGCACAGGGTTAATCAGCAGATCCCCGGCTGTCATGACAACCCATCGAAGCCCACCGTTAATGTGACAGGGGTGCTCATGGGTGGAATGCATGACAAGCTATATCACCCATGCTATGGGGAAAGATGTGGGCTTGGCATGCAATCCCACATCAAAGGCAAGGGCACTACCTTTCACATAAATGTGCGTCAAAGGTAGTGAAGGGGTTAGCGGATTCCATCAAAAACCTCTAAGAATGCTTTTTCAATGTCTGGCTGTGGTGTCATGCGAAACTTCTGGGCACCAACGTAAAATCTGTTAGAGGGTCCCATCAGGAAACCTGTTATGTTGAGCATCTAATATGGTCTATAGATATCATGGCATAGATCAGAAGGAGCAGAACAAATTAGTATGTGGGGAAATAGAGTAAGTTGTAGCTTGTAATTATAAATTCTGTTTTTCTACGCTTCCGTGTCCAGTGGGCACTATTATCAAGGATATCAGAGATATCCGTCAGATAAACTGCCCACTGGACACCTACTACCAGAATATGTTGCTTCTGTAAAGAACTGTATTATGGAGATATTCATAAAGATCTTTGGTATGAAATTCAATGGTGGCACAGTGGGTATATTAAATTACTTTGGGACTTGAATTGTATTTCACACCTTATGGTATATTTTGGGAATTTTTGGAAATAATACCAAGGGTAATATTCTGAGCACTGTGAAGCATTATTATGGAGCTACTAAAATACAGGTCCTTCTCAAAAAATTAGCATATAGTGTTAAATTTCATTATTTACCATAATGTAATGATTACAATTAAACTTTCATATATTATAGATTCATTATCCACCAACTGAAATTTGTCAGGTCTTTTATTGTTTTAATACTGATGATTTTGGCATACAACTCCTGATAACCCAAAAAACCTGTCTCAATAAATTAGCATATCAAGAAAAGGTTCTCTAAACGACCTATTACCCTAATCTTCTGAATCAACTAATTAACTCTAAACACATGCAAAAGATACCTGAGGCTTTTATAAACTCCCTGCCTGGTTCATTACTCAAAACCCCCATCATGGGTAAGACTAGCGACCTGACAGATGTCAAGAAGGCCATCATTGACACCCTCAAGCAAGAGGGTAAGACCCAGAAAGAAATTTCTCAACAAATAGGCTGTTCCCAGAGTGCTGTATCAAGGCACCTCAATGGTAAGTCTGTTGGAAGGAAACAATGTGGCAGAAAACGCTGTACAACGAGAAGAGGAGACCGGACCCTGAGGAAGATTGTGGAGAAGGACCGATTCCAGACCTTGGGGAACCTGAGGAAGCAGTGGACTGAGTCTGGTGTGGAAACATCCAGAGCCACCGTGCACAGGCGTGTGCAGGAAATGGGCTACAGGTGCCGCATTCCCCTGGTAAAGCCACTTTTGAACCATAAACAGCGGCAGAGGCGCCTGACCTGGGCTACAGAGAAGCAGCACTGGACTGTTGCTAAGTGGTCCCAAGTACTTTTTTCTGATGAAAGCAAATTTTGCATGTCATTCGGAAATCAAGGTGCCAGAGTCTGGAGGAAGACTGGGGAGAAGGAAATGCCAAAATGCCTGAAGTCCAGTGTCAAGTACCCACAGTCAGTGATGGTGTGGGGTGCCATGTCAGCTGCTGGTGTTGGTCCACTGTGTTTCATCAAGGGCAGGGTCAATGCAGCTAGCTATCAGGAGATTTTGGAGCACTTCATGCTTCCATCGGCTGAAATGCTTTATGGAGATGAAGATTTCATTTTTCAGCACGACCTGGCACCTGCTCACAGTGCCAAAACCACTGGTAAATGGTTTACTGACCATGGTATTACTGTGCTCAATTGGCCTGCCAACTCTCCTGACCTGAACCCCATAGAGAATCTGTGGGATATTGTGAAGAGAAAGTTGAGAGACGCAAGACCCAACACTCTGGATGAGCTTAAGGCCGCTATTGAAGCATCCTGGGCCTCCATAACATCTCAGCAGTGTCACAGGCTGATTGCCTCCATGCCACGCCGCATTGAAGCAGTCATGTCTGCCAAAGGATTCCCGACCAAGTATTGAGTGCATAACTGAACATTATTATTTGATGGTTTTTTTGTTTGTTATTAAAAAACACTTTTATTTGATTGGATGGGTGAAATATGCTAATTTATTGAGACAGGTTTTTTGGGTTATCAGGAGTTGTATGCCAAAATAATCAGTATTAAAACAATAAAAGACCTGACAAATTTCAGTTGGTGGATAATGAATCTATAATATATGAAAGTTTAATTGTAATCATTACATTATGGTAAATAATGAAATTTAACACTATATGCTAATTTTTTGAGAAGGACCTGTATATATCCTAGAGGAGAACATCTCTGTACGAATGCAGTGTATGACAGCACCCAAAGTGCCCACTCCTCTATATTACACACCTTATGTACCTCTGTACAGTGTCGGAGGCCTTAGTGAAGTAAAACATTGAAAAAGCTGCCACAACCTTAACTTGGCTTCTGGCTGAGCCCACCTTCTACTGAGCACAGAGCTTCGAGTGTAAGACACAAAATGCTAACTGTTCCTTCAAGCAATTCTGCATTTGTTTTAATTTCTAAATCCAGCCAAAGTGTAAACAGTTAAAGAATTTAGCGTGCTATACAAGGGGAGGAGGATCTGTAGTGGGCTCCGACAGCTCATTCATCTAGAAGAAAATAACATTATATCTGAATAATTAATTACCAGCAGCTATTCATTATGGTGGCCATGCAAATATAATAATAATGAAGCTGGGAAAGCCGTGGGTATCATGGATTCAATCCGGCTGGGGCTGGCTATGAGGCAGCACTAGGGAGGGGAATATAATACACTGGGCCACTATACATCATGGGAAATATCTTCCAAATGGCTGCCTGTGTGTTTTAGATGAACACTGCTCTGATTTATGAAGCCAATATAAATGATTTTCTTGGCCATCTAGGAAAAACCTCCTTCTCAAATTGCTATATTTTCATTTCACTTTGAAAAAAAAAAAGGCCTGAACACGAGAAGAAAAGCAAAGAGATGTTTTGTACTTTTCATGAACAAGAACCACTCTTTGACACTGTTTGGCTAACATTTTCTCGAGTCACAACAATGGCCTCACACTCAGCTTCTCAGTCTGGGCCATCGCGCCACACTATATGCCAAGGTGGCCCCAAACCTGGACATGACTCCAAAGCAAATGAAGGAAAGGAAATCATGTAAAACATTCAAAGAAACATCACGAAAAGTGGTTTAAAGTCGGCTCCTCGGTTAAATATACGGCTGATTCACCAGGGTATAGTTTCTGGGGTTAGGTGCAAGGACATTTGACAAGAGTTAAAAGGGAATTTTCCTTGTCAGGCTAACTCCTGTGGTGGACCCAGGCTCTAACACAGTAGTACTGTAATCGAGACCACACCATTTGTAGCTGACTTTGAAACCAATCACTTGACTAGATCAATTTTTTATCTATTGACCCATACCCTATAAGATGGTATTAATGATGTGACCTCAACAGCTGTATAGACATAAAGAAGCCAAATGTACCCTGGTGTGCCCAAGGTAGTACAGTCTGATACTGGGCAGAAAGTCATAATTTATAATGTGATTATCTTGTATTGTGTTAATACTATACATTGACCCAGAAGAGAGGCCCTTAGGTGGAGTTTGTCACCTGCTAGTTTTCCTACCCCATTTGTGAGGGACATGATGTAGGGGTGGAAATGTGATGTGTCACTTCCTGGGCTGCTTGTTGCAGCATTGAGAAAATCCCTGTTTTATCTACTGGAGATCTAGCAGTTCTCTGAATGCTGAGCACTATATGACCCTGCCCATGTCACTGATCGACAGCTTTCTATGTGCACTGTACATAGTCAGAAAGCTGCCAATCAGTGGTGGGGGCAAGGTTATGCAGACCTCATGAATATGGAACACTATTATTATTATACTAAATAGTAAAGAACAAGGAGAAGGAGCTCACCACACCTGTTTATCCTCACTGTAGCCAGGAAATATTGAAACTGTGGGTGCCATAACCTGCTGGTAAGACACAGCAGTAAATAGCAACAAGTAAAATAATTCAGCACTTCCACCTGTTAATGTAAAAATTCAAAGTCCTTTATTTGTAATCTGTTTAAAAAAGAAGAAAGGTGAGAAGCTTAAAACAATGATACATTTCAGGTGCTTTAAATGCCCTTAGTTACAACATAATCTGTACATCAAACATGGTCTCATTTTAAAGATAATCACATGCATATATGTAAGGTTGTGGACAAATGAGAAGAAGAGTACAACTGATGGCTAACTGAGTAACTGCAAGTGAACACCACCATCTCCTGGTCAAAGGCGAAAGTGAAAGTAAAGAATACATGGAAGGCCAAGACTGGAAGTACATGTTCTCAGAGAAGAGACTGAAAACAATGCCAGGTCAAGTGACACCTTTGTCGCAGTTACTAATTCTAAAAGGCCTTGTGGGCCGAGAAGGGGAGAGTTGGCACCAGAACCTGTACCAGGCAGGTCGTAGTGCTGCAAGATGGGCTTACAGCCACCATAGCCATAAAAAGGGACCGAGAGCGGTAGGATGCCGGCAAAGGCCTGAGCTGTGAGGAAGATCCATAAGCAGCGCCAGTAAAGGACCATAAGCAGCGCCAGTAGAAGACCGTAAGCAATGCCAGTAGACTACTGTGACCAGATCCAAACCAGTCTTGGGAGACAATCCAGCTGTAACAGAAGACTGTTCCTGTGGGCCTTTACTTTCAGCATACGGTACAGGGTGTGGGTTGGGGCAGTGCTTTTGGGAATGGAGACTGCCGCTAGGGCCAGTGTAACGAGGGAGGAGGAGCTTACAGAGATTACAACAGGATCGGGCCTAGTACTGAGAGAGACACTCATTAAGCTGAGACATAAAGGCATTAATAGTCGTTTAACTGCTAGTGTGATGTGGCCAGGGAGGTAGTCATGACGAGGGGCTGTTGTGTTCATACATCCTGGCATCCTGCAAAGAAAATACAATGTACCATCTGATGTGTGGTATGGATGTGAGCAGGTTGCGAGATGCAGTGACGGACAGAAGGTAGAGCAAGGGTGGCTGGTGCAGTGTCTTTTCCAATGGGGCTCATGTGGGCATCAATGCCCCGTCTTCTGGCGGTAGTGCTTGGTGTCCGGTACCTTCTACTGAGACCCTAGTCCAAGAATATATGCAGCCAGAGCAAACAAGGCCACAGCACAATCAGGGTCTCCTGTGGGCGGGAAAGTATATGCCGGTAAGGTGGGTTACAAAAGTCTATGTAGTACTCGGTTCTCTCTTTGCTGCGCGTGCGTTGTACTCACGGTCACAAAGCACATGGCACCTCGCTCTCTGTCAGCTACTGGGTGCTCTGCACTTTTCTCTCTATTCTGCACGCTGACTGTTTCCGCCAAAACTGAAGCGCTGACAACGACTGGTGCACTGCTTCTCCAGTGGGGTACTGCAGACCACGGTCTGACAATGAGGGCAGCAGCAAACAGTCTTGACCTCTGCCCTGGCTCTTAGGCCGGCGTGCGGCATTTAACTGAACAGGGCTCTTGGCTTTTTCTTTATTACTGCGGTGGGCTCCGGTAGCATCATGGCATTGGATCGTGTTGTTGCCGTCTGACTGCGCACCCGTCGGAACCTGCTGCGCATGCACCTTGCCCCTGTCACCGCCGGTGTAAATCTGCATGACGCTGCGTGCATTTTCACTTATAACCGCGCCCCCAGCTTCCACGTCCTTTTTGCCTTCCCCTGGGAAACAAGGCATGCAACCTCAGCAATTCCGGACCCGGCTCAATACATGTACTTGGAGCCTTGTCTTCCCCCTTACACTCCCCCTCTCCTTTAGCTCGCCATTCCACTGGTGAGACCTCTTCATGCTCCATTATGTTCTTCGGAGGTGGGTCAGATGCCCACAGTTTTCACATCCAGCTCTGCCTCTCTTGCACCACATTCTGCTGAAGGAAATTGTTCTGTGCATCCCGCAGAGGGGAAATGCCAGCGTGGTCACACTGAGTACTTGGAGGCTCCTCTGGAATTTGCTCGTTAGGAGTATTCAGAAGTTCAGGTTGAGTGGTAGAGACAGATTGGGTCATAGAGCACGGGAGTACATCCTAGATCAATGGAACAGCTATTTTTGGAGCTTCAGACCTACATTCTTCCCTTGGGCTGTCTGGCGGCAAACCATTCACTTCAAAGAACGAAGCAAGTGGTTCTTCCTCCTCACAATCGGGTACCGTGGGAGTGGGCATTTCAGGGCCACCTGACACTTGTTCCCCTCCTTCGGGATCGTGTAACAGACAGGAACATGACATACTTCAGTGGACTATTCGGGTAGACACCTCTTCTTCCCCTTCGGGTTGATCCTCACAGAGGGGACAATCAGATCCAATTTGCGTTTCACCCGATTCGCCTCCACGCGACGGAGCAGCGCAGACATCTCACTGTAGACAGTTGACACCTTCTCCCTCTCTTCTCGTTGTCCGACGTCGTGGTTTTGTCTTGCTCTAGGTGGGGTCCCCCTTCGCTCAGCATACCATTCCTTCCAGATGCAGCATTCTCTCCAGTAAGCAGGACCTTCGGAGGGGTGAGCGAACATTCGCCATCGGCTTTCTCTTGTAAGGCAACTTCTTGACAGGTGCCCCCATCTTCCACACGTTCTACACTGACTTACACGCCTGTCTGGTGGGCGCTTCGGTCTGGATCGCTGTCCTCCCCGAGAGGCATATCCCCTTCTTAGTCGCTCTTCACCCCAGGATCTGGAAGTAAATTTTGGGGCTGCTGTTGGAGTTTTTCTTATGCGCCGCATCTCTCCTCTAACATCTTTCTTCTCTTGACGTAAGTTACCCCAGGGTATGGGAGTGGACCCCTGGGCAGCAGTAAGGACTTCCTCCAAACTCTTGATTTCTGCCCGGATTTTCCACATTCCTTGGCGTAATTCGCGGGACCACTCCGGCTCTTCCTCGTTCGGGGTAAATACTTTGCAGATCTGGACCACTGCTCCTGCTCTCTTTTGCGTGATTCTGCCCCATCTCTGAAAAAGTCATGTGCGGGTTAGTTCGCAGGTGCTCATGCAAGGCTTGGTTAAGCAGCTCATCTCTACAGCCTGTAACTAGCTGGTCTTGCAGCACTATGTCAGGGGGTCCTATGCCTATGCCATCTTTCTTAATAATTGCAGTATGGATCTCCTGTAGCACGTTCATGTATTGAGTCATGGACTCCCCCTCACTTTGGACACGCCTAAACAAGTGCATGCACAATTCTCCGACATTTGTGAGGTCTCCGTGCATCTCTTCTAGAATCGGTAACACCTTGTTAAAGGTATTGCATTCATTGGGAGGCCGTAACATAACGGAAATCCTCACCTCTCCATCCAGAGCTATCAGGGCAATCTCTGCCTCCATTACTGGGATCTTGGGGTACATCCTCAACATACCCCCGACTTGCTCAGTCCAGCTCCATAGCAGAATGTTGCTCCCTGTAAACTTAGAAAGGTTACTCAATATTGTCCCCAGCAGTATACTGGCCCTTGGAGCTCCCCTAACCACTTGGTCTGCCACCTCTGTGACCGCACACCGCATCCTGCCAACTACGCCAACTGTGAGCAGGTTGTGAGCAATTTTACTTAACAGGGGAATACTCAATGCAGGGAGGTAAAGGGTTAAACAGGGGTTAAACAGTTCAAATGGCAAAGGATATTGTGAGTTGAAGAACAACGGTTCAGATAACAGCAGTTCTGGTGAAGTCAGTAGTTCCTAAGTCCATGAAGTGAATAGAACCGACAGCGGCTGGTGCGGTGTCTTTTCCAATGGGGTCCTGTGGGCACCAATGCCCCGTTTTCTGGCGGCAGTGGTCGGTGTCCGGTACCTTCCACTGAGACCCTATCTATGAACATATGCGGCCAGAGCAAACAAGGCCGCAGCACAATCAGGGTCTCCCATGGGCGGGAAAGTATATGCTGGTAAGGTGGGTTACAAAAGTCTATCTAGTACTCGGTTCTCTCTTTGAGGCACGTGCGCTGTACTCACGCTCACGAAGCACACGGCACCTCACTCTCTGTCAGCTACTGGGTGCGCTGCACTTTTCTCTCTATGTTGCACGCTGCCTGTTGCCACCAAGACGGAAGCGCCGACAACCACTGGCACACTGCTTCTCCAGTGGGGTACTGCAGACCATGGTCCGACAATGAGGGCAAGAGCGAACAGTCCTGAACTCTGCCTTGGATCTTAGGCTGGCGTGTGGCACTTAACTGAACAGGGCTCTCGGCTCTTTCTTTATTACTGCGGAGGGCTCCGGCAGCGTCATCGCATCGGATCGGCTGCGTGTCGTCGTGGCCTGGCTGTGCACCCCTCGGAGCCTGCTGCGCACGCACCTTGCCTCTGTCACCACCGGCGGGAAACTGCACGACGCTGCTCGTGCTTTCACTTACAACTGCACCCCCAGCTTCCGGGTATGGCCCCGATCGAGTCCTTTTAGCCTCCCCCTGGTAAAGAAGGGACGCAGCCTCAGCAGTCCCGGACCTGGCTCAATACAGGTACTTGCAGCCTGGTCTTCCCCCTTACATGGGAGTATTACACAAAACTCACATTTGTGTTTGCACATCCTGCTGATCCCATAGTCCTGTCTACGGATGATATAACACACTCAGGAACAGACATCATACTCCGCTTTAACAATGTAACTTTACTTGATAACTAAACGATTCATGGCAGTTTCAATATAGCACAAGTTCATGTTTTCACTCAGCCTGAGTTTTCCCTCTCAATGCTGGCTCCTCTAGCCTCTGAGATGCTCGTTCTGGCTCTGCGGTTCCATACTCAACCTGCGTTTTCCTTCCCAATGCAGGCTCCTCTAGCCTCTGAGATGCTCGTCCTGGCTCTGGGGTCCCAATATTCCTGTGCCCACTTTCCCGTACTGGTTACCACTCCGGCTCCCTTCGCTGGGAAGTGAAAAAGGTTTCTCTGTCCTGATTTGAGCCATAGGGCATTGGATTCTCTAAGGGATAGCATCCTACTAAGTGGCGGCTGACCGCATTCTGCTTTTCCCAAGCTTTCTGTGCCTTGCTGTAGTGTGTGGCCCTCTGGCCTGTTCTTCCTTCTCCTGAATCACTCTCCAGCACTTTCTTAACACTACAGCTATAATACACTACTGTACACAACTCCCACTGACTGAGAATCAGGAAGTGTCCCACTGACAAACTCACTCACTCAGTCTTACCTCTCCCAACATGGAAATTCCCTTATTTCCTTAACTACTCCTATACTGGCACCCTAGTTTTCCTGTTCTATTGTGCCCCTCTATACTAAACGCATTGCTGTCCTAATTTATAACTACCCTGTTATCTTATCCTTTACATCTTTCCCTAATCACTATGCATAGTTGACATTTAATCACAAATAACATTAAGCGAATAAAGTAATGTTCATAAAATTCTATGCAGCAGCACATAGTATAACAGTGACTATCAGCACATATTTAATACCTACACTGTTTAGAGAGGGAGAGGCACATGACAGCCTCTGTCTCGCCCTTACACTAGATAATAAGAACATTAGCCCCTTCATGAAATATGGCATTTATATACATACGTCATATATCGCTTCCCCCCTGATCCGTGCTCTGGCACTGAGCCGGCATGTTTTCCGGCACATGACAACTGATTTGATCCTAACAGGCTAATTAAGGTCTGACACCTTGGTCAAAGTTATCTGAGCACACAAATCTCCAAGTGCGTCCAAATTTTTTGCACTGGCCCATTTCCCTTTTTGTAATTTTTAAAATGAGGAAAAAAAAGACAAGATATATATATGTATTGCCTAAAATACAAAGGAAATGTGTAATCTTTAATTTGCTTAACTGTTCACAATAATAAGAATTTTGACCAGCAGTGCCCAAACTTTTACATGTAATGGAATACAGTACATGTTCAACAAACTCCTGGCCAGGGCCGATCTAGTGAGCGTTGCCTCGCTCCATACACTTGTATGGAGCTAGGCCGTGCCCCGTCTAGTTATTAAGCTGAACAGGGGACATGGATGACGCGAGGGCTCTTCTACGCTCCATACAAGTTGGGAGTACTGTATGTATAACTCATACATACCCTCCAGTCTCAGGTCAGAAACTGGAGAATCCCCACAGTGCACAGTGCATCCTTTGGGGGGATTCATACGTTTGCCGTCACAGATAGTGACAGCAGACTTACCGATTTGGGCCAGACAACCCCTTTAAGTACCACTATCTCCTCATTGTCTGCGCCGTTGCATCCAAGTAACCTGTTCACATATGCATAATGACTAGGGATAATCAGCTGTTCAGTGCTGCAGCTGCATGTGTCGCGGCTGTGTGACAGCCTGTTTGTTGGAGTCTCCACGCATATGTTGTGACTGTCACACAGCTGCGACACATGCAACTGCGGCGCCGAACAGCTGATTATTGGGAGCGCTCTAGGTATCTGGGTTCCCGAGGCAGCTATTCAGGAAGCACTATTGCTATTCGGATAAGGAGCTATCTGAAGCTATTCGATCAACCCTAATAATGATGTATATTATCCATTTAAGAATACACACAGAGATCCATACATTAAACAAAGCACATTAGACAAAAAAAAAGCAAATAAGATCTATATATATATATATATATATATGTATATATATATATAAATGAGTGTATGTGTGTATCGATGATGATGTCATAATGGTTGCCATGACGACGATGATATCATAAAGGTTGCCATAGCGAAGATGACATCATAATGGTTGCCATGGCGACTAAGATGTCATAATAGGATGCAATGGTGACGGTGATGTCATAATGGTTGCCATGGTGACAATGATGTCATAATAGGTTGCCATGGTGACGATGATCCTCCATCCCATAGTCCCGTGCCCATATACCCATCACACATCCTCCATCCCATAGTCCCGTGCCCATATACCCATCATACATATCCTCCATCCCATAGGCATGGAGCAGTGGGATGATGGAGGAAAATCATTCTAATTTGTTATAACTAACCACAGTTAGTTACTATGCCCAGGCAATGCTGGATTCTTCAGCTAGTTAATATATAAAAAACAATTCTTGAAGTTCATACCAGGGGGATATTATATATTGTTTATATAGCACCATCATATTCCACAGCGTTTTACAGACATTATTGTTACTGTCCCTATTGGGGCTCACAATCTAAATACCTTATGACTATGTCTTGGAATGTGGAAGGAGACCCAAGTACCCAGGGGAAATCCACACAAACATACAGAGAAATTAAAAACTCCTTGCAGATGTTGTCCTTGGTGGGATTTGAACCCAGGACCCCAGCGCTTCAATGCTAACCACTGAGCCACAATGGTGCCCGAATTTCATATGTAAAGTCACTATCCAAAATGCTTCTTGTACAGTTAGATGTTTCTGCCAACTGCCTCCTCTCATTGGACGTGAAACTTTCTGCATGCTGTTAAATCTGTTGTGTAGGGTCATAGTTATGTGCGGTAACAAAATGTTTTGCTGTACCAGAATAGGAATGATTTTTGTCGTTAATGTTAGCAAGATGATCCGCACTACGTTTTTACATTTTCTAGTGTTGCAGATAATGTATCGTAAATTATCAGATGCATTCACTGCAGTACACTATATGGTGTGAATCACAACTAATAAAGTCAGTGATACTACGACATGGCAGCATAAATACATACATTGCACCTGCTACCTGCACATTTAAAAAAAATGTTTGGACTTGAGCCAAGTGGGATTTTTTAAAAATCTTGGAATAAAATGGTTATTATATCCTCTATTGTGGAGTTTATTTTTTCAGTTTTTACAAAGATTTACTTAGTTTCATATGGCAGGTATTACAAAGATTGTTGAATATTTACAGAAATATCTACAGACATGCTTAGAAACACTGCCAGAATGTCATATGGATACTTTCTTAAGGGGGCTGCCTGCAATTCCCATAAGTGTCCACAATAGCTGGAGGACACTTAGTATTTAAGGCACCTCCTCCAACAAGGAAGTGCCTGTGTAAAGTTGTGAGTTTGTTTTCTAATGTTCTTGTGAATTCTCAGGTCTCAGTGCTCGTATCCCTGTACGCTGCACCTGCCTGTGCCTACCTCTTCATCAGTTGGTCCCACTGCACCTGCCAGAGCTCATCTCTCCATCAGCTGGTCCCATTGTACCTGCCAGTGCTCATTTCTATGTCAGCCGGTCCCACTGCACCTGCCAGTGCCCATCTCTACATCCGCAGGTCCCGTTGCACCTGCCAGTGCTCATCTTTATGTCTGCTGGTCCTGCTGCACCTGCCAGGGCTCAACTCTACGTCACCTGATCCAGTTGCACTAGCTAGTCATAGTATAAGATAAAAAACACCAGAACACAGGCAAAGGTGCTTACCTTTAAACGAATCCACAGAACACACAGGTACTATGTATATATACACGTGCTAATGTGGGCAATAATTTGTATAAAGTGCTCAATAGGAGTAACTAGTGCGCTGTGGAAGAATTTGTGGAGAACCCACACAACCAGAGATAGAGACTACCATAGCCAGTATATAGATAGAAGCAAGAAAAAAACACCAAGCAGGAATTATATCTCAAAACAGCCAGTGCCAGGCAGCAGCTGCCAAGGCAAACAGGATCATGGGGTGCATTAAAAGAGGTCTGGATACACATGATGAGAGCATTATACTGCCTCTGTACAAATCCCTAGTTAGACCGCACATGGAGTACTGTGTCCAGTTTTGGGCACCGGTGCTCATGAAGGATATAATGGAACTAGAGAGAGTACAAAGGAGGGCAACAAAATTAATAAAGGGGATGGGAGAACTACAATACCCAGATAGATTAGCGAAATTAGGATTATTTAGTCTAGAAAAAAGACGACTGAGGGGCGATCTAATAACCATGTATAAGTATATAAGGGGACAATACAAATATCTCGCTGAGGATCTGTTTATACCAAGGAAGGTGACGGGCACAAGGGGGCATTCTTTGCGTCTGGAGGAGAGAAGGTTTTTCCACCAACATAGAAGAGGATTCTTTACTGTTAGGGCAGTGAGAATCTGGAATTGCTTGCCTGAGGAGGTGGTGATGGCGAACTCAGTCGAGGGGTTCAAGAGAGGCCTGGATGTCTTCCTGGAGCAGAACAATATTGTATCATACAATTATTAGGTTCTGTAGAAGGACGTAGATCTGGGGATTTATTATGATGGAATATAGGCTGAACTGGATGGACAAATGTCTTTTTTCGGCCTTACTAACTATGTTACTATGTTACTATGTAAAACGCCTTTATTAAATACAATTGGCAATTTATATTTTATTCACTCAAAATTCTACGTATAAGGACAAGAAATATGTGTACCCGTATAAAAACAATATTATATAAATAAAAAATCTTTTAATAAAAAAGGAACTTTGGTACAGGCTGACCCCAACCGTATCTTTATGTATAAGAGGGTGCGTGGCTTCCACAAGATATAAAAAATATATCCTATTTCAACCGCAGCCAATCTTAAATAAACAAATAGTAGAATCTGACACACCAAAAACGCAGTATCTGTATATAATAGACTGCACACACTAAAGTGCAATGTGCCAAAATACAATATAACAAAGTACAAAATATATCAAAGAAGTGGGTGGTAAAAATGCCTATAAAATAATTAGAATATATATAACAATGGTTCACAATGAAGGTGCAGAAAGTTTTGCAGAGAAGTGACAAAAGCAAGCATAAAAAGGCAGTCTATCAAGTCACAATGAATACTGCGTATAAGCAGAGAATATAATTAAGGTGCCAAAGTGTCAGATTTAACTGGGAAAAAGTGCACCGTTAGATTCCATGCCTAACCCACCTGGGCACAATGCTGCCGATTATACCACAAAAAGCCGCTAGAGCACCACAGATTTGCCAAATAAAGTGCGGCTGCCTAGGCAATCCAGGTGTGGACTATAGAAAAAATGGGGAGCGCACTATACCTTAATTCTAATAACTGGGTCAGCAGGGTCAGCCAGGTCCTCTTAGAACGCGCCCCGACGCGCGTTTCGGATATTAATCCTTCGTCGGGGGGTGGCTATTAAGGCGCAAAAGCGCCACTTATATAGTATCCCCTCATCTAGCGCCACGGCCCGGGTGTAGGCAGCGCATGCGCGGACCCTTCGTTCCCGGACTTCCGCCGCCCGCGTCACGCAGCCGGACGTACGGGGGCAGAGTACCCGACGTCTCCATAGCAGCAATGACGCGCAGCGGCTGAGTCCCTTCACGCCGACCGGGCATGCACACCACCAGAGGCCGCGCCTAGGTATGAAAACGAGCATGGATTTTAAGACACTGGCAGATACAAAAACTATACTTGTGGGCCCAGTAACACAAGAATTGGTATAACAAAGTCATACTCCGACTAAAGAAAAACTAGTGATTCTGGGGAGAAATATATATCAGGGAAAGATTATAAAATATATAGTGACACAAATAACAGAATTGAAAAATAAATTAATTAACCCCAGATAGGCCAAAACATGGAAGCCACCACGAAAAATGAAAAAATATATTTAAACCAGTGATCTAAATACTAAAGAATGGTATAAGGCACTATTGCAAATATTGATATAAAAATCAGTATAATCCTCCATGTATAATTGCCGCTAGATATACAATATAGCTATGTACATGTTGTTGAAGTACATATATTGCAACATATACCACTCTGCTACCATAACAGAACATAAAATCTCTTTACAACATGTGTATATATATAATACATGTAATTTCTTCAGCAGAGTATCACAACGGATCCAGATCACAACAATCATCACCGAAGCGGAAACACAATGAAAGCCGGTACATCCTATAGCAGCCAGGAATCAAGGGAAGCACGCAATTAGGTAAGTAGATCACTAGGAAAAAATATATAAAAAATTAATAATAAAGTAGAAACATCAATAAATAAGGGGACAAATAGGTTAAAAAAATAATTCAGTATAAAAATATATAAAAACACAATAGCCAAGTTAAAAATGCAGAAAGAGATAAAATATACATTAACTGATGGTATTGTTTAAAGAAACGGGGCAAAACTCAAAGTTTCATTTAACCCCTTGGGTGTAACCGTATCCAGCAACCAAATCCACTTGGTCTCAAGTTTCGCAAGTGGTACACCAATTTCCCCACCACGTTCATTTAGTTTGATGGTGTCAATCCCCATAAATTTCAGGCCAGAGGGGTCACAGTTGTGGTGGATCTTAAAGTGTTTTGGTAGGGTCTTCAGTTCCGATATGTCCTCAGTTATTTCGGCCGCCCGTATGCCTCGGACATGTTCCCGGATGCGTACTTTAAATTGCCTCGTTGTCATACCCACATATATTAATGAACAAGGACACACCGCATAATAAACTACCGCTTTCGTGGTACATGTGATTGCATGTTTGATCTTGAATGTACGCGTCCCGCTGGAATTGGTGAATGTTTCAGCCCGTACTACGTTCGAACAGGCCACACATTTACCACATGCTTTACACCCATTTCTCAATGTCCCATTGTCCAGAAAGGTGGGGATTGTTGGCTTAAAGTCATAATGGCTTTTCACCAAACAATCACCCAAATTCCTGGATCTACGATAGGTTATGTTCGGGCCCTCACCCACGTATTGCGACTGCAATTGATTCCTGGCTGCAATAGGATGTACCGGCTTTCATTGTGTTTCCGCTTCGGTGATGATTGTTGTGATCTGGATCCGTTGTGATACTCTGCTGAAGAAATTACATGTATTATATATATACACATGTTGTAAAGAGATTTTATGTTCTGTTATGGTAGCAGAGTGGTATATGTTGCAATATATGTACTTCAACAACATGTACATAGCTATATTGTATATCTAGCGGCAATTATACATGGAGGATTATACTGATTTTTATATCAATATTTGCAATAGTGCCTTATACCATTCTTTAGTATTTAGATCACTGGTTTAAATATATTTTTTCATTTTTCCTGGTGGCTTCCATGTTTTGGCCTATCTGGGGTTAATTAATTTATTTTTCAATTCTGTTATTTGTGTCACTATATATTTTATAATCTTTCCCTGATATATATTTCTCCCCAGAATCACTAGTTTTTCTTTAGTCGGAGTATGACTTTGTTATACCAATTCTTGTGTTACTGGGCCCACAAGTATAATTTTTGTATCTGCCAGTGTCTTAAAATCCATGCTCGTTTTCATACCTAGGCGCGGCCTCTGGTGGTGCGCATGCCCGGTCGGCGTGAAGGGACTCAGCCGCTGCGCGTCATTGCTGCTATGGAGACGTCGGGTACTCTGCCCCCGTACGTCCGGCTGCGTGACGCGGGCGGCGGAAGTCCGGGAACGAAGGGTCCGCGCATGCACCGCCTACACCCGGGCCGTGGCGCTAGATGAGGGGATACTATATAAGTGGCGCTTTTGCGCCTTAATAGCCACCCCCCTGACGAAGGATTAATATCCGAAACGCGCGTCGGGGCGCGTTCTAAGAGGACCTGGCTGACCCTGCTGACCCAGTTATTAGAATTAAGGTATAGTGCACTCCCCATTTTTTCTATAGTCCACACCTGGATTGCCTAGGCAGCCGCACTTTATTTGGCAAATCTGTGGTGCTCTAGCGGCTTTTTGTGGTATAATCGGCAGCATTGTGCCCAGGTGGGTTAGGCATGGAATCTAACGGTGCACTTTTTCCCAGTTAAATCTGACACTTTGGCACCTTAATTATATTCTCTGCTTATACGCAGTATTCATTGTGACTTGATAGACTGCCTTTTTATGCTTGCTTTTGTCACTTCTCTGCAAAACTTTCTGCACCTTCATTGTGAACCATTGTTATATATATTCTAATTATTTTATAGGCATTTTTACCACCCACTTCTTTGATATATTTTGTACTTTGTTATATTGTATTTTGGCACATTGCACTTTAGTGTGTGCAGTCTATTATATACAGATACTGCGTTTTTGGTGTGTCAGATTCTACTATTTGTTTATTTAAGATTGGCTGCGGTTGAAATAGGATATATTTTTTATATCTTGTGGGAGCCACGCACCCTCTTATACATAAAGATACGGTTGGGGTCAGCCTGTACCAAAGTTCCTTTTTTATTAAAAGATTTTTTATTTATATAATATTGTTTTTATACGGGTACACATATTTCTTGTCCTTATACGTAGAATTTTGAGTGAATAAAATATAAATTGCCAATTGTATTTAATAAAGGCGTTTTGAGATATAATTCCTGCTTGGTGTTTTTTTCTTGCTTCTATCTATATACTGGCTATGGTAGTCTCTATCAAAGGTGCTTACCTGTCATGGCCTCTGACCAATTGCAAGGTGCAGCGGACCCAAGTTAAGATGAGAACTGCACAGGTGCAATAATACCAATGAGGCAGCCAGCCTACAATGAGGGATTGGCCGCTTGGTACACCGATGCAAAAAAATTATCTGTATGTGGCATGTTCACACAGAGAATGCAGAGCATATGGCTCAGCCTATTAATGACGCCATATGGCGGGCTAACCAGTGCTGACTAATGCAACCTGTGTGAACAGAGGCCACAGTATAAGATAGGCTATGGGGTGCTCACTGTATGTGTTGGTGCTCCGAAGAAAATTTGTTTAATCAATAGAAATGGCAAACTTCGGCACTCAAAAAAATGAAAGTTTTATTAAACAGAAGGCAAGACTAAATACTCAGACCCAAATGAATTTAAATATGTAAAAAATCATTGATGTTTCGGCCTTTTTCAAGATAATGCATATCTATGAGCTATGGGGTCACCAGGTGAAGGAGTGAAGTATCCACATGTGCACGTGAAGCCATGTGTGGAAACTTCATTCCTTCACCTCGCGACCCCATACCTCACAGATATATCTTAAAAAAGGCAATGATTTTTTACATAGCTGAATTCATTTTGGGGTCTGAATATTTAGTCTTGCCTTTTGTTTAATAAAACTTTCATTTTTTGAGTGCCGAAGTTTGCCATTGCCATTGCTATTGATCTACCCCATGTCAGTACTGGAATACCACCTCCCTTGTCTCTACTCGGATCTTGGTATCGTATGCTGCTGCATGTCCGTGATCATATTGGGTGAGGCTCCTTGTCACGCCCCTCCAGGTCTTCCTTGAGCTCCGGCACAGTGGTCCCACCACCCAGCCTGTTACAGCTTTCATGAAAGAGTAATCAGAAGAAAACCTGCCCTGCATCTTCACCGTAAAATTCAGCATCAAAAGTATGCAAAAGAATATCTAAACAAGCCGGATGCATTTTGGAAAGAAGTCCTGTGGACCAATGAAGTTAAACTAGAACTCTTTGGTATGGGTGGGAAAAAAAGGGTACAACATTTCAGTAAAAGAACATCTCGCCAACTATTAAGCATGGGGGTGGATTAATCACGCTTTGGGTTTGTGCTGCAACCAATGGCACAGGGAATATTTCACGGGCAGAGGGAATCATGGATTCAACGAAATTTCAGCAAAGTCTTGATTAAACAAGAATTGAAAGACTCGATTGGTGCCAGACTAACTGTCTAGAACTAAATGTGAAAAAAACCAAGGAGATGGTGACTTATAGAAGGAAAAAGTATGATTAATTACAGATCACTATTGCTGGCCAGGAGGTAGAAATGGTTGAGAGCTGCAAATATTTGGGGGTTCACCTAGACGGCAAACTTGATTGGAGGTATCATACGGAGAAGGTTTACAAGAAGGGAATGAGCAGACTGTACTTTCTAAGGAAGCTCAGGTCGTTCAATGTGTGCAGTAAAATGCTCAAAATGTTTTACCAGTCCGTTGTGGCAAGCGCCATCTTTTTTGCTATCATTTGCTGAGGCAGTAGTGTGCGAGTAGCTGACGCTAATAAGCTCAACAAACTTATCAAGAAGGCAAACGCGGCTGTTGGCCTCCTTCTTTTTCAAAAGTTTTATTAGAATTTTAACTTTTAACTGGGAAGGGTAGATTAGGGAGGGACGGGAGGGAGAGGATGGGATATGGAGGTGGGGAAAATAAACCCCTATAGCAATAGAGGAAAACGGGTATC